>NC_080435.1:51687927-52324963 GCF_028018845.1 Melospiza georgiana | reverse complement strand
GGCAAGTTTGTGAATGAGGGGACTCAGAGCATCCTAGAGACACCTTGGTGCTTGAGTCAATTTGATGGGTTTTAGAGATGAGAAGGAGCCTAAATCAGCATTGGATTGGAAGATAAGGGTAATGTCAGGGATTCATTGAATGTTTTGCATTTACATCTTGTCTACTTATTAATTGCAATGATAGTCCAAGAGCTGCTTAATGTGGGATAGATTCTCTTTTTTCCTTCTACTAGTAGTTTCAGTCCTCTTTGAAATCATCCTTGTCTTTGTTGATCTATTTGTGTGCACTCTTTGCACAGAAGGAAAAAGCTGGATTGATTTTTAATGTGTTATTCCACTGCAAGATCTTATTGATTTTTTTATGGAGCTTTTACACTTTAAAAAAAAATCCCTGCCACACCATGGAAAACAATTAAAACAAAGGAATAAAAATCCACCTATCTGCTTTTCCATTCTGCTTCTGGAATTTACCCTCCAAAATTAATTTAGACTGTGCAGGCCCTGAAGAAGATCCTGTTACTCTAAGCAAAGCTGGAATAGGCCACTTATTGTTCTAGGCCACTGGTATTCCCCTTTCTCAGACATTGCCTGCAGAAATAACGAGCAGCTTAAACAGGGCTCCCTTTTCAAACTGTCAACAGCTTGAGTTCCCCATTTAAGCACTCTGGCATCAGGGCACCCTGAAGCCAGGCAATGCTAGCAGAAAGCAGAATTAATGCAGAACAAGAAAAGCCTGCGGGGAGGGAGAGGCCCCTTGTGCAGGGTGAAGTGCAGCAGGGCTGTGCAACACTGAGATCCAGGGCTCTGCAAAGCCCCACTCGGCTGTGCCTGTGAGCACCAAAGACAGGGTCTCCTTCCCATACTTCTCATTGTGCCATGGGGGCAGCATTTAATGCACAAGGCCCATATCTGTTGGTGCAACCCTTCCTCCCCTCTCTGGGATGATACTCTGGGGGAGAGTCTGGTAATGGAACCATAGAATGGTTTGGGTTGGAAGGGACCTCAAAAACCACCCAGTTCCAGCCCCTCTGCCATGGGCAGGGACACACACCTCTCACTAGAACTGGTGGCTTGAAGTGCCATTCCATTTGGCCTTGGACACTTCCAGGGATGGGGCATCCACAGCTCCTCTGACATGTCCCAGAGCATTGCCAGCAGGTTGAGGAGGGTGATCCTGACCCTCACTCAGCCCTGGAGTGCTGTGTCCTGCTCTGCGCTGCTCAAGAGAGACAAGGAGCTCCAGGAGTGGGTCAGCAAAGGGCAACAGGGTTGATCCAGGAACAGGAACATCTCTCAGGCTGATGGAGCTGGGCCTGTTCAGCCTTGAGAAGAAACCATTGAGAAGGGACTCAGTCAATGTCTGCGAGCATCTGAAGGAAGGGTGGCAGGAAGATGGACCCAGGCTCTTATTGGTGGTGCTGAGCAAGAGACAATGGGCAGAAATCAATGCACAGGAGGTTCCACCTGAACATGAAGAACTCCTTTACTGTGCAGTGACTGCAGACCAGAACAGATTTTCCAGAAATGCTCTGGAGTTTCCTCCCCTTCAGTGAAGGTATTCAAGAACCATCTGGATGCAATCCTGTGCCACGAGCTCTGAGGTGACCCTGTTTAGGCAGGAAGGTTGGACAAGAACCAACCCTGTGGTCCCTTCCAGTTCTGTGAAGGTGTCCCTGGAGCCTTCTCTTCTCCAGGCTGAACAGCCCTGACTCCCCCAGCCTTTCCTTTTAACAGGTCTGGCAGGCATTTTACCCCTGTTAAAAGGGGACACCCTCTCCAAAGGCCTCATGCCATCAGCTCCTCAGGCTTTCCAACCACAAGCCTCTCCCAGGAGGCAAGACCCCCCAGGACACCCTCCCCAAAATAACCGAGCTGCCATTGATACATCACAAGAGGGACGCTCTTCCCCCTCCACCCTCCAACCACCACGTCCCCACCCGCCCAAATTTCTCTCAGCCTTTCCTCCTGGCTCAGCGCGCAGCTGCCGCAGAGAGAGCAGTGACAGGTTGAAGGCGGGGAGAGGGAGGGCCGTGCCGGAGGTGCCGAGGGAAGCGCAGTCTCGGCAGTCTCGGCACTCCCGGCCTCGCCATCCCGCGGCCGGCCGGGAGCCGCCCCCGCGCGGCCGCCAGTGCAGGGGGCGGCCCGGGGGGAGTTGTCCCTCGGCCCCCGCCCCCGGGGGCGCGGCCCGGGCCTCGCCAGGGTAGAAAGGGCCGGGCCGGGCCGGGGGCGCAGCGGCTGAGCCCGGAGCGCTGGGCCCACGCTGCCGGCATGGCTCTGGATTTCCTGGCGGGATGCGTCGGTGGTGAGTGCCGGCGTCTGAGGGGGGGAAAATAATCATTAAAAATGGTGGGAAAGAGGGAGAAGGGGGTGAGAGGAAAATAATAATAAAAACAGGCGGAAAAAAGGGAAGTAAGAGGAGAAATATGAAAAGGTAGGAAATAGAGAAGATGCGTAGAAGGGGATAGAGAGAAATGTTTTTAAAATGTGGAAGGCAGGCAGGCACGTCGGCGGGGAGGGCCGGGCGCGGTGCGGTTATTTTGGGAGCGAAGGCTGGTGCGGGCGCTGAGAGTGCAGGCTGCTGCGGGGCGGTGAGAGCGGCCGAGCTGCCGCATCGGGGGCCGGGCCCGGGCCGGGGCAGATCCCGGGGTTCCCGGGGCCGGGTCCCACCGAGCCCCCCGAGTGCCGCAGTGCCGGGCTGGGAGGAGCTGGGGATGGGGGTTTGGGAGTGTGGGGCGGGCACAGGGGCAGCGGGGCTATCGGGAACCACGACCTGAGCACAGCGACCCCAGGCAGGGTTAAGATGGAGGGGGCGAGCACGGACACGCGTCCTGCGCTCCCCCGGCCTGCGCCTGCTATATTTAGCAGTTGTTAAATTGTGTTCAGGAGTCTTATTCTCGCGTCTTTCCGCCTATTTGCGCTTTCTGTTTTTCTTGCCAACCAGGCAAACGTGTTTTAAATTCCTTTTTTCGGCGTCTCTCTGATTTCATCCTAGCGCTCCTTGCCTTGCCAGGGTTCCCTCGGGGTCAGCCGCCCCGCTGGCCTTTCCGTGCCGAACACCGCGCACGTTGCTGCTTTTCTATCTTGGGCCGTGCTGCTGCCGTGCTGGCCCTAAACAACCTGGGCTGCACCGTCCTGGGCAGGCCCTGTGCAGGGAGGGCAGCTCTGCTCCCTCAGGGATGTGGGAAGGGGCTTCCCTGTGCAGGGAGGGCAGCTCTGCTCCCTCAGGGATGTGGGAAGGGGCTTCTCCGACAGGGATGGCAGCGCTGCTCCCTGAGGGGTGTGGGAAGGGGCTTCCCTGTGCAGGGAGGGCAGCTCTGCTCCTCAGGGATGTGGGAAGGGGCTTCCCTGTGCAGGGAGAGCAGCTCTGCTCCTCAGGGATGTGGGAAGGGGCTTCTCCGACAGGGAGGGCAGCTCTGCTCCTCAGGGATGTGGGAAGGGGCTTCCCTGTGCAGGGATGGCACCTCTGCTCACTCAGGGATGTGGGAAGGGGCTTCTCCGACAGGGATGGCAGCTCTGCTCACTCAGGGATGTGGGAAGGGGCTTCCCTGTGCAGGGAGGGCATCTCTGCTCCTCAGGGATGTGGGAAGGGGCTTCTCCGACAGGGATGGCAGCGCTGCTCCCTGAGGGGTGTGGGAAGGGGCTTCCCTGTGCAGGGAGGGCAGCTCTGCTCCTCAGGGATGTGGGAAGGGGCTTCTCCGACAGGGAGGGCAGCTCTGCTCCTCAGGGATGTGGGAAGGGCTCCCCTGTGCAGGGAGGGCAGCTCTGCTCCCTGAGGGGTGTGGGAAGGGGCTCCCCTGTGCAGGGATGGCTGCTCTGCTCCTCAGGGATGTGGGAGAGGTGAGGATGCTTGTGTAGCTCTCGCTGTTGTCAGCAGTCATTGTAGGGATTGCTGGTTCACAGAAGATTCATTGCTCCAGCCTGTGTGTGCACAATGCCTGTGTTCAGATTGGTGAAACTAATAGGCCTGCATGTGGCTCCTGAAAATTCCTTTGATGCTAGAATAAAGCTAAGGTTTTCAGTAGTGTGCGGTCCCTCTGCAGGTGCGGCTGTTCCAGATTCCATTAATGCAGAGAGCAGCATGCTCTGCTGCCTTCAGGGATGTTCACATGTTTTCTGTGCCTGCACAGAGCGATGTGTACATGGGATATTGTGTTTTAGAGGAAACCTGCATTTTCTGCCCACTCCTTGCCTTGAGCTGAGGCCAGGAGCTGTGGCTGCACGCTCCATATGGTGTGGCACAGTCTGTGGGCACATCTCAACCCCTGCCTGGGGCTCAGAGCCTTCCTGGGAAGCGTAAAGGCACCTGGTACTGGCCTGAAGGACTGAATTGCAGGTCTCTTATCTCCTGGCTTGGTAGGATGCTGTTTGACTGGTTTGCCAACCATGTTGTGCACTCACACCTCAGACTGGTGGTCCTGCTGTAGCTCCAGAGCCAGGAAGAAACTTCAGAGTAACAACCATGGCATTAATTTCATTTCAGGTGCTGCTGGTGTGCTGGTGGGACACCCCTTTGACACTGTTAAGGTGGGTTCATTATGGAATGTATTTTCCTCTAAGTAGACAACATAGTTTCTCCGAGCAAAGAAGTCCCCAGACACTGTAGGATTATAAATCTGTGTGGGAAAGCTTGGAGCAGCCTCTGCAGTTACTGGTTTAGATTCTTCAATCTCCAGCTCTTCAGAAGTGAAAACTTAGTAACATAAACCTTGGCCTTAAACTGCAAGTTCAGTGCAGTAGCAATGTCATATTTGGAAATACAACTTTGCATTGAAGTAAATTTTGCTCTAAGCTTGCTTCTCTGCAGCTGTTCAACACTAACTGCTGAAACTGCCTCTCCCTGCACTTGTAGCTCAAACACACTTTGGTAGTATGATGAAAGGTTGGTCTTTTGTTTTCCCCTCAAGCTCTGCTATTACTCCTTAATTTGTAGCACTAGATGAAAATCAATAAAAATCCACAGTATGGAGCTTGTCTGGGGGCTGTTTCCTCCAAGTATTATTATATATTTTTATAACTTTCCAAATAAAAATGGGTTTTCTGATGGTTAGTTGTGTGTGTTACACATACTTCAGCTATTATAAATACAAAATTTGAGATCTGGAGGGTCCCTCAGCCAGGGCTCTCAGAAGCCCAAGCCCATTTTCCAGAACGGAATGACAATTTGAGTCATCTTTTGGCAGCCTTAATCAAAGCCTTGCAGTGCAGGGTTTGAAGGGAGATCAGTGCATTCCCTGCTCAAGCAATCCATCAGGTCACTTGACTGCAGCAGACAGCGTGCCACGTAGTAGCTCTATATTTGGAACACCTGTACCTTGCTGAATTTAGATATGCAAAGGGCTGATAGTGTTACCCAGGACCCCAGCACATTCTGTATTCCAGCACATGGTTAATTCAATACACAATTCCTGACTTGGTGGATACTGATCCTCCTTGCAAGCTGCTCAAGCAGTAAAATCTGTCTTTTTGTTGCTCAGAATGTGGCACATTTGACAGTGAAATAATTCAGCTGAATTCTAGAATGTATTTTCAGGAATAGCATCATCCAGACTTGCACAATTTTTATTATGGTGGTACAGGGCCAGCTGTCTTTTTCTCTCCCATCCTGCCAAGTTTTACATGCTTAACTGAAGGTGATCAATCATTTCATTGAATCCAGTAAAACTGCTGAAATCCTATGCTCAGAATAAAGGTAACCATGTGTGGGTTTATTAGTTGATTTGTTTATTATTTTTTAAAGTGGAATAGCTTCTATTGCATGAAGCTGTACATTTAACTAAAAACTGGGGCCCCCATGCTGGTTTCAGCAGATGTATCATTGCAAAATAGATGTATCAGCCTGGGAAAAAAGCATCTTACTTCACAATAGAGCAAATAATTTGTTTTCAGATGTTTTATGAAATCCAGTGTGACACATTATATTTTTCTATCCTTTAGAAGGTATTTTACTTGTTTATCTCTATTTTGTTAAAACAAATAGTAATGTTTGTATTATTAGCTGGCATAGCCACCACTGTATGTGGAAAAACTAACCACCCTTTGAGGGGAGAAAAAAAAAAAAAGACATTGCATAACTTGTGTATGTATATGTGTTAATTCTTAACTTTTTATTGTTCTGCAGTATTTAAAGGGCTAGCTGCTAGTCACCTTAGACTGTGCATTTTTAATATAACTGAACAAAGCTGCTTAGATAAGCCAAAGTTTTACATCTGCCTTGGCATTTAAGCTCTTTTGGTTTTTTTTGGCTGGTGCTCGTGTTTCACAGAGCTGGGAGGGGGATGGTGGGACACACAGGGAGACATTAAGCTGGTGAAGTCACCCTGCAAAACCTGCAGCTGAGCAGATCTCAGAACTGGCAAACTCTTTATCCCTGGTTTGTTGATGTAATGTATAAAATTGCTTTTTTGCTTTTAACTGCCTTTACTTTCTGAGCTAGGGGCTGTCTTCATTAACAGCAAAAGTGTTACTTTGTTGTAGATGACAGATAAGCCTCATCACGGGAGAGTTACCTAGTAAGTATAGCCCAGGTGAACACTTCTGTTTCTCTCAGTCTTAATTTATTCCCAAATGTATTAGTTCAAGTAAAGAACTGAAAGACTTATGAAGCTTTTTCCCTTTTTAATTTTAAACTGATGTGTCCCTCTTCTACAGCTATGGCATGGAGGGAGCGGGGTTTAAATATCCCTTTTTTTTTTAAATGTAGTTTTATTCTGAACCTTCTTTCTGCTATGCATTTCTGGCTGTATACACTCCCACACACAGTGCCTCAAACCAAATCTCAAGCACTCTGCTGCTGAGGTCTTATCCACTACATATTCTTGGATGATGTTTTCATTACTCAAATACTTCTGAAGTCACTGATTTCCCACATTATTAAATGCTTGGACTGTTTTGAGGATGTAGTGCTTTGGGTTTCTTTATTTAGTCTTGAATGCCTTCATGCAAGTCTTCAGTGATGTGAAATGACTGGGTGTTATTAATGGAGCTAAAACCTTAGGAACAGTGTTTTCCCAGAAGAAGGAAGCTAGGTTATTGGGCAATGAAGGGAACAGGTGGATAAACTTTGCACATGATTCATCTTTCCTGTAGTTGTACACACTAAAGAGCTTGTTGAATATGGCATTAACACACATGGAAATGCAAGTTCTATGTGCACTCATTGCCATACCTGGCAGCTTGCTGATGTGGGTAGCCTTGTGTGACCAGCACTGTGCTCAAGAGAAAGAGGATTTTCAGTCTTAGACCTAGGAAATCAGTACTCTAAATATTCTACCCTACAGCAAAGCTTAATTGGTTAATATTTCACAAGTTATTTAGACAAAAACAGAGGGAGCTGTATGCCACTAGGAATTTCAGCCCACAGATATGGCTAATTCTAAACTATTGAGCACAAGCAGAAAAGATAAAGTAAGAAGGTTTCTAAGCTGCAAATCTCCCAAAGCCCTTACATGTGGAAGTCACAGACAAGGTTTGAAACAATGACAGTAAATTCTAAATGGAGCAAAACCTTTGTTTGTGCAGTTGTGACAGCTTGTTAAGATCTGCCTTTGCTTGTGGACCTGCTTCTTCAACAGTTTTGACAGTCTGCCTACCTCCAAAAGTCACTTGAAGTGACAGAGGATTTATTTTCTTTGAATCCCACTGTAATCCTGCTTTTAATGCTGAGATGTTGCAAGACCCAAGGTGATCTCAGCCTCCCACTATGGCTAGCACACACCAATGCACATACTGAAACAACACTGAAAACTAAAGTTCTGATTTACAAAGCATAAAATAACATGTTGTAGGAAAAACACTGAAACTGTCGATTTCTTTTTGCTTTGAAGAAAGCTAACCTGAATATAGGATTCTGACAAACCACCTCCATAAATCACTTTCTAGACACACAGATGGCAGTCTCATTGCTGTGGTGGTGTTTTTTATTACTTTAGGCAACTATGAAAAAAAACTAAGGTCAGGAATCTTTCACATAGATGTAACTGTTTTTCTTATGCTCAGAATAAGAGACTGAAGTTTTTTGCCCTGGAGTTGCAGCAGCAGCATTACAGGGCTGATAAGCTTCTTTTCTGAAGTTCATTGCATCCCTTCATGTAGGAGATCAAACAAAGATTTATAACTTTATCAATCCAGTGAAATCAACTGATTTCATTGCTAAGTGTAGAGCTTTGCCTGAGCTAGGTAGAACTGAGACTTTAAAGTGTGCTGAGGACAAATAAGCATGAAAAAACAGAAGTGAAATTTTCCATTATAGGTTAAAAAGCATCCAGAAAAGGGATCTCCTAAGAGCAGCAGCTACAATAGCGTTTATCTCTCCAGCAGAACATACTGTTTCAGTTTTGGAAAAGTTAATTGATTGCTGACATTAAAGGTTTGAAATAGTTATACCCTCACCAATTGCTTGTGTTCAGCAGGCTAAAAAGCTAAACCAGACTGAAATTTAAAAGGACAAATGGCTTTTTACTCCTTCCTTTATGTAAAGACAGACATCCTAAGAGTCACTGCCCAGCTACCCTCTGAAAAAAAAAATTAGATCTCAATGAATGGGCCCAAATGAGACATTTAGAAACACTATGAGTATTGTAGAAAGTTTCCATCCCTTTAAAATTATCCTAATCTCATGCTTGACTTGCAAATAATTTTTTAATTAAATTGTCTCAGGTTTGCACAGGTATTCCTTAGCGTGAACAGAAGTATTCTTGGCAGGTAAAGAAAGTCCCTATTGTAGCCTGTACTGGAAAGCATCTGTTTGAAATTCTAGATGTCAATGTACCCTTCCATTACTGGTTTGCTAATAGTTACAGGAAGTTAATGAGCCTCTTCCCCTCATGTTTTCACCCCCTAACTTAATTCAAAACACTCACACAAGATTATTCAAATTATTGTGCCACTTGTGGCAGTCCAGTGTCCAGCCTGTGCTCTTGCATATGCATTGCTATAGAAAATCTCCACATAGGTACCAGACAGTAGCTCACCCTTTAGGCTGTTCCTGATCTACAAATTGGTGTCTCACACAACTTTTTATAGGTCCGTCTGCAAGTTCAAAATGTAGAGAAACCTCTCTACCGTGGGACTTTCCATTGCTTTCAGTCCATCATAAAGCAAGAATCTGTAAGTACAAAATTATTACTGTGTGTATTTTTTTTTAAAATCTTTGTGTATTTTGGCTCAGGAGGGTGGGAAAGCTGTTAAAAACAAAGCTGACAAAATGTTGAAGATCAAGAGATAAAGCATGTTCTGAACCTCCCCTCAGCCTAGGGCAGATATTGGAGTCAGAAGTTTGCCAGAAACTTTGGGAAGAAGATCACTAAGTCAGAAGATGGTCTTTTGAGGCTAACTTCTTTAATAAGATATTTAAATAACTAGTTTTCTGAGAATCTAAGCAGTGAGTGAAGAAATTGGTGAGGTGTTTTTGCTGCTGCTGCTGAAACTTTAGGGCCATTGTTAAAAAGTCTGCTTCAGGCTTTAAGTAAGCTATTTAAAAAAGTATAAAATTTGCCAGAGAACTGATCTCTGGGTGGAGTAAGATTCTTTTCTGAATGTGTTAAGTTATATTTTTGTACTGCTAGATTGCTTAGATGTTTGTGTCCTAGGCAGAGATGAAATTCTTATTACAAAACAAGGTGTTTGTGATGGGGTACAAGGGAGAGCCAGAAAGGCTGTGTTCTGCACTTTGAGGAGTTATCCCCACCACTGCTAAAAAGGGTTTTTCCTCCCTTCTTCCATTAGGCTTTTGGACTCTATAAAGGTATTGGGTCACCAATGATGGGACTGACGTTCATTAACGCTCTGGTGTTCGGTGTGCAAGGAAACACCCTCCGTGCTCTGGGCAAAGACACTCCTCTGAACCAGTTCATTGCAGGCTCAGCAGCAGGGGCCATCCAGTGTGTCATCTGCTGCCCCATGGAGCTGGCCAAGACAAGGATGCAGCTTCAAGGAACGGGAGAATACAAACTGAAAACGAAGAACTACAAAAATTCTCTGGACTGCTTGATCAAAATCTACCAGAAGGAAGGGCTGAGGGGCATCAACAGGGGCATGGTCTCTACCTTCATCCGAGAAACTCCAAGCTTTGGCTTTTACTTCCTCACCTATGACTGCATGACTCGGTACCTGGGCTGTGAGGCTGAGGACAGCTATGTTATCCCCAAGCTGCTGTTTTCTGGGGGGATGTCAGGGATCGTGTCCTGGCTCTCCACGTACCCCATGGACGTGATCAAGTCGCGGCTGCAGGCCGACGGCGTCGGGGGCGTCACGCAGTACAGCGGCATCCTGGACTGCATCCGCAAGAGCTACCACGAGGAGGGCTGGAGGGTGTTCACCAGGGGCCTCACCTCCACGCTGCTCCGGGCTTTTCCTGTCAATGCAGCCACCTTTGCCACTGTCACTGTGTTCCTGATGTACATGAAGTCAGAGGACAACCTTCCCGAATGTGAGCCGGCTCCGGTGATCCCTCAGCCTTCCAGTCTGTGAACCTTCTCTCCTTGTTCTCCCCATCCAAAGCCCAGCTGGTTGGGTTTTGTGAAACATGAACACTCAACCCACACAGGTAGTGTAGATATATGCTATCTGTATAAAGAATTCCTAAATGTATCAAATTGGGATTTCATCTCACTACTTGTATAAGCAGTGTCTTGCCTTATTCAAGACTCCACATCTAGTAGTATTCAAGTAAGAGGGGGACCTGCCCTTAGAACGATTCTGTGTGGCTCCAGAAGAGGCTCTGGAGAGTGTTCTAGCACCAGAAATCGAGTTTTCTTTCACTCAGGTTCTGAATGACCAAGTTGAGTTGAATGCAGAAATGCTTTCATGAAAGAAATACTCATTTTGTATGTGACAGGAGCCAGTGTACTCCTCTAAGGTGAAGAAGGGGAAGAAGTTTGGTGGTGGAGGCATTTTGCAGGTAACCCTGAACTGTAAAGGCATGGACTAGCATTCAGCTAGTCCTGTGTTTTAGTTTTCCTTTGCTTTTATATGTCAATGGTTTTAGTAGCAACTTTGTTCATACTGATTTGTAAAAAACAAACAAACAAAAAAATTTGTACCTTAGTTACTCCCTGACCTTTCAGCTTTGAATAAATATCTTAAGCACAAAGTTAGCATCTGCACTCAAATGCACTTGTTCCTCAAATCTCAAGGCTTGTAAGGATTTAGGGAAACTCAAATGTAGTAGGACTGGTGTCGTTTGCCCTCACCTCTCTCATTTGGTGGGTGCACGGACTGCATTGAGTGCTTCAGTCCAGTGGACTTTGTTCTCTGAAGTTAATGCAACTTTGCACCACTTCTCCCAACATGCCCCATAGCAGCCAGTGATGTACAGAAGTCAAAGTCCTGCCTGTGGTATTGCACAAAATGTTTGTGGGTGCAATGTTAGCTTAGCAGCCTGAAGTATCTTAGAAATATGTAAAATATCTAGGATTGGAGGTTTCATACCTTTCCAGAAAACAGGGGTGTAAGTGTCTGAAATGCCCACTGTTCAATACACTTGCATTATGAATTTAAACAATACTGATTTTTATGTATTTAGTTACAGTGCTACTGGAAAGAAGTCTGAAAAGGGTCTTAGAGAATTTTCTTGTTACATTAATCTGCTGTATTTTTTTTTTTACCAGTCTGTTCAAGAAGAATTGAATTAGCCAAAGAGCTACAATGAGTTATTTAAGATTTGAGCTAAAAGCTACACATATTTGGCACAAAGAGCCAGGAGGAAGGACTGTATGTGTGTGAGCAATGTTTTCAAACATATCAAACTAGTTCAGTAAGTACAACGTGTTACACTTTTGGTTGGGACAAGTGCAATATGTGTTTAATATATATGAATTTTCTAAAGAAGCATTGTTTCATAGCATTTTGCACTGTAACAAAATATGCTGGAGAAACCTGTACAATTGGTATGTCTTTTTATACCTTGAAGGTATGGTGGATGTTTTAGTGCCTACTTGCACTGAGATTCAAATTGAATGTTAAATCTGTCTACTAAGCTGCATATGCACAACAAATCACAGCAAAGACCATTTACACCTTTGTACAGAAGTATGTCAATTCTTGTATATATATATATTGAGGGAATAAATTTTTTTAAAATTTTGCCTTTGATTGTTTGAAATTTGGGATTTTTTTATGTTTTACTCAGGTGCTGCTTTGTGTTAAATCAAGCTTGCTTGAGGATGAGGTTTCTGGTTTAGCCAAGGGAAACTTGCTCTGTATCTGCCTTGTGTGTATCACTGAGAAGGGCAGGGTCTTGCTTTGGCTTAGGCCCCACCAAAGAAAGGAAGTTGCCTGGCCTCACCTCTTTAAACTGACCTTTCCTCTTCTGAAAGAACAATCCTGCTTTGAGAGCCAAAGAGCTGGCCCTGTGCTTAGCCACTTCCTCTTCTGCATTTATTTGGTTCAATCTGTGCTGATCAGCACCAAGGCTGCACAGCTGGGGACAACGAGTCCTGGGTCCCTGCACGGTCACATCCAAATCAAGTACCAATTGTCCTCTCTGGGCAAGCTGTTCAGCACCTCACCACTGTCGCAGTGAGGAATCTCTCCCAATACCTAATCTTGACCTTCTCTCAGTTTGAAACTGAAAAGTCCTTCTCCACATTCCCATTCTTCAGGTACTGGGAGGTGTCCCCAGAGCCTTCTCCTCTCCAGGCTGAACACCCCCACCCTGTGTTCAAAGCTCCAGCCCTCTAACCACCCTTGTGTCCCTGCTCTGGACTCACTCCAGCAGGTTCCTGTCCTCCTCTTCAGAGGTTATTTCAGGTACTGGCTCCACTGGTTCATCCTAAAGGGCAGCTACACGTGGCTGTCACAAACCCTGTCAAGCATTTCCTGGCTCTGAAAACAGCAAGACCTCCTCCACTGACCATGGCCAGGGTCAGTTCCTGTCAAGTACCTTTTGTTCTCTCAGCAGGAACAACAATTATGTGCAATGTTGAACTATGGAACAGAAACAAATACCTGGAATAAGCAAACAGTGTCTCCTTAGAAGACTAATATCATTAAAACAGAAAAGGGCTATATAATGTTTTACTTGCAGTGCTTACTAAAGCATTCTTATTAAAATTCATCCATCTGGAACTTAAATAATCAGTAGCAGACACTGGATGTTACTCAACCAGCCTGAGAAGAGGCTAAAGTCAGCTTTCAGCCTAGTCTGATGTCACTTGTTTGAAATCCATGTGACTTTCAACTACTAAATCAAGCTAGACCATAGCCTCAGCCTTTTAAATCATGGTACAGTTCTTTTTCCTGATAGATTTTTGACATGTTAGCCAATTCAGATAGAACTACTGGCCCTGCCTTCCCAGATCCTCTTTCCACACCATTACCAAGCAGTTCCCAAATAACTGAAGGGATTAAGAGGGTAAAAATCACTGAAAATGAAACTCGCTATCAAGTTCCTCTGCCCTGTTCTTTCTTAAACTAGATGAGTCATGCCAGTTTTAAAAGTTACAGCCACAAACATGTCCAGTAAGGAAAAGAGGGGAAAGAAGTACCCGTGTACTTTTGAATGTCAAGCATGTACTACTGCTTGACTAAGTTACTATAGTAGAACAAGTAGTGTGAAATCTATCTATGAGGTCTGTAACATGACAAGATTTTTGTCCTCCCTGCCTTGTTTTCCTCTGCATATCTGCAGTGATGGGACAAGGGGTAATGGCCTTTAGCTGAAGGAGGGCAGGTTGAGATTGGCTAATAGGAAGAAATTCTTCACTGTGAGGGTGCTGAGGCCCTGGCACAGGTTGGCCAGAGAAGCTGTGGGTGCCCCAGCCCTGAAAGTGTCCAAGTCAGGCTGGATGGAGGTCTGAGCAACCTGGTCTAGTGAGAAGTGTCCCTGACCATGACAGGAGGTGCTGGAATTAGATGGAATTAGATGATCTTTAAGGCTCCTTCCAACCCATTCTGTGATAAAGCTTTCCATATGGTTCAGGTAAAGGGGTAGAAAGACATTCAAGGGATGAAAACCTGTCCATTGCAGGTGAAGCACTGGCAGCATGCTGGGAAAAAGACTAAGACACAAATGTAAATGTTGACCTTGCAAAGAAAAGAGGTGTTTGTTCTTTGAAATGAAATGTATTTATTATTATGCTGGACAACAGGTGTTAACAGTTTAATGTTAGCTGCTGTTAGCCCCACTTTTAATCCATGGATATTGAAAGAACAATTTAAAACCCAGAAGTGTGCCAAACACCATTAGATTAGCAGAATGTGCAGTTAAACCCCTCCTCTGCCACAAAAACAGGCAGAGAAAATAGAAGCTTACCCAAGCCAACATGCCCTGTCAAACACCACAGCCATGGAGACAGATGAAGGATCTGAGGGACCCTGGGGGCACAGCAAGAGAGCAGGGAAGCAGAGAACTTGCTGGGCCAACCTTTGATATATACCAAGGGGAAGCAAACTGCTGCTTGCCATGTTCAGGAATTTATGCATGTCCAGGGGAGACAAGCAGAGGAAAATGAGCCATTTTCATCTCCCCAGTGCAACTGTTTTGCAATTTTTGTATTAGTGTTGTCCTCAATAACTGCAAAAGTGGTTATCACCAACAGAAAAAAAGTGACATAATATGCACAATAATACATAAAGAAATACAATAAAAGCTTTTCTACTTATAGTTTATTACTAGTTTTAACTGAGTTGACCTAGGAAGTGATTTTGAGCTGTACAGGTTCATCAATAAACTGAAATCAAGGCAAGGTCTGCAGTGTACACTAATGCCCTATAGATTGATATAAATAGAAGAATGTCAAGTTCTAATGTTCACAAAATATTCTTAGAGGTCTATAAAATGTAACTAACATAGTCCAATTGCTTAGTTATCATTCACTATCATAATTTATTATGACTGTTTTTCTTACTGAAAGAAGCCCACTGCATTTTAATTGACAGTAACATAGACTTGTACCATTTTAGCCACATCCATGAGTCAATCAATAAAATAAAATACTAAAATCATAATGAAGCCTGACCTCATGGTCTGCACCATTTCCTATAAATATAACAGAAGAGAAAGAAGTGTTCCTCAAGTAATTTTACTTGGCCAGATTGAAGTTGCTACAAAATAAACAGAATATTCTTCTTCTAGGATCTGATCTATTATCTTAAGCAGAGATTTATTGTAGATTAGGAATACTTCAGTGTTGCAATCAACCAGCCCATACACCTTCTTCCTTGTGAACTGGGGTATTTCCACTTAAGAAGAATCTATCAGAGGTGCTTTCAAAACAGGCTGGTAATAAAGTTCAAACTTTTAAACTGCAGTTAAAGGAGGTAAATGTAGTAACTACTTCTACCCTTAAATTAATCCAGGCAGTTTCCTGCTTCCCTGCCAGTTCTTAACTGAGAGACTGGACACATTTTCATTTCACACTCTGGAAAAAATTGAGATGAAATCCCTGTCCCTAACCTATGCAGGAGGAAAAAATAAAAACTAGCAAACCAACCAACCACACAAGAGGAAAACCTGAAGATCTCCCATAAGTATTATTCCTTACAATCCATTTTAAAATCATAAACATTTGTATGCCCTTTAAAGCTGTGGGAGTCAGTGGATTCATATAAATCCCTTGAAGGTTCAGTCAAAGCATCAGGTAAGACTGAAAACTGAAGGATTCTATATCAAAAGGCCAAATTTTCTGTTTTGCTGAGAAAAAAATACATGTGTTGAAAAATAAGTCAGAGCATAAGCTGCATGATGCCCCATGTGTGAGGCAGTCAAAACCTTTGTAAGCCAGAACTGGCATGGGCAAGGTCAGTGAGGTCCTTGGCAAGTCCACCTTGCAACTCTGAAGGACCCCTGACTTTGTGAGCCCTTAAATCAAAACACTAACCAACAGTTTTCCACAGATTTGTCTTGCGATCAGTTCCCAAGATGAGCTTTAGCCAAAGGACATTAGGAGCTATCTGGTCACCAAGACCTTTTGTGTGTGGATTTGCCACTGTTTAACAAGCAGTACCTATTATGCCACAGTCTTCACATGCTCTATCATTTATCTCAAAAATATTGGTTATTCACATTCTTCTGAAATACACCTTTACTGTGGGGCTGCTCCAGGGAGGAAAACAGGTTACTTGAGATCTCTGATCCCCCAAAGAGCAGCAATGCAGGACTCCAATGCAACATGGGTCCTGTTGTGCAGTCTCTGCAGTGGCCTTGCACACATTATGAGCAGCAACAGACTGAGGCAAAGGCCCAAACTGCCTCAGAAGAGCTGGGACTTTTCAGGATGCCTCTGCTGGAGAGAAGCAGTGATGTCTTACAGGTCCAGCAGTTAACCAAAACAGCCACTCACAGCTGAAAGCACATTCATTATAACACCATTGATCACTGGATTCCCACATTACTCTCTATTTAATATTTGATGAATGTATGTATATATGACCCTCACAATTTGTATATTTGACCCATGTCACACTCAACAATTTTTATTTACAGTCTTTTATTTTCAATGCCTTGCAGGTGCTTTTAATGAACGCACAACTAAACTCAGGACTCTTAAGAAATCAGCACACAATTGTAATTCTTATTTTCTCAGTGGTGTGTGGGCAATTTACTCTTTGCCACTGGCACACTCCAAGCCTGTCAAGGTCCACTGAAGGCCTCAGGACACTCACTTGACCTGGCACTGCCATTCTGTCTGCTGGTCACGCCGAGCAAACAGGCAATTCACTGCCACCTCCTGGCAAACTGCTACCCGGAGCTCCTGAACCCAAACAAAGCACTGACACAGCTGACAGCAGAGCCATTAGAGAGGAATCACACTTAAACCCACAACATCACTTAAAGAGGGGTGGCTAAAGGAGCACCCTAAATCCTGCAAGGGCACCACAGACTCTCCACCCCTTTCTCTCCCTCCCAAAATTCACCAGCTCTTGGACAGAACTTCAGGCTTGCTCCCAAGGAGAGCTCCCAGCAGACACAGGAACCTGGTGAAAATATATCAGGTCCACACCATGACACACAACAGAAGCTGTGGCACCCAACCAGCACCCAGGCTTAGAGCTTTTCTCTTGGAAAAAGTAACAGAAGACTTGGAAAACCCTAAAACGGGAATTGTGTAAAATCCAGTTGCTATAACGAATCTTATTCATTTACCTACAGCAAAACTGTTTCCTGCCACTCCAGGGGAAACCAGGACCTGAAAAATTCACATTAACTCTTATACAGAATCTGATGTGCTTGCGCCAAAGGAAATCCAACACTTTCCAGGCCACTTCCAGAGAAAAGAACTGAAAAAAATTAAGTTAAACTATCTTAATGATATAGGATCATTGAGAGTACACATTGAGAGCTGGTTTGCTTTAGGCAAAGAGAATGAAGTTGAGAAAAGAACCATTGATTCAATTACCTCACAAAATTAAACCAGTAGCCACCCAGGTGGCATTTCAGCATTGCTGTTAAGCCATTATCACACTCTTGCAATTGACACTAGAGCAATTCATATTATCAAACTGAACATTGAATATCATAATACAAGCACATTCAGTCCTGCTCTGGTTCATGTCTACCTTTAGACACTGTGCAGATGTTTCTGCTCCTTGGGTTCAGCAGCAGGGTGGCACTCCCTCTGCTCTACTTCACTTTCCCATTCCTTTGCCCTGGGACTCTTCCCAAGGAAAATACTACTTTTTAAAGTATTCCATTTACACAGCCAGGAACCAGAATACTGAAATGAACTCTTATTTGTATTCCTGCCTACAAAATTCACACCCAATATTCAGTTTTGAAATCCACCCCAGGCTCCCCTTGGTAGCTTTAAGTGCTCCAGGAACATGAGTGCAGTTAATCTCATTGCTGACACAAACATGCTTTACTCCTCTCCTCACACCAGGATTACACAGATTTTAGAAGGTGCTGTACAGATGAAAAACTTACTCTGAAGTGCAATCATTACAGATGGCACATTATAGACACACATTATATACCAACCAATGCCAGGAGCAGCTGCCACTTGACTGATTAAGACATCCCAGACAGATTTGTCTAGCAGCCCTGATGAAAATTCCAGATTTTCTCAATTTCTTCAAGGTATTAAGGAAACACTTAAAAGAAGGAAATTCAGCACATACTGTCCTCAAGTTCACACATCTTAACTGAGTAGAAAAACCAACCATCCCCAGTTTTTCCAAGGCATAATGACAAAATACCCTGTGAGCTTCATGAGCATATGGAAACACTTGTTATTATCACAGCCATGACACTTTGAAGGGATTCACTTTCTTCAAACATTTTTGCAATTTTGGTAATTATTGGATCTTCTGCTTTTTACCCACTGTGGAATTAGCAGAGAGAAAGGATCTCCATCTGCCCTTAAAGCTACATCATTGTTGGCAAACTGTTGTTAGGATGTGTTTAGTATTTGGCTTTGTTGATTGACAACTTGCAGCCACTTCAGGGAAAAGTCAAAATGCACTGCCTCAATTCCACAGTGACCTTCTTCAAACAGGAGATAACTAAAATTCAGAGGTCCTGGCATTCTGTTTCACTAAGGATTTAGTCTCTTAGCATTTCAAATCTGAATCTGAAGTCCTCCTACAACCTTTTCAAGAAACACTCTCCACAAATAATTAGTATTTGTTTGTTTTGCATTTACTGACAGACCATAAACAGATAAAGTCTGGTCAGTTCTACCTTTAAAGTTGGTCTGAGTTTGCCTCCTTTCATTTTGACAGCAGCAGAACCAAACAAGGTATATGTACAATCAAACGAGCAGTAGAACATGTGGAATGAGTAAGCATGGAAATTTTTTGCCAGTTTTAAACCCACATTTCTACCACCCCTCATCTTCTCCCCCCCTTACCTGAACTTGCTCACAAATTGGTGGTGGAATGCAGGAACTCAAGAGCACGCTGGCAATGGTGGTTTCAAAGTCAACTCTGCTGCTATTCTCAAATCCTGCAATTTCTTCACTGAAAAACCTTGAGGAAAACTCTGGAATCAATCAAGCAGGATGTTTTAAGAGCAAGGTGTGCCAATTACACTTTAAAAGCTTAAACAAGTTATAGCAGCTGCTCAGTACTTGTATTTATTCATACCCAGGATGGAATTAGGTACTTACAAAGCAAGACCTTTCAAGCTACTGAGTGTTGCTACTTGCACTCAGGAGTATATTGAGTGCTACTGATTTGAGGCCTAGATGGAAATGTCTCTCTGTAATCAGATGCAATACAACCAGAGGCAATAACTGTTACAGTTCCCAGTTGGTCCTCAAATCAATATTTAACATAACTTACTCTCAAAATGTATGTTTAAAGTAACAGCTCAGTCCCTAATGTATGTTCAAGGATGAAGTACTGACACCTTGCAATTCAATAAATGGCTTTATGACACAGGAAAGAAAACTTCTGTGTAAGCCTAACACCATCACAGATACTGCTTAAGAAAAGATATAAGGTCAATTAGAACTAGACTGAATTAATTTTATTTCCTTCCAAAAAGAATAGACACTAATTTAACTGTATACAGAATTTAATTTAACTATAACTATACAAGTTTCAGTATATTGTCCTGTTCAAAAACTGCTTATATATAAAAGAAAAAATACTGCCAAAATTCTAACGCATACTTTACAATTAAATGTCCCAACTTTCTTTCTACTCCTAATAACCTCAGACTAGAGTTGCAGTGTTCAGGTTAACTTATGTATGGATGAAAACTCCCTTGGTCTTAAGTGCAGTTTCTTTATTACCCATGTTTTTGCCACTACCACCAACACTGGACTCAAAATTAAGTTTTACAGTATTAGCAATGAAAACGTTGATGAACCTTTTAAGAACAGAATTCAGAAAAAGATTAACAACACTTTTTACTGCATTAAAATATGTTACATGCCTCTAAAAAATAACTTATGCATTTCTCTGCAAGTTTTTCTGTTTATTAATCTGTCACATTGTACTATAGTATCTGCTAAGTTTTCTTTGAACACTTGAACAAATGAGAAGGAACCACTCTTAGTTAGACCATCAAAACTCAACTCCATCTAGTTCTCTTAGAACTTCTTGTTTTGAAACAAAAGGTGTCCAATAGGGTTCCAAAAATTTTTATCATTACACTCAAGCAAGTCAGCCAAAAGAAGAAACAGTTTCTTTTTTTTCCTGGTATGATCACCCAAACCCTACCATTCCTCCACTTTCTATTGTTACTGCATTTAAACTGCCAACATTCCTTACCTTGACTAAAAAAAGGCTTCCATTAAGTTATTTCCTGTACTGTTTTACCTAGCTGCTGTCCAGGCACACAGAACACTCCCCAGTCTCCAAATCCATCGTTGCAGTTAATGGAAGTCTAGGTCACTCAAAACCAGAATTACAGTCAGCAATTCTGTTTAGGTATACCACCTGATGTGGTATTAACTGCATTACAAATCACTGTAATTGAATGCAAAGTAAAGGAAACTTGAGTTTATTTAGCTTCCAATTTCTGGGAGGTCAAGAGGAACTAGAACTGCTCTGGACAACAAAAGAAAATTGACTGCTTACAGATCATCTTCTGCCAGATTCTTTCTTTAGGACCACTGTTTTATTGTTGTCCTTTCTATTACATGGGGGATGTACATATTATCAGGTGTTAATAAACGGTCAGTGCCTGTACAATACATTCTACAACTGAGCACCACTTTCCGTAACTGAACAGGCAAAGAAATTACACTGAACATCAGCATCTGGCAGTATTTCTCCAAAAAAAGTGACTAAAATGGGTTTAAATTGATTAACACTATTAAATCACATCTAATATTTGATACTACATGATTTCATTACAGCTATACGATACAATTATACAAAATGTGTTAACATCAAAGAATACAACCAAAATTAAGATAGCAAACAAAACCTATATAACTTTTCTTTCTTTACAGGAAAATACTTTTGAAGTATGCATGTAACTGCCCATTCTTTTAAAGAAAATCTACCGCAAGCAAGTTATCAACCTCCAGAAAATCACACATAGCATTACTACGCATATCCCCAAAAAGTGTACAATATGCACACTTGGAAAATACAAAATTAAAAAAAATCGTAAGCAACAGGTGAGCTTCATATTTATAAGAATGTGAAAAGAAGTCCAATTTTAGCACTGTTGTATAAAGAATTGTCTTTTCTGATGCAAGTTCATGAGCTGACCCGTCCACACTTTACAAAACACCGTGTTCTTGAAACGGGGTTACAGACCAAGGTGGATCATCTTAGCAATGTCACCTTCGAGTTTTCTGTGTGGTTTTTTTTTGCTTTTTATTTACTACTTATCAAAACACGTCCTTTAGTTTTGTAGGGTTCTTTTTAAAATTCTTTCCTAGAAACAATATACAAAGGGGAGGCGTATTTCTTTCCAATTGATTTTCCTGTAAGATGCTTTGAGTTCGAGAACGTTCTCCTCGACTTTCACTGGTTGTTTTTGGCCTTAGCGTGTGTTAAGATGTGAGATTTCAGGTTGGTTGATTGCGCAAACTTCTTATTGCAGCCGTCAAACGGGCAAACGTAGGGCCTGTCGCCAGTGTGAATTCGCACGTGTGTGCGTAAATTGAAGTCCAGTGAAAAACGCTTTCCACAGCCTTCAAATGTACACTGTTGGAAGGAAAAAACACTCTGTTAGCTAGTGGAACTCAGCTCCATCACTAAGCAGAAAAACAGTCTTCTTTAAATCACCAGACTGCACAAACATGAAGCCAGAGGCTGAAAATTGTTCTGGGTGAAGCTGCGGGGATCCCCTGTGAACTGCACTAAAACCGGCAAGACTTCAGCATATAGTACACATACAATAACACATCTATTTTCAAAGAGGGAGATAAATGACCTCCAGCATGCAAGCAAGCACTTCCACTAAAGGCACCTTCTCTGCATGTGAAACCATACAACAAAAACAGGATTTCACAACAGAACTTCCCCCTCCGAGTGATGATTTGCAAAGATTTTCTCATTTTACCTGCTTTAGGATGGGCTTTTTTTACCTTTTTTCAGATGGGCTTGATATAAAAAGGACAGCATATTTGGTGTTAAATACTTATATTTACCACACAGAATATTCAGTGCATGCATCCAAGTGAATGCCTGAGGACTGCAAATCAAGTTTCTGGAATAATTTGTTTTAGAAAATAATCAACAACAAAAAACCCTACATATCTTTAATGTGTTCTGGGGAACACATATGTGCTCAAGACTAAGAATAACTTTAAAGATTTATAGGGAGTATCATATGAAGAGGGCAGGGGACCTCTGGTGGCAGAAGCCCACATCACTCAGTATAAATGGACTCAGTGACACCATAGTTTTGTTGAAAACTGATTAATAAACCCTACTGAGAATCAGTACCCTGAGGTAACTGACTGAGCAAGCAGCCTCAAGTCTCAGTTACCCACAAGCACTAAGCTGAAAAGATGATGAGGAGAAAGAGACATTTTCTAATTTCTCTAGCAACTGCAGACCTCATTTTTAAAGAGGGCAACTTTACATCGTATTTTGAAAGGTATCTCCCACATACATCCACTAAGAGAAGGCCATGTAAATAATCAAATAATAGCCTAATTAACTCAAGGGGACTCTCAGTTTTTCAGGCACCTCATGTGATTTTAGAAGAGCCCTAGCATGCCCATGCCCTGTGGAAGCCAGCTTACAGCTGGAGTGTCCATGCTGCAGTGAGCAGTACCTGAAAGGGTTTCTCTCCGGTGTGAACCAGCTGATGCCGCTTTAGCTTCGAGCTCTCCACAAAGGCCTTGCCACACTCTGCACAGACGTGTACTCGAGGGCCATGAGTGTGCAGATGCTTCCTCATGGCAGAGTTGTCCCTGAACATCTTTGTGCAGCCCTTAAAAGGAACAGTGAAACTCAATTAGTAGATAAGCTAGTTCTCATAAAGAAGGTTTTATCTGCTATAGTACAAGCATTTAAAATGCTTTTATATCCTGAATACTTTCTTAATAGTTGGCCCTGAAAAGAACATCCCTTACATTTACTTCTTAAAAAGCAATATAAGAAAAAACTAATCATTTGAAAAGCTGATAAAATAAAACCTAAACCCAATCTCAAACAAAAAGATCCCAAACCCTTTCCTCACTCATTATTGTGAGCCATCTGTAGTCAAATGAATAATAACAGGACAGTCTTATGGAGAAGATGCAGATTCTGACAGAAGCAAATGAATAAACTGAACAAAAGCACTTAACAGGTTTCAGAGGAAAAAAAAAAGCAAACACAAAACAAAAATCCAACCAAAAAAAACAAAAGACAGAAAGAGAGTTCATGGATACCTATGGTGTGCTCTTCAAAGGGCTATATTCTGAGAACTATAGTACAATATATGAGTCTTTAATATACCACAGGCTATTCCCTAGTAGCAAGTGGTATGTGCACCATCTCCCAACATTCTGCTCTCTTCCTTCTCTGTCCTGCCCATTTCTGAGAACAAATGGAGCAAGAGGATTTCCAGCACGTAACAACTTAGAGGAACTACCTTGTCCAAACTGGCAGCAGCAGCCTGATCACTACCCCCTTGGGACAGAGAGTGCCACTGCTGCTGCAGATTACACCTACAAAGTGATACTGGGCAGCAGAATACAGCATGAGTTAGTCCCAGCTCAATCCAAATGCAGAAGACATTAATTCAGGTTCAGCATCAAAAGTCTTAGCCTGGAAGTCAACCCTGCATTGACACAGGAATACCACTTTTGATTCCAGAGTATGCTTAAGCCAGCAGTAACTTGGGGCTCTATTTACCTGATCTTTCTACATTTTTTTCACTTCTTAGTGACAAACAACAGATATCTATCATGTTTTATAAATGTCTCCCTCAAGGCTCAAAATCCCTCATAAAATCCTATTAATAATCATAAATCCTACCTGTACTACTAGTGATACTGTTTAAACTTATAAGACTAGTCTGCCAACACCACTGTGGTATGAGGCATAAAATTTAACAGTACCTAAAAGATTGGTAAACTGCTAATCTCAAATTCTGCAGGCCCTTTTTTTTTTTTCCTAAATACATTTAAATAAGCTTTGTTTCTTACAAAAAGGGGCAAAATGTCACTTTCAGGAGTTCTCTCTTCAGGCACTAGAACCACTTTGGCTAATTTTGAAGCACTGTGTCACCATTCATGGCACATAGCAGAACTGGGTGGGGCAAAGCAGTGCCAAAGTAAACAGACCATCAACTTTCTTTCACATTTATTTCTAAGTCCCTTCTTGCCTCTCAGAGAAGCAGGTACAGCTACAATATTTTTCTTTTGTTAAACTGAATTCATAAATGCACAAAGCCTACAAACACTACAAGATAGAAAATGGAAGGACAGAACATTGTTTTTTTCCCCCCCGTTTAGATGAAGTTGAGGCTATGAAAAAGTAAATTAAAGAAATGAAGGTAACAGTCCTTGGTATAGTAAAAAATAACTGTTCCTGTATCTCTGCATACTGTATTACAAAAAAACATGACACTTCTAGAATGTGGAGAATTGGAAATCAATATAAGCACAAAGAGGAATTCAGAAAATTCCTTACACCATGGCTGTCAAAAGTAGCCTTCTATTCATGCTCTCTAATGGATAACTCTAATAGCTATCTGCCCTGATTATTTGCTTAGGCTCACACTTATCTAGACCAGAAGTCAGCAAGATTGTGTTTGTCTTTTTTAGTCACAGACTAAATCAGCTAAAAGAAGCACTACAAAAGCTGGATAATGCAGTAAAGCCACAGGCTACCAATCTAGGTGACTGGCAACATTCATTCCAGACAGAAGGTTCTTTGCTACCAGTGGATCAGAATCACATCTCAAGGATGCCTGCCTCTCTGTCTCATGATGATGCACTTTCCAGCTCTGTGGAATGCAATTCTGAGTCTTCCAATAAAGCTGACTTTGGCATCTGCACCATAAATTGCTGATTCCTGATCTAGACTCCAAATCTGTCATAGTTTCCAAGCAGAGGATATATAGATCTTAGGAACGTACTTTGAACAGCTTTCAGAACATTCTTTCAAGTATGTATTCTTGGGTGTCGGGAAATCACAACAGTAAAAGCAGCATGTTAGGGACTGTGCATCATGGTTACCAGAAGATTAGGGATGCACTAACCTTAAGACAAGGAATGGGAATAATATATTATTCAGTGAAAGGTTTTAAAGGAAGCCTCTAGAGAATGACAACTAAAATACATTTAACTGAGTGTATACTATTAACAGTAAGATATTTTAGTTATTCATTCTCAAGAGAAAACATCAATACAAAATTCTGATCTACAAATTACTATCTACTCAGAATCTGAGCACTTACTTTGTGAGGACAAGCTATCGTTCGTGGAGCATCATCTTCTTTAATTTTTCTTGGTTTCATTCTTAAAGATAAAAAAAACAGTACAAAATATTAGTAGAAACACATTAGTAGACAGCTCTTCTCCCCTGAGTGCCTACATAATGAGCACATTTTATCCCCCAGTACTACATGTGTCAATGGTATTCACTTTAACATTTTCAAAACCTTCATAAAAATATTACCAGTATAATTCAGCATTTGGAATGCTCTGATTTCCAGAAGGACCTCTCAAATACAGAATAAGACATTTAATACAATCTTCTTAATCCTCTGAATATGTGGAAATTGAGATTCTTTTTCCCTGACATATGCTAATTGCAATTAGGAGGTTTTGTTTGAAAACTCCATTTGTGCTGTGCCAGTACCCAAGTGGCCTATTTAGCTTCACTTCCTCTCCATCCATGCAGCAGGACATGAAGGAGTATAGGTTCAATCATTCTGCAGTATTTTCATCACACAAGACTTCTAGAGAAAACCCTATAGAAGCAGGGAAAGCAGAATCAGGCAGGTTGTGGAATCTATACAGATCACATAGGCATCCATTTCAACCACAGAAATAGTAATTACTCTTACTTTAAGGTATTGTGCACACAGATTCCACTCTTGGCAACTGACAAGCAATCACCAATTTACCCCTGGTCACTGACAGGGATCTTCATTATTTTATGGGTGCCACTAACCTCCACTGCTACATAAGGAGCCCAGGAAACTCTTGCTTGTATGTGTTAGATCTATTTTACCTACGGTAAGACTCTGTACAAAACAAATCATGAATAGTGTTATAACAACTACCTATCAGAAAGTCAAAAGAGCCAGATGTGATTCTGGGGAACTGCACTGCACTTTCAGCTCCCTTTATTTCTCAAACCTGTGGTGCTGTCTTCAAAAAATGAAAAAGAAAATGTTCATCCCCATCCAACTATAGCAGTAGGTGGGTACAAATAAATGGGCCCCCACACAGCTGAGATTCCCTTAGGTAAGCAATGAGATTTTGCACATTCCCAAACCTTGCTGTGGAAGCAGAGCCAGTGTGTTCATGTGGGTTCACTGAACTGCTTTTCCGGGCAATACAGCACAGTTCTGTGTGACAAGGTGCCTACATATCATACCTGCAAGTTAATCCACAGTTTTTGTGCTATTCCCTAGTCTCAAACAGAATAAGGAGCTTGAAATTAACAACATAATTTGATTTATCAGAATTCCAATTCTGGTACACACTCAATGTTCAGAAAGAAAAGTGTCTGTTGCTATCCAGGATAGTTTTAATCCCCATGAGCTCTGTTTCTGGAAACTGATATAGAAGAACAAGGTTGGGGAAAGAGATTTCCAAGCAATGCATATATGTGCTTTTTTACATCTCTTTCTATTAATTTACATGAGAATGGCTAAACAAGAGCTGTAGGGTAAATAAACTAAAATGCTTTTATTCTGACCACAAAAGCATTTGGTTTCTGCAAGCTGAGTCCAGACTTCTTTGCTACTGTCCCACTCTTGAGGCTGAACTCTGCTTTCACCTGTTTCCTTCACATGGACTGCTGAGAGAAGAGGGTGAATTAAGGCAAGAGCAGTGAAAAATCTCCCTCAGAAGTCCTGAAGATCCAGGAAAATCATCTTACAACTGCCAGTGGAGTGATATGTGATGGACAAGTCTCCCATGGCTCTGTGTCAGCTGTCACTGGTCCCTGACTCTGAGTCCTTTCAGCACTGCAGATGTGGCACAGTTCAAGTGATCATCTACAGACTAAAGCACTTGACAGCCACTTCACAGACAGCACTAAACCCCAAGGATTTAGAGGTTTATTTTGCTCTTTTCTCTAAGTGGGCACATGGGAAACTCCTGCTTGCCTCAGCATCTCCAGACCACACTTGGCAGGTACAGAGCTATGCTGAAGAACACTACAGCCTCCTGCAGGTTACAAACACATTTACAGATATTAACAGTGGCTTGTGAATGGGTGTAAAGTATTTGTGCTGACAAAGCTCCTCTTGTGCACCACAACCAGCAGTACAACTAAGATTTCATCAACTTAAGGGCAGAAACATTCTGAATACAGCAAACTACATCTGTTGCTGTACAGCAGTCTCCTCATTTTCTTAATTTTCATTGTAACTATCCTTTTCAAGACTACAGACCAACTCAGTTGACCTTATTGATTAAACTTAATCTACATAATCCAACTGGAATACAGAATGGCTGAGCTGTTTTCAGTTTACAAAGTCTCTTTGAGTAAAGTAGCAAAATATCTGACTCCAAACAAGTGATTGGGATTGATTGACTGACTGCACTCTCCAGTGAGGTTCCAGACTCAATAGTACTACAGGTACTGAGGCTGTAGGAAAACACACACACACAAAAGCTGTCTTTTACAGTACCCCTACAGAAAGCTTTCAGTTACTTTTAGCATGGGATTCTCCTTATTACGTCTCTGTGATATTAAAAAACAGGAAAAGGAACAGAAATGAGCAATTGTTAAAATGGTCACAGAAGAATGATTTGACAAGATGGGACATAAGAGAACAGTGTGTCATGATTTAATTCCATTACAGAACAAACATCCTTAGGAGACAGATCTGGTGCCAAAACCACCTCCTTTTAATTCAATCAACCTTTTAAATGTTGGCTGAGTCATCCCCCCAAAAAAATGAAGCAAAAAAACTTTCCTAGGTCTGAGATCTGTGTCCCTGACACGATCAGAATGTGTAAAACCACAATTGTTCCAAAGTCTTAGCTGGCCACCTGTAAAGGCAGTGACTAGACCAAGAGAATTGCTAACAACAGATGTGGCAAATACCTTCAGTGGGCAGTGCCTGCATTTTCAAGCTTTGTGTTAAATCCTCTTCCTGACTCTTGTCTCTTACCTCTGGTATTACCTCAATCTTTGAGAAAGCAACACTGCAACAGTGTCATCACTAACAGGCTGTTGAGGTAGAGTGAGGAGGAAAATACCTGGG
The DNA here is from genome assembly GCF_028018845.1 of Melospiza georgiana. Taxonomy (NCBI): domain Eukaryota; kingdom Metazoa; phylum Chordata; class Aves; order Passeriformes; family Passerellidae; genus Melospiza; species Melospiza georgiana. The sequence continues at coordinate 52,296,729 of NC_080435.1, read as the reverse complement.
CCAGTGCAGGAAGGAAGCTTGAGGAACCAACTGCAGGTGAACTGGATGGTCAGACATGGGACAGACTGCAGCACCAACATACACCTTACATTTTTCAGTTCAGTGTCTGAGCAGGCATAGAACATGAGTGTCCATTCAGGTCTTTTTAATGTTCAGGCTTTGTTTATAAATTAAGCAGTATCAGCCCAGTAGTATACTTGAACATTTGGACACAAATGACAAAAGGCTTCAGTTAAAAAATGAATAATTTTACATCTTCACATTTTTCATGGAAGCACAACAAGTTAAGCCTAAAATGTGGAACAAGACTGTACTTATACACAGGGTTCCACAGACAACCAGGCTTATGAACAAAACATCAGCAGACAATGCAAAAGAAGAGATGACAAACAGTGTCCAGGCTGTATCTCAGTGGCACAGGCAGGAGGAAGCTGCTGGGCCCTTTGTACACCTGGATTAGAGGCATGAGGGCATGAACACCACAGGCACAGCTACAGTAGATCATTGTGTCAAAAAATGTCATCCTGCTCACAAAGCTGCAGAAGCCATATGGACAATCCCTCAGAGAAGAATGCAAAGACTTACATATTCAATGTATTAGAAAAAAGGTTTTGGTCTTACTTTAAAATTAACTTTCTGCAAAAGGAGACCAGACTAGAATCTGTGCTGTTGATCTTAATTACACTGGTGCAGGTAGCTCTTGCTGGTGGTGGTTAGACTTTTGGCTCCCACCCAGTAGAGCATCTTTACCAGCTCCATCCAAGTTTTCTTAGCCTGAAATATTAATCAAAAACAGAACTCTAACAAATATCACTATTTAACACAACTACAGACACACACATTAATACTGGGGTGGAACTTCAGAAACAGTTGCCTTTGCAGAAAGTCAATTTACACAGCAAGACCAAAATTTTCATTTCTTCAGTGAGTTTACATTCATTGCACTGAGCAGAGGCAACTGCAAATCAATTACCTGTGACAATCAGAGGGGTACCTTGTACCTTTGGGACACTGCAATTAAAGGCTAGGTCTTAACTGGCACTGGGGGAGTGGAGGGAGGGAGTGGGTGACAGCAGAGGAAGCAGGAATGTGTGCAACCCAATAGCTTTACAGATGAGCTGCACAAAAGCACACTCCCTTATCATGCATAAGGAAGACTGAGTGAAATCACACATATTAAATCACTCAGTTTCTCAAAACAAAGAGAACAATACTGTGCTGTATCTGAAAGTTAAACCTAACTACCTCCTTCCATCTACACAGCTGAACTGAGAGTACTTCACCCTAAGAGAATCTTAATCCCCACCCCAAATCCCTGTCCAACTCCATAACCTATAGACTTGTCAACTGATGCAATTTTAAAAGTCAGCCATAGAAATGGTGTTAAAGCTGGGAAGAAAGGCAATACAATTCAAATAAGAGTAGAGGATTTTCCCCCTTGCTCCATAATCTTGTTTTGCCACTGCTAAGGAGTTCTGTGTTCTCAGCTCCCTCTGTACATAAAGCTAATCTTAATAGCTTTACTCTCTTCTCTCAGGCAACTCCTTTAACACAGCCTAGAGGTCTCTGATGACCAGCAATGATATTCACCTGTGCTGAGGGCCACCTCCCCAGGAACAGTCAGAGGTGGAGGAAATTATTCTCTCTCACCAGTGTTACTGGCACTGCTGGTGTGCTCCCCTCATTCTGCCATTCCTCTTGCACTGCCCTGCTGAGCAGAACCAACCTGAGTGTCACAGCCCTGTGTTACTGCAAGAGTTTATTTGTGCTGAACAACTCCTGGAACTGGCTAGACTGGCTTTTGGACAAACAAAATGAAAGAGGAGTGGCACAAGGCGTCCTAGGAATCTCTCTATGTACAACCTAAGAACAGCCAGTGTCTTACCTGCTTCAGTCACAGCTAGGAAGAAAACTGCCATAAGTTCTCTCACTCCATGATTCTACCACTAGGTTTGTCCCAGTTATGAGGAATATCATATGTGCAAACAGGGACACTGACCTGTGCAGTGGGGCACAGAGCAGGAGGTGTCCCCTCCCCTAGAAGAGTACTGGGTAAAGCAATTGTCACTTTACTGTCCTTTAAGCTTCTCTGTAACAAGAACCATACAAAAGCACACACCTTATAAAGAGGCCTAAGTCATAAATCTGGATGACCAGAAGGCTTTGTCACTTCTAAAAAGGGTATCCTATTTCAAACTCTAATGCAGTTTCCTCTCTTTTGTTTTCTATAGGTTTGGAAAGGGGATAGAAAGGAAGGCAGTTCTCACAATGGCTCTCCTTCAGAAAAGATACCAAGATCAGCAGAAAATAAAACCACAAACAATAAAGTTTTTACCACTAAGACCCATTACTGTGCCAATTTCCCAGCTACAGGATATTCTTTCTTATTTCTTTGTTTTACTGATGTCTGTGTTCTGTCTTCAGCCAGTTCAGTTGTGTATTTGGAGAGCAAGAGGGAGGGAGGGGGCAGCTAGGGATATCATTTTTTGTGCCTTCCTTTGAGGGAATTTGCCATATGCACATTCTAGAAATACCCCTGCTACCTTCCTAAGTTTTCACTACCAAGCAGCTATGATTTCTTCACTGTTAACTACTGAGTTATCATCAATTTAGATTTGGATGAAGCATTTTACTCCACTTGAAGGGATTTCCAGTTTCCCAGTCAAAGGTATCAAATGAAAACATGGTAATTTATTACGTTTTGTTCTTCTGAGCAGATCGTTCACAATTAACATTTCACATTTTGATATGATTGCAAGAGAATTCCACCTTTTTCTTTTTTATAATGTTTTCAGAGCATGCTAGAGAAAACTCAAGACTCCTAAAACAGAATAAAATAACCAGTAAAAAGTGATAAACTGCCCACCAGGTGTAACTTTTGGCCATCCATCTATGCATTACTGAACATGTCGATGTTCTGATACAGCCTATTTATTCACAGTGTTTTCAATGGAATCATAGAATGCATAAAAGCTTTTCCAGGAAAAACTGTCAGAGTTCCAGTTAAAGGATTCAGATTCCTGCTACATGACTCAATGACATATGCTCTAAACCAGGCAGTGAGAGACAACTGCATCACCAGAGACACCACAACCGCTGACCCTGCGAGAGCTACCGAGCTCTGGGCACTGGGGGCCACTGCAGCTGCTCAATTACCACAGCTCTGAATTGTTGTTTTCAAGGGCTGCAGAGCTACAAACAACTTCAAACGTCAGGTTTGTCCCTGCATTACCTTTCACTAACTAGATCATGATCAGAATACCAGAACCTTGTTCAAAATCTATCACCACTAGAATTCAAACTTCTTCTGTTTAAGCTTAGCCTCAGAACATTGTTCCTAATCATCAATGCAAATATTTAAAATCAATTCATCCTTAATCAAAATAGCTGCATTTGTCAAAAATAGTGGATGTAGCCTGGTTCAGAGGAGGTAATTTCTACAAATGTATGGTGAGAGTCCTTCCTACTTCAATGAAAACCCAAAAGCAACTCTATGTAACTTTCTCTCAACTGCACACAATGCACTTAGCATACAATTTTACTAGCCAGTTCACACTTCCTTAGATGTGGACAGTCACAATTGTTTTTCCAAGTAATCTAAATACAAATTCGTAATTCAAAACCTTACAGCATGTGAAGCTACATAAGTTTAGAAAACTTTTCAACTTCATGTGCTGCTAAAAGTTTTCACAATACAGCTACTAAAAATTTTGAGCTTCTGAACTGTAAAGCAATGAGCAATGTTTGGCAATTTCACAGAGCTTTATACTAAACAAACACATTCTTTTAGCATGAAAAACTCTACTCCTTGAACCTCCAAAGCCAATTCCAGCCATGGAAACCCAATTTTTTCTTCCAGCTTGCCATGTAAAGTGCACACAGCAAGGTCAATAAGACAATTGAACAGTAGTCTGCAGATAGCAGTACTTGAATCCATCTCATTAGCTAAGGAGTCCCTTCAACACACTTCTTTGCAAGAGGACAAGACCTTAACAAGAAATATTCAAATTCTAACACACCCATACTCTTCAGTCTAGAAGAATAAACAAACACAGTAATTTAAGACATAACATACAACTGCAAGGCAAGAATAAAAGTTTGACAGTCACCGATTCTGACCAAGAAACCAAATAACCTTTCTTAGAAAATGCATTAAATTCTCATGTATCTACAATTAAGCTATGAGAACAATTTTTCCCAGGTTTTGAGCAACTTGGGGATATTCCTAAAGGTGATATCCAAGCAAGGTGCCTCCTCTACCATCACACATTTTTCCTTTGACTGAAATGGATTACATTTTATCTGCTGTGAGAAAAGAGGCTGTACACATAAAACTGAATCTTTCCACTACATGCTACAAATTCCAGCTCTGGAACTTCCTAGAACATTCTGAATTACTATAAATATAGAAAAATAGTAATTTCGAAATGTTGCCAGCAGCCACTGTTTTCTCAATAGAAACCTAGCTAAAACATTCCACAATATTCAGAAATCTGCAGACACATCTGACAGAAGCAGCCTGCTCATTTCAAGAAGTCCAAATCCTGACAACCATTTCAAGTATTCAACTCAATCTGAAGACAAAATATTCAGTATTTGCATGGAGAATACCCTGCAAGAAGCTATTTCTGCTTCCTAACAAAAGACAGCTATTCAGTACTTCAGTGTCTAACAGAACCAGAGTAAAGTTTTAGCATGCTTTACAGTAATGGAGAACACCACAACAGTAGAAATATGTACGTAACAGTTTAGAATTGGAACACTATGTACACTCAAGTATATCACTTAAACATCTGCTTTCAAAAAAATTGTATGAGCTCCTCAAGAGGTCCCAGAGAGTATGATGGTAACTTTGATAAAAATGATAGCAAAACACATAAGAAGAGTATCAATAGCTAGAACCACCCTCAGACAGAGGGTAAGACCATCACTTCAGACAGAACCCTGTTTTCAGCTGTTTGTAATGTGCTTTTATACAATTCCAGATCAGACAGTCTGAAGCAGGAACTATTTTACAGAACTATTTTACTAGGAGCCTTCAAAACTCATAGTTCAATGGCTTTAGTGAAAGTAATTGTGGGATGAGGCTGTGCTGTTATTCCTCCAGCACAAACACACTACACAGTAACAGTACAAAACTTGTAAAAAGCAGCAAGATCAAAAAGGTGAAACGGGAATAAATGCACACACTGAACACCAAGATCCAGCCAATCAAGAAGCCAGACTACTTAGCAACTACCTGGAACAAGGTACACTGTCTCTCTCTACTGGGTAGTAAGGATAACAACATGCAACTGTCCACCTGCTCTGAGCAGAACTGTGCACCCAAGCTCTGAAGAACAGCCAGCTGCTACAAAAATGAATGTAGCTTTACACATGTTTGGCTTTCAGGAAATATACTAGGAAATATAGAGGAAGGTTAATTGAAAGTATTGATGATAAGTCATTTGGATAATGTAGGGATATATGGTTTAATTATTTAATGAAAAAAAAGTCAAGATAAAAAAAATGAATGCATAAAATAGGATTTAAATATTAGTTCATAGTAAACGATAAAATAATGAATGTGTCCGGCAACCATTACACTATCTGCTGTCTAGAGGCAGACAGCGTGCCTTCCATGAATGGGGTCAGAATGAATGTGGCTTTACACACGTTGTGCTTCCAGCCTGGGGAAATGGGCAGCAGTGCCCCAGACGGGCAGCGGCCGCGCTCACACAGCTGGGGACAGAGCGCTGGCGCTGTCCTGCACCCAGCGGGACACAGCGGACGGGCCCGCGCAGCCCAGGGCGGCGGCCCCGCGGGTGCCCTCTGGCGGCCACGGGCGCTGTCACCGCCCCGCCCGAAAGGAAAAGTCACCTTGGCACTCGGGTCAGCCCATTGACACGTAAACGAGCCACAATTCTGACTCACCAGAGAAAATCCAACTGCAATTATCAGCGGCACTTGAAAGTGCCCGACACGTGATTTAAGATCTTTACTTTAAGAAGCGGGTGGAAAAGAGCAGAAGTGGCGTTCCCAGCTAAGTCCTGCAGCCTTACTGGTTTGTACTGAACAACCCCAATGCAGCACTGCACTCACTGGATCCTTTGGTGCTCAGGAATTTAAGGCTACTCACATTAAATAAATATTCTGTCGTGTAAAATCACAGAATTGTTGGGCTTGGAAGGGACCTCTAGAGACACCTAGTCCAGTCCCAAGGCAGGGTTCCCTGGAGCAATGAGTGATGCAGTCTATCAATGAATTTATTTAGGTCCAGTCTTACCTAATAGAACTGGAGACTGGAAGACACTGAAGAATCCACTGCTGATTATAAAACTGTTATTTTAGTTCAGAACAGAGTAGCTGATGCTGTGTTAAATCCCTTGTTTTAGAACATAATTACATGGAATTATAAACCATACTAAATATACAATTTTGCCTAACAGTTTCATAACTAAACCAGTGAAAAAAACACAATTTTAAACCTCCTTTCTTCCTACTTACCTAGCAAATTCAGCCAGTTGCTTGGGGTCTGAGAGGTCAATGCCAGGTATTCCACCAGGAGGAAGTTTCTTCCCTGTCATGTACTCCGAGTAATCTGGAGGAGAATTCTCTCCAATGATCTGCTCTTCCACCACTGTTTCATGGTCAATATCCTTTTTATCATCTGAAATACACAAAATACCGAATTCAATACATACTAAAAATCAAAACAGCATAGAATTTCTTAGGCTACATCTCAATACAAATTCACTATTGCTACACATTTAAAAGAATACACTGCACTTCCAGATTTCCACACTAATTGTGAAGGGCAAAAAGACACCCATACAGTTACAGCCTGAAGAACACAAAGAATACAGTGAGGAAAAAAAGCAGAAATTACATATCTACTTTAAGTACAAACAAATACAGAAATTAGTAGAACAATCCTATAAATGTTGGCTGCACTTGAAAGATAATCTACTTTTCCTGAAACAATGCCTAAATATTGATTTCCCTTAACCTCTTCAGGACTAATCTTCACTATACCCACGCTGACACTCAGCAGCAGTTTTTAACTTTGGAAGCCTATCAGAAGAGCAGCAGACACTCACCCTAAGATGTCAGGACTACTGATCTTTACTTCAGAGTCTTCAGACTTCCCTGACCTCCAACAGAAGTGTCATGGAGACAAGAAATTTAAAAATAACTGCTGATGGGCTTCAGCACCTGCCTGTAAAATTAAAGTTTTTTCACACTTGCAGACAGATCTCAAAGAAAGCAAATAACTCAAATTGTGTGTCTGTCTCCCAAGAGGGCTTCTTCCTTCTGTGGCAAAGGCCAGCCTGAACTCTTTCCCACTCCACTATGTAAACAGGAGCCTTATTCAAATTATTCAAAGCTTTGATGTGCAAGCCAGTTAAGATACTCTTGTTTGCTCTAGAGCTCCTCCTATGAATTTGTGCTCAAGGACTGCAGTGAAATCAGGTGGAAGACCTGCTGTTGCTGTCTACTCACATTCATACCTTAGAAAACATTGTACCATGCATTCTATCTCCTCTTGCTATTTTATAACAGAAACTGGGAGACACAAAAATGAGGGAGAACAGAAACATCCATCTATGTTCCTCACTGCAGGGTTCACAGCAGCAGAAAGGAAGACCCAGCACCTACCCTGTGTTCCACCCTCAAATACACCTGGGACAACAGATGTATATATGGCTGTACCTACTCAGCTCTATGTAATGCAACTTGACAGTACTTCTCCTACTATGTGTATGGGGAGAAGATTCTGGAAATTGTTTTATACACAAGAGGCTACACAAAAATAACAGGAAGTTTTATTTTACAGATATTGTTTAAGCAGTGGAAACACAAGGTGGTAGGACAGAAATAGTATTTCACCAAATAAAAAGATAGGAAAACATAAGGCAGAAAACAAAAGACAAAATGTTTCGGGATTTTTCCCCTAAACAGAAACACAGGAAATAACATTAGTCATTACTCAGTTACTTAGGCTAGGGAAGACAGAACAAGACAAGCAAATAAAAGAAAGATACCAGAGACAAATTTCTATTCAATTTGTAATGCCTACTTTTAATGTTTGCCACCAAGCTATTTCTAGAAATGTTACTGCTGGTTTGAGGTTTAATCTGATCTGCCAGATCAAATAGCAGTTCATGTATATTCCATGGTGAAAGAGGAAAACAGACTCCAACACTGCAAAGACAAAAGTGTAAATAAGAAAACACTATCTGCAGCATTAAACTCAAAGTAAACTACAAAACTGACTACTGACCTTTTTAGTTGTCCACTCACCACCACACTACCTTTCAGTCCCTACCAATGCTTTAAAAAGGCAATTGAATTTGCCTTCAGGAAGGATTATATGTCACGTTTTACAGCAATTGAAGGAGTTACAAAGTCAAGTCCATAAGCCTCTAGTTTGGCAACAATTTGTTCTTTCTAACAGAAGCTTGAAAAAAGACTGGCAGCTCAGAATGGCACAGAATTGTTGCAAAACTAAAGGTGACACCTTCTCTGTGGTGTAGACTGGGATGAGATCAACTGCCCTACCCGTGGCCATTTGAACAGCTACCTAGAATGTGCAGTTTGACTGTTTGATGGCATTCGTAACACAGACAAGTCTTCATTTCCTGCCTCACATCACATGAGTCAACTAGGAAATTCTGTATACATTCTTTAAGATGTTCTTTCCTTCCCTAGCACAAAGGTTTGCTATTCCACGGTGCTTTCTTGCTATTTGAGGACCAAACTGAAAGCCAGCCTTCAGTGGCTTTACTTCCCAAAAGCCTGCCAACAGAAGTCAATTCCACAGCTATATAATTCCACAGACTACTGGAGCAAAACACAAAAAGCCTATAAACATATTGCTTGGGTAGAATAAAACATAAGAGAAATTATTGTTTAGTATCTTAACAGTTATATGAAAATAAAAAAAAAACCACCACATTTTCCTATAACAAAAAACTGCATCTCTACAGCAGCACACACTTCCAAATACAAATTTAAACCAAAACAACAAAATACAAAACAGTTACCTTGAAGTGTAATTTTTGGCTAATATTTCTGAAAAGGTAGCAGCAGACTTCAGTACCTCTTTAGTATCATGACCATCGTGTGACATTATCAGGTCGTTGGGAAAACAAAACAACACCACAGCACTCATGCTGTGTGTTGTTCAACCTTCACTGAGAGGAGCACAAGGGGACAGGGCCAGCACAGCTGAGCCAACCCCAGGGGTTTCTTTTGAGAAACCTCCCCAGTTTTTTTGGAGGAAGTCTGGAAATGGAAACATTTTACCAATGTCCTCTATGCACAAATTTACTTTGTTTGTGATGGCCTATCAACCTGGACGAGGCAGCTCAAAGTCTGGAGGGTAAAGGGCAAGCAAACTTTCACTCAGGCTGAACTGATCATTCTCACTGCTAACTGGGCAAGTTAACTGTTTGCTGGTTTTTGTGTTCAAGCAAGTCCTGATGGCCACTACAGGCAAATTACCTCCCCCTTTTCCTCTCATGAAGCATCACAGAATCAAACATACTGCATCCAAAGCAGAGCAAAACACACACAACCCTGAAATTACAGTGACATCTCTGGATGCCACCCATGTGAGTTATATACAGACAGAGCCGTGGAGCCAGTCAGGTAAAGGAAATGAAGTACTATATATGTTGTCTGATCTACTTTGTTTTGTCCCTTAAAACCACCTGAGAGTAGAGCAGACTCAAATATAAGGCATTTGGCTGAAGCACTATTCTTACAGATCCAATGCAGCTTTCTGCAATGAACTTGGAACACAATTTTAATGGCCTCCCCCTACATCCTTCCATGCCAACTTGCATTAAGGTCTTGCATTGTATACTTAGTCTAAACTGGGCTGTTCAAGGCACCTTTTCAGGACAAACCCTAACACATCTTCATGTTCAGTGTCCTTCCATCTCCATGACTCTCACTGCCCCCTACATATGGGCAACACACATATTGAACCAGATCCGCTTAGACCTTCCAAAGCAAGGATGTCAAACATTCTGCTAACATCAGTGAAAGTTCAGGGTTTAGCCAGTTGTGTCTTTTCACCACTGGAGAAACAACCTGAAGTTTTGAGAGAACCAAGCCCAAGTACTGAACGCAGTAGGAAGAACCAAGATTACTGGAATGAAACTACTAACTCCATGCAAGAAATCAATAACAAATCATGGTAGAATCTGCTTCCCAATAATTTATTGATCACATCTTGCTCCTATTACCACAATTTCTCCATCTCTTACAGCCCTTCTATTACACAGAAAAATCCACCCACCTTGGAATCCCATTATTTTGTGCATTTCTTGAGTTGCAAGCTGACAACTCTGGAACTCCCCAACTTACTAAGATGACCCTCTTAACTCTCAACCCAAGAAGCTCTGTCATTATTTTTTCCTCAGTTTTATTCTTGATTTTCCTTGTTATTCTTGATTTTATCTAAATTGCCAAATCTCTGGCCATCCTCCTCCTCTATTACTGAGCAGGGAGAACACATTGTTGTTCAATGAGTTTTCATCTGAGGAAAACAGGGTGCAAAAGAGAACTTTCGAGATACACCTGGTAGCAAAGCAATGACACCTGATCCTACAGCTTTTTCCTCAAGGCACCAAATTAAAAGACATTCTACTTAGCCACTAAAAGGATGAACATTTAAGCTTAAAATATGATCACACAGTTAAACACATTTGCTTTTAGGAACAGCTGAGAAGCAATTACAGGATAAAGGATGTATTCGGCAGCTGTGCAGTACCAAGGCACTGTGGTAACAGCTTGGTTATTGCTACCACATTGCAATCTCCTCAGGCAAATTAGTTCCTTGGTCATGTTTGGAAGCAAAGAACTGTAATTAGCTTGTTAAATAATACAGTTATTTAGCAGACACTTCTGAATGTTAAAATTCCATTTTGCACAGTATGTCATTTTTTAACCTAAACGGCTGCTAGGTTACTTTCCTTCTGACGTGCCTTGCACACAGATGGAGAACAGGTTCTTCTTTCCCTGTGTCACCCATCTCTTATTTCACACCACTGAGACGTGAACTGACAAAACCAGTGCATATATCAACAGTCATCATCTGACTTCAGCACTTATGGGACTGTGCTGCAGCACTGTGACCTTCTGAATGGTCAGCACAGGAGTGACTCGAGTGCCCCAGGGAAGGCTCCAACAGCAAGTCAGTTAATTTGCTGCCTAGCCCACCTTCAGACTACAATCCTCTGAGTCATTCTAGATGGTGATCCACATTCGTGTATTTCACTTTCAAAACTGAAAATGCATTTAAAACAAACACACGGAACAGTCTACCTTATCACTGGAAAAAATGTCAGGGCAGAATCAATGCTTACAGCAGAGGCTTGTATCATTGTCTTAATCAGAGCCAGAAACAGATTGTCATCTTAATATTTTAAACCAGAGAATCACTTTCTGCCTCCATTATAACAAACTTTGTAAGAAGGTCATTACCTATCTGTCATTGCAAAGCATTTTGGCCATCCTTGATACAGCCCCATAACTGAACTGACTCATTTATCATTTATACTACATAACACAACTGGTCAGACAGCAGATGGTTATTTTTCTCACCCCTGCGATCTGATCAAGTAAAATGAAAACCTTTCTATTTTTTGAGTCATTGAAAGTTTAACAGATTTTGAAGAACCTTCTAGAAACCAAATATGAACTCCCAAATTTCCAAATAAGGATCCACAGCACAGGCTTCCTGTATTATCAAAAATAATTTCCAAACCATACATGTAACTTCTGTGTCTTTGTCTTTTCCATCTAGGGATGGGACACTTGAGCAGTTTAACATCTGTGGGCAATATTTGATTGTGCTACTTCAGTTTGCAGACTATGCTTACAAATAACAGTTTAAGCCAACACCTATTTCAGGTTTGGAAGCTTGACAGAGGCATTACCTAGAAGATGTAGTTACACTAATCCATTTTTTCACCTTTGAATTTAAGCCCCAATTGCTTGAAATTTCCAGCATTTGGTGCAACCAGCATTTAAGCACCACCTTCCCAAATGTTCCTGCATGCAAGAATCAGTTTTGCAAGCACCATCTGACAAAGTGATTTCTCATGATCCTTCCCCTCCCCCTTCACTATTGTGCACCCAACCTGGAAAAATTCACTGAAGACAATGATTCAAGCTAAATGCAGCAAAGATACAAATAAATTCCACTTGATAAGAACAATTTTTCTAGTTCAAACTGGGGTGTCTCACTTGGATTACATGCAATTGAACTATATGCAATTTTCTGATTCATGTGTTTGATATAAAGTAAACACACTACAGGAACATGACTGAACTATCCACCATATGCCCTCTTCAACCCTTTCAGAAATACACCTTCATTCACTTCTTACTTTCATGAACACATGAAGAAAGACAAATAATTGTATTCCTAAGAACTGAAAAGCTGATCTGAACTAGAACAAGGCACTCATGTTTCAAACTAAACACTTTAATCATGGGTCACAAGTTTGATATCACCATAGATACCAAGGTGATAAGAGAAGTTATGCTAAGTCCAAATTGTTGCCAACAACAGTGCTGCAATTTCTAAGAAACCACATAACAAGACAAGGATTCAGTAGTCCCCTTTAGTCACATTGCTATATATTTCACAGATTATTTCTACACATTTCAAGAGGAGCTACAAGACATGTTGTACACATTTATGGAAAAAGATTTATGATTGGTTAATTTTAGCACCACCCCTGTACAAGCCAATGTAGTAGCACCAGCAAACAGTAACAAGGAATTAATTCACATTGTCTTCCCACACTGTAGTGAGCAAAGTGTCCTTCTTCCCAATTCAAAATCCCATGCACAGCAATATAGGGCTCACTGTTTTGCCCTGATGCATGGCCTATTTATCACTTGTCTTTTGATTAACTTTTCATTTAGCTTTTAAAACAGTCAACTGAATCAGCGTGCAAGCAAATCTTTAATTATGTCAAGACACAGATTCAAACCTACTATATTTCTTCAAAATAAAGTCGTTTGATTCTTTAGGGAAACTTCAGAACTACCCTTTTGCAAGCCAGTGATTCTAGGTTTTTTTTGGCATTTATTTATTTTGAGGTTTTTGGGGGAAGGGTAGTGAGGTTGGGTTTTTGGTTTTTTTTTTGGTTTGGGTGTATATCCCTCTGCCTCAAGTTTTGTTTCTTTTTCAATTTCTCTGGCAACAATTCAGCCTCTGATGTTTCAGGAAAAAGAGGCAATTTTTTTTTTAAGAGAGGAAAAAAAAAATCCCCAGCATTTCACCACATCAGACCCCTTTAAATAAATAACCTGCATATGAGGTGTAAGAGCCTGTCCAATACTCTCAGGAAAACTTCACAACACTCTCAGCTGAGCACTTATTACCAAGGCTGTTTGAAGCTGGAGGGTGGAGCCTGCACGCACAAAGGGAGGGGAGGTCAAACTTTTTCCCTATGTTTTTGATTTTGTTTTTGGAAGGGCATTTTTTGGCCAAGTCAAATCAGACTAGGTGTTCTTTATTGTTCTGCATCATGGGTACAACTGAGTTAAACGTGGCAATGCAATTCAATGTCCAGTAAATTAAAAGTGGGTATCATTCCTACTGAGCTCCATGGTCATGGTCCTAAACAAGAAGATCACCAGAATCAATAAGGCTACCCCTAATATAAAAGCTGTGTATGTGGGAAGAGAAGCAAATGTATTGATTATACACATGCTTCACTTTGGCCAAGTAATAATTAGCATGCAGTCCTGAGGAAGCATCCTAGCAGGCTCTCTGAATTTGCCAGTGCAAATGCATGCTAGAAATTGTCGATTGATCTCAGCAAGGTCCTGGATCCTGCCAGCTCATGAGTCATACAGCCACTTGCATTCAGCTACCTCCAGCAGCTCCCACAAGCCAGCACACTATATTAGTTTCTATTATCTTTTATCTTTCTTGGATGGTCAGTTCTAATGAAACTACTAGCAAGGGAATTTATTCCGTTTCATACAGTGATACAGAAGCACACAGAACACGATCCTAACTAAATAGTATACAGAAAACTCTTCATCAAGAAGAAAAGAACTTCAATCAAACTCACTGGGTTGTCAACTGACATGCCAATAGTGCCAGGTAACTCTGTGAAACTTGCTAAAGTAGTCACCTGTATTTAAAAAGGGAGCAAAAATCCATTGCACTGTGTTTTCCATCTTTTCAGGCAGGAGAACTCAGCTGTCCAACACACCTTTCCTTCCACAGTGCCCTTTCTAACAACTTCTAGTCATTTGCAAGCATCACAGAGTACAAACATTTTCGACTACATCAAAAGCTTCAATCTTTCCAGACTCCTTCTAAAAAACTCGAAAGAGCATAAAAATTATAATATGGAAGACGGATTACCAACTTACTATTCAATAAACACCCACCAATTTACATATTACATGAACCGTATTATTCGACCTCTTTTTTTCACATTTACGTAACATATGGACAGAACTCTGATCACAGAGCATTGCTGCCGGCAATACATTTTTCTAAAAATTAAAAAAAGAAATAAAGTGGGCAGGGCAGGTGCATGTCAGCTTTACTCCAAGCCCCACAGATACTTAACACCTTCACAAAATTTTACTGCCTTTAAAAGACACTCCTACACACACACACAAAAAAAAATCCTCAAAAAATACAATCTCCCACGACAAGGTCTCCCTGTGCCTACTTATAAAGCTTATTTAAAGCTCCAGACCTAGCCGAGGAAAAGCCCGACGGTTTCCGAGCGCCAGGCAGGCACTGCCCCGTTGCTGCCCGCGGCTCCCAGGCACGGAGGTCAGCCCGGGGCCGCCCCTCCCGGCCGTCACCCCCGGCCCCCTCGGGCTCCCAAGGGCCGCTCGTTTGCGGCCGCCCCCTCGGCGGCGGCGGGAGGCGCGGGCAGCCCCGCGGGGCCGAGGAGCCGCTTCCCCCCGCCGGCACGGCGGGCTCCGGCCGGGGAGGCCCCACCCACCGCGGCGGGCCGGGGCCGGCGGCCCCCGGGCGAGCTGTGCACGGTATTTCGGGCTTCGCCGTCCCCGGGCTGGGGAGCCGCGGGCTCGGGGCGGGAGAGTTTTCGCTCGCACATCGCGGTCACGGCCCGGCGCACACGCCTCAGCCGCGGGGCGGGAGGGACGCGAGCGGAACGGCAGGCGGGGAGCCGGGGAGGGGCGGCGGGACAGGACACGGGGGAGAAGGAGGACAGAGGGCGGCGGCGGCCGGGGAAGGGGAGGGAGTGCGAGGGGCAGGCGCGGAGCGGGCCCCGCGGGGAGCGGCGGCGGGGCGGGGACGGGGGGAGCGCGGGGAGGTTCGCCCCGCACCCCGCCTCCCCCTGCTGCAGAAACTACGCCATTGCGGCCTGGCCCGGGAGCCGGCGGCGCTGCCGCCCGCCCGCGCACCCCCCGCCGCCGCCATCTTGGCGGCCGCCGCCATGTTTGCCTCCTTCCCCCCGCCGCGGCCGGGCAGGAGCGGCGGCGGCAGCGCAGACCCCGCCATCTTTTCGGGGAGCCGCCATACTTGCCCTGGCGATGAACATGGCGGCGCCCATCGCACACATCAAAACATGGCCTCCCTTCAAAACAAAACTGTCCCGGCCGCACCGCGCGGCCGCCGGCGGGGCCCGCGGCCCAGGGAGGGAGGGGTCCGGCGCGCACTTACCCGAGGCCCACATGGTGACCGAGAACTCCCCCTCCAGGGTCTTGATCTGCACCTGTTTCTGCTCCCATTTCCTGCCGCCGCCGCCCTCGGCCCCGCCGCCGCCTCCCCCGCTCAGGTAACTCTTCTTGCTGCTCTTCTTGCCGCTGCCGCCCTTCTTAACGCGGCCTCCTCCGCCGGCCGAGGAGGAACCGCCGCCTCCGCTCTTGCTGCCGGCGGCGGCCACAGTGACCAGGGTCTGCTCGATGTACTCGTCCTCCCCGGCGGGGGCCGGCACGGGGATGAGGATCTGGTCCTCGAACCCGTCGTCGGCCCGCAGTCCGTCCGAGTCGTCTCCCCCCACCACCTCCTCGCGGGTCTGCACCAGGATCACCTCCTGGTGGTGGTGGTGCAGGTGGAGCTGCCCCCCGCCGCCGCCGGCCGCGCCGCCGCCCGCCCCGCTGGGGTCCCCGTCCGACACCAGCGGCTGCAGCGCG
Organism: Melospiza georgiana; assembly: GCF_028018845.1. Classification (NCBI taxonomy): domain Eukaryota; kingdom Metazoa; phylum Chordata; class Aves; order Passeriformes; family Passerellidae; genus Melospiza; species Melospiza georgiana. The sequence continues at coordinate 52,280,589 of NC_080435.1, read as the reverse complement.
ATCATGGGCTGGTGGTGGTGGTAGTGATGGGGCGGGTGGTGCGGGCCGCACTCCTCGCAGCACTCATCCTCCTCCTCCTCCTCCTCGTCCTCCTCGCCGCCCACCACGGTGGTCTCGATGGTCTCCACCGGGATGGTCTCCACCTCGATCTCGTGCAGCTCCACGATCTCGGCCGGCATCTCTGAGCCGTCCGTGGCGATGTACAGGGTGTCTCCCGAGGCCATGGCGGGGCGAGGGGAGGGAAAGAGAGCTCCGCGGGCGGCGAGGGGGCTCCGGTCCGCTCCCCTCGGCGGATGGTGGGGCTCGGGCTCCTTTCGCCTGCCCTCCTTCTCCTCCTCCTCCCCCTTCCACACAAACACCAGCGCCTCGCAGCCAGCGACAGGCAGGCAGGGAGGGAGGGAGGAGGGAGGGAGGCAGCACCGCCAAATCCCGGCCGCGCTCCCTCGCGAGACTTCCGCCGCTGCCGCCGAGACGGACCCCAGCCCCGGAGGCCGCTGCCGCCGGACTCGCCCCCCCCCCCCCGCCGCACGCCGGCCAATGGCAGCGCCCGCCGCGCCCAGGCGAGAGAAGCGGCCAACGGGGGCGCGCCGTGCCGCAGCGCCCCGCCCCCTCTGCCCCTCCTCGCCCTATCGCGGAGCGCTGCGAGCGCGGGGCGCACCTCCCGGCGCGGAGCAGCCAATTGGCTCGCGGCGCCGTCTCCGCCCCGCCCCGCGCGGAAGCGCCGCCCCGGCCCCGCCGCCCGCGCGGGCCCCGCAGCTCCGTGCGCGCTCGCGGCGGTGGCCGGGTCGGCGCCGCCAGGGGGCGCCGAGGCCGCGCGGCCGTTAACGGGCGGGGCCGGGGCGGCTCCGCCGGCGGGCGCGCGCCGGGCCCGGGCCCGTGTCCGGGCGGGGCCCCGCGGGGAGCGCGGGCCGGCGGCGGCGGGGCCGTTTCCCCGCCCGAGCCGAGGGACGGGCGAGCGCCGAGCTGTGGCTGAGCCTTGGGACGTGGGCAGGGTCGGCGCGTTTGAGTGTTTCGGTTGAGCTGTTATCGGCACGTGGGAATCTCTCCCTCTCCTCCCTTTATTCCATTTAGAAAGCCCTTTGGAGGGTGGTGTGTTCCCCGCCGCCGTGCACGGACACTCCGGGCCTTGCGGAGCGCCCGCTCCCGGTGCCGCCGGCAGCCCGGCCCGAAGGCGCGGCCGGGGGCGATCAGCGGCCGGGCGCATGAGCTCGCTTAGCGAGAAACAGCGTTTAAAATAAGTGAAGCGTTGCAGTTCAATCACCGCACGAAATTCCAGTGCGTGAAGTGATCCCCTCGTTTAAACTACCAAGTGTAGGTATTTGCCTTAGTTATTAACGCACCTCTCCGTCCCCGAACCTTTCCGACAGCCACACAGCAGTTCGTGCCTTGCGAACGCAGCAGCCCCGCGCTCCAGTCACGCTCCACTTCCTTCCCCTTCTGCCAACTGCTGCAGGACATCCCTTCCTTACCCCATCAGGGAGCCGCAGCGTGCAGAGGTGCCGAGGGAAAAGTAGCACTCGTGAGCGTGTTTGGTTATTGGCTTTGCAGGGGGTCAGGAGCAGAATTCGCGAAGAAGCAGCTGCCTGTCTTGATGTGAACGAGCAGATATCATGGGTAGGAGATGTGGACTGAGTAATTGTAAAATGTTCTCTACAGGCGGCCAGAAGTCCTTCAAAGGGACTGTGTTATCTTCAGTCAGACATTAATGTGCTGGTGGCTCTACAAGTATGTTCATCTTTAAAAAAAGGAAGTCTTGGATTATACAAAGTAAATTAGTACCAGTGAAAGTGAGAGTTTTAAAACAAGTCTCACAGGCCTTTTGTACTCAGGGCAAGATTATCTCCTCTTCCTTACTCCTCCTTTTTTTCCAGCTGTTATATCACTTTTCCTTCCCTTTTCCCCTCTGCACTACAATTGCAGGTTTGCCTCATAAGTATTTCCAAGGCTGCTGCAAGTGTACATTCCATTGTAACCTTCACTTTACTCTCAGTGCACCATTGCTTTGTTTGCTCATATCCCAAGTTGCCACAATATAAAAACCAATTAAAAGTTCCTGCTAATAAATACTTTCTTTTTCTAACTCATCATCAAGTACTTTTTTCTTCTACCTCCTCATCAAGTGTTCTCCAAGTTAGTCTAGTCCAAGTCTCAAGACACCAGTACTGAGCTTTGCCCTACTGATGAGATTAGGAAATACTTTCCTAGTAACTATTAGAAATAGCAACAAATTTACTTGCAGAGATGTGGAATTTCCTTCTCTCCAGTCATGCTCAGCACTCCCATTTTAACAAACTACAAGATGTAGTTTATCATGGCAAAATTCTCACAAACTGAAAGGCTGTTTTTAGATCCTGTAAAGAGATTTCCAGAACTCTGCATATAAATTTTGCCTCTCTGTTTATAGCTGGAAGGACAAGTGTACCAGCGTGGGAAAAATGGTTCTGTAGCTTTTAAGAACAAGATTTCAAAATTAGAATGAAGTCTCTCTAGTCCCTTCATAAAAGTTACATGTAAAAAAAAAAAAAAAAAAGAATGATGAGTCATTATGGTATACTTTTCTATTTTTTCAGGAGAAATACATCACTCAGTTATACTTTATATTCTAAGCCTGCATAGAGAAAATAATCATGTCTACCTACATGTTAGACATGCACTCAGTCCTGCTCTTGAATTCCCATCAGAGCTGACATTGGCATCAGAGCACCTGGGACTGGGCTTGAGCGGATTATTTTGGGTGAAGGGGGTTTTTTTTGTTAGTGTAAATGAGCTTTGTCAAATACAAGAACAAAGTCACAAGTCTCTCTTGTTTATTGAGATAAAATTTTTGGTTCAGGTCAGCGATAATAGTTAAATAATCTTGCACAACCTTGTTTCATTTTTGTGGTTTCCTTTTTTTCTCACTGCAAGCAATTATATAATTTCAGAAAAGGCATTTTCAAGTTTGTAAGTATCACAACCACCACATTTTAATTGTGTTCTCTTTATCCTGAATGAGATGATCTGCTTAACTTACATTATTTTCCATTAACAGCTTGACTAAAAAATACAGCAACAAGGAAAAATAAAGACCTGAAAGCTGCCGAGTGAAAAGGTGTTTAAAAGAAAACTTTGTCCCCTCTCCAAATAGCAGCAGAATTTTTCCCCTTATTAATCTCTTATCTTCTTGCCCTATGCTCCCCATTTTGCTCCCCATGCTCAGAATCCAGTTTGTTTCCTAGAAACATTTAAAAAGCAAGGCATAAAAAGGTTTGAATTTAAAAATGTAAACCATCCATTTGAAATAAAAGTTATTTTTAAGCATCTCTAACAAATGTTTAGGAATATGTATTTTTATATTCTGTTATATTATTCTGTAAGCTCTGGATGCCCTGGATTTAGCTGTTTTATTGTGGGGGGGAGAGGGTGAGGGTGTTTTTCCCTGGTTTCTTCCCTAAAATCTGCTGCAGGAAACTGTATTCCACCATCAGTCTGCAGAAACCAGATTTCCACTTTTCACATGCACACACCCACCAGCACTGTTTTATCTCCACTCTCTGTTCTTGCCACTGCAGAATTCCTGGTAGTAGTTTCAGGTGCCAAGCACACCTGACTGAAAGAACAAAATGTCATGGGTTTTCTCCTGACAAACCCAGCTTCTGGTGTCCTCACAGCCTTCCTTTCTTTTGGATTGAACTGACTCACATACCTGCTTTTCTTAGCACTGCAATGTGCAGGGAAAACCTCAGGATTCAAAGAGATGGCAACTTCAAAGCCAGCACAAACAGTGTAGTAGTTCTGTACAGAAATCATTTGGACAAGTTAGAAAGCTGCAGGTTACTGAGAAGAGAAGTCACCTCTGTTCTTTTTGCTGCAATGCTGTAAAGAAAGTAGTGCCATCCACATTTACCTGAGCCAGTACCATGCACAGGAAAAGGAAGGCAGGAGAAGAAAGGAGAGGAAGGAAAAAGAAAACAAGATTCATGCTCTCAAAGACATTTCTTACCCCTCTGAACTTCCTTCCTTCAGCTTTTAGCTTTTACATGTACTTGGCATGAAGTACTACAGAAGATTGTATCTGCTGGGTTTTCATTTTAGGGTGAGGAGGTACATCTGTGTAAGGAGTAGAAAGTTCTGCAGGCAGGTTATGCCACCATGTGCACTGATGGCATACAAGGACAATTTGAAAAATCACATTTTGTTTCAATTAACCCCAGAGAATTCTGAGCTGAATGAGAGACATTGACTTTCTCAGTTTCACAGGATCACAGAACAGCAGAGCTGAGATTGCAAGGGATTTCTAGATAAATTCTAGTGCAAGCCCCAGCTCAAAAGTGGGGTCAAATGGAGCAAATTGTTCTGAGTTGTGTTCAGCCAAGCTTTTATTATCTCCAATAATGGTGATTCCACAGCCTCTCTGGCCAACTTGTTCCCATGTTTGACTGAAAGAAACTCTTATGTTCAATGAAAACTGTCTGTATTGCCAGTTTGTGCCTGTAGCCTAATGTCCTTTCACTGGGCACCACTAGAACAGTGAATTTTTTCTTTTTAATTTTAAATTTTATTTATAATTTTATTTTGCATTTCCTGGAGTGCTTAAAGCATTTGTTAAATGCAGAATACCTGCAGAGAAATCAGCAGTGTTGCTCATAGCACAAGAACATATAGGGTGCTTGGGGCATTGCAGCACCCTGGTTTGGGAGAACTCTTTCAACCCATCTCTCAGATATGCTCAGTGTAAGTTATCTCCCTACATATATATATATATATATATAATGCACCATATATGTGATCAGTATCAATGGTCAGTATTCAACATCATTAGCCCCTTTTATCAATATTATGCTTTTATTCTTGTGCTTTTTTTTTCTGTGGAGAACTCATTGTTTGCAGCTTCCAGAACTACAGCTGCCACTGCTGTACAGTCCAACTTTGTGTGTAGTATCTGGTTGTGTGATGTTTGTATGAAGAGCTGTTTCTTGTTTCATACTACAGAACTAATTGTCCTAACCCTTATCTCAGCTGCACCTAGCCCAAACTAGGTAGCTCTTCTTTTGAAAATGATTACTTGGCAAATACAGAAGTCTGCTGTATTTTAAGAAAAGGAAGGTCACACAAGCCAAGTTAATCTTTCACAAAGTACAAGTGAGTTAACAAAATGATCAATGCTTGTTTTCTAAATATTGGAGTAATTTTTTGTGGTTTTTTTTTACTGTTATTCCTACGGTCCTCATTTTATACCAAAACAAAGGGAACACATTTAAAGTGTAAAACTTGTGAAATAAGTGAGGTTTGCACAGCCAGCATCTACAGCCTTCTCTCTTGCCTCCAGCCAGGTTAACACACCCTTTTCCTGATTTGTTTCACCCAGCCTTTCAAATTCACTGATTTGGAAAATTCTGATATCCTATTTTTCCTTCTCACACAAGCTATTTGCCTAATGTTTAAGAAAAAAAGGAAGATCAGCCCTCCCATTGTAAGCCAACACTGATCACTAAACTGATAATTTTTACATATCTAGTTAAATACGTGGCATGGATAGCTTTTAAGATATTTCTTGCTCTTGTGTAAAGACCAGATAGAAAGTCACTCACTGGAGGAAAAGCAAATGAGTAGTTGGTAATAAAAGGCACTCTTGTTAACACTTGTTAATGACTTATCTAGGACTAATGAATAAGTCCTGCCAATTCAAGATAGCAGGTTTTCCTTGTTATCTTCATCTAGAATGGCCTATTAATCAATGAAAGCAGGAGAAGTCTTGAAGGAAAAAAAATTAAAAAAAAAGAACAAAACCTAACTGAGGAGGAAATTTAAACTGGAGTTTACAATGCCATTAAAATAATTCACTAGGTAAAGTGCTAATCAGCTGTGCCATCTTTCCAGAGTCCTTGTGCTAGCTCTTTGCAGCTCTGCAGGAAATGTGGTTTTAACTTTACCTTTATAGTCCTTCATAATGTATCCTCCTTCATAATTTAGCTTCCTCATCTCCAGCTGATCTGATATTACTGTCACCATGCCTGGCTTTATGGCCCACTAGATTCTGCTACAAATGTCATTGTCCTCTCTCCTCGTATTTCCAATTAAACATGAGGGAAATCCCTGATCCCAGTTTGTGTATGGACTCCTACCAAACCCATGTAAAGCTTCATTATGAGCATAAGGTTCTGCTTGCTAACCATGACTAGAAACAAGCAGTGAACTCTGTGTTCACCTCTTTTCTCTGTTTCGCTTTCTGGTACTTTTAATAATTATTGTTTTCTTTGCTGTATCACATTCTACTACAGATTCCCCTCTTAGTAGCAAACCAAGCAGCTAACAAAGCTACACCAATTAATTTACTGAGATTTATAGTGCTCTTCTACATTTCTGCTTGTGTTTTTGAGGCTGAGCACAGTGAGGAAGGATTTTCTCTCATCAGTCATCTTGCAGAGTGATGGAGAGAGGGTTTGGAATGCCACCTTTCCAAACTAATTTCGAAGTTATGGTTATTAATCACCCCAGTTTCATTAAATAGGTTTTTGTTCTAAGGACAAGATCATAAAATTAAGTTTTTCTTGCCATATGAAAGGATACATGAATCAGTGGGACTAATCCTCACTCCAGAAACGTTTAGTCCTTTAATTATGAATGAAAAATACAAATAATTTTTATTGAGTTTTAAACCTGATGATAATAAATGAAGTTTTTGTCCTCCATTTCTGATTTCATGGCTGAGGGTATGAAGCTACCCTTCCAAAAATCCTCAGTCTTCACGAAGAAGTCATATTACACCAACACAGGGTCATATTACAGAAGTCATATTACACCAACATGGGTGGACATATGAATAGTCTGTCTCACAAATTGTAGACAACACAAAGAGCAGAAATTTCTGGGGAATGAATACCTGTTAGTTAAGCCAGCATGGAAGGATTTCACACCTTCCAGCACAGACAATGTATATGAATGCGTGTCCTACCTGCTCACACTGCTCCCTGGAGCCAGAGAGCAAATCTGCAGCTCCTGTGGATGCTGATTGTCCTGCAAATAGCTGAGCTTCCTATCTCTTCTCCTGCATATGCGTCCCCCTGGGATACAGACCTGGCGCTGCAAAGTGTCAGCCCTCGGCTTCTACTGAAGTCCTCAGACAGATCTCAGTAGCACTAAGGAAGATGTAGCCCTAGAGTTAATAGTACATTTTAAACGGAAAATAGATTGAAATTAACAAGGCTAAATAAAAATAAATAAGGTATAACATGCTACAAGGAAAGCCCAAGAGTAGCTTTTTTTTGTTTTGTTTTGTTTTTTGTTTTGTTAAACCAACTTAGCTAGGTTTCCATGAGGAAATAGATATTGTGGCTCAACTGACAGTTTGCTAAACTATGAGTAAAATCTTATATTCTTTAGGTATGGGCAAAGCTGATCAATGGGTTTTCTGCTGTGCTTCTACTAGAACGATTTGGTAACTCACCGGAAGAAAGATTGTAATTTTACTTTGAGAATTTATAGTCAAACCCTAGTCCATCTTGGAGGGTCTATATATGTTGCTACAATATAAATGCGAACTAAAAATATTTCTTAAAAATAAAAATGGACTGTGTGTGACATAATCTTGGGAATTCAGTGCAGTTTGTTATCAAAGTTGTTCTCCAACTGTTCCCTGCAGAGGCAATTCTTCCTACACATCCACCCTACATAACACACACAGCGAGACATTTTCAAGTGGCTTTTTTCTTCCTCTACTCAAAGTTTAGTCTCCGACTTCAAGAGGCTGAACAAGTACCCCTCTTAACCCCGTGTCACGCCTATTGTCAGAAGTGAGCTCAGCAGCACTGAGATGAAAGGTTTTCAGTGCATCAGGTTGAAACCTGAGTATCGGGAATTACGTTTGGGAAAGCAGATCTGCGAGGGGGAGCTGCAGTCCTGCGAGCACCGCCAGACAGAGCAGCGAGTCCAGTGGGGTGAGCTTTCACAGAAGATCGGCATCGATGGTTTCAGGGGAAGAGGAGAGGTTTTCTTCAAGGAACCACGTTCTCTCATAATTCTGACAGCTTGTCCCCGGTGAACCCCTTAGGTTCTCACACTTGGATAGGAGATTACAGACTTTGTTGTTACTTTTTGTGGTTTAAATTTTTGCTGTAGAATAGAAGCCTGGTTCCCACACTCCACTCAGGAGTTTGTGCAGGATGCAAAGCTTCCTGACATGCCCGGGATTGCAGCGATGGTGGCATAAGCTATCCACGGGGGAAGTAATTATGGTGTGTAACAACAAATACCTCTTGTGAGAGAAAGCAATTGCAAATCCTTTGGACAACATAAACCACTCTGTGGAATAAATTACTTTGTAGAAAGATTATGATTCTTTAGAAAAGCAAAAAAAAAAAAAAATGTATCACGAGAATAAATATTTATCTAGGAGAGGAAATTCTTTCTATGTGAATTCTGCAGGAGCGGTCTGTATATGTTATGTACCGGATCGCAGTGGTATCGTTAGTTGCCGCAGCCCCGCATTTGTTAACCTCCAGACGAAACATTTTTAACTTCCTTAAGGACCTATTTCTAAAGGAAGCGAGAACACTCGAGCGCTACCAAACCAAGTCCGTCCCTCTTGCTTAGTGAGCCCTTCCTCAGGCACCCTTCCGGTGACATCCGTTGCCTCGGAGGGGCGGTGGGGCTTGGGGAAGAACGAAAGCGTGAACGAAGGAGGCAGAGCGGGGCGGGCACGGAGCGAGGCGGGCACGGAGCGGAGTGGAGCGGGGCGGGCGCGGTGCGGGGCGGGGCGGGTGCGGTGCGGCACGGGCGCGGAGCAGAGCGGGGCGGGCGCGGAGCGGGGCGGGACGGGCGCGGAGCAGAGCAGGGCGGGCACGGTGCGGGGCGGTGCGGGACGGGCGCGGAGCAGAGCGGCGCGGGGCGGTGCGTGGCGGAGCGGAGCGGGGCGGGACGGGCGCGGTGCAGTGCGGTGCGGTGCGGGCGCGGAGCAGAGCGGGGCGGGCGCGGAGCAGAGCGGGGCGGACGCGGTGCGGGACGGGGCGGGCGCGGAGCAGAGCGGGGCGGGCGCGGAGCGGTGCGGGACGGGCGCGGAGCGGTGCGGGACGGGCGCGGTGCGGAGCGGGGCGGGACGGGCGTGGGGCGGGGCGGGACGGGCGCGGAGCGGAGCGGGGCGGGGCGGGCGCGGAGCGGGGCGGGGCGGGCGCGGGGCGGGGCGGGCGCGGTCCGTGCCCGCACTGGCGGCGCGCCGGCGGCAGGGGGCGCGCTGCGCTCGCGGCCGGGGCTCGGGGGGCGCCGGGGGCACCGGGGCGATCCCGGCTCCGCTCCCCGCCACGGGCGGGCCGGGATCGCTGCGGGCTCCGTGCCCTGCCTGCCGCGGAACTCTCCTTGGAGCCCTTGGAACCGCAGCCGCCCCCCGCCCCAGCTCCTCCTACGGCTCCCACACCTGCTCCTCAGTACCTTGGTGCGGTCAGTTCAGCTCTAGCATAGCGTTAACCCAATGGAAAGAGAAGTCCAGGGTGACCCCAGGAAGGGTCAGCACAGGTGAGATGGGAAAACAAACGAGGTCTTGTTGGCAAGTTGTTTCTGTTGAGCTTACTTCAATGTGGGCGTGTGTTGGCATGGCTCATCTACAAACTATGCTGCCTATGAAAATTTGACTTTGTTCAATGAAGTACGTCACATTGTAAATGTTGACAGTAGTTACATCAGGTCAGAGAGTGATACCCAATTCAAAATGACAGCAAAATCTTCAAGAAAAAGGCAAATATTATATCTATGTTTTTTTTCTGGTAATGTAAGAAGGTCCAATTTATGCAGACAGAGAAGAAAGTAGGCAATGCAGTAACTGAAAGTACAAGTCTGTCATGGGACATAGAGCTTTTACTTCAGAGGAGAAACCAATTTATTTAGAGATAAAATTCCCAGGCAACTTTATTTTAGTTCCAGAACAACAATCTTAACCAAGATTAGTTGTTGGCAACCACAACAAGAAGAGTTAAGACCTGCACAGCAGGGCAGAATTAATATACCTCAAACTCCCAAGGCTGGCAGTAGTCACTAGTAGATGTATGCAGGTCTTCCTGCTGTATTTACTCTGTCACCTGTCCTTTCCATGGGCAGAAGGAAGTAACTGGGTTGCATAGCAGAAATGCATTCCTGTTGGGAAGCCAGGTGATGGTGAAACACCTTTGAGTGAGGAAGGGTGAGTCTGCCTGGATGTGTGGAGCTGTGGACCAGTATGTCTTGCTTCAGAGCTGTACATCGTAGACCATGTCCACAGTGGAGCAGAGGATTTTTGTCTTTTTTTTACACTGGGATGCTGGAGATTAGTGTGATGTGTGCTTAAAACTATGTAAATTAGATATTTTGATGGTACCTTGCACAGAGTCACCAATTGTGCTCTTCCTCCTGAGTGTGTTAGGCATTTCCCTCAGAGAGGTTTCCCAGTAGTTCCCAGAAATCCCAAACAAGTATGGGAAATTAAATGAGAAAGGGGAGGCTACAGCTGAGAGAACCCAACCTGTGAAGCACATTTGAACTGTGTAAAGTGTAGTGACTTTGTGAATCTGTGGAGTTCACAGCCATTACACTATTCATTAAAAAGGCTATTATTGCTAGGTGCCATTAACCCCCCTCCCTCCCTCTTCCATTGTGAATGATTTTACTAGGGTGCTGTAAAACTAAGGATGCCAAGTGGTCAGAACTGGGTAATACTTTTGCTAATTCTAGAAGACGATCTAAAGCTGGTGTTTCTTGTTTGTCTGGCGTCCACAATTACTCTTGAATTAGTATTATTTGTTTGGCTTTTTATAGAAATATAAAGCATGAAGTTGTGTTCTCAAAACCAGATGCCAACTCACTGGAGACAGAAAAGTTTTCTGTTCTTCTTATGTGGTCAGGTTGAGTCCACAGTAATGAGCTACATGAAGGAGATGCTGTTTGCCTACAAAGGAGATATTAAGTTTCCATGTGTAACTTACCACAATGCAATAGCACTGTCCTATTGGACAAGCCTTGGGGTGAAGTCATATTTGTTTTCTTTGTAACTGCATGGACTGCCTCACTAATTTCTTTTTTAGTCACCTTCAGCACCCATGAGCAGGAAGTGACGGAAGGGTGTCATCACATTTAGTGTCTCTGGCTTCTCCACGGGTACTGCCAACACACCAAAACATTTGAGCCAATTAAAGGTTTAGGCTGAGATACCCATGCATCTGCTCTCTGAACAATCCATTTATTCTGGAAACACGTTCTACCCTTAACTTGGATTAACAGTCCCTTATCTGGGTTGGACCCTGCATCTTCATGGGCAAGCACCAAACTTGTGCTGGAGCAATAGTGAAGAAACCATTGTACTTACAGAGAGCTGAGCTGAAACAGCAAAATGGTTAAACCCCTGCTCTGGGTAAAACTGTTTCCTTTTACACCATAATCCTTCCACTCAACCTGCTCTGCACCTTTCATCATTCAAGGGTTTACATTTTAAGTTGGAAGAGAGCATCCAAAGGAGGGCAACAAAGACAGTGCAGAGCCTTGAGGAGTAGCTGTATGAGGAGCTGCTGAGATCCCTTGGTCTGTTCAGCCTGGAGGAGACTGAGGGGAGACCCCACTGCAGTTACAACTTCTTCTTGAAGGGAAGAGGAGGGGCAGGCACTGATCTCTGCTCTGTCGTGACAGTGACAGGACCCGAGGGAAAGACCTGAATTTGTGTCAAGGGAGGTTTAGGTTGGATATTAGAAAAAGATTCTTCTCCCAGAGTGTGGTTGGGCAGGAACAAGCTCCTCAGGGAAGTGGTCAAAACACCAAGCCTGGCAGAGTTCGGATAGTGTTTGGACAATGCTCTTAAACACATCATGAGACTTGTGGATGGTCCTGTGCAGGGCCAGGAGCTGGATTCAATGGTCCTTGTTTGTCCCTTCCAACTCAGCTTCTGTCATTTAGATAGGGGAAAAAAAACCCAAAAAAAACACCTAACTAAAAAAAGCCTCCTAAAGTTTCCTAGCAGTCAAGTCAGGGTTTTGGGTTCGTGGGTTGTTTCATTGATGGTGGGTTTTAGCCCTTGGTGTCACTGTTCTACCAAGACATCTTAAATAGTTCCACTAGGCTAATATAAGAGGTGATAGTGTTGCCAGTGTTTGTAGGCAAAACTTCCTCCTGAAAAATATTTACACCTCATATTTTCAAGGCTGCTTTTTTGTCCCTTTTAAGTTCCATCTGTAGTAGGGATTTTTAAGGGTAGGATGGAATAGGGAATTCTAGAGACTTTCATATTGAAACAGAATAAAGCAAAATTGGAGCTGATCCGCATGTGATGTTGTTGGAAGGACTAATGATAGGGATAGGTATAATGAGTGAAGATGGACAGGAGGTCAGGTATGGACTTGCAAAAGAACATAGTAGAAACAAGGGCAGCAATTTAATTTTGGGTTTTGTGTGTAGAAACATCACTGTGTAACATGTAACTGTGAATCAGAGAGGCTAGAGAGGCTACCTTAGTTTTCAGGTTAGCAAGCCATTTGCCTGGCTTTGTTACCAAGGTAGCAGCGAGATTTCCTGCCGCTCCAGCAGGGACAGTACCTGGGAAATGGGCCGCAGACTACCAGGAGTGAAGTGTTCTGCAGCCGAGGGCTGGATTCCGCCGGGACAGCTCACGGAGATTGTCAGAGCGCCAAGGAAATGTATGTCAATCGTTGGTCGCCTTTGCACTGTTCTAGGTCTTCCACCCCTGGGAGGAGCTCACTCAGCCGGGTTTTGCCCTAATCCGCGGGTGTGCTTAGGGCTCTGTCTCTGGATTTATGGCGTTTGGAGTACCTTTGCTTTCCAAAAGCTGTGTCTGAAAGCGCCCGGGGTCCTGCAGCGCCGGAGTTCCCCTTGTGCTCTGGATCCGCCCGAGGCAGCGATGGATGCGGTGGCTGTGCCGGGGATCCCCCTGCCCTGCCCTGCCCTGCCCTGCCCGCCGCTCACACTCTCCTGGCTGCCGCCTTCTTGGTGCCTGCAGCACGGCGAGCCTCGGCCGCCGTCCCGTGTCCCGAGCCAGCCCCGGGGCTCCGCAGCTGTCCCGGCTGCTGCCACCGAGAGAAGCCGCGGGGCTGTCCCGGTGCGGCGGGGCGGGGGCGGGCGGAGGAGCCGCCCCTCCGCGGGCGCGGAGCTATAAGGGCAGCGCGGAGCTATAGGGACAGTATAAGGGACAGCGCCGAGCTATAAGGGCAGCGCGGAGCTATAGGGACAGTATAAGGGACAGCGCGGAGCTATAGGGACAGCGCAGAGCTATAGGGACAGTATAAGGACAGCGCGGAGCTATAGGGACAGCGCAGAGCTATAGGGACAGTATAAGGACAGCGCGGAGCTATAGGGACAGCGCAGAGCTATAGGGACAGTGTAAGGACAGCGCGGAGCGGGGCGCAGCAGGCGCCATGGGGAACCGGGTCACCCGCGAGGATTTCGAGTGGGTCTACACGGAGCAGCCCCACACGCAGCGCAGGAAGGAGATCCTGGGTACGGCGGGGAGCCCGGGAGCGGCCGCGGCGGCTCGGGCAGGCGGGCTGGGCTGCGCTGCTGGACGGGAGGGGACGGGCGGAGCGGGGCCGGGGGTCCGCGCCGGGAGCGCAGGTGTCGGTGCGGCTCGGGCTGGCGTCCAGGCTGCGGAGGGCGAGTGCCGCAGCCCGGTGGGATGTTGGGTGTGCACCCCGAGGAGCGCAGCGCTCCCAGCACTCTGCCAAGGGAGGCAGCGACGGGGATGCCGGGGCTGAATCGAGCCGGGTCAGGGGTGGCAGCGGGGACGGGGCGGCACAGGCTGTGCCCAGCGCCCGCCGGCCCGCACCGAGCCCCGGCAGCGGCCGCTGCCCTCGGGCCCGCCGGGTGTGCCCCGGGCGCGGGCTGGGAGCGCTCCTGCGGGCACGCGTTCCCTCCCGGTGCCTGGGTGCAGCATGGATGTAAACGGCGTGCGGGTCCGATCTGCTGGAGAACAATAGCAAATCCCGCTGCTTGTCGGGGACAAGGTACACTCCTGTGTTTTCGTGCTGTACACGCAGCGCTTATCTGCGCTCAGGAGTGTGGTGGGTCGGCAGGCTTGTTTTTGTGGGGGGGTTTGGGCTATTCCGAAGATCGTTTTGGAGAATAACTGATAATTCAGAATTGTCACAGAGTACTGTTGCGTATCTCCTAAAAATACATTTTCAACTTTTTATTAATAAAAAAGATTTTGATTCTCCCCCCCCCCCCCCCCCCTTTTCATTTGGGTGGCTCGGTCGTTTTGTTTTCTTCCCTCTTATGAGAAGGGTGAAGTTTTGAAAGAACTTTTATAAAAAGGCAGTGGAACTTCTGTCTCAGTTGCTGCACAGGGTATATAGTAATTAGATGCAGTTCTTTCACTCCCCCACAATCTTACAGATTAATCCAGGATTAATCTAAATTACAAAAACATTTCCGGTATAGTTGCAGTGGTGGAATATCCACATCCAGGTTTGAATGGCATCCAAGAATAATTATTTTACTATGTAATCATGATAGTCAAATTACATCAGTATAGCAAATGATGCTTCTTGCTGTTGTGCTCCTCGTCCCTTCAGTCAAGGGACTACATTTTGGTGAGCTAAGGGTGGAAGGGTAAGTGGAGGGTCTCTGCCCTTGCTGCTCACTTGTGGTTTTGGTTGTGCTGTAGAATGGAGAGTGCAAACCATGATGGAGTTGTAAGGAGGTGCTTGGACTCCCTTGTTGCAGCAAACTCTTTTCAGGACTCTTCAGCAGCACGCTTGCAGAGGTGTTGCCCACCCCCTCTTTGAGTTGAGAACAAGCAGTTGGAATCAAGGTCCATCTCCTTCTTTACAGCTTCCCCTGCCCCAGCTGTGGGAGTGGAAGGAAGGGCAGAGAGAAATACAACATGGAAAGAGAGATATGAGTGATCTGTGTCTGATAAGGCAGAATGGACTATAAAGCTAGTGTCACAAGTACCAAAATGCTACCAAAAGTTACTGAAACTATCATAATATATCACACAATACTTCTATAATGATCCTCACTCTATTATTCAAAGCCTAAGTCACAGAGTATCTAGTTATCAAAGTGTTTAGTGTCTGCTAAGCTGGAGTACACAGCAAGAATCTTAAATACATATGAACAAATATCTATAAAAATCCATGTATTTTACATTTTTGTGTACAACAATGCCTTGGGGACAGCATTCCATGCTGGGAAAGAAACTATTTCCTTCCCAATAGGTTAATGATTTAGTTGCTAAGCACTGAAACTTGATTGTTCTCTGGGCTGCGGCTTTTTAAAATGTTGGTCTCTCTCAGGCATGGCTACTTGGATTTAAATACCAATGGAAATTATCTGTTAGGAAAAAAAAAAGGGCCAACTGACAAGCACATAAGGCAGTTTCTTTCTACATAAGTGGTGTTTCCTGGGCTGTTGTCCCAATATGTTCCTATAGAGCATCTGACAGATAAAAAACGTTCGTCATAAATTTGTTTGTCCTGGCTTAAGAATTCATAGCCCAGGTGTCTGCAAGGCTTTTGTAGTCAGTGACTGTGTGTGAATGAGAGCTCCCTGAGTCCAGTCTCCCTGCCATGGGCAGAGACATCCTTTGCTAGCTCAGAGCCCCATCCAACCTGTCCTTGAGCACTTGCAGGGATGGCCCATCCCAGCTTCTCTGGGCAGCCAGTTCCAGTTAGCCACAGAGCTGTGAGCAGTGTTTGTCAGCTGGGCTGGCTGGAAATTGGCTTTGTGGCAGGACACTGCTGCACTAGCTGAGGGTTGCCATTCCTAAAGGCTGTCATTATACCAGCAAATAGACCAACATTTTGCACAAGGCAGAGGAGATATTGTCTCTCTTATCTCTTTGTAGTCTCTAGGTATTAAAATGTAGCTTGTGCTTAGTACTGTCTGTGTGCAACTGCTTCTGACTTAGAGTGGAGGAGATCTCTTGCCAAGCTGGCACTTGGACCCTGATCACGTTATACATGTTCCTGAACACGTTATTCACGCTTTGCAGTTTATGAAATGGAATGGTTTCATTGCTATTCTCTCCCTGTCTTGTTTATGAAAAGCCTGTTCCTGCCTTGTGTCAGGACTGGGATTTGTGTAATGCTGCAGTAAGCTCTGTTAGGGAAAGATCTGGTTAAAAACTTCCTGATGGAAAAGTTTGTTCATCTAGATCTGCTTAGCCTTTCCGTATAGTTACAAAAATGCAATTATGGGGAGATATAACAGAGAGAGGGCATCTAGTAGAAATAGGATTTCTACTTTTTGTCAGTAAGAATTTATTGGACTGAAAGACTCAAAGAAACTATGCTCTTGCTCAGGGGGAAGTGTTGATGTCTTTTCACTCTTGACAGATGAAAAAATCATTGCTTAAATGCAGGTAACACCATAACCATACAATGTCTGGTCATTTCACCTGCAAACAATTTCCCAAATGCAAGCAATGAGCAATATGTTGTGACATGGGAAGAGTGAGATCATATTTGTGCCATGGGCAGGATCTAACTTTACAAAATTACTGTAAGTTAGACAGAAAATGTCTTGCCTCACAGGATCCTTAGGGAAGCATTTGTTTGCTGCTGAGGATGAGAGCTGAATCAGTGTTGCTCAGGATAAACAAGGAACATCTGAATATGACCTACCATGCAAGAATCTTAATAGTTATGTAATTAGTTTTTTGACAAGTTATTTTGGAGTGGAGATGGTGTGAGTGTTTTCTATATACTTTATCCTGTAGGAAGGCTGAGAGGTTAGCTCATGGGGATAGGTAGAACAAAATTAAAATCCAAAATCCATTTTATTTTAGTATTTAGCTGATCTGAGTATAGTTCCAGCTCTGGTCTCTTATTTAGAGATTAATCTACTCTTTCTTCCAGCTGTCTCTTTTTTAATCTCACTTTTATGGAAATTCTGATAAGTTGTACCTACTGAAATATGCAACATATTATGTCCCTAGCTTAAATCACAGCTCTGAATACATGTGCTTCTGGCGAAGAAACGATGTTTGCCCTCTATGCTGCAGTGGGGCACAGTGCTGCCCCTGACTGTGAGCACCCTCTGATGAGCACCCAGGGGAGCTGCTGTCCCAGTGCTCATGCCACTCCCCTGTGGGCATCACCTTTGAAATAAATCACATGGGCAGAAAATCACTGGTTTAGGCATTTGTGGTCTTCCATGGGAAATGTATTAAGTACAACCCAAGGATCCAGCTTAGTCCATATTGCAGATTTTTGTTTCAGAAGGAGCTGGAAGCCCTCCTTCTAGCATTCCTACATCCTTTTGCTCTGCACTAATAAACAAATGTAAGCAAGCAGGTTACAGCTGCTGGCATAGTGATGTGCTGACATCATCCACCTCTATTGACATCAGCAGAGTGGCACCACTGCTTTCTCTCTACTTTTCCACTACTTTCCCTCTGGTGGCCACTGCTGGGTGGCCCATTGCCCTTGGACCAGCTAGCACTAAGGTATTTAGAAGCTCGTGGGTGACAAAGACACTTGTCCTTTCACAGTGGACATATAAAACTTCAGTGTAATTAGCTGGGCCAAAAATGTTTCTTATTTTGTGTAGCAGAAGGGCTTTTTCACAAGAGGCTCTGAAAAACCAGAAGGTGTTGTCATGTAAATTGTCCTCTGTGTATCCTACCTGTGTCTTGACTAATGCATTGTTTGAATTAATAAAGGAATTAATAATAGGGTCATATAATATATTGAGTACCAGGTACATCATCAACTAGATCAGGTTGTTCCGAGCCCCAGCCAACCTGTCCTTGAACGTTTCCAGGGATGAGGCATCTGCAACCTCTCTGGGCAACCTGTGATAGTGTTTTACCACCCTCATTGTAAAAAATCTTTTCCTTATGTCTAGATTAAATGTCTCCTCTTTTAGCTTGGAACTGTTACCCCTTGACCTATCACAACAAGCTCTACTAAACAGTCACTTTGGCTTCATTCCTGTAAACCCCCATTAGATTTTGAAAGGCAATAAAGTGTTCCTAAAGCCTTTTCCTCTCCAGGCTGAACAGCCTGCATTCTTGACTCTCTCAGCCTTTCCTTACTGGAGGGATGCTCCAGCCCTCTGACAATTTTCAGCCCTCCTCTGGACTTGCTCAAACTCATCCATGCCATTCTCTGGGGATTTGGGTGTGCTGTGCTTTTATAAGCAGGTTTTTGAGCTGAGCTGCTACAAGGCAAAACACTATGATGTTAGTAAACTCTCTTCCTTTGTTTTGTGTATTTATTTGGTACAAATACCAGCTCCAGCGTAGGACATGGAGCAGTAAAGCTTACATCCTGTGCCTGGTGTCTCTTTTATCTGTTGTGGCTGGGACTCATAATCAATACAATGCAGTCCAGGACAGCAGTATTACAGATTTTTTTTTCCTACTTCCCTTTAATAAACCTTCTAAGTGACTTATGCTGAGGAGTGTGTCCACTTTGACTGTATCAGTATGCTGCAAGGAAAAGGAAGGAAAATTAAGAAATGAAATTTCTTCACTTTTTATTACTAGTTTCTCATGGATGTGGGCAAGGCTGCTGCTTCTTTAAACCTCCATCACCACTGTCTCTGTGGGCAGCACCTCCTCTTGTTCACTTTCAAATCCCATGTGTACCAAAATATGCAAGTGTGAAGTATGTGGTGTCGCATCAATGAGAAATTGTGTCTGGTGCCATCACTGGGTTATCTCAGGGACAGGATCAGTAGGACAGAGGATGAGTAAGAGCTCAGAACAAGGTATTTGCTGTCTCCTGAGGAAGAGGAACAACAGGACCTGGCAGCCAATGGCCTGTCCAGGAACAATTGCTCCAGCCCTAACTGAGGATCACTCTAGGGCTATGGTGAGTGCTTTGGATCTCCAGAGAGAAGCATCAATGGAACAAAATTAGTCAGATTAATTTGTCAGTTTAGGTACTTGGTGAGTGAGACCTCCCTCTCAAAAGATGTGTAGAACAGTGGCGTCATCTCTGTGAAAAGTTAATTCAGTAAATGTGTTGTTCCAGAATTGTGAACCCTTCTGAAAATACACTTGCAGCATTTGTTCTCTCTTGACTTGTAAGAGTGGGGAATGCTGTCTCACCATCATGGAGCTGTCTGGGCAGAGTTACTGACTACATTTACCTCTTGTACTAAAGTGTCTGTGCTGCTTTGGCAGTGTGCTGACCTCAGAGACAGAAAAGTCATCCTTGTGCACTGCTGTACATGTACACCAGTGTCCCCACCCTCTCGGCAGGACAGTGGCTCAGTCTGGACAAGAACTCAGACTAGAAGCAGCACACATGGGTAACCTCTCTGCTGGCCTGAGCTAACAGACCTCCTCAGTGGGCTGGAGGCTGGAAGATGTGCTGTGCAGACACCACAGCAGCTGGGTCTCTCCTGTTCTCATTGAACTACAAAGGACAAAACTTGGTCCCATGCAGGTGTTGGTGTTCTGTCCTGTATTGTGTGTCCATGCCTTCATCCACACTTCTGCCCAAACCATGGTTTCTCTGTGAGGAGAAACCTGAATTTTTCCACGCCATGGTTTCATGCCTTTATCAGTATTAATGATAAACAGCCACAGTGCTGTGGTTTGACTAGTATGCAAAAATTTACTGTTGGAGTTAATCATGTGTTGAATTTAATATTAAACCCTGGCAAGTTACTTAATAGCTGTCACCTGTGATAAGTGCAACCTGCCTGCATTGCTGCTTGCACACACCTGCTCTGGAACATTTTAAATGGAATCTGCAGGCCTTGTTGGCTGCCAGAGAAAGAAATAGGTCAAAACCTTCCATTATTTTCAAATGACAGTATGAAGCATCTCTAAGCAATTTTCCCATCCCATTAAAATTTCTTTTTTTTTTTTTTTTTTTGGAGGAGGTATCATTGTCACCTCAATTTGAGCAGGCTGAGGAGCAGATTTGGTTGTTTTACATTTCATCTCTTCTGGTGACTGCAGTAACTTACGTCTACCAGCCACATCATCTGACAACATTTGAGGTGGCTTGGCTTATTAAAGCATTTTCTGGCTTTTGGACAGATGCCCCTAAGAATGAGATTAAGCTACATGAAACTGCATGCCTGGAACAGTCTTTCTGACCAGGCTGTTATATTTTTATACTTTAGAGTAAACTTTGCATAAGCAGCACTCTGTGTAAAACTAAAGTACCTATTCAAGTACTAGAGAATA
This sequence comes from Melospiza georgiana, assembly GCF_028018845.1. Classification (NCBI taxonomy): domain Eukaryota; kingdom Metazoa; phylum Chordata; class Aves; order Passeriformes; family Passerellidae; genus Melospiza; species Melospiza georgiana. The sequence goes on along the minus strand of NC_080435.1, from coordinate 52,260,494 downwards.
ACTTTTGGCATGTTAACTTTATTGGTGTGAAAAATATAATTTCAAGAATGGTGAAAACCACAACAAAAACAAAACAGCAAAACAAAAAAATCCCTGGAGTTTCTGGAGATTTTTGTCAAAATATTTGTATGACTTTAGAAAGAGATGAACTTTCACTACAGCTTCCCCAGCACTTAGGAAATCTCTCTCTTGCCTGAATATTCCTCATGGTGACCTTGGCCTCCTTATCCTCAGAAGATTTGAGTATATCTCCTTTGTCCTCATCTTCCACAGCACTTTTCTAATCTTTGTAATCTCTAATTTCTGTCAAGATGAGCTGAAGTTGGCCAAGAGGCTCAAGGGTTGTTGGAATGGTTGCACAGCATGACCACATTAACCTGCTTCTTTAAGTAGCACTTCATCTTTTTGGCTTTCTGTAAACTTCTCAGGGTTCACTTCTACAAAAACCTTCTCTGCATCCAGCACTCAATATCTGCCGCTGCTTTCAAGGTCACATAAATTACATGTATTGTCTCCAGCCTTTGTTTATAGTAGACACAGCTGCATAGATGCAGATCATTGTAATCTTGATTTTATTGTATTGGTATTATACTGGGACAGTCTTGTGATGTTTACTTTACTATTCATAAAATGGGCCCATGAAACTCACAGGGACACTGTGTAACCTCAGGGTTCAGAATGAGTGACTTCTCTATGCACTTATCTGTGTAAGCTGCAATTACTGAGAAATGCAAAGTATGAGTTAAAGGAAGGAGGTCAGTACGTGGCTAGAAGCCATAAGGCAGCAGAAAGAATCATGTGCAAGTTAATACTGGAAGTGAGAAGTGTGGCTTTGCAGAGAGGAGATGTGAATCAGTGAACAGCACCTAGAGGATCAGCTGTACTCTGTATTTTAGTTTATTTTTAAAGGACAGATGGATGGCTGGTGGGACTGGAGATCAATAAGCTGGTCTTGGCCTGACATGAATCAGACTTGCAGGCCTAGCCCAGGTCTCTGCTGTACTGCAGTATTTGTGAGGTCTCATGAACCTGTAGTGTGATAATCTATGTGCCTTTTACACCTGCTTTTGGTATGTGACATGGGACCAGAGAAAAATTTGCCATGCCATACAAAATCCTGATAATATTGCTGACTTTACTGTGATGTTACTATGTGTGAAGAGTTGTACCTGTTGTGAGCACTGGTAAACACTCAAACAATTAGGAATTTTTTTTAAATGCTGTGTTTGTCATCTAACCACAGAGCAAAACCTGGCGAGCCTGTTGCTCAGCTCTCTTCTCTGCTTGTGTGTTTGAAACAGCAGTGTGAAAAGGGCTACAGAGAAAGCAGTCGTATCCCTTTAGTGGAAAATAACATCTGAGCAAAACACAAAAGGACATAAAAAAACTTAAAAACATGACAGAAGGTGTTTCTTAGAGCTTGAGTCCTGTGGGATTTGGGATATTACTCCTCATCACTGTGAAGCAATGTTCATTGTGGGAAAGGCACATTATGCCACAGAGTGACCATCAGGGTATTTTTTTATATGTCTATGTATATCAATATTAATCAGAACTGGACATGATGCTGGAACTAGTAAAATTTTCACCATAGTGGCAACCCTACTTTGGAATTAACATTTTATAAAACCAGGGCCTCAAACATAGTGTGATAAAACCAGAAATCACAGTGGTGATTGTGTTTGCCTAATCATGTCTAACCAAGTTTTTCTCTGCATTTTTCCCTTTAGCAAAGTATCCAGAGATCAAGACTCTGATGGGACCAGATCCACATTTAAAGTGGATTGTATCTGGAATGGTTTTCACGCAGCTTCTGGCGTGCTACCTGGTGAAAGACTTATCTTGGAAATGGATTTTCTTCTGGGCTTATGCTTTTGGGGGTTGCATCAACCACTCGCTGACCCTGGCCATCCATGACATTTCCCACAACGTGGCCTTTGGGAACAAGCAGGCCAGGTGGAACCGATGGTTCGCAGTCTTCGCCAACTTGCCCATCGGCGTCCCCTACTCTGCCTCCTTCAAGAAATACCACATTGACCATCACCGCTACCTGGGAGGGGACAGTCTGGACGTGGACATTCCCACAGACTTTGAGGGCTGGTTTTTCTGCACGCCGCTCCGGAAGCTGCTGTGGCTGTTCCTGCAGCCTCTGTTCTACAGCCTGAGGCCGCTCTATGTGAACCCCAAAGCAATCACACGGATGGAAATCCTCAATGCTCTCGTCCAGTTTTCTATAGACCTCATCATTTACTACCTGTGGGGGCTCAAACCTGTTATTTACCTAATAGCAGGTACTATTCTTTGCTTGGGTCTTCATCCCATTTCTGGGCACTTCATAGCAGAACACTACATGTTCCTGAAAGGGTATGAGACATACTCTTATTATGGACCTCTGAACTGGCTCACCTTCAATGTAGGCTACCACATGGAGCACCATGACTTCCCCAGCATTCCTGGATGCAGGCTGCCCATGGTAAGTATAGTATGAGATGAGTGAGTTGGGTTTTTATTGAAGCTGCTAAAATGTGTCAAAGAAAACCCTTCAAATCATAGCAATTGATGAATTTAAGGAAAAAAAGGGGGAAAAAAGAGAACAGCTTTTCTGGATTTGTTTCTAATTAATTTTAAGCCAGAGATTGAGAGAAACAGCTGTCAAACTGCTGTAATACTTAGTTTATTTGATGCAAACTAGAACATCTGATCCTCAGAGGGCTTGAGGAATACCTTTTGCATGATAAAATCCTCCAACAAGGCTTTAAATATCTTGATTTACATCCCTCAGCCACTAAGTTTCGACTCTGAAAGTTTAAAGACCCATCTAAAGGGAGGCAGGTGGCAATGGCTACTTTAAATTTGTCTAATGATCAATCTGTTAACTATATTGCTTGACTTAACATCAAAGAAAATTTTTCTGGTTTTGAGATGACATAATTTTTGGGGCATGTTCCAGCCTGACACAGGTAGCACTGGAAAATAAAGCCGCACTCTCTGAGACTCCTTTCAGCTCTCCTGCCCCACCCACAGAAACTGAGGAGGCCTGGCCTGTCGTTGGGAAAGCGCTGTGGCTTTCCTCCTTTGAAAGGCAAACCCCTTTTTGTTTATGTTTTATCAGCTGTGGGAATCAAATTTGCAAAGCCCAGGTGTCTAGGAATGGTTTTCCATCTCCCTCCAGGTGCAGAGCTGCTCTTGTGTGTTTTGTGCAAGGGCTGCTCAGCAGGTGCTCGGTGTTGGAGGTACGTGACTCCAAGGATTACTCCTGCACACGAGTTCTCTGACGTAACAGGAAGGAAACACCTTTGTGTGGCCTGCTGCAAAGTGTGGAATTGCTGCTCAATATCCACATGAGGTGGAGGGAGAGCCTGAGGCTCAGGAGCTGTGACCTCCCCACCACTACTGATGCCATGTACAACTGCTGTGATGGCTTACCTGGGCAAACCCTGCTGGGTGGGCTCATGTTCTCCATCACAGAAACACTCCCTGGGAGGAGATCCAAATCAATAGGAGATTTTCTTGTGTAGAAGGGTGTGGGAAGCATCTATATAGCCTGCAATTGTGTTCCATTCACTCCTTTGCTGCTGGAGGTCTGTCCTGGAGATGCTGCCTGCTCCTGGTGAGGCCCAGAGGAGCTGGTGCAGCAGCCCACACTTGGATGTGAAGCTCTCCTGTGAGGCACTCCCATCCCTGATACACCTGATAGCTCAGTGGGGAAGTGCATGTGCTTGGCTCTAGTTTCAAATGTTCAAACTTGTTAGATGGGCTTAGATACTTAGATTACCATAGTGAAAACAGAAGAGAAGGAGGTTAGCTCAGTATCCTGCACAAGAGAGGTGAGTGACTAATTGAACTTGCTGGGACTGTTGCTCCAGCCCTGACTGGGACCTGAAAAGCTCTTCTCCACCCACAGCACAAATAGTTCAGCCTAGTTCCTTGAGGCAGTGCAGCAGCTGGAAGTGTCTGCCCTCCTGCATAAAGAGCATGGAGTTATTAGCTGAATTTCATGGGCTTGTGCTCATGTGTGTTTTGCTCTTTGGCAACTGAGACTTGCCCTGCTGGTGGAGGAGAGAGCAGACTTGTCAATCACTGCTGCCTGACAGAACTATATGGAATACTTGGAGTCTGGTGAGAGATCAATTACAAGTAAAAATTCTATTAAAAAGAATTCTATTTTAAAAATTTCTATTTTCTTTGGCAAAACAGTTCCCGTAGAAAATCCTTTGACCATTAAAATAAATTGGTTACTCTTTTCTGCAAAATGAGAAAAAAACATCTTTGCCCCTCTGATGTAAAGAGATAAGGAAACAGATCCTCTCTGATTAACTTTAAATCTTGAACTTCCTAGTAGGTAAGACACTTTACCTTCCTCTACTTTGCTTAACCTCCTGGCAAATTCCTCACTCAGCAAAATTTTTTTTTTTTTTTCAGATTTAGTCTCTTAGGCACTTGAAATTCTAATAGTTGCATTGTGTAGTATGGATGAACTCTCAGCAAGACTATTTTTATTTTTAATTATTGGCAAGTAGAAAGTGGAGGAAAGATCTCTATTTTTAAAGATCTATCCTGCATGATTGAGATCAGGGGAGAAATAGGATTTGAGAATAACTGGATCTTAATCTTGGAAAGTAACTAGCTTTTCAGCTTGCTTATCAGGAAAGTAAATTCAGCATTTTCCTTTGTTACAGGTGTGTCATTCAGAACATTCTGAGTAATGTGTTTGCCACTAGAAAGACCTTTACCCTATGACTGTGACAAATTTGAAAGAGGAAGAATTAGGCTGTGCTCATAAGCTTATGGATATTAAAGATGAGTGGCATGGGTGTGCAGTAAGAACTTGTCCCACTAGTATAATGAGAGATTGCACAAGAGACCATGAAATTTAACTGCAATGAAGGCCCTGCTCTAAGAAAAAACCCTGTAGACTTAAGAATAGATTAGTCTTTGAATGAAGTCTTACAACTATAAAATATTGCAATGTTTACCAAATGAGTAAAGAGATTCATTCTTCATTGTCTGAATTGTCAGAGTATACTCATGGAGAGAGGACATTGGAGAAGGAGGAGGAACTCTATTAGAAGCTGCAATAAAAGCAGCAGTGTTACCAGGGGCAAACTAGTTACTCATTAAGCTTGTGGGAAAAGGAAAAGACATGGTATGAAACCAGATTTATTAGACAGACAAGACTGGAAAACATGGTAGATGTGTTGGTTTTGAATTGCAGATTTCATTAACCCCATGATGGCCAGGAGGGCTAGTTCCAGTGCTCACCAGCCTGTGGTGGGGATGTAGGACTATAGAAGGAACTTGTAATAAGCCTTTGAGCATTCTATATGTAATTTTGAGCTTTGTGTCATAAGGATCTCTAGCTTCTGTATAGCCCCAGGACAAGGAGTGTGTAACAGCCATGCTGAAATACTAGGCTGCATTTAACTTTTGTACTTATCAGATATGAAGACTATGAGTAAGGTCCTCTCACTGTGCTCCACAAGCACCAGAACAAAAATTTCAGTCCAAAAGATGTGATTTCTTGCCCTGCCACCTTGACCTACTTGAAGAAAAGCCTCCAAATACCATGTGCCAAGTGCCTAGTAATTGTCCTGCAGACTTTGCAATCTCTTGTTATTTATCCATGATAACAGAATCACAGAATGGGTGAGGCTCAGCCTCCCTACTCAAACAGGGTCATTCTGAAGCACACGGCACAGGATTGTGTCCAGATGGTTCCTGAATATCCCCACTGAGGGAGGCTCTGCACCCTCTCTGGGCAGCCTGTTCCTGTGCTCAGTGACTGCACAGTGAAATTCTTCCTTATGTTCAGGTGGAACATCTTGTTTCAGTTTCTGCCTGTTGTACCTTGTCCGATTGCTTGGTAGCACTGAGAAGAGTCTGGATCCATTCTCTTGACACCCACCCTTCAGATACTTAAAGATATTGACGTGGTTCCCTCTCAGTTGTCTTTTCTCGAGGCTGAACAGGCCCAGCTCCATCAGCCTTTTCTCATTAGAGAGATGCTCTGGTCCCTCAATCAACTTTGTCTCCCTGCACTGGACTCGCTCCAGGAGCTCCATGTCCCTCTTGTACTGTGGAGCCCAGAACTGGGCACAGCACTCCAGATGTGACTCAATTTTCATTTACAAACTAGCAATGAGTTAAGACTTACAGGTGAGATTTGTAAGGAAGAAGGCAGGGAGGATTTGAAGAAAATGGATCATCTACAATGCAATATATGGAGAGCTTGAGGAGCAGGATTTTGGGATACTTAATTACAGTGCCATCCTCTTTGAGACAATCTATGATCTGGCCACAAAACTTGCTACCTGGAAACTGCATCTACAGGTTTTGTACTGTAACACAGAGGGTGACTCTTCCAGCCTCAACCATACTAATAGATATAGAACCATTAAGGCTGGAAAAGACCTCCAAGATCATTGAGTCCAAACTTTGATCTGATACTACCATATCAACTAAACTATAGGATGAAGTGCCATGTTGAGTCATTTCTGAAACCCTTCCAGGGGTGAATCCACCACTTCCTTGAGCAGCTGTTCTGATGTTTGACAAGTCTCATGAAGAAATTCTTTCTGATGTCCAACCTTCTCCCTTGGTGCAGCTTGAGCCTTTTTATTCTTGTCGAGCTGCTTGTTGCTTGGGAGAAGAAGCTGAGCCCCACCTGGTTACACCCTCCTTTCAGAGCATTGTAGAGTGATAAGGGCTCCTCCAAGCCTCCTTTTCTGCAGGCTAAACAACCTCAGCTCCCTCAGCCACTCCTCCTATGATGTTGCATTTAAAAGGGAGCCTGCATTAAACCCCAATTACTGCCCTCCCACTATCCAGTTTTTCTGGTAGATAAGGTGATAATTCTGTTTCATGCATGGAGATGCTGAAAGAAAGAATGAAAAATGAGATAGTTTTGCTGGAAAACTTTTGCATAGATCTCTTATAAAAGAGAAACATATTTTAAAATTCTTTCCTGCCATGTGCTAGCAGGACAGGAACATGTACCTAGCAAACTTCCTTCTTTTCCATAAGATCTTTCAGAAGTCCCCCCTCTAACTGCTTCATTATATTTTTTATTTTCTCCATTTCTTATTGCAGTTTCACCTTCCCTCTCCATATTTTCTGTGCATTTCATACCGTTGACCTTGCAGTGGTGCAAGTGGTGCCTCCTTCCTGCACCAGGTGCTGCTCGTGTTTGCAGAAGCTATTGGGCTGAACATAGGCAGGCTGCTTATTGGCCTCTTCTCTGGGCCATTTTTAACTACTTTGTCACCACTACTTTTTCTTTGGAGCCTTTGGAGCCAGAGGACACAGCCTGAGCTTCCTTGGAGCTGAATTGGTTTCTGTGAATCTCCAGCCTTCTACTTCCATGTGCAAGGGGCAATAGAGGAAAACTTCCTGAAGCTCTTGTTGTTGTCAAAATATAACATGGTCAAGAGCTCTGCAGGATAATGTAACTACTTAAGAAAACATGGTCTGGTTCAGAGAGCAAGAAGTACATGGGGTCCTGGGGAAGGGGGAATGGTAGACTTGCTATATGAACTTGGGTAGTGTAGATGAGGGCTAAACTACAGTTGAAAGGCAGAATTTCTAAAATGGAGGCAGGAAGGAAGGTCTAAGCAATTGTGTGCTAGGAAATGACCATGTCAGAGCTAGAGTGAAGCTTTTGAAGCTGGGTATCTGAGCCCCCCTTTGTGTTTGCATCAGGCCTCATGAGTAACCTCCATTCAAGGGAGCTTACTGTTCAAATAGTCCTCCCTCTCATCCTCTGGCTATTTCAATTATCCAGCTGGGAAAAGGGACGATACAATACCCAGATTAAATTATTTCTGACTGGGGTTACAGAAGGAACACAGAGAACCAAATCTGTTTCTCCAGAGATCTTGGAAACCTGGAAATCACCTCTCTTCCTGCCATTAACAAATATCTCTAAGGAGAAATCCTGATATTGTCTCAATATAATTGAAAATTAACTATTGAAAATTAACTACTTTGAAGTACAAACCAATGCTTTAAAGCAGGATAGAGAAAATGATTATGAAGTTGGAGGTATTCAGTGAAAGACAGAATACAGGTAGACCTGAACTGAATCTTCCACCTCTAGGACAGCACTACCATGCCAGGAGCACCAGGAGTGTGTAAGGGACAGAGGTAAAAGATTTTAATCACTCTTGTACATTATCCAACCTATTTCACAGAGAAGTGTCTGCTAGGAAGCTGAATTAATGAGGTGATTAGCAGGGAGCCATGCCAGTTTATAATTTAACTTTCACTGGAATTCTTACCTTCTCACAAGCAATTAAATGCTGTGTTGAGGTTGCCCCATTACACCTCAGTGGTGAGGAGACCCTCTTCCTGCATGGTGATTTCTGTGTAACCCTTTCTCTCTTCACTGGAAGTCTGCTCTGTGCTCAGTGTAGCTGGCTTTAGAATTCTTCAGGGTTTTAAAGAGAGAAGTCATGCTGTCCAGCAAGACAAACTGCTCTATTCTAGAGCTTTGTTTGTCTAAGAGGTGGAGCTGCCATAAAACCATGCCCAAGCAGTTCTGTGCAAATGTACTACAGTTAACAGATTCTGCTGCTTCATAAATGTGTTCAAAAAGCAAAGCATCTAGTTGGAGCAGGAATAATAACTGATAACTTGGGAATCCTCACAGTCCCCTGAACCTGCCAGCTTTGAAACCTCTTTGTCCTCTGGTTCTGGCCTAACTCCCACTGCAATTACCACCCCAATGATGCACAGTGCTTCTCTGATGGCAACAGTCCTTAGACTTTGGGGATTGTAGCAGGGATGAAATTTTATTAGACTTGTGATCTAATAATGAATCTCACAGTATTTTTAATGTCAGACTGAGGAGAACAGACCACCCCTGCAATTTTCTTTGCCTGCTGGAGGAACCCATCTCTTGGATTTGCATCATGGTAGCAGAATTCAGGAAACAAAGCGTAGGCAAGGCTGTGTCTGTCATTTTCTCACTTGTTAATTCTCTCTTACCCAGAACTCTCAACAGAAGAATATTACAAGTGGCAAACAGGGCTTTAAATATAGTGTGCTGGAGTCTTGGCAATTGATAAAGTGGATAAAGTATCTCATTGTGGAGATCCCACCACCTCTGAAATGACACAAAATAGTTCTGACTGAAGGCAGCAATCCACTGCCTTTCAAATTATGACTGTGAGGCAAAACTTACATCAGAAATCTGTTGAGTATCTAAATGCATTTAAGTACATCTCATTTGGCTGAACTTCAGAAGCTCACAAGCAATAACAAGTAACTTCAGGTAATGGCTGTGCTATCAGATCTGAGTGTGAAGGTTGAAACACACCTGACCCTGTGCAGCCGAACACTCATTCTCTCTCTTCTTCTTCCAGGTGAAGAAGATTGCAGCAGAATATTATGATAACCTCCCACATCACCAGTCCTGGATTCGAGTTCTGTGGGACTTTGTTTTTGATGACACTCTTGGTCCTTATTCAAGGGTTAAGAGACTGTGCAAGCTGGCGAAGGAAAGTTAATGGGGCAGCTCCTCCTGCTTCAGTGGTGTGTGTTTGTTCATTCTTGTGACTTCAGTTTTCTGCAGAAATAGAAGGATCTTTGTGTGTTCTGAATTGAAGTTGATGCATGCTGCTTATGCCAAGAGGATGGGTGTGAAAATGAAGCAATTTTAGACAACCGATACTTTTTAATTAAGGATATTTGTATATGCAACCCTCAGAACCTAGATTAGAGTGAACTGTGATTAGGTGAACCTTTGATCTAGGCTTAGAATTAACTTCCTAGGACACATGTGCCTAAGCCTGAGTTTTAGCTTTGTGGGGGGAATGTTTGTTGTGTGTTATGTGTGAGCATGTGTGTGTGCGTAGTTCAGGACTGGTTTCTCTTGGTGCCAGATTGGAGTAGATGCTCTGTGTGCACAGGACTGTGGAAGCAGGGAAGACTGGCACACAGAAGTAAATGATACTCCCTGGAAACACAAGGATGCTTTTATCTCAATGTCTTGTCCAATCTAATATCTTCTGATAATTGCTAATAGCAGAAATTTTATATATGCAATGGAATATGTTTATATTTTTGTACATCTGTAAGATTATTTCAGTATGCTGTTTGATCTTTATTCTAGAGCTTTCTCTAAACCTTTTTTGAATGAATTGCTATTCTTGGGATATAATACTATTGCTAACTGAACTGTGGCAAGGAAAAATCCTTTTTTTAGAGTTCCACCTACTTCAGCAGCATGGATGTGCCTCTGAGGAACTGGGTGGTCCTTTCTCACTCACCTTTTCAAGAGTATTCATAACTTCATGTATCTCACCCTTTTCCCTACTGTAAGGGGAAAAGGAGAGGTTCTAGTTTTAATTTTTCCTTGCCAAAGCTATTAGCATTCCTGTTCATCTTTCTTGGTCTCCCCTATATTACACCCCTTTCTGGGCATGGGAATTAGGAGTACGTGTCAGTGGAGACATGGAGCTGTCTTCATCTTTGTGGTGGTATTTGTTCCTAGCTGCTTTCAGAATAATGGGAATTCTTTTCCTCTATCATTCAAGGGGCACAACTTGACATTTGGGAAGCACATGATAGTCCAGCTATGCAAAATTGCCTCTGGTGGTGTTAAGGGCATGTACCTGGAACATGGAGATGGAGTCGTTTCTCTGTATCTCTTTCTTGGTGCTATTGACATTAACCTTCATCTCTCATTTCCACCCACTGGCATACTAAAATCTTCCTGCTTGTCCTCTCCAATTATAAACTCCTGGCTATCCTCAAGAATTCTGTATCATCCAAAACCTAAATCAACATAACCTTTCTACAAGCAGCACAATATCTTGGGAGTCAGGAATTCAAATGCCATCTAGTAAATTTCCTCTACCATGGAAAGCTGGCAAATTATTTCTGTCCTTACAAAGCGGTTAAAAGAGAGAAATTATAATTTATATATAATTGCCCTGTAGCCCTCTAACAGTTTGGGTTTTTTCTTCTGGAAATCCGTGGCTGCAACAAAGAAAAAGATTATTGTGCAGCGTCATTGGTCCCTCAGAGTATTAGACCTGGCAAGTCTGATTTCCTCACTGAACACGATTTTGTTCCTTCCTTCAGCAGCACTGGATCCAGGGAGCCAGTCTGTCTGTTCACTGGGCAGCTGAACTAACCTGCAGCCATTTGGGTTCCTCCTTCATTTCCCCATTCTCCATTTTTCTCACCCATGTGATTTTGGCAGTTGGGTAAATAAATACCCAGGCTTGCTCAGCAGATCCTTTGTAACACAGGGGCTGAACAGCAGTTTATTCACTAACACTGTTTTGTGCTTTTGGATAAGAAGAGCAAAGAATGAGGCTTCTCCCAGCACTTCAGCCTTTACTGATCCCTCAGTGATGAACATACTTAAGACATTATATCTGAATTATTAAAGCTGCTTTTCTCCCAAAAGAAGAGGTGCTGCTGTATCAGTGCTCATGTCAGGGAATTTCAGATTTTTATTAATTTACTTCAGAGTTGCTGGCACTCTGATCACATATTCAATTTCCTGTGTCTTTAGCAGTTGTTCCTCAACTCTCTTGTCCAACTTAATAAGTTAATATATAAACCACAATAAAGATTATGCTAACTTCCTCAATATGACTGCTGTCCTTATCCTCTTTTATGAGTGACCTTGTGCTGCAGTTCCCTTACCTCAGCTTTCATGATCTGGTCACCCATTTGCTGTGGACTACTAACCTAGCCTGACACAGAGGCTCTGGTGTAAGTGAGCCAACCAAAACTCAGCTGCTTCTTCACCTGCCTCCCATCAGTATTTCCATCATGGTCCCAGCTTGCTTAGCCTGGGCAGCCCCACATTCCTCCTGCTCAGCACTGTCCATCCCAGCAGGAATTGGCTGGAAGGCTGCAGTGCCTGCAGGTGTGCAGTGTGAGCTGAGGCTCAGCATTTGGGATGCTGCTGGAGAAGGCTGTGATCCTGTCCTCTCCATGGGCACTTGTTTTGCTACTGCCAGTAATGTTGGCAGGAGGAGTTTTTTCAATAACCACAGGGCATATGGGTCTGAGTTAAAAGTGTGTTAGAGCTATGTAAAGTTTTATTCTTTTTGCTTAAAAATTGATCCAGATCTCCTTGATTGTTTGGGCACACTAAGGCTGTGGCAGGTGCTGTGTGATAGGAAGCATTGGAGAGTGATAGAGTGATGTCCCCTTAGATTTCTGCTGTGTAAGATGCCTGTGGCCTGTCCTGTTGCAGTGGCTCCACAAGCCCAGGATGAAAGGATACCCTTTTCTGCAGAGACAGCTGGCAAACTGAATTACTGGCTGGGAGGAGAGAATCCTCTGGTAGTGCCACTACTGGAAATAAGCCACCTTGCACATCCTTGTCACTGGGGCTGAAGGCTGGGAATTGGCACAGTGATGCCAGGACTGCTCACCTGCAAATTCCACCTTCCACCCCAAACACTTTGCCCCCAATATTAAGTGTCCTTGTTCAAACTTCAGCTTATTATGTTGTAATTATAAGAGGCCTGCAAAGGTAATTGAAGAAAGTAAGAAAATCCCATTTACAGCAGCTGGCTGATGTTAACACAGGGGCATGCCATATCCAGGCTGTACAACATAGTTATTCCTGACCTTAGGCAGAATGCCACATTCCAAGGAAAAACATGAACCATGCCAAGCACCAACCTCCAGAACCTTAATCAGGATCATGGGACAGTTTCACAAAACAGATGTGATCTTGAAAAGCAGCAGGTTTGAAGAGTGCTTGCCATTATCAGGTATGCCATTAAATGGGTTTATAATTAGGAAATGCATGAGCTACTGTAAGAGATTTATGCAACAGAGCATTCTAATCTCTCCTGTTACTGATGCTTGCCTGGGTTGCTCATACTGGGATGGCTCCTTCTTGTGGTCCTGGGGTGTTGCAATGTGGTACACATCAGTGTCTGCTTGCTTTAGCTCCCATGTGGAAATCTTTATCTTGCTATTTAACCTCTCTCTTGCCTTCAGCTGGCATTAAACAGCTAACAAACATTAGTCTCAGTCTGGAGCTCACTGTTGCATTAAACTCAGATTTCTCCCATTTCTCCCATACTTAACCTACAGTATAACCAGACTTTGAAAAAGACTCATTTGTAAAAGGCATTTGGATTGCTTTGAAGAGTGCTGAAGAACACCCCAAAACAAAACAGGTAACATTTTACAGCTGACTGCCAAACAGGACCCTTGCTGCCTCCTCTGCTGGGTCTCCTGCCTGCTCCACCAGCAATGGGACAATCACAGTCTCTCCTGGGCTGCTGCATCAGGCTCTGCTCCCAAAACCAATCCTCAGGGCCTGGCTTTTAAAATAAAATCTCTACGGAAGCCTGAAGAAATGAAGGGAACTTGGAAAATACTTGTCAGATTTCAATAGTGGAACTCCAATCCCTTGGCTTTTGCACAGGGTTACCAGAATATGGTATCAAGAAGACTGCCATGCAAAGCTTGCACCAGACTAAGTCAAGCAGAAATCCCCAAGATTGCTCTCAATGCCTCAGGTTTTAGCTTTTATATTTTTCAGATTCTGTACTGCTTTAGTGTGTAGTTCTGAGCTTCATATTAAGGGATAGTAAGCTCTCTTTACAGAATAGGGAGACAAAACAATTCCTTCTCTAGCTGGGGACCAAGGACAACCAATCCAAATTTCAGGTCCAAGAGCATAAACAACATGGACTGAAGAGAGAAAAACAAAAAGGATGGGACTTCATAACCTAAAGCTCTAACTGGACAATTAACTCCACTATGCAAATGGACCAGAACTTATAAAAGTGAGAGACCTCATGACCGGTCATCCATTTTTGGGACCATTTTAGGTTCATCTTGGGTGTAGCCCTGGCCGGGCTCTTGTGCTGCCCAAGGGTGTATCCATTGAGGCCTTTTAATAAATACCTACTTTATTCTTTAACTCTGTTTAGCCTCTGTTCTAGGTCAGCCTTGACAAGGCATCACTCTGGTGGGAAGAATGGCTGTAAAGGAAACAATTTCGTGCCTTGGATGATATGACTGGCTATGCACTGTTAAGTGTTCAGTGTCCTGTACCAGTAAAGCACAGGACCTGCACACCATTAACAAATGACTCCCCTTAAGTCCCTAGTCAGTAGTGCTGTGCCTGGGATTTCAGTTTGCATCCACCCAATACCTTTGTTAGCCTTGCTCTGCATGAACAAACACTTCCCTTTTATTACTGCTAATCTGCAGGAGCACAGATGATGGGACCTGTGTATTTTTCAGTGACAGCAGGAGATGTGGTGGCCTGAGAAGAGCCTCAAGCCACTGTCCTTCACTTGCTTTGGCAAAATATTCCTGAGGTGGGGGCAGCCTGCCTGCAGGACATGGTGCTCACCACACAGGTGAGGGCCACGTCTGCCTGTAGGAGAAGGCATCAGCCACAGGAGACAGAGCTGCCACCCCACAGTGAGTCTCAATATCCTTCCTTTTACCAAGTGACACAGAAGTGCAGGAACTGAAGGGACAAATGAAACAAAGAAAGGCAGGGCCGTGTGGACAATTAACAGTTTATTACCAATATGAACACAGATACTGTGATGCACTGACGTACCATTTTTTAATATTGTGATAACTCTGAGACAAAGAACTTGTTGGCTGACAACTAACATGTCTCTTTCTTCTGGTGATGCCTCAATACATTTCTGTTGGCAAAGGATCTTCATTTACATTGCAGACTACTAGTAAAATTACTTTGAAGTCATCTATCAAAAGCAAATGGTTCACGTGTGTTCTTATCTACTACTAAAAAGAAAGGTAATACATTTAAATAAGCAAATACAAAATACAAAAAAGGCTGACAAATCCAATGTGCAGTGTCAGATGAAATCTAAAAAATCCAGAAATTTAAAATTTAATAATCTTTAGATTAAGACTTGTAAAATGAAGCGAATCCAAGGCAGCAGCAAGCTTCAAAGTGTGCTGAGTCTGCTAATAAAAAGGGTGTAAGAACAAAGACAGTGCCGGTGTCCTCTCCCACCATCTTGCATGACCTTGGTACACTTAGAAATGATCCAATCTTCCTAGCATTCTTAGTACCGTCCAAATGCTTTGCAATCATTATGTTGTACTGATTCTACTCAACTCCTGCCGTATGGCTGGAAAACCAAAGCAGAGAGTTAGTGCACAGTGGTACAGCCAGCGGGATGGACATCGCTCAGCGCAGAGGCTGCAAAAGTACGCGCCGCTAAAAGGATGAGTGGAGGGTAAAAGGATGAGTAAGGGTAAGCAGTCAGCTGCTGGCTTGCAAACTGCAGAACTACAGTGAGAAGGTGCGTCTGTGGTGTATGTGGATGCCTTGTTTTGCACTGGAATGAACTAGGGAGGCTCTGAGGGCCAAGCTGCTGGGACAGTAGCGTATGGACAAGGGGCTCTCCAACTGCAAACTGCCTCGGAGCTTTGTGAGCACACACATCTAGGGCAAGGGCACAGGGAATGGATTTTAGCTGTTTTACAGTCTCCTCTTTCTCCCCTTCCCTGTGAAGCTAAGGTGGGGAGTGCAGGGTGTGGACATGCATCTTCCTATGCCCTAATGTGGCCTTCAAATGGGAATTTTGCTGTGCACTTTAATAATGGCCCTGAAAAATACCTTCAGTTGTAAACTGCAGAGGAATTTATAAAAAAGTACTGAGACATTTGGTACAGCTGCTGTACTTTCAATGTATTATAACAATATGTGGCTATTTGGAAAGCTGTAATTGAGTGAAGGTCCAAAAGAACTCCTCAAGCATAGGAAACTACAGAAGATTTTTGGGAAGGATTTTCAGTTAGCTTCTTTTGTCCCCTCCTCATCCCGGACCTGTGTGGCCGGCAAGTTACAAGTGAATTTCACGCTTGCTGATTGTGATAAATTGATGTGCCATGGGCTACAGGCAGGCCCTTTCTCACCCTCCCAACCTGTGAGAAACACCAGCCAGCAAATTTCTCATAGCTGGTGGCAAAAATGCTCATCAACAGCATAATAAAGGATGTAAGTGCAGTGTTATGGTCAGAGCTCAGATAAGGTGGATGCTTGTTCTTCAAATGTGTGTATAAATCAGAGCTGTTCAGAGAAGTCTGAAAACACCAGGGAACTCTCTGCAGTTCCTATCATCTTATCTATGGAAAATTAGTCATAAAGATGAGAAAAATAATAATTTTTCTCTTTCTTACCATCAATTATCTCCTCTTTCACTTTGTGTAACTCTCTTACAACTTCCTCCAATATTTCCTGATGAGACAAAACACAAGTCAGCTGCTCAGAATTTCCTTCTAACTGGTGGAAGAAAATGCAAGTTTAACATGGTTGTGCTTGTCCCCCACCTCCATTGCTGCTCAGAGCCTAGCACTGCTAACAGCTACGTCTGCACTCCCAGGCACGGATGCAGAGGATGCTGGCATATTTACTTGCACATTTCTGTGCAGGCATAAGGATGGAATAGCAGTGAGATTGTGCTCTCTTGCTGCTCACCAGCTAGCCCTTCCCTAGGCACCTGGTTGTAGAGGAAATCAGAAGACTGAACAGCCGTTTTGCTCGTACAGCGCATGCATGGGGGAAAATGGGTAGCTTGCCAAACCTCTAAAAGTGCCAATGACATCTTCACTCACCTGTTTCATCCGATCAAAATCTAAGGCATCCATAGCCACATCATTGCTGCTGCTCACTGGCTTCATCCTTGAGAAATGGAAGAAAAGCATAAAAAAGCCAGTCAGTTTCTTGCAGTGTGTGCTACGCTGCACCCACCTGATGGTGTGGATGAAATCCACCCCAGAGCAGGAGAACCTGTGTACAAGTGCTGCTCAGGAATATTTGGCAGCCAGAGAGCAGCACTGCTCCTGTATGCACAACCTGACCCTCAAAGATGCTGTGCATTTTTTTTTTTTTTTTTGTGTTGGGAATCTCAGTGATTTCAGATTAGAAAATGCTGAGGGGATAAAGCCCATTGAACACTGTGTTTTATTACAGCATTTGCAATTTGCAAGCTACATGTCTGGTTTTCCCTCACAGTCCCTTTTCTGTACAGCAGCTCTGTCCTGGCAACCTAGGCTTTCACTGGGTGCTAAAGTAATAGTAGGTTACAGCTTAGAAAAATATTATTGGGAAAATAATAACCCACTAATCCTTTCCTTGGAAGACTTCAGTGAGTCAAGTGTGGCTTGTTGATAGTGTCATGTATCACAGCCATTTTTTATTGACTCAGAAACAAAACCAGTCTGGCCTTAATGGCTAGTGCACCTGAGTGTTATCAGTCTTTCTGCATGGTATTAGTCAGTGGGCTGAGCCATGATGACATCTGATAAAATAAATTAAGGAACTAGAAGCCATTTGCCTTTCTGTTTTAATCAGTAACTCTAAAACATTTAAAAAACTAACTATGCTCTACAAAGGCTTCAAATAACTTTGCCATCATCTTTAAGCCCAGACTGGGGGCTGGTGGAGATGCTGCTGCTCCTGAAGGCTGTTTGGTCTTGTAACCCTTCCTTGGGAAATCTTAATATGTGTCCTACCATCTCACAGCTAAAGGAGTTATGAAAGATCCAAATGCCATCAAACTGATGAGGAATGGAAACAGGTCACCATGGAGAGCTTTAGAAACCTGCCCTGCTTCCCCCACAGAAGTCTTTCAAGCAAGAACTACTACTACTGAGCACTACTCCAGGTGCTAAATTAGGAAACCATTTTTCCCCACTGAACTCCTCCTCCTGGGATGCAATGCCATTACAAAAGATAGCTACTGAAATGTGATGACTGCTTTAAATAGCCCATGTTTCATTCCCATTTCCAAGGAGGAAGAATGGTCTTTTTCCATCCATTTGAAGCTCATGTATTTCCTAGAACCAATATGTTTCACTGGTTTTAGGAGAGATGGCAAATCTATATTTTGCTACAGTAACACTGATGCATCCCTCTGAATGTTTGGGCAGAACATGTTACAGCATTTTAAACAAAGCAGCAAGTATGTGCAGATAGTTGCCATTGGCAACTTGCCTCTCTCCAGACTATCAGCACTGTCGTATGCCTAACAATGTAAAATAAGTGACATCTCTTTGCAGTAAATACTGAACATTTGTAAGCCTGCGTTCTACCTCCTTATCCAGCTTATCCATCCATCTCAGTGTCCAGTAACACTGGGTGCTCCTGGACCAGCAAGGGAAGCAAGTCTCTCTAGCTGTCCAACATCAAACCTAATCTCTGTGATTAAAAACTTGGGTGCTGATCCTGAAGCTTGGCCATTCAAACTATTAGGTTTCTTGGCTTTTAACACCTGCTGGTTTCTGTACCCCATGTGTCTGAAAGATCTGTCTGTGGTGGGGGGTGGGGCCTTTTTACATCTTGATTGTATTACCAAGTTTCACTCTCCTTTCTTATGCACCCACTGCGGTTGCATGGGTAGAAGAATAACTTCCCTTATCCCAGCTGCAAGCTCTTCAGATCATTTCTGCTTTTGCTTTTTAATTTCTGCAGAGGTTGAGCAATGAAAGCTTCACCTATTGGCAGGGTCACCATGAACCTGCTGTAGAGAGATGGTCCAAAATGTGATTTCCACATGGCACAGCACTGCCAGACCCGTGTCCCTGACTCACACACACACATGGATGGTTTAAGTGCTGGTTCCAGCATGATTAACATCTATAATGCCCAAGGGAGCAGGGGGCTGCTTCCATGGAACAAAGCTCTGCCATGACACCTTCACACTTGGTGCAGAGACAGACAAAGCAGATTGCACGAGAATGAGCAAAAGACGCGGCAGAAGACGAACACTAGTGCTGAATGATGGGATGAGCCAAAGGACAAGCCAAGACAGTAAGAAGCCAGGCAGTTAGCCAGTACCTAGAAGACACGTGGGATTGTGTGGGGCTCTTAGCTTCACAGCTCTTCACCACTGATGGATTTCTACAGCAATGGAATGAAACGAGACATGAGTCGTGCGCGTGCCACGGGGACAGCATGAGCATCCCGCCTGGGACACCCCATGCAGCTCACCTAGAAAGTAATGAAGATACAGGCTTCTCAACAGAATTGCTCCTTTCCCATGGCTTCTTCCCAGAGTCTGAAAAACAAACATGAAAAGGTAATTTATTATTTTTGCTCTAAAAATAAAAATATCCTGAAGTGGACTGTCTTATACCGTTGCTTTCTTTCAGTGAGGATAAGGGACTTAGGAGAAGAACCAGGAAAATGAGACTGCTGAATGAGTGCATTTGCCTACATTATTGGGAAAGCATTAGCAAAAATCTGCTTAGTGATCCCTTTAATTAGGGACCACATAGTTAAACAATACTAAAAAGAAATGGAACTGGAACAGCAGGAGGAAGAGCATAAATAATTTCTATTAGGAAATACAGGCTAATTGCTGCAAGGCTTACTTTATTCAGTACAATATTTATTTATATTTTATATTAAGAAGTCTTAGGTTTTCTGTCTGCATAGTTGGCAGAAAATGTGGGTGTATGTAAAAAAAGGCAGTTAGAGCCCACTATGCAAATCTCCACAGAGAATTTATTTAATGTTGTGTGCACTTCTAACACACAGAATATTCCCAAAAAGCTGTACTACATAACACTTGTTGCTGAAAGCACTTCATATCATCCCAGTCTCCTAAAATAAACTGTTGAAGAGATTTGACAACTTTATATACAAGAATTTGCTCCTCTGTGAGGTCCTGAAAAGATTACAGGCACTCCCAGGAAATCTCTAGATCTCATTTACATACACCTTTCTCCTGGCTTCCTCCCCTTCCCTTGCAAAGCACACAGGTCATGGCTTTGTTCCAAAAGGAAGCTGGAATGGTTAAATAGTCATTCCCCTGGGAGAGACTCTCAGTATGCATGTAAGCCAAGACTGATGCAGGGATGAATGTGAGTGCTTGCAGCTCATCTACTCAGATACAGTTATTTTAATTAATTTTAGGAAAAACAATTTAATCTGGGAACTCTCAGGATCAGCCTTATTGCAACAAACTAAATAGCAGTTTGACATCCAAACCCCAACTGTACAGATCAGGACATCTACACTTCAAAAAGTAAAATAATCCAGCTTTTTTCTCCTAAAATATTTAGGTGTGTAATGTTGAAGATACAGATCCGCAGCTATATGTCTAATTAAACTGTCTTGCAATTTTCTTGACTGTGAAACATATAAAAGTCATAAATTCTTGCTGAATATAGTTTTTAAAACCACAGGTGTTTGGTAATTTTTCTGTGAGTTACAGTTAGTTTCTGCACTCAGAAGTAGGACAATTAATCCAGAGTCTAGAGGTGGTGGAAAAGACTAGATTAAGAAGACAACTACAATGCCAATAGTTCAACTTAATTAATACCTGATGAATTTTGCTGCTGCTGGGCAGAGCCTCGTGTACTGGTTGAAGGAGAGGTGCTAGCATCATCCTACAAAGAGAAAAACAGGACATTACTGAGTTTTAGGGATGAAGTGCAGAGTCCTCTTCTACTCTGGAGGCAGCTGCAGCACATGTGGTACAAAAGCAAGTTTCCTCCCTGTCCAACAGGCACTGGTGCCAAGGTATGGGCTCAAGGCCATTTAAACTTTAACTTTCTCACACTGGATGGAAAAATACATACTTTTTTATTTTAGTTAATGTGGACACCTTTTCGTGATTACACTCAACCACTCTTATCTCTATATACCAAATCAGGTGAAACCACTCTAAAGTGCTGTTGCCTAAATACAAACCATCCACTTCCCAAATTTAGAAACTCTCTGAGATGTGGAAACTGAGCCACCTAAAGGAACTGTTGCTACATCCCAGTCTGTCACCCCAAGACAGCCAGCAGTACCAGAGAGAGGAAGTCAGGTATTAACAGAATGTAACTTAATCAATCAGTACTCCTCTTAAGTAGAAGACTAAACACTTCATCAGAGATTTGGACTCTTTTATCTTGGATTTATATGTGACAGATCATAAACCATTCATCCATATATTTGGCATGACAGTATTATCTAGCAACCCTCAAAACATACTCAGGTAAAGCATCAGCTCTGCACTGTAAAATGGAATTGCACCCAGTTTGAAAGAACATGAAATATACTCAAGATACGAATTAAACAGATGCTCTCTAAAACACTTTTGTAAACAGATTGGTGCTATTAAAAAGTTTGATTGGTGATATAATGTCACAGACATTTCTTCACAGAAATCCTTTCTTTCAGATTTCTGTGTCTTCTGGAGGGCAGAGGCCTCAGAAGATAATGTAAACAATTGTTATCAGCTGCTGGGGAATGTAATGGGATGCACCTTGATTGGCTCATGCTTCTTGTTTATAATTAAGGGCCAATCACAAAGTGCAAGCTAGGGAACTGAGTCCTTGGACACAACTTTGTTATAGATTCTTTCTATTCTTAGCCTAGCTTGAGCAGCTCTGCAAACTTCTCTCTTTATTCTATTTAGTATAGTTATAATGTATTATATATTATATATCAATAAATCCAGCCTTCTGATCAAGAAACAAGATTCCCGTCTCTCTCTCACCAGCAGCGACCCACTCAGACGCAGTAATAATATAAACTAATGTAGACTTTCAGCAAGAGAGAATAAGGGACAGAAAGCAGAGGCTGGCAGGGTAGAAGCTAAATGGTGCCTTTCATCTCCAAGTGCATGGTTCAAAACCAGCTTTGGGGCAAGATTAAGAGCAATGGTTGCACACAGGGTTCAACGGGCAAATTCCGTGCTTGAAGTATGCCTTGGACAACATGCAGAAAATAGCTGCTTTTCTCCCTGAACAGTGAAAAGTGCTTATCCCTGCTCTTCCTACAAACCTTTAGGCTTGGGGCAAGACCTAGATTGTTTTAATGGACTTCCTACTTAACAGCTTTGTCTTTGGAGAGAACATCTTTCCACAGGAGATATGAGGCACACCGAATGCTCTATTCAGACCTTGCAGCTGTGGCAGAAAGCCTTCACAAGGCTACTGGCTAGCAACAGCAATTCTGAGTGAGCAGCAGCCTGGAAAAGCACCACACTGGAAAGGACACAGTGCAAGTCCTGCCCTCTCCTAAAACAGAAAAGATCTTCCACACTTTACCAGTTCAACAGGTAGAAAAGTGTTTTCATCTGCATGCTGGACTCAGAGTTGTTGCATCAAGTTCAGTCTACAGACCGAGTCAAATAAAACCACTTGTATAATTGCTTTTGTGGAAGAGAAATGTTCCACTTTGTGGAAATCAAAGTTCCCCAAAGCTGTCCAAGTTCTATCTCAGTTTAGTGTACCTATCATGGTCACATATTTTGACCATGATTTAATGGCTAATACATCATTTTCCCTTCTTCCACCAGGCACGTTCTCTGTGCACTCTAGGGTCTGAAGGGAGCTGATTCTTGCTTTGCATGGAGGCTGGCAACCTAAATTTAGATGCAGGGCTGATGGTCTACTTCAGCTTAGCTCAAGCCTCAAATATAAAATAAGAAACATGAACTTTATCTCAAGTTAACTTGCCAGAAGGTTCAGTGCACCTTCTTACAGAGCAATAATTGATCCCTACAACACTGGGATTAGACTATGAAATAGAGCTCATTAACCTGATTTGGACAGTGAATGAAATATTAATAAAACAGCTGCTCTTGTTTGTAGGGTGCTGTTCCCAGGAAAGGTGGGAGCAGTTACATTTGGCTTTGGATTGAATGTGCACATCTATCCCTGGATCAGCACTGCAGTTATTGCCTGCCAGACAGTGAATGAGCACAGGGCTTTGGCTTACAAGGAATCTGCAAGAGCACAGCAGGGAGGAGTGTCTTACTTACATTTTGGCTTTCCTCTTCCTTCTTGTCAGCTGGCTTGTCTGACTGTGACGCTGCTTTCCTCCTTTGCAAAGAAAAGGAGATAGGACAGTCAACCCTCTAGAAACAACCCTCACAGGAAGACAAGATTCAGGCTTGGGTGGAAGTTACCATTTCTTTAGCTCATCTCAGGGAATATAACAATGGCTGGATGTGTTTGGTTGTGTAGGGCTGGGGTGGAGGTGAAGAATTCAGATCCCAGTGATACAGCTCAGGGAGAGGGGCAAAATTATGAGGTGGTGTTTAAGAGAGGAATGCAGGGTGTGGAGCATAAAGAAACGTGATGAAACAGAGGGAGGAAGCAAAGCTGAGTATGAAACCGGGTGAGAAAAGGATGGCATCTCTCAAGGATTCAGGAAATCCTGGGTCCTATGCAGGAGGAACAACTCAGCCCTTTTCAGGGGCTTCTGAGGACCAGCCCTGCCACAGCAGGAGGCTCAGGTGGGAATTGCAGTGATGACACTGCTGGCAGCCAGCTCCAGTGTCACTTTGTCACCTGTCCTACATCTCACATCCCTGATCCTGCACAGAGAAAGGGCTCGAGCAGTGCTCCCACATGATGGGGAAACTGTCCAAAAAGCCCTTCAAGCCAGGTTCACTCTCACTGGGAGAGATTGGGCACCATTTCTGCTCAGCCAAGACCCCTTCTTCCCTCCAGGTGGGAAAGCTCTGGCTGAGACCAGGAATCAGGAAACCAGCCCATCCACCTGGTTTCCAAGTGCCTTTGGTGAACAACAGGAGATCATTTTTGTCTAAAAATCACTTCAAAGGCAGCAGAGCTCCTGAGCCCTGTAGTCCAGGATCAGCAGTGTTGGTGCTGCCTGCAGAAGCTGAGTGAGGACCTGAGAACCACACTCATTTCTGCTTCCCAAGGAGGGCCAAAACTCTCTGAGGAGTAAGTGGCAAAGAGCTGCAATTCATCCACTGGGAAACTGGACATGACAGTAAACAAAGATGTTGGTTGTTTATTTTAGAAAAATACATGATAAAACTTCTTAGGTATTAGACAAACTGGATGATGAAAAGAAAACCAAATTCTTGATTTTTAAGCCCTATTTAAGCCCTTAAATAAACATTACTCCAGTGGGCCAGGTGCTGAGGCCCTAGAAATCCAATTTCCCATTTTAGACCATTAGGGGAACTGCAGCTCAAGTCTCCACGTGGACTTTGGTTGTGCTGAACTTTACCCTTATCCACCTGTGAACACTTCCCTTAGCAAATGTTTTTTAAACACCAATCTGACAGGTTTTTCATTTAGTCTTGGTTCTGAAGTGAACAAAATTCAACTCAGGAAAAAAAAATATCTCAGGAAGCACTAAGAAAGGCCTCACTGGATACACAACTTGGAGGATTTGATTAAAATTTGACAAAAAACTGAACAAACTGAGCAGTATGTATCTGTAGGACATAGTGCTCTGTGGGAATTATTTTCATACATTTAATTGCATTAATAATTTCACTAAATCAGTATTTTTTTTTGTCTTTCTCTAATATTTACTTGATTTTTCTAACAAAAAGAAGTTGTAATTATTATAAATCTAAGTGAGGGAAATATTTGCCAGGGTGAGAGACCAGTGTTAGATTTATGTCTTGCAAGAAACTTAACTGGGCTGGGAGTGACGGTCTGTGGGTTCATTATTCTGTTTGCACTTTAGTCTTGAAGCAAAGGGCTGCTCTCACAGGGCCCACTGAATCTAGACAGTGGTACTTTATAGCATCTGAGCTCCCAGAAATGTTATCCTCCATTACTTACTGAGCATTAGACATATTCCCTGTTTCTGAGCATGGGGTTTACTGCTCAGAGAAGGGCCCCTGAGATCCCATGCTCATAACTCTGATTTCTGTACTGAAAATGCTCAATTTAAAACCAAACTAATATTTTTTTTTACCTTCTGGTAATAGTAGGCAATCTGAAACACAGTGCCAGGTTCTTCCTTTCCCTATGTCATCACACATAAAAAGGAATTTGCAGCCAAAGGAAATCCTCTCAGTATCAGCTGAACAGCATGTGCCCAGACTGCACCCTTGAATGGCACTTGTGTATTTCCAGGTACCTCCAAGGCTTTGTGAAGCAAAATTTAGGGGATAACTCTGTTGCTATCAGGTCCCTGGGAAAGGATTTGGAGCTCAGTTATTTTCAGAGTAGAGGTAGCACAATGCTTATGGCAGTGCAAGTGCTTTTGTCAAGATACCAGGGAAATTCCACTCTAAATACCTGAAGACACAAGATCCTACTGCCAAAAGCTGTACTGGAGTACATTTTAGACCAGGACCACACAAAGTGCTGAATTTCTATGTCCAAACACATGAGATGCCCATCCAGCTTGCTTGCTTGAACAGAGCTAGTTACCCCAGCATCACCAAACCTTACTTTGCCTGTAGACAACTTCCAGTTAGGGAAGGTCATTCTTGATTATAGAGCAGGCCAAGAACCCCTAAAATTTATTAAGAGCTGTCAAGCTATTTTAGTTCTGAAAAGAAAGAAAATTATCCATTTGCTATTTTATACTGCAGGGAACTTTTTAGTGCTGTGTATTTATTTAGTACTTTTCAAAGGATTTAACAAGGATTTTCAAAGAATCCACAGCCTATGTTCAGAATTGCTTCTGAAATGAACTGGACATGGAGGAAAGTTGAAATCAGACCTTTTGAGCTGAGAACTGTCTTTATACTAAGACAACATTATTTAAAAGCTCCATCTCTGTGCACCCTATAGCTTCACCTACCCTTCATGATTTTATTCATCCTTTTCCTTCACTATTTGCAAGTTTAAAAAACTTAGACCTAAAAATATAGCATCTAACACTTGGGAAAGGCAGCCTATTTTCCAATGCAACACCTTTCGCATTAGAAGTTGGGCAATACTGGTGACCAACATCTGCAGGACCTGTCAAATCGCAAGGAAACACCCACTGCTAACCACAAAAATGACAGTGCCTTGTTCCACAAATTGCTGCAGATCTCACGGGGCTTACTAGAGGTGTAAGTACAAACCTTTTTGCCAGTAATTTATTCATTTCTTCCATTAGTCCTCCTCCGCCTCCTCCGCTACTTGTCCGATTGGCATCGCTCTTAGAGACCCCACTGGGGCTGGACCCTCCTGAACCATCTTCTGGCTTAAGAGAGAAATCAAGATTGGAATTAATGAAAGGCTTGCTTTACAGCCACACCCTTAATGATTAGTTTTCCCAAGTGTTAGGAACAGCAATCACAATCACGGCCCGAAACCAGAGATAGGATGTGTTCTGCCTTGGGAGGAAGACCCACAGGAATATTACTGAAACCAAGACAGATCTGGATGATGCAAATATATGGGGAAATTATTAAAAAACCCACAGTGCTGCTTGTTCATAATTATTTTTATGCATGGTTAAGCAACCCTTACCTAAGTAGATAGCTACTGACCAGACCTCAACAGGCTACACTGTTTTTTTCTGTAAGTATAGTGTAGTTTTAACCACTTAAAACAAGTGAAAACACTAATGCATAGTACAGTGGTGGACTATGTGGAAGTAGTGAAACCCTGGCAATGTGAGAAGTCACAGCCATTTGCTAACTCCTATGTTCTGAAGAGAGCAAACTCTACCCAGCATTTCCTGCTCAGCTTCATTTGCACTGCAAAATCCCATTTAGAGGTTCACCCTATGGTCGGCTGAAGCACGTTCCACCACGTCTCACTGTGTGTTTGCAGACCATGACACCGAGCTGTGCCAGGCTGTCCTGCAGCAGAGCAGAGCCCATTGGGGGGGTCCCAGTGGCACCTCCTTACCCGCTGGACTCTCCTCAGTTTGGCACCAGCCAGAGCTGCTGCGAGCCCTGACACTGACCCATCTTCGGCGCCCTGGCCCGCGCCCACCGGCAGCGGCGGCGGAGGCGGCGGCGCAGCTCCCATGGGCGGCGGAGGGACCGGGGGCGGTGGCGGAGGTGGGGGCCCCCCAGATGAAGCAGGGATCACAGCAGCACCGCTGGGGTGGCCAGGAGGAAGTGCTGGGCCTGAAATGCAGAGAACAGGAATTAGGTGTGAAGCACGATCCCCTCCAGCCCGTAGACAAGGTCACGTCCCACTCCCAATGCCGTGGCCTGACTCCAGGACAAGGGGCTGATGCAAGGGAGCACCAAGCATGTGAAGAGGTGCTTGTATCAATGGTC
This sequence comes from Melospiza georgiana, assembly GCF_028018845.1. Classification (NCBI taxonomy): domain Eukaryota; kingdom Metazoa; phylum Chordata; class Aves; order Passeriformes; family Passerellidae; genus Melospiza; species Melospiza georgiana. The sequence continues at coordinate 52,233,564 of NC_080435.1, read as the reverse complement.
AGCCAGCTACAGTCGTGTGCTCCTGAGAGACCCTGTCACTGGCAGTCTTTTCCCTCCTCTCCTCCCTGGCTGGGCTAATGTTTCATTCTGTGTCAGAATCAGAACACAGACACTGCTTCCAGTTCCTTAGTGGCACATTCTTCTCCTTCTCCCACAGCTTTCTATATGGAGATAATAAACTGCATGGACTTTGGTTGGCATCAGTTTTTCAGGAGAATTGTGGGCTAGTGACACATCCTCCCTTCTGTCATGCACAAGGCGTGTGGCCTCAGCCAGTTGCAGACTCCAGCTCCAAGTACCCTGAGGTTCTGCAAAGCTCCTCTCAGCAGCAGCCCGTTGGATGGGCTGATGGTGGTAACTCCATTGCAGTGTTTCACCTGTCTGTAACAGGTCAGCTGAAAAAATAACACCTCCCCAAGGGTATTTCACCATGCACACTGTCAGAACAGGCTGCTCTAGGTATGTATTCACAGCTTCAGCTGTTCTGTGTTACTTTGAAAGACAGGTGGGTTTTGTCTGAGAAATATTTGGAAACCATATTTAACATTAACAGCTTGTTGTTCTTCTTATCTAGTTTTTCTTATAATATTGCCTGATTTCTGTGGTTACTTCTGCCATTATTTCACACTCCCAATTCCATTCTTGAAATGAACCATAGCTGCTGTTAGAAATACTTTAAACATTTCAAGCCCTCTTTCGTTCATGAACATAATAGTTAGTAATTCATTGTGGGTACATTTAATTGTAATTGCAAAACTACACCCACCTAATTAGAGGGCAGCCTCAGGCAAAAATTGAACTGAGTCAAAATAATGGAGTGATGTGAGTTTAAAATAACTGTATTGAACTAAGTGGATTTCAAGGACTTGCATCAGCTGAAGGACTGAGCCTCCAGTGGTTACAGTAATACTTTTAGCAGAAAGTAAAAGGAAATGTCTTAGTTTTCCTCCTTTTCCAGGCACACCACTTTAGCATTATATGTGGTTATAAATCTAAATAGATCCAAGTCACAAAACATATGCTCTGAATTGCAAATTGCATTGCTTGCAAATTGTTCTCACTCCACAGGCTTCATTTTAGATAGGCATGAGAAATCAAGACCATATTCAAAGTGGCCAAACCCAAAGCCCAGCCCTTGATCTGCCTTCAATGAGAAAGGTTTGTTGGAATAGTTACAGTGACAAGCCCACAACTATACATGCAAGAACATAGCTTAACTATACATACCAAAAACAGAGTTTCCTGAATTAAATAAATTGCACAACCACAGGGAATTCTGGCTGTCTTAATCAAAATTCATGCTCTATATTTCACTTGTAACAGAAATACCACTTAACAAAAAGAGTAAAAATCACAACTTCTACCAATATTCCTACACAGATGAGAAACCTACCACAGACCTGGCCTCCAGCTTCAGAAGAGCCCATCTGCTATGTTTGGCCCAGCTGAAAATAGGTTCTATATGAAGGTCTTTGAAACAATTTGACTCTGCTGAATGACAAAAATCTCAGTCTGGGATAATACCGTAGGAATATGCATTGCAACAACCCAGCTACAGGGTTCTGGTTCTGTAATTCTTACTTTTTGCCTGGTTCCTGGACTAGTCTGGAGTGATTTTGATATTTTTCCACCCCAGTTTCAGAAATCACATACAGCAGCAGGAGCAGCTTTGGGTCTCTCAGCCCTTGTTCTTCTGGTCAGGGGCAGTGCCAACCAGGCTTTTTGAACAGGTGACAGCTGGGGCTTTACACATGTCACAACTCATTCAAAGTCAGTACTTACTCAAGAGGGCAATGGCTGATGATGTCATGTAAGGAGGGGTCCTCCTGGGCAAAGCCACCTCAGACACAGCAGCGTGAGGGGGAGGCAATGGAAGACAGTGTGACACGGGCTGGCACCACGGCTGGGCAGGACAAGATGGCAAATGGGAGGATGGGGAGGGAGCCTGGCCGGAGGAGCTGGGGGGGCTGGCGATGGTGGGCAGCGGGGAGCAGGGTGCAGCTCCTAGGTGTGGGAACAAGCACCCATCCACACTTTTCACCGGGGCTCCAGGGGGGCCTAAAGCAATTTGTTGCTCAGGATGGCCGTTCAGGGGTGCATTTGCTGAGGTCTCCCACCCTGCTTTATCTGTGGGCGCCTTGACCCTGTCAGGTGGGACAGGAATCACGGGCAGGATGGTGGGACCACGAGGCTGCGGGACATCACTCCTCTGCAGAGATGGTGCATTTGTGGCAGAGGGAGAAGAAGACTGAGAAGAGCAGGAAAGAGAGGAGCCCCTGAGAGGCTGGTGAGAGGGAAAGGGGGGAGGATGGAGAGGCGGTGGAGACAGCGAGGTTCTCCTGATGCCTGGCATGACAGCCCTGCCATTTGGGCAGGGAGGAGGGGAGGAGCCTGGGGCTGCTGGCAGCTCGGAGGCCGAGTGCCTGTGCAGGAACTGCGGGGGCTCTCTGGCTCTCCCCTGGGCCAGGAACGGGGACTGAGCAGCAGCGGGCTCGGGGACAGCGGGTGCTGAAGAGACAGCGCTGGCCTGAGCTAGGGGCGGCAGCACAACACCAGGGGCAGGAGCAGTGCAGGGACCAGAGGCAGGAGGAGGAGACTGGGGATGAGAGGGGGGAGAGCATAGGCTTGGTTGGAGGGTGGAAACTAAAAGAACAGAAAAGACAAAAGAATAAGGTGGGTACGCAGGAAGGAACGAAACCAAGGCAAAGTGGAACGGAGGAAAAGGAACCGTGAAGTAAACGCAAACAGAAACTCAAACAAAGCCAAGAGGAGATGGTGCAGGCACCAGCTTGGGGATTTCCAGCCCTCAGCAGAACTGGAGGGGTGTGCAGAGCAGAACCCTGGCAGCACGGGATGGGCTGCATGCTCTGGTGCCAGCGAGGCTCCTCCAAACCCCACGTGAATCTGAGTCAGGATCACGAGCATCACCTCTGCACCAGGGACAGGCTGAACACAGAGGTGGCCACCCTGCAGGCACAGAGGGAACAGCCAGCAGCCCCCATGTCCCATTCCTTGTGGATGCCAAGGCAGGATTTTGCCTAAGTTCCCTATACAGAACAGCACACTAACCTCTGCTGAAACAAGAGTCCAACTCTTTCTGTCACCAAAGACATGTGTGTGTGTGTGTCTGAGCTGGTTTCTAGTCAAAAGGTTTAACAGCTGAGGAAAAACATTTCCCTTTTGTGGCCAGATAAACTGAAAAAACTTGCCCAAATCCAAAGCCCAAACACAAGATGGCCATGTTGGCTTGCTTGCTCTGCCTCCTTTCAAGGAGGAAAAGCCATACTTTGTAGCTATAAACTATTCCTGCCATCTCTTCTCTCAGTTTAGTGCAACTTAATATGCTATAGAAGATTTTTATAAGCTCATTAAATATATATACTTTTTCCATTAAGTTCAAAGAAGACTTCATGATCATAAAATCCCCAGTGAAGAGCATCTAGAGCTGCATCTTCCTCTGTGCTGTAATTTGTTTTGTGCTGCAGAGCAATGTGGAGTGCCTGAGCACATCCAGCACATCAATCCCTTTGTGCTGACATCCTCTGGAAACACAGAGTCACCCTGGTGCTGGCTGTGCTTCCTGCTCTCCTCAGGGTGTGGAAGAAGCATGGCCAGGCCCCCTTGGTACACCTAAAATGCCCCTCAGCTGTACAAGTTTTGCCAAGTGCAAAACCTGCCCAGCTCCACCTGCACGCCTCAGACCTGAGCCCCTACCCAACAACACAACCATGCCCAAATGCATGTATGTCTCTAGCTGGAAATCTAATCTTTAACATGTAACTGTAACTATAACCCCTTTCAGCAGTCTAGCTTTTGTACAGCACCCCACAAACCCCACCAGCAGCAAGAGGAGACAGTCAGGGAGGGCAGACTGTGTCTGCTAGGTTTGATACGTGCCTGTGGTAGAGGTTCTTCTTTCCAGGGATTCCTGGCGCTGTTGCTGTTGCTCCATCACTTGTCTAAAACAGAAAGGAAAAAACCCTGGTGATTAGGTATTCCTTATCATTTCGAGAAGAAGCTTTATAGCCTGAGAAGCACTGTGTGTCTGGAGAGAGAGCTGACCCCGTGAGATGGAGCTGGGGCTGATTTCACTCGCCCTGGCCACAGCAGTGCCAGTTCACACACTGGGAAACACCCAGGACATGGCCCTGCATGCACTGGACACTGCAGGGGCTGGTTGATCCATTTAAAATAACTCCTCAGGGCTCTGCACAAGGAATGGGCAGTGCCCAATGCACAGCAGAGCACAGCAAACGTGCATTCTGTTAACCTGAAGTGTGTGAGCATTGCAAGGAAAGAGTAAGGGGCATCCCACACAAAATCACAGAATTACACATTGGATAAGGTGGGAAGGGAGGACTGGAGGCCATGTGGTCGAACCTCCCTGCTCAATAAGGATCCCCTGGAGGACACAGTCCCCAGGATTCTGTCCAGACAGCTTTTGAATATCTCCAGAGAAGGAAATATTCAAAATGACACAGTCCAGAATCTTTGATGGATCAGGAGCCCAAAGCACTTGTAGAATACTAGCATATCAGGATGGAAATATAGCAAAGCTTCATCTGTGTCCTGGTGCTGACTGCACAAAGCCCCTGTTCTCCAGGTGCACATCCAAGCCTGTTTTGGCACTGCCGGTCCAGCTGGCAGCCCCAGCACGGCTGTGCTCCCCCTGCAGAGCCCATCCCAGCTGGGCACCGCTGCTCCTCCAGCCCCGCTGTGTGCGGAGCCTCCCCGGCAGGGAGGGCCGGGACAGCTCTGCGGGGATGTGCAGTTCCAGGGGCCCATCAGCAGAGCCTGCTCTTGCTCGCTGCACTGCTCCTGCCGGGAGGGACGGCCCCGGCCCTGCCACAAACCCACCCTCCCTGCGCTCCTCCAAACACCCGGCAGCTGAAAACCCGCCTGCCTGCCGGGCTCCTCGGCGAGTGCAGGGACATGGACTACGGATTTCAACCATATTAAAGCACGACTCTGAATTCAGCCTGCCATAGCGTTTGGTAATGAAGTTTATTACTATTTTCCTCCACAGTTTCTAGGTCGAATTGGCCCTAATTAATTTCGTTTATCTTTAGACCAGTCTTCACTGTGCAGTTTTCCCTTTTCTCAACTTGCTTTACTTTGTACAGTAAAGCAAGCTCAGCTCTAAGCAGCATTTCTATTTTGACTCCTTGCACAGTATTTTAAGACACCTCCCTGTTACATCTTTACTTGTACCTTCCAGAGTCTGCAATGCTAAGCAATTCTGTCTTATTTATATACCAATAGAAGCTTTTAAAATAAAAAATAGTCCAATGTGGAAAATAAAGACTATTTTAATTTGCAAAACAAATTTTCTGTGTTTCATACCTAGTTCAATATATGGTAAAGGAAAATACATTATTTTGCTATGGGGGGATCAATCCTAAAGTGGTTTTATGTTCAGAACATGCAATCCATGCAATTTCTAGAATATTGCAGGTTTCTGAGAAAATGATCATACGTGCAAAGGTGAATGACTTTTGAGAAAGTCTTAGCTGGTTGATTCAACTGGTGCCATTTAAGCTACGACACTTTAAACCAAATAAATAGAAATCTTTACTTCAATACATACCCTAACTCTTTCTTGATTATTATGGATGCAACAGCATCACCTGCACTGCTAAAATTTCAATTGTTAACACATGTACTAAGAATTTCCTGAGCATACTGTCCCCTACCTTAGCTTGGCATTTATTAGCAAAATTTGATGATGAAGAACAACTTGATACACACATTTTCCTGATTAAACCTGGAGGAAATCCTAGGTTTATCTAGAGAACCAACCTGGAATATTCCAGTCTGACAGAACAGGAAAGAAATATGGGTGAAACACCCCCAAATCATTAGAGCTGCTGCAGAACAGATTGAGGTGCAGGGTGCAGAAATCCCAAGCAGGGTTAGCCACTGCCATTGGAGTCACTGTGGCTCATACCAGCCCTTTCTGCCTTTGGTCAGAAGCAGTTTATAGGTGCCACATGCACCCTCCCACACATGCTAAAAGGAGAAGTTCTTAAAGTCTTAGGAAGTCAAGTTTATTCCAGTTGAACTAAATAAAGCCTGGGATTGGCGCAAGGTTACTTAAGGAGTATACAAGGAGAAAAGTACAAGAGAAGACAAATTACACTCTGACTTAAGAAGAATATTCTTTAAACATTTGTGCAAATATCTCTAAAAAAACCTTTTAAACGGAAAAATTTTCAGGGTAGAAACCATAACTTAATTTCCTTCCTGCTTATTAAAAAACCCCTAGGCTTAAAATTGGGCTGCTCTGTGCTTAAAGAATGCATCAGCATAATTAAAGCTGAAAGTCCTCCAGTGCAGATGCTGTAATATCTAACTGCATCTACTGGCACATCTCATTCCACTCCAGTGGAGCAAAAGGAGCTTTCCTAGGGCCATGTGCCCTGTAGCAGTCAAATAATACCTACCCAAAGGGCTTTTACCTCTCTAAACAAAAAAGAATATTTTTTTTTTTTTGATTCTAACATAGTTAAGCTGCTCACATTTTAAGTGTACAGAACAGACATCCAAACTGGAGGCCTGAATTACACATGCAGAATGAGTGACTTCTACTGGTTAAGGGGAGAGCTGGATGAGGTTTTTCAGGAAGGCAGTGGAGAGGCAATATCTCCTGCCCTGTGTGATATCGGACACAGGCTCTCTGACCTTTCTGCTATCTCTGCTATCCCAAAGTAAATCTCAGGTGAAATATCCTCACTGCTGACCCAGCCATGGGTAAATCCCTACTAAATCTCAGATCCTTCACAGTTATCCATAAAGGTGCAGGAAATGAGTTCCCCTTCACTTTCCTTATAGTTTTTGGAGGCAGGAAGACTCCTGAGTACCTACCTAGCAAAGAGTTTACCTAAAGTGTGAACTTTGGCTCACTTCACCCTTTAACAGTCATTACAGAATCATTAACAATAATTAGAAAACATTCAGAACCAGCTTAAAATATGTACAAGTGAAAAGAGCAGTGCCTACTGGTGAACAAGGACTGCATGTTCATCCAAGATTCAAACTAGGACTGTGCCACAGCTGATTAACTCACCTTCTCTGTGCTTCCATCTCATCTGGGGATGGACCATTCTGGATCTGGCGCTGGGCAGCTGGACCTACAGACAAAAATGAGAAGATGCTATTAAGAAAGAAAGTAAATGAAAAAACAGTGCCACTCAGATTGCTTCTCCACCTTAGCATGACAGATAAACCTCAAGCATTATTGTCTTCTCTTTGCTTCTTTTTTCTTTTTAGCTTTTTTTTTTTTCATATTAGACAAATCATGGACTCCTGTACATTGGAAGAATCCAGGGGCTAAATGTGGGAGCAGATGCGTCCAGAAACTTGGCACCATGGTTTCTGTAGATTACACACTAATCCTTTGGTGATGTGAAGGCCTGCAGTGTTGCAAAGTTGTCCTGCAGAAGGACAGCCCACTGCACTAGGATGCATTTTTGGCTTTGACATGGTTCAGCTCCATCCTCCAGGTTTTATTCTGTGCTTGCTCAGAAATTCAACTGCCCCACCGAGTCTGGGAGCACACATTGCGCTAACTGTGATGCTGAACTGGCATCAAAAGCTGCCTGATGGAAGGTGCAAAGAGATGCAAAATTAAACAAGGCTTTTACAAAGGGGACGCTTCTTTTTACAATGCTGTGGTCTTCTGTTTCTGGGGGATCCACATCAAGCTGAGCTTTCACTGGCATCCACCAACAAAAGCTAACTATGCATGTGACCATTTAAGTCACATCTCCTCTCTTGATTGATCATTTCTGTTCTCAGATATATAATCAAGGACAGTGACCCTACATGCCATTTTCAGAAAGAAACAATTATTTTGAAAATAAAAATAACTATTGGTAACATAAGTGGTCTTGCATTTATTACAAGGATTGTTCCATTCATTTGAGGAGGTGGGGTTCACTGTGATTAAGCAGATATTACTTTTATTAAATCCAACAGCAATTTTCCTGATAAACTGGGAAGAAGATCAATTGGACAAGAAATTATTATGCCTACCTTATTTTTTCATTTTCAAATGTAAAACTTCTCGCTTTTAAAAATTATCCAATAAGAGCAAATCAGAATTAAATACTTACAAACCTAAATATGTCACTCTCAAATTGTTAAGCATATTTATCTCTGTATTCTTTATGTACTACTGCTAGGCTGAATGCTATCTGAAAACCAATTAAGAAAATGTGAAAACAGGAAAGATGGCAGAAATGCATCGTAGTCAGAAATTCCAGAGCATTGACTGATCCTGAGGAAACCGTGCATATTTCTGAAATGTGATTAAGGACAAACATTTGAAGTAAGGGTACGCAGAACTTTCTGAAAACCAGGCCTGTGTATTCCAATTTTGGGTCTCCCAAAAATGAAGCCAGTGACAACCACTAAGCCAAAAGCTCTGACATTTAAAAATATCCTATGATTGGGCATGAAGTGAAGACAGTTCACTTTAATGACTCACGACTGACAATTTAGTGCTGTTTATCACAGGCCTTTGGCAAACTATTTAGACAGAAATGCCACATTTTGTAAAGATCACACGCAATAATGAACGTGGGGAAGCGGGTGATTGTTTTGGGAAGAAAGCCTCAGGGAAAAATTTAGCAAATATTTGGGACCCACCCAGCAGGCGGCTCTGTGAAAGGAGTTTAAGGTGCAGGAAGAGCTGAGAAACCCCAGGTGAGGAAGGCAGGGACAGCTCACAGCCTGGCCAGCCCCAGCTCACGGCCGGGAGGGCAGGGATTCATTCCATGCTCCATTCTGCACATGCATGCTCTGCCGTGCACGTACAGCAGGCAGCTGCGAGGCTCAGGGGCTTCACTCCAACTGGATTTCCAGGCTTAATTCCCCTCCACGTTTTTCGGTATTTCTCAGACAGAAGCAGCCGTGAACAGTGAGTGCTCTTGGTGATGCCACCCTCCTTAGAAGATGCTTCTCTGGCTGCCCATGAGCTGCCTCTGACCCTGCCAGCCTTTGGGAACAGCCTCACAGAGGAGAGTTCTTCTCAGCACAGTGACCGGGAGAAAGAGTTCTGCTGCTGACCCGTTTGCAGCTCCACAGCTGCTGTGAGCCACATTTTTAGCAACTAATTAAGGCAGGAGATACTCTGCGAATGTCTGTGTTTCCTCGCTTGGTTGCTTTGCAATAATTAACCAGGCTTTTATAGAAGCATCTTGTGATTCAGCTGAAGGCAGACTTTGGGAGCACACAGATGTTTTCCGTGTTTATTTTTTCGCCTCCTACTGAACCACCCCAGCAGCCACCCTACCCTTGCCCAGCTGTCCCTGCAGACAGCGAGGGGGAACTCCTGGCACAGGGCACTGCTTTGTGCGGGTGTGGAGGTTTCCATGCGCTCCTGCACTCTGCACAGAGATGTCCACGTCTGGAACCAGCCAAAAAAACCCAGCCAAACACCAGGAACAAAGCTGTTCCTGAAGGAAAACCCATGCCCTAGCTTCCCATAGTGCCAGGAAGGCACGGACTAACAGGAACAATGCCATCCTTTCTCTCCTGCTGGACAAGCTCCAAGCAACGTTTCTGCTCCCTCTTTTACCTTGGCTACAATTGCAAGCAATGCTGACTGCACACCCTTAGAAAAAAAGTATCAAACTCGTTTATTTCTCTGAGCAGCCGGTATTTTGGGCTTCTTCCACACAGCAGGTCCAATCTACTAACACACTTTCATTCATTACACAGAATGGGAGCAGCCCCTGCTTGGGGTTTTTGCAGCTCCTACAGCTCCATGGTGCTTAGGGACCAGTGTGGTGACAGTGGTGGGCTAAGGAAAGGCTGCAGAGTCAGAATTAGAAATACACACGGGTTTTCAATTCATGCTAATGAAGATTTTTGTTTTACATATGAGAAAAACATGATTTTGTGCAAAAAAATACAAAACCCCCAAACCACAAACAAACAAACACACACAAACCCCCAGCAGATGTCTGGGGGAAAAGAGGTGTCAGGGAGACAGACAGCTCTCCCTCATTGTTTGATGATTCCACAACACTTGGATTATGGGAGACTGGTTCAGCCATCAGGTCTGATCTGTCATTGTTTAGACTCTGACAATGTGACATAAACTCCTGCTCATCCTGACAAGAACAGAGGAAATCTTCCCAGATTACAAGTTTCTGCAAAGCTTTTCTTTCCAACAGCAATATCTTTCAAATAAATTGGCATTTTCTGTCATAAAACCCCAACATATCAGTTGTTGGAAGCGTTTCTGACTGATGCTAATCCCATCGGCCCTGTTCAGCTACAGCCTGGGCCGGTCTGCAAACCCATGCTGGGACTCAGCTGGGCAGGGGATTTTTGGGGTTCACCACGACTAAGGTGTGACATCCATGGGTGGCTGTGACATCCGTGGCTGCTAAAATAAACATGGGCAGGAGACCTTTCTCCTTTTAAATGCTTTTATTAAAAGTGATCAGCTCTGGCGGGAGAATCAACGGGTCCGCGCTCACGCCACCACTGCTTCCACGAGTGACTCGGAGGAGGAAGAGGGCAGCTTTGTCCACTGGTCTGTGGGCAGAGCTGGGGGTTCCATCCTCATGAGAGCATCAGGAAATCCCTTGTTCCCTTTTTTGTTTTGACCTTCAGGGCTCTGGCTCTAGGGCGAGGGGCAAAGAAGGGTCTCAGCGTCTCTGCAGGCTCTGGACTTTGTTCCTCACCTCCAGACATCACTTTGATCTCTTAATTCTGCGTTGGCTCGTTGTTTTTGGGTCTTTTTGGTAAGTTTGGTGGGGTGGCTTTCCCATGGCATGCTGGCTCCTAGGTCATTTGCGTGCCCTCCGGTGTCCCCTCCTTTCACTGTCCAGAGGGGTCATCCACCTGGCAGCAGGCAGGGGGGTACTGACAAAAAGGGGAATTCTCAACAATAGGGAGTCAACGACCGACTCTTAACAGGTGACTACAACATGAAATTAACAAAGAATTCTCCTCCGCCAGCAACCAGCCCAACTTGGAACTCCGCAACCTTTTAAAAAAGTGGGTAACCTTTTCTTTACTCCTAACACCTGGCTGCTGTGACACCCGTGGGGCTGTGACATCGGTGGCTGCTGTCCCCGCTCCAGGCAGAGCGGGAAGCGCTCCGTGTCCCCATCCACCGCCACTTCCCCATTCACAGCCTGTCTGTAATTTTAGCTCTCTCGCCGCTGTTGGGCAATCCCGCTGCTGCCGCCGAGGCTCTGTCAGCGCTTCAGCACCTGCCCCTGCCCGGAGGAGCTCAGCCTGGTGGGCACTGCCCGTGCTGGAGCTGTCCCGGCACAGCCACACCGGAGCGGGAACAGCAGTGCTGGTGACCGGCTGTGCTGCTGGCACTGCCCTAAACTCATTAGCAGAGACAATTATCCTGGACAAAGCACCCATCTGATTAGCCTAGATAGAGCCCGTAGATACAGCAGGGTGCCCACGCTCGGGCTGGGTGACCCGGCAGGTCGGGCTGACCTCACTTTCCGTGGCGAGCTGAAGGATGAGAGGAGGGATGATGGATCACTGCTCCCTGCAGCTGGGCAGAGCCACACTGCCACCATGGCACTGCTGTCACACCGGGCTGGGATCCACACCTCCTGCTCCTACCTTGTTTGTTATGAGTAGAAGAGTTGCCCATTTTTAAAAAGGTTGCAGAGTTCACGGGTTGGGCTAGCTGCTGCCAGGGTGGAGCTCTAACTGTTTACTGTAACCACCTGTCGCATTCGTTAACCACCTGTTATTGGCGGTTAAGAATTCCCCCTTGTGTCGAGCATCCCCCTGCTGCTTTCTGGAGGATGGCACCCAGAGATGAAGAGGAAGGGACATCGGGGCTGGCATGCAAATGAAGAAAACCCTCACCAAACCTAGCAAAACCCCCTAAAAACAACGAGCCAACACGGAATTGACAGATCAAAGTGATGTCTAGACGTGAGGAACAGAATCCAGTGTCCGCTAAGACCCTTTTTACCCCTCACCCTAACCTAAAAGATGTTGGCTGGACAGAGAACTTCGAATATCAAACCAAAAATTGGGGAATCTCCTGGTGCTCTCGTGAGGATGAAACTCCCAGCTCTGCCCACAGACCAGTGGACAAAGCTGAAATTTTCCTCCTCCTCCTCCGTGCCACTTTTGGGAGCAGCAGTGGCGTGAGCACTGATCCGTTGGTTCTTCCCACCCGAGCTGATTATTAATATAGGCATTAAAAAGGAGAAAGATCTCCTGCCCTATTTATTTCATTGTTTGGTCTGATGAGCAGCAGCACCCCACGAAGGGAGCACAGTGTCACAGAGCCTGCTTTCAGGCAGCTTGCCTCGCTCCTATTAAACATTAACTCCAAACAGAGTTTCAGAGAGTGTTACTCACAGGCTGGGTGCCTCAGCAGCATTTTAACAGAGTACATTAAATACCTTCTATGACATCATTTACACATGGACCAAACTTCTCCTCTGAGAACTGCAAAGAACTTTATCAGCCTTAATTAAGCCATGAGGCAGAAGCGACTTGATTACACCCAGGTGGTATCTGCACAAATAAAATTTGGTTGCATCAATTTACCTACAGGTGAGATTTGCTACTGACACAGTCAAAACCATGTAAAAGGTCACCTAAGGCATGCTTATTCTGATGCAGTCCAAATTTGGTTTGACCTGAGGCAAGCAGAGTGCAGGGAAAGGAGCATTTCCAACTCAGTGCCAGAAAACCTTCTCTACTTCCCTTCCTTGTTCCTTGGCGACCAACAGTGCTGTAAGTCTGTGGCAGAGCAAAGTAAAACACATCCTCTTAAAATCATCCCCAGCAATGCCTTACATAACCTGAATTTACTTTATATCACACTGGACAAGGAACAGTATCTACCAGGTACCAACTCTCAGCTGGATTCTAGAAATTCCTGTCTTAGAAGCTATTAAAAGCACCATTCCCAGGATTGCAACTGCTTTGCTTTTATCTTTTACCTCGAGATTACTTTAATCTAACATGAAAAAGGTGCTGCCTTAAGTGAAATAAGGGTGTGAGCAGAGCACAGGGGGTCTGTATAAAGTCTGTTCATTTGAACTAAAAACTGATTTAACATTCAATGCTGAACTTTCTGATGCAGATAAGATTTAAGGACAGTGACAGATCAGGAAAAACAAGCCTTGTATTTAACATGGGAATGCCCTGCCCTTGCATTAGCTCACATTTCTTCCAGGACTTATGCACAGGTGCTTATGATGTGCACAGTCCTTTTCTTCCTGTTTTGTTTTTTTTTTTTTTTTTTTGAAAAAATCAACAGAGGGAATTGCAAGGGTCCCCACATGCAGAACCACACAGCTGTGCATGTGCACTGGGCAGGATGGAAGACATGAGAGCCAGAGGGGAGTTACGAAACAAAAAGGCTGTGCAAAGATCCAGTGCTGGAAGATGATGAGAAAGAAACCATCTTCAATTCACCAGAAGTGCTACTGAGCACACCAACATGAAACCAGTGCCTTTGACTCAAATGCTAAAGCTGGTAATTCCATTATTTTGCATAAAATACGATGGCATTTGTTCAATCCTCACTGTTCATTCATCATGGCACTGGCACAGTATTTGGTGATTTTTCATGCTTGTGTCTTGGTTGAGCTGGTGGAGAAAACTTGTTTTTTCCTCCTGCATGCAATACAGATGAGAAAGTGCTAAAGCAGCTCCTGCTGCAAACAAGTCCACTCTGACAGCAGAGGTCACAGTAAATATGTGAAGGACATGGCTTGGCTGCATTTATCTCAGCACCACTGCCTCAGCTCAGCAGCACAGCTTGGGTTACCTCTCAGATGAGAAACAGCACAACCAGCTTTAAACAAAATTTAAAAATACACATAGGTGACTGTGCAAACAGGAAACCTTTCACAGTGAGGTGGCTCCATGGCCATTTGGGTCAGCATCTCCCCCAAAATGCAGCCTGCAGTGGTGGGACTGCATCCCCATAGTTAGGGCAAGCAACAGCGATGGGAGCCCATGTGTTCAGGTATGGGACTCCCCGCATTTTATCTGATCAACATAAAATATAAGAACTGTGTGAGAACTGGAAATTATTTTCCTCCCAGCAGCTCAGCTCTGACAGGAAGCTCAAAACACACGCTGATCTAGAATAGCACGAGGTTTTTGGGTAGGGGAAGGTGAGCAAGGAAAGCTGCAGTTCTGCCTGGCCAGGGGAAGTGGCTGAACCTTGGTTCCCCACTTCCAGAGGAAGGGCTTTGAGCACCTGGCCGTGAGGATGGCAGCCCCAGGGAAGGAGGTGGCTGCACACCCACCTGGCTCAGGCCCCAGTGCCAGGACCTGTGCAGTGCTGGCTCTTCAAGACACAGAGAGAAATTCTGGCAAGGTGAATTGTCACATTCACATTTTCTGAAAAATCCCTTTGCCCAGGGTTTTTCTCCTGGGAAGCTGAGAAGCCTCAGAGAAAAAGGAAAACAATAATTATCTCATTTGCTTCTCCTGTGTTTTGCTCATGTGGGATGAGTTTGGAGATCGTTTCATTGGTTTCTGGTGTGAGTTGTTTTCACTCATTGGCCAATCAGTGCCAAGCTGTGTCAGGACTCTGGAGAGAGTCATGAGTTTTCATTATCTTTTTAGCATTCTGCCTGTATCCCTTCTGTATTCTTTAGTATAGTTTACTATTCTTTAATATAATATAGTATCATAAAATAATAAATTATCCTTCTGAGAACACGGAGTCAGATTCATCTTTCCTTCCTTCCTGCCACGGGGGTCCCAGCAAATACAACACTGAATGCAGGACAGAAAAAGATGGAACTCGAGCATCCCAGGGGGGTCTCTGTTTACTGAGCAGAGCTCTGAGCAAAAGGGAACTCATTCAGTGATGGCTCAATTATGCATTGCTGAAGTTGAGGAGGGTGAGGCAGCACCTGCCAGGCAGCCCCAGGTGGGATTGCTCCCACCTCTCTCCTTGGCAGGGCTGGGGCAGGGGCTCTGATGCATTTACAGCCTTCTTACCACAGGCAGTTTCATGATAAACAAGCATCCAACTTAGGTGATGACCAATTGCTTTTCTTAGGGGAGCCAGCTCTGGCTCTGAGAAAAATGTTATGTGCATAGAATAGTATAGGAAGAGTAGTTTTACTTTTTTATCATTACAAAAAGGAAAAAAAAAAAAAGAAGACATAATTGAATTTCTAAGGGTGTAATTTCAATATTGGTGGCTTTATAAACACACTCAGGAAAGATGATGGGAGATGTCATCAACCAGTGACAGAAGTAAAAAAGTAATCTATGAAATTCAGGACCATGAGATTAGCTTAAAAAAACAAAATAAAGTGAATTAACCCCACAATAATCAGTAGCAAGTAAACAAGCCCCCAAGCACTTCTGTTCCCTCCTCTTCTTGATTGTTTTTCAGAATGTGCATCAAGCCTATTTTCCTGAACATCCAGGATTGAAACTTTTCAATAAAGGTGAAGATTAGCTCATAATCTTGTGCCTCTAGGCAGTGCTGGAGCTTTAAGAAAAACACCAAATACCATCAGAATCTCATTAAAATCAAGAGCACAGGCCATCCTGAGAAGCTGGCACCTCACTACTGCATGGGCGTTCAGACAGTGGATGCTCCAAAGAAGCTGAGAGTGGAAATCAAAACACAACAACTAAAGACATGGTTTATTTTGCAAAGTCATTTTCCTGAATTTGGTTTTAATGAGGACATGAAATGTTTCACTCCAGTACCAGTTTGCCAGGTGCTGTCCCAGCAGAGACAGGGACACTGCAATGCTGGCCTCGAGCTCTGCAGTAGGAGTGCTGCTGAGCTCAGCAAACACTTTCCCTTGGATGTCTCAAAGAGACATCCACACATCTGTTCTGTGAAACTGAAGCTATCTGCTTGCAGCTCAGTGAGACTCTGTGTATTTCTGCACCCAAGTAAGTGCATATACCTGTTTATACCCACTTCACACTTACATTTCTTTACATCAAATAAAAAGCAGGAATTTGATCTATTTTTTTTGAGAAACTGAATTTCTGAAAATTTCTGAAGTCACAGGGGAAAAGAACGCGGCCACTAGCACGGGCAGCAGTTCAATCAGCTGATATTTACACACATCACTGGTCAAAAATCATCTCTGGTTTTGCTTAACTATAGGATTTATGACACATTAGATCAGAAATGTATATATATATATATATATACACACACACACTGCAGCCTGGTGCAGCAGCCAAGGCACCAAGAGCAGCATGGTCTATTCTTGGCCTATCTCCACATACAACCTTGCAAGGCAAGGCTCTCTATTTTCAAGCATCTCCTTCCTGTTTCCCTACTGATAGGACAGTAAATTCCTCAGGGCAGGATTTTCCAGCGCGTGGAGAACAGCAGGGCCCCTACATGCATTGAACACCATGCACACATAGAAAACACCATATTATAAACACACAGTTTGCACCTAGTTAATGGTTAAGATCCAGACAAGATCCATTTTACCAAGATTTACCTCCCACCACTGCTCTAACGCAACTATGATGGGTATCTGTACCTGGGTAACAGTACTGGACAGAGGAGGATTTTTCTACAAAACACAACTAAATGGAGATATATTTTGGGATTTTTGAAAAAAAAACAACCAAAAAAAAAACACCCCAACAAACCACGTGAAAAAATATTATTAGAAATAGGCAGGATTCCTTGATAATTAAGTCACAGTCTTAAATAAATTCAACAGAAAAACAAAATATTTAAATATAGCATCTGATCCCAATCACAAATAAAAAAAAATAAAAGCAAAAATCCCACTAACTAGGAAGGCCCAGAGTAAACCAACTCATCTCTGCAAATCCTCATTTCCAGAGGAGCTAACAGGAATTGACAGTCACAGGTAGGTCATTATGGAGGAAAAAAATAGGCAAATATCCCATTAATTATAGGACGTATAAGATGCTGCCCTTTTTAATATCTGTTTTTTAAAACCATTATCTATCCCATGAGTACAGATGCTATTCACTAGCAAGCAAGAGCAGCAGCAATCCAACACATTGACTCAGAAGTCACCATCCCACATTCTTGCTGTGATGACCTCTCCTGATTTAACAGCCCTGACTAATGCCCGCATCTCCCCGGCCTCATGCCTCATTTCTCACAAATATTATCTCAGCCTCCTGCCTGAATTAAAAGTAAATTGAAGACAAACCATCCATCAACGAGCTACAACTGCAAGCGTTGCAAGGCGGCGGCACAGACCATCTCCATGCGAAGACCATCTCCATGCAAAAACGAGCATCCCTTCCCCCTTCCCGCGGGAGCCCGGCACGCAGGGCAGCGGGGAGGTTCCCGTCACCTACAGGACATGCGGCACAGGACGGTGCAGTCACAGTGGCAGAGGCAGAAGCAGTGCCAGATCCATTCCCTGCTGACCATAGCACGGCCGCAGCGCGCTCCCCGCATGCCCGCCCCAGACCGGCTTTCACCAGGTGTAATCAATCCCCTGCTGCAGCAGCACCGGGGGCCCGGCCACTTCAATATTTAATGGGACCCTCGTCCTCACCTATCACAACACTTGGGTGCCTGAAGCCAGACTTCATTGTCTGGGCTTGCACGTAATGCTGTGGAAGAAAGGAATTGCATTTTCCGCCTCCTGCCCCAATCAGAACTCCCTGTGTTCACCTACATGCAAGCAATTACAATAAAAGCAAAGTGTGACCAAGCAGAAAGTTCAGTTGTTTTGGGGGAAAAAATGGCTGCTGTTGTTGAACATGAAGGATCAAATTCAGTGGTAGCTTCTGAAGTCAAAGGGGTTCAGTGATAAGTGTTGAGCACTGGTCTTAAAATTTAAGTGTGAAGAAGATGGATTCAGAGATGTGTATATATGGCTTAAAATCCCCATCTACTATTAAATGTTTTCTTTATCATCCCATCATACCTGATCTCCTCTGATCCCAACACTTCACCCTCTTTGCCTGCTAATCACTTTCCTCTTCTATATTTAAGGGTGGCAAGTCTTCCAGAGGCAATCCAGTTGAAGTTAATGGAGACTTTCTATGAGGAGGCTAAACAGAATATTTATTCACTCTCTACCTCTGCATTATCACCTTTAATCCATTTCTTTCCTTTCTCCTTGCCTTTGCATTATTCTGTCTGCTGGGGACTTCACACAGCCTAATACTCTACTCCTCAAGCAAATTCATAGTTGGTTTAGGGGATCTATCTCCATAGCTCCAGTGACACTACTCTGGTGCAGATCAATTGGTATTTTGACCCACTGAACTCAGCAGCTAAGTCTTTTATCTCATATCTGACTTTTAGAACATGCTGAATAAGAATTCTAAGTTTTTATAAGTTACCTATGGTTACACCAGGTGAAACCCAGGTGGAATAAGTTCATAAAGAGCAATGTATCAGAGCCACTCCTATCCTTCTCAGACAATACTTACTCATCATAACTGAGTAGTTGCTCACTCCCTGTACCTGCCTCCCACAACATTCTCAGAAAGACTGATATGTAGATACTCTAATAGCAAAGCTGCTTATCATATGTTTTCTAATGTTTGCTGCTATGAATTATTGATGTCCCATTTTAAGTCTACAATATCAATACCTCTCAGGTATTCCCCACTATCAGATGGAGCACAACAAGCATTAACCAATCAATATCTGAGACAGCAAAAAAAACTCTGTTAAAAGCAAACTATCTTTTTCACTATGGCACACAGATGGTGCGAACTCTACCTGTACATGCTCATTGTTTCCTGCTTGCTGGGTTATAAAGCCAATAGAGGCACACCAGAAACAGGAGTATTAAATTCAAACCTGAGTGTAAGTTCAGGGTCTCACAGCCATAAATGACAATGGTTTTATGTAATTACATTCTGAGAATGTAAGAAGATTCAGGAATGTATTTAAATGAACAAAAATGGCATTAAAATTGTAAAATTGTAGGCCATGTTTTATATTCAGGTCTCCAGATTTCCTAGAGTACATAGTATCAGATTCAAACCATTTCATTCTCAGTTTTGAGGGCACTTCAAATCCTTTTTGTTCTCCTGTGCTTTCTTCCTGTATCTCATACTGAAGGACTGAAGGGAAGCATCTGGCTGATGTAAAATATCAGCTAAGCTCTCCAAAGTGCTCACTTATCCTGCAATACCATTGGAATCACCTGCTCTCTCAAAAGAAAACTATTACACAAATGTAGGCAATTTAAAACACTGTATCAAACTAACGACAGAATCTGTAAACCCAGAGATGTACAACTTAATTCTGTCCTAAGGATGCATCTAACTCTTTCAGTCACTTATTTGGCTGAGACTATGTTACCCAATATTTTCTTTATTATTTATTTTCTTACACAGTGAGATTGTGGTTTCTACTGGGTTAAATACGGTCATGACAAATAAAAAGCTAAGAAACATCCTTCAAGGCCAAACAGCATCTCAGAGACTCTCAAACTGATCTAACGGAGATTAACAAATTCCTACAGATCCTTGGGCAGACTTACCACCTGCACAGCAAACTCCTTGCCAACAGTGTGCCATGGAGCCAGAAAAGCAGTGAGTGGGTGTGACAACTCTGCTTCCCCCCCAGCCCCACCCTCCTCCCTAAAACTGACACAGGATTTCTCAATAGTTCATTCAAACACAACAGGGGCCACGATGTGCTGAGTAAATGGCAGAGCAGGAGCTCATATGGTTGGGAAGAGGCTCCCTCAGAGACTCCACCACCTCTTCTGATTCTGAAATAAAGACTGGTCTCCACAATCCCACCAGCAAGACTCCTTTTATGTGGACACAGCAGCATGGCCCACAGGAAAAAATAAGTAAAGAAGGCAGTTGCCCCAGTCAGTATGACATGAGCCACCACTTCTGCTTCTACTCTGGATAAACAAAGTTATGACTTGCTGTACACCATCAGTGTTGGTCCAAGTTTGAGGGGGGGAAAATCTGATGTGGCAAAACACATTGTGAAAATACTTTAATTACACCTGCACTGGGATTCCTGAATTGTGGTACAGGTGCCACCAGCTGCATGCAAGTCATTTTAAAGGGGTACTCTGTCATGCAGCACTGGGCACAACCCTGCCCCCAGAAATCCTGTAATTTCTTACTAGCATTACTTGACCTTCACAAAGGTTACAGCCCAGCTTGCCTGTGGCAGAACAGATGATTTCCTGAAAGAGGAGCACTTGCAGAGTCTGTGCACCTGAAGAGATTTTAAGTAACACTTCAATTGACCACCTCTTACTCCTGTATACAAAAACTCTTGACCTCAATTTGAGCATGAAGCAATACCAGCTGGCTGGAAGGCAAGCACTCCCCAAACAAACTGCTCCTCTAATCCTTGCTACAGGAAATCAATCGTGAAAATTGCATTTTGACAAATATAAATAATTACTGACAAAAAGGCTGACAAATCCCTCTTGATGTCCAGCACTTACCTGGTGCAGCAGCCTGCTGGAAGATGTGCTAGAAAAATGCTTCTTTTTTAAAAAGAAGTTGGAAAACACTAATTCCACAATCTGCAGCAGTGAAAATAAAGGACAGCTCTGATCCTGCAAGTGGTAGCAGGCAGGCAGGCGACTCTCCTACATGAAGCCTTTTGCAGGAAGGCTGTAATTATCTGGTTGAGCACCTACTGATTGTATCTGGAGACTGTGCACGTATGAGCCAATATGCAGCTGATACAACTCATGTCATTTTACTTTCTGTACATTTTGTCCTTAATTGAAAAGGTTGCTTTCCTTTTCTATTCCTAATATCTATTATCCATGCTTGAGAAGGCACTTAATAGCACATTAGACAGCTAAGAACCCAGAGGCTGTGCCAAAACTGAAATAACATTATGAAATTAATCAAGGGCTTGGTTTCATTTTAGTAGAGTCTTTATCAATTGGCACCATGAGAAGGTTTGTACTTTAGAGAATTCTGGAAAACACTCAAGAAGGAGAACAATGAGCTTTTAAGTTCCTCAGCCAGACAAAATATATTAAAAAAGCCATTCTCGTGCCACTGACCACATCTTTGTTGTTCTTAAGACGGAAACTCATTTCTGTTGTTAAAAGTCAGTGTCAAATGTTTTGTTAAACCTGCAGAAGATGTTTATACTGAACCAGCCTTAATTTTTTATATTGTCCTTCTCTGCTCTCAGCCTCCATTCCCACCATCAGTTCCTAAGGACCCCTGGGTACTGTGCCAAGGAGAACTCAGTGAGACCAACCCAGGAACAGAGGGTGGAACCTTCAGTTCTTTCATGGCCAGCCCACACTCAGGTGCCTGAATCAAGACTCACCCATGGCAGTGAGAAGACTCAGCTGGCACAGCATCTATTAATCCAATAGATGATAAGCATCCAATAATCTATTTCAGAACTAGCCCCTAACACATATTTCCAGTTACAAACAATTTTAAATGGGATGCAAGACTGAAAGTTTCTGCCAAGAAACAGAGAGCAAGAAACATTCCAGGCAAATTCAAGTCTCACAGGCTAAGCCCAGAAAAACCCTGTCAACTCAAGTAAAAATTACAGTTACCAGAAAATTACCTGCATTGGAGCATCCTATACTGATGCCATTCTCTAGTAATATGCTCTGATTAAATCATCTCAGTGTTTGTAGTACTACATTGAACAATATTTAAAAGACATGCTTACACTTTGCAAATCTTTTCTTTGCAGGGCACTGCTAAGAGCAAAATAGCTGCACAGATAAAGGAAAGATGAAGGCTGGTAAGCCATTTCTCATGACAGTTGCCCCACTTATAAGTTATTTAAGCTGCTGTCTGCCAGTAGCCTGTAGTATGGTAACAATTAAATAGTCACTAGCAACATACCTATATTACAGAATATTGCTTTCTAAATTGCCTTCTGCAAAAAAAAAAAAAAACAAAAAACCAACCCCCCCCCCCCCCCCCAAAAAAAAACCTATCAATTTAACTGATGGGGAAATTTGAAGTCTGCTACACTGATGTTAGAACAATTTGGTTTAAAGGAAGCGCAGGCATGCATTTGATACTTCTCAGAGGGCTTGACTTTAATTAATTTATACTTTCAAATTGACTGTGATTCACTTGAAAATGCATTCTGCTGCCTGAGAGTAGGAACAGGCACTTCTTGGGAAACCATGATAACTTCTCTGATGCAGAAAGCCTGAGACCTAAGTAAAAGCCCCAAATTCCTGTGAACAGGCTAACAGGCACAACTCAAACTACTTCAGCTTTGCAAACTTCCAGCTGCAACACCACCCTCCTCAGTTATCAGCACCAGTCTAGGGGAGGGATGAATCCTGCCTGGCCTCACTGTGTCTCTCCACTGATTACAGGGGAAGCCTGGCTGAGACTCAGTGCTATAAATACAGCTGGGATGAGCCCAATCCCAAGAGGCTGAGCCATAAACTCTACCAACTTACCCACAGACTCAGGGAGGGTTTGGAAAACCCGACGCCACTGCAGCTTGGCTCAGCACTCTGCTCATGGCTGTGACTCACCTTGGGTGTGCCAGGAAAGCCTTGCAGGGGCACAGTGGGCTCCTTGCAATGACAATCAGACACCTGTCAGGCTCTGCCTCACCTCCCAGAATGGGACCTCTCCTGATAAACCAGACAGGCCTTCCCCCTCGCCATTCATCCCCCCAATGAGGAGTGGAGGTTTGTTCATCACTGAGTTTGCTGACCAGCTTTCTGCCCTGTTATCTGTCTCATTACTGAAAGGAGGCTGGTGAGGTAAGTGTGGTTGTGAGACAACTGTGACACAGAGCACGTATCTTTTCTCCCACTATAGAGAAAAAGGACTTCCTAGAATGAGAGTTAAAAATAGCTGGTTTGCCTTAGAGGGTGTACTCACTTTGAAACACAGAAAACAAGTCTAAGCTGCCACCTCTAATATGACAGGCACCTTTAGCAGCCTGCTCTCTGCCAAAATACCTAAATCCCTGCTCTTTCTTCTCCTTAATTTTTTTTAGCATTTCAAATTGTAGATGCTTTTCAGAATGCTATGAGAAGCTTTGGTGGAGAGAGGGCAGACGCAACCTTCTAAGTTGCATTAAAACCAGCCTTTTTTCAGACCAAAAAGTATCTTTAAGGTTGTTTCTTAAAATCTACTGCAGTCCTACCTTTATTCCCACATTTCTTATACCAGTGGTGTTTCAGTTCCCCAGCATCCTCCTTTAGCCCTGCTCAGTGCCTGTGTCCCAGGTGGATTGGAGGTTGGCCCCATTGCACCCAGGGCTGAGGCGACTGGACAGTCTGGTTTGGGTATCAGCATCAGCAAGGCAGCTTGATGTATTCAGAGCAAGCTGTATCCTTCAAACACAGTATTTTTTAACCAGTGAGGGTAACGAGCCAGTTGGGCAAACTTACCTGGGGAAGTCACATGAAGTTATTACATCACATGAAGTTTTCACTGTCACATGAAGTTATTACCTCAAGACAGTGGCTTTCTAAAGTAAGCCTTCACTTGGTAAAGGATTTGTGTTCAGAATCCCAAAGCTTTGAACACAGAGGGTACAGTGGATGGTTTTAATGATCTCTTCTGGCTCTAAAGTTCTAGGAATCCAACATAATTGCTTATGGGCTTCTTTACACCAAAGATCTGCTTGACTCTTCTGGGAATACATTAAAGCTTAAAAGCTCGCCAAGCTGAGAAAATAACCGTGATATTTCCAGCTGCTTTCCCCAGAATGTTACATTAATCCTTCCCCTGGCCCTGAGCAAGCCTTGCCACTTTTCTTTCGAGCAGCTTGACAAAGGAGCACGATTGGACTGCTCCTCTTTATGGCTTTCTAAGGGCTCCCCTCTCCCCATACGTTTTCTCTCAGGTATTGCCAAGCCACTAAGGATTTAGGAAGCTTTCCTTGCTGTTCCCTGACACAGGTATAAGCATTTCTTCCAAGTCTGGAAGCCAGCCCCACAATTCACACTGATGACCAAGCAGAGCCTATGAGCAGATATAAGTGATAGCCTAAATAAGAACCACTCGGAACGCCATTCATCACAAAGCTGAAAATCTAGCAATGTCCCACCCTCCTCCTGCATGCTGAAGTGACAGACAGGAGCCAGGGCTTGCTGTCTGGCTGCCGAGGGTGGGACCTGGCTGAACACCCCCAGAACGAGCCCACCTGGGCACCCCAGAAACGCGAGCAATTCTGTGCCATGCTGGCGAAGCTCTTAAGTGTCACC
Organism: Melospiza georgiana; assembly: GCF_028018845.1. NCBI lineage: Eukaryota > Metazoa > Chordata > Aves > Passeriformes > Passerellidae > Melospiza > Melospiza georgiana. Next base: position 52,209,439 of record NC_080435.1, on the reverse strand, counting down.
CAAGCTGAACTGCAGACCACGGCTGCCTGCCCTAGTTATCAAATGACCTGAAATTCAGCACGATCATCTGCCTGAACAGCTGCTTCCCTGACAATGAGAGAAACTCCTGCCTGGCTGCTGAAGCCCAGCCAGCAGCAGGAGCCAGCACACACAGCCTCTCCTGCTCCCATCCCCCTGCATGGCACGGCCTCAAAATGTCTCGTGTTCCTCGAATTCTGCACGCTGACTCCTTCCTCTGCTGATTTATTTTGCTTCTGTATCATTAAAAAGAGATTTCAGAGACCTGGTACTTCAAAGAGGGGGAAAATAACGAAACATCCTTCCCAAGGAATTAAAATGAAGGTAAGGTTGGATGTTGTCAGTTTTCTTTCATTCTACTTAGGACGCTGCATAAATAATACACAGCACCAGCAAATTTACTTCTTTTTACAGTAGCAACCTATATAGGAACCAAACATGAAAATGATTGTACGAGTAAGACTTAAGTGCTCAACACAGGCAAAGTTAGGGAGCTAAATAACTTTGACAGATGTTATAAAGATTTTTTTAGAAATGACTTATGCTCCAACACTCATACTTTTTGAAGTTATTTTGATGTACACCAAAATATATTCTTCTATTTCACCGTCAAAAAATCCTATCAATATATTAATAAAATTTTAGTTTTATTAATGTGGAAGTTAATATTAATGAAATTTACTACTCCTTAATAATGAAATAAGCAGAATTAAATGTTTATAGTTTATCTTAAGATAGTTGCTTTTGTACTTCTTCCCCAATTAGAAATGAAGAGTGAAAGCTGTTATTGAAGAGCAGCCCCTCAGCTGGAACCTAAATGTTACTCCATTGAACCCAATAGACATAATTTCCTGCTAAATTGGATCTAGATTATGTTTTCTGTGTGGATCTGTCCTCCTGGCTAAATACATTTTCCCATTCCCTAGCTGAAATGGGAAATGAGGACTGCACATGTTCATGGTGTTCTGTGTCTCAGTCCTAGAGAGCCCAACAGGTTCACACTGCTAGTGTTGTGCCTAAGAAGCATCTGTCTGATTTTCACACATGTAACTGGTTGTAGCTGTTGCTAGAGCTCTTATGTGCATGAGCAGGAACAAAGTTTGGCTCGAACATATGCCTTATTCCCTGTGTTTACATCAAGGTAGGTTCAGAATCCTCTCTGTAAGTGTGAATACCAGCATGAATATTTGATTAGGGACACACAGAAAGAATCTGAAATCGTATGGCACCAAGGCTTTGCTGAAGTATGCACGAACAAGCAAAGTAGATAATATTAAATGTATGCTTCTCTTTTCCTTGCTCTGCAGCCTTGTCTGCACATCAATGTGAATTAAACAAATTGAAAACCCACATTGAGCAGCATCAGATCTAATTGCAGTGCAAAATGTTTCCCTAATGAATTTCAGTTTTCATATTTTCTCTTACAAGTTGTGTTACCATGCTATTCAATAAAAGCAGTTTACTAATATATATGGATACATGTGGGTCTATAGGGCTAATTAATATTAAGCCGGTTATTCTGGCTAATTTATGAGAAAAGATTATAAAAATAAACATTTTTATCTGTATTAATTTTACTTGTGGGATACTGTCAATAATGCCTTGATTTTATTTTTTGTTGCTGTTTGCCAAGTGCTGACAAATGCATGAATGGAGTTACTCCCAGTCCTGGACAGATCCTAATCTAGGCAGGTAACTCTCAATCTCCTTATGATGGGAGTCCCTTAGTGAGGCAGGGACACCCTCCAGCCTTACTCCACAAGCTGAGATCCCCCATCAGCCAGATGGGGAGGAAGAGGAGCACTGCTAACCCTGAGCCCTGCAGTGTCCTGAGCCTTCATCTGTGAGACAGACACACAGAATACACCACGGATGGCTCAGTGAAAACAAAAACCCACTAGCACTGGCCGGGTGCTTTTGCAACCAGAGCAGAATTCCTGTCTCTACCAAAATCTTTGCTTTTATCTCATGGAAGAATGCCGTGGTTAACACACCTTGTTTAATGGCCATGTGGCTGCCTGATTTGGGGTGACAGGCTTCCAGTGGCACGTGGATCCAATTCTGAAAGTGCTGAGCTCTGCACAAGAGCTGCCAGCTCGCTGTCTCTCCTGGAATTGCAAAGAGTCAGGAGCACATTCCTGATGTGTGTTCAAGGCAGCACCTCCTCTATCGGTTCCACCACACGTCCTCCTTGCCATGCAGCTTAATTCTAGCTGGAATGTTTCTAATACCTGGAGGATGCTCCTCAAGAGCCTTTTCTTAAGCCCCTCTTTCATTCATGAGCTGCACCACAGCAGGGGCAGGACAATTGGTATTGGACAATTTAAAGTATCCTGAAGGTTTGTATTACATTTGCACCTTCTTGGGCCATTTTCTAGACCCTTTCTTTCATAGATGAAGCCAAATCAGCATAATTTTGCCTTAGGAAATTTCAAAAAAGGCTTTTTTTTAGGCTGGCAATAATAATACCAGTAAGTTTATCATAAAGCTTCCTGCAGCAAAATCTTATTCAGCCACACGCAATCTTAAAAGTGCTGCTCTGAGAACTAGAGACAGACTTCTTGGGAAATGCCAGAGGAGGTGTTTGGCTTTCAGCTCTAATGCAACAGACAGCTAATTAAATGCTTTGCTAATAATAGTATCCTGTGCATGAGGAGATAAGCTCAATTACTTACTGAATTTAACCAGAGTTTGCAGACATGTTGGCATATTCCTGGTAGCTAAACCAACTTTTTTTAGCAATACAATTCACTCTCCTTTCTATTTCTCTAGTTTAGATGTATCATTAATGAATAGAAAATGTCAATGATGAAAGAAATAAACAAATCTGACATTTCTTAGCTAAAGCTCCCTTGCTACATAAAAAAATAACCATCAACTCAATACAATAATGTCAGACACATCACAAAAAAAAACTCAAGAGAAGTCAATGCAAATCCTCTACTGACTTAAGGTGAAATTAGACAAAATCTAGGATTGTTGTCATAAAAATACATTTTCAGTCTGCATGTAATCCATGAACCACACAATGCTGTGAAATTCAGTACTCTCAGCACATAATCATCAACACTTTTACAGTGAGCAGGGAAAAAGGAACGCTCTGCTTCACAGATTCTTTGGGAAATACAGTTTTCCCAGTGTCACAACTCTTCTTAGATTAAGACACTGGACTTTTTACTCTTCACACTCCACACTCTCAGCACAGCAGTGATTGGGAGCTAGAGTACACAGCTGAAATTAAATAAAATAAAAGTTATTGTTCATGGAGCAATAATTCCATTTGCTTCATCTCTTTAGGGCATGCCTACCCAACTCAGCAAGAAAACTATTGACACAGTGCCATGATCAAGGGAGAGGATTCCTCCCCTCTACTCGGCCCTTGTGAGATTGCACCTGGAATACTGCGCCAGCCCTGGAGCCCTCAGCACATGGAAAACATGGACCTGTTGGGATGAGAGCAGAGGAAGGCCCCAACGACAATCAGAAATACACTTTGAGAGAGTTTGGGTTGTTTAGCCTGGAGAAGAGAAGGCTCTGGGGAAACTTTATAGCACCTTCTAAAATGAGCCTACAAGAAAGAGGGACTTTTTACAAGGGTATGTAGTGACAGGACAAGGGGAAGGGCTTTAAGGTGAAGGTTAGATTAGATATTAGGAGGACATTGTTTACTGTGAGGGTGGTGAGGCCCTGGCACAGGTTGCCCAGAGAAGTTGTGGATGCCCCATCCCTGGAAGTGCTCAAGGCCAAGCTGGATGGGGTCCAAGCCACCTGGTCTAGAGGAAGGTGTCTCTCCTATGACAGGAGGGTTGGAACTGGATGATATTTAAAGTCTGCTTCAACCCAAACCATTTCATGATTTCATGATTCTGTGATTCTGTGATCCACCGGAGGGGGATGAAGATGACTGGAGGCTGCAAATGGCACATGAGGAAGGGCCTGGGGGAGTCCTCCTGTTTGGCTCAGAGAAAGGAAGGCTGAGGACCAATCTCACTGTGCCACCAGCACCTAACTGGTTCATGATGGGAAAGGCACCCTGGAACAAGGGTCTGGTCACGTGGGGAGGTTTCCATCCTTGGTGATCTCAAGGCTCACTGGATCAAGGCACGGAGGAACTTGACCAAATTTTGAATTTAGCCCTGCTTTAAATAGGTGCTTGGACTAGATGTTCTCCACAGATCCCTAAATAACTCTGCCTGAAGACACTGAGGAAATTAGGGAAGCAGGTATCACTGTCCACAGCATATGGAGAGCAAATAAAGGAACTTCATCTGGCCATGGTTTTTATTGCAAAACGACTTCTCTATTAATGGCTTGGGGTCCACTAAGCAGCTTCTAAGTCTTAATTAAGGTCGTTATTTCAAAGATAATTCACATTTAATACCTAAGTATACTTAATAATCTCCTAAGTGCTTGCCTGAATTTGAGCTCTGCTGTAACAGATGACCTTGTATGAAACAAGGAACCAAAAAGCAGAAGTAGGATGCTGACTTAGTATTACAATTCCCCACAGCACCAAGCCTCTAAAAGACACAATGCTATTCTACACACTACAGCAAAATAGTGCAAGCCAGAAGATTTATGTTCATTAAATAATAAATAATTTCAGGAGACTGTGAGAACTCAGGAACTTTGGCCTTGGACACTGCAGACTTCAAAATTTCCAAGTGAGGTTAATTGAGCTAAATGATGGCAACTCCTCCAGTGCTACCCGTTCTGTGCCAAGGAAGAGTTGTTCTAAGTTGTGATTTCTCTTGTAATTAAAAGGGCAGGTTTGGTACAGACAAGGGCCTGAGTTTCAAAACAACACTTGTATTTGGAAAGGAAAAGAAAAATGCAGAGCTAAAATGGATGGTGGTAAGAAAAGGAAAGGAGAGTGAAAAACCAAAACAGCCAGTGGCTTAATGAAACTTGACTTTGAGCTGCATAAATAATCAGAGCTACAGCTTCTTGCAGAATTTAGGAAAATGCCCTGAGCACATGAAATGTGATGGTTACCATAGAAATTTACATACAGCCACACATCAGACAAATCCTGAAACTCTTTTCCAGTATAAACTCCCAATTGAAAACGGGATCAGGCACAAAGAAAAAACCTGTCATCCACTCTGGTTGAGACATTATTCACATCACTCCACAGGGGTCAGCTCATGCTCTGTGAGGAGTGCCCACTCTCCACAGCACAGGGATTTAACTCTGGGAGCAGCTGGCTGCTCCACACCTGTTTTACCTGTTGAAAATGTGTGTGCTATGGGGAGTAGCAGAGAGCAAACCTCCTTCCTCTAAGGGAGGCATCTCATGGCATGGGCTGCCATGCTTTGAGTTTGTGTCCAAAACAGCGACGCTTAAGACACCAAAGTGTGTTATACTCCTTTCCAATTCCCCAAATTAGGAAAGATGAGGGAAAACTAGGAATATTAGGAAAAGGGCAGAAGCTGGGGAGCAGCTGCCAGGGTGAAATGGCAGAGGGACCTTCTTGCCCTGCACCACTCCCCTTGCAGGTCCTCCCAGCTGACTGTGGGTAACATTGCTGCCTGTTTAGAGGTGAACTGAGGGTGAGGTAAGCACCTGCCTGCTCATGGAAGGGACACAGGCTCTAGGGCCAAGACTGGTGACAGCCAAGGCAGCAGGCATCCACCACCTCCACGAGCAGGTGATGATGCTGCACGGATTTGGGCTGCCTGGGAGCTGCCTGGATGTGTCACTGGCATTGCTGGAGCCCAGCCCTGAACCCCCCAAGCAGCCCTGCAAGAGCTCAGAGAGGGTTCGTGAGAAAGACTCTGACTCAGGGACAGCAAAAGAAGAAAGAGTCAATACATCTGGACATGTAGGATGAAAAGGCAAAAAAAAAAAAAAAAAAAAAAAAGATGTTGTTCTCAGGTCTATGGCCAGAGGGAAAGTAAGGAACAAAGTGGTGACTGAGTCATAGCTGTCTGCTGCCAGAGCCATTAACAGAGGGAGACAACAGGATGGGTGAGGGGTCGCACTGGAGAGAGAGCCTGGGTGCTGGAGTGGGAGCTGTGGCTGCACTCAGCGCTCTCTCAAGGGCATCCCTCCTGGAGGCCTTCCCTCCTGGTGGATAAACACACTGCACAGAGCTGTCATGCTGGAGCTTGACATCCTGAAGAATAAACAAGGGCGCCTTTGACTGGAGATGGGAATGACAAGGAATATTGAACGACAAGGAAAGGCAGGATCAGAAGTTCCCTTGATGATAAAGGTCTCTCCCTGTCAGAGATCACACTCTCCTCAGCAACACCCAACTGCTGAGGCTACAATTTCACTTCCAATAAAACACTTTCATAAACTTCCTCTTACCTGTGATAATGCAACTGTGACCCAAATGGCACAGCCCATGGCAGGAGTGTGCTGGACAGACCTGCTGGACACAAGGCTTGTCTCCTTCCTGCCCTGGGGGTTCAGGGAATTTGGGACAGAAATTGGCACCTCAGCGAGTCCTCTCCAGCCTCCTGATGCCAGCACTTTGTCCTTCTGCACTCAGCACTGCAATGCCACTTGGGATCCCAGCTGGACAAGCACATGCTCAAACATAAACTCTGAGCCATCACTTCTGACATCTGGACTGGCCATGGCCAAGCACCATCACTGCAGGCTGAGCCTGGGCTGCAGGGGACACACAGAACTGGTGCATTGTGGCAGCAGACCTGCAGGAATCATTATATTGTGTTCCCACTCTAACAGTTGAAAATAATTAATTTTCAGAATATGGATATGTGAAAGACTTTATGCTGCTTCTGTGCCAATGCACAAGGTGTTCTGTTAGACTTTCTCCACCTGCCATCTCTTAGTGTCCTAAAAAAGGATGAAATGAAAACAGGATTTTTTTTTTCCATCAAGATCTTTACAGTTCACAAGGAATTTTCTAGTATCACTTAGCAAATTAATTTATGCTTCCTTCCCCCCCAAGCCCTTCTCCAAGTGTGAATTTTAATTCAAATAAATCTTGGCAGAGTAATAAACCAATTTAAATGTTGTATTTTTTTCTGAAATATCTAGTGTTTCGTGCAGTGCTTTTAGGATGATTGAACTGAAAGACTGGAAACCAAAACCTATCCTTTCCTCATTGAAAAGGTTTGATGTGGACCAGCTGCACACATTTCTGGTACCTGACTAGCTGATGTACTTCGCTTACTTTTTCCACAACAAATAAAAAAAAAAAAAACACAATTGCAACAATGAAAAATCAGGACAGCCCATAGGGCAGGCACTTTGGTTTCCTTCTGAGACCAACAGAGACAGATTTTTGGATGCACACTCTGACCAGCCAGGGGCAGACAGAGAGCCAGCACTCACAGGCTGTAAAAAGGGCAGACAGGTTTTGAAGGACATGGAACACATTTCACTCCCTGAGGCAGCACAAAGGGCTGAGCTGCTCAGGCCTTCTCAAATGGCTGCACAGCCATCACCTGCTCACTGCTGGATGGACTTCTGTCCAACTGGAATGAGAACAAGTGCCGGAATTCAGGACATCCCTCTGGCTGTCCAGGACTGCCCAGACCCCTGCCAGGGGGCCCAGAGACCCTGGCACAGAGCCCAAAACACCTGTGGGTTTGATTATGACCAGTGGAGCAAGTTACCAACCTTAGATGAAGATCAGCAAGCCACAACATATTAAGCAGAACAATAGTGAATTTGTCATGGGGTGAAAAAATAGATTTTTTGGGGTTTTTAGAATGGGGGTTCAGGGGGCAAGATGGAGGGAACTGGGCATGTCCAGCCTTTCTCCTTCCTCTTGGCCTCCTCTTCTGCTGTGATGTTGGCACTTTTAGATTGGTTTAGAGTAGAACCTCACTGTCTAAGACAGGTGATAGGTATTGGGAAGTGATTGTAAACATTGCATACACAGTTTTTAGTATAAAAAGGTAACACCACCTCTGAGGTGGGCAGAGTGCCTCTGAGTGTCACGCTGAGCTGACCTCAGCAGGACAGGAGAAAGAATTTTATAAATAAGATACAATAAATAACCTTGAGACCAAGAAATGAAGAGCCCTGACTCCTTCTTCGACTGCCGGGCTGGGAAAAGAGACTTTAACTTATCTCGGGGTCACTCTGAGCAGCTAGAGACCCCGAGAAACAAGGACACAAAGGACAAAAAAGCAAGGAAAGCGCCCCATCCTCCTGCTAGCCCTGTCAGCAGCTTGTCGCTCCATCCCATAAAACCTGACACACACTTAACCAATGCTCTACACATACATGACCGAGCTTGCTTTACATGGTTCCATGGACTAAAGGTCCCCACTTCTCCAGAAAGCACCACAAAATTCTGCTGGAGCCACAGCAGCTCTGCTGCCCGCTTGCTACAAAAATATAATATCCTAATAAACCAATTATCAAATCCAACTTGCCCCATTAAACTTGCAATATGCACTTGTTCTAAGATGGCACAACAAACCACCACCAATCCTCTTTGCTGAAATATACCATCCCTTTGTCTGGATCTTCTCAGGAGAAAAAAAGAAGAGAAATAAGCATAAATCCCACACTTTACAACTGGAAAATAAAACAAAATATAGGTATAATTGCACACCTGCCTTCTTGTATGCTGAAATTAATTTTTTAATGGCTCTATGAATCTCTTCATGTAGCTCAACTGCCAGAGAAATGTGGAGGTGACCAGACAGATCAGCTGAGTTAGCAAGAGGAGAAAGCCTCTCATGCAAGAAGCTTTAACTCAGGTCATTCAGAAGAAAAACTTTTATGCTATGATCATCTCACATCCTACCCTCACTCTTCAGTAGGAATAAATTGTATTTTATAAACATCTCAACAGACTGGGCATCCACCAAATGTGTAAATCATAGGTGAGTGCACAAAGTCAGTGCATTGTGCCAAGGCCGTGGAAGAGGAGCAGACCTGTGAGCAACTCAGATTCACACATGAATAAAAAAATTGAAATTTTATTTCTGGCCACAGTGCAACTACTCAGTATTAACATTAACTAACTTCTTCTGGATGTAAAAATATTTTATTCCACTGTGGTCTCTTCCAACCTTATCTAGTCTGTGGTTCTGTCCTTCTGTGATTCCCTCTTTAAATCCACCCAGTTAAAGTACTGATATCTGCTTTAGCAGCCATGTAGATGTCTAATTAATAATTATCACTACTAAGTCAAAAAAATAATAGCTTAAAGATATAAGCAGCAGAGGGCTACATGCAGTTATTTTTATTTTGAAGAAGTGGCACTGAAAAACCCAGACCAGCTGTTCAAGGCAGGGCTTGGTAGCACTGAGGGCTTTGTAAGCAGCATTATTCACATGATTGTTTTACTTCCAGTGGGTACTTGGGCTGATGGCAGCCCAAATCACCTCTTCCAAAAGATTTGAGCTGAGCCAGCTGGAATTTTATAAACTGGAATTTTATAAACTGGTATTTTATAAAAAGCTTCCCAAGGGGAAAGTGAAGAGAGACATTGACTTAAGCAGTCAGGCACAGTGTTCAAATGAGATGCTGGGGAAAAGCTGGCACCCAAACACAGAGTCAGTGAATCCCAGTGTGACCAGGGACATCCCATGGCATGAAGAACACTCTGGGTAAAGAGTGAGATCTCACCTCAAATCTGTCACAAAACTTCACATCTCCTGAGGCTGGTTTGCATCTCAGCTCACACAGCAGCAATGCACCAAGCTCAAACCCTGGACCACAAATCCAGGGCTCAGGTGCCAGCCTGAGGCAGGAGATGGCTTCACCCACAGCCATGTCACCCATCTCCCTGGCACCACAGTGTGAATCACACCTGTCTGCTGTCAAGGATTTGCTAAGCAGAGCTTGAAATACCAATGTGACACAAAACTTCTCAGTTTCAACGCTAAATACCACTTTACAGGGGTAGTACCTCTTGAAAGTCAGGAAAGTGCCCATGCCACACAGAGAATGGGCACAGGGGTATGGCAAAGAGTGTGGGGTCCCACAGGAGCAGCTACACCAAAACCAGAACACAGAGGCTCTTCTGAACCTCTCACTCAGGTCAGATGTCATTTTCAGCAATACTTACTTAGCTGGTGAGATGTGAAAGGTTTATTAAGTCTTTACCCATTTTAGCAAAGCAGTTCTGAGGTGTGGAGATGTCTCTGAGCAGCAGGATGGGCTGCTGGTGTCACTCCCTCACCCCTCACATCAGCTGGGCAGGTATTTACTTTTTACCTTTTAGGCCAAAGTAATACAGGTTCACATCACAAAGAGAGAGGAGAATGTAATGTGTAGTAATAAAAAATTGAAATAGAACCCTTTTAAACCTAGGGGCACCAGGGACACCAAATATTACACCTTCTGTAGCAACATGACATATTATTAAAATGTACTGTTAGAGACTAGCACTACTTTGTATTTAATAACTGGTTTGCTTTTTTCACCGTATTCTAATACATAAATACAAAGGCACCTGCTGAGCAGCTTTTGTCAAAACTTGTTTGCTTTTGGAGGTGATCCCTTAAAAGAAAATTTTTAAATGGACCATCTTTTGCAATCTTGGCATCAACAATTCTGTAGAAGTTTATATATATATAAGATATTATATTACATTGTATTCTATTATATTATATATATTTATATACATTATATATGCATATATTACATATTATATTATATTATATTATATTATATTATATTATATTATATTATATTATATATAATTCCAGATATATGCTAGGCTACACTGGAAAAGAATAATTATGATAAGGTTTCTTCTCTGTATGTTCAGGCTTACCAGCTCACTGTTACTTTCCCTCAACATCTGGTGAAGACTCCCTTGCTACATCCCTGTCACAAATACTGGTGGCAGCAGCACATCTCCTCCCAGGATCAAATATATATATATATATAGCAAGGGTAGGAGATCAGGCAAGAGCAATTCAGTGGAAGAATTGAGCCATGGAATACCTTTAAGACAGTTGTTCTATTTTTAATCAATCATCTTAGCTGAGATGAAAAACTGTGAAAGCAGCCATGAATAACACCTCAAGGAAATTTGGGGGAACAGACTCACAATATTATGAGAAAGTGATACACTGACACTTTAAATAGAGATGTTATGAAGTAGCAGGGTCACAGCAGTCACTTACTATCATCAGTCACAACCAAAACAGCCCTGACCGTGTTCATAAATCCTACAGTAACTCACATTTGGTGATAGGGGAGCATTTTATCTCCTTCTCTAACTAGCACATTTTCCTGGTGAGAGCTAACCTCTCACTGAAATACCATGAAGCCCATTTCACACCATCAGCACATCCCATTGCCCTCTGGCTGAACATTATTTTCATATTTTTATAATTCTTCTCGATGGGATGTCCAACAACTGAAAATCCACTTCCTTCACAGAAATTTTCTTTCCTTACCAAAGTACTGCATGAAATAGCTTTTCCCTCAAAATGCTTCCTCAGAGAATCATCCTGCAGAAGAGGAGGAGGCTGAACTGGGCACAGAGCAGGAGTGGGTCTCAATCCTGCAAAGCAGCTCCTGTCCCTGGCACTGAGCACTCAGGGCTCTCAGTTAATGCTGGGATGGGATGTCTGGAGCATCCACAGCCCCAGCATGGGAAGTTTTCAAGTCAGGCTGAATGGTGCTTGAGGAAACAGAGCTAGGGAAAGGTCACAGAGTCACAGAACCATTTAGGTTGGAAAAGACCCTGTTGTGGCTTCAGTTGGGATAATTTTCTCCATAGTAGCTGGTGAAGTGCCGTGTTTTGGATTCAGTATGAGCATAATGTGGCTAACACAGGTGTTTTGGGTGCTGCTGAGCAGTGCTCACTCTAAGTCAAGGACTTTCCAGTTCTCTGTCCTCTGCCAGTGAGGAGCTGCACAAGAAGCCAGGAGGGAGCACAGCCAGGCCAGCTGATCCAGACTGGCCAGAGGGATATTCCTCTGCAGCACAGTGTGTTGTGATCAGTACATAAACAGCTGGAGTTGGACTGGGAGGGGCTGACTGCTGCTGGGGGATGATTTCCCAAAGTCCCTTCACACCCAAGCTGTGATTCTATGAATAAAATCAGTGTATGTGTATGTTTGTATATTGTGTTGGTGTTCTGTAGATTTTTAGGAAGAAATACACCAACGTTTTCTGCACTCCTGGTGTGGGTGCTCACTTTGCAGAAGGCTGCTGTGCTGCTTCCAGCTGCAGTCCAGGTAACTTTCTCCCCAGCAGTTAGTATGGGGCTGTATTTCAGATTTGTGCTGGAAATGGTGTTGATAACACAGGAATGTTTTAGCTCCTGCTGAGCAGCGCTCACACAAAGCCTCTCACCCCAGCAGTGAGCAGGCTGGGGGTGACCAGGGAGCTGGGAGGGGACACAGCTGACCCAAGGGGTGTTCCACACCTCCTGGTGTCATACCCACCAACAAAACCAGGGGGAAGGTTGGCCAGGGGCTGCTGCTGGAGCACTGGCTGGGCATCACCCCACTGTTTTAATTTTTATCACTCTTTATTTAGTTTTATTTATCTCTCTGTTTCATATTTCCCTTCATTACCTATTTATTTTTTGGAGAGACAGCTCTGATGGTGACTGCAGTGATGGGGTGGCATGGGAAGCTGGATCCACACACATCCCTGAGACAGGGGACATGAAGCACCATTCCCTGAGGAAACCAGTGACATTAAAGGACAGGCAGCTCTGCTTTGTCTTACCAATTGTAAACTTTATTCCCTATGGAGTCAGAATGACCTTTAATTTCTTTGAAATAAAAATCTGTGCAAATATGGTGACTAATTTGCATACACAATGTGATATCTATTTATATATCCATTCCAAATACGAAAGGATATTAATGTATTGGAGTGGGCACTTCCATCTGATAAGATAAAACTTCACTGCAATTCAGCATAGAAATCCATCAGAAAATCTCATAACTCTCAAAACTGCTATCTGTGTTTAATTCACACAGGGCACGGCATGAAGCCTTAATCTGCCATGCAAATGAACATAAATCCCTGCATAATACTCTCTCTACACAATCATCATTGTAAATGTGCCCTCATCTTTACCACCCCAAAATAAAGATCTATTCTGACAGGACAAAGCCCTGCTGATAACTTCTGGGAGTCAGTTAATGAAAGACTTTAATGAAAGTCAGGGTCATGACAAAGGGCTCCTTTCCCTCTGCAAGGCATTTCAAGCCCACAAGGTGCAGCTGTTACCTCTCTTCTAGAGACAGTTTCATGCCAAGGATTCCTGGCCATCAGACTGGCCACAGTCCTCTAATTTTGAGGATTTAATTCTTATCCCATGTCCTACATGCCCTGTACATGCAGCCCTATTAAAACACCACCTGATCGGTTCCCAAAGCATCTCCTTTCAGAACTGTATCTCCTGTGAAAATAAACCATCCCAAAGCAGCTGGTTTGGAGCGGGGAGGACTTTGTTGTTGTTCTTGTTGGTTTGGTTTAGTTTTTGTTTGGTTGGTTTGTTTGGGTTTTTTTGTTTTGTTTTGGGGTTTCCTTTGTGCTGTGCACAAAGAAGCCAGCACAGACATTATGCTTCACCCTATCAGCAGGTCAGATTTTGGGTTTGCTCTTTTTTGAATTATAAGTCATTGATAACATGACCAGATCACTTAAGTAAAAGCTCTGGAAGACCAACCACTGCTGACAGGGAGAAAAAAAAGATTCATTTAAATTTGCTCCAGCCAATCTCCGCTGTTGATAAACCCATTGCAGAGGACAAACCCTGAACAATTTGGGCCATGGAGGAAGGAGCCCCAGAGACAACCAGAGCTCATCCTTGAGTGCTCTCATACCAACAGGAACTCATAGGAGGGGAAAACATGCTTCAGCTGAAAAAATGAAAGAAGCTAAGATTTAACTGTAACTTCTGTAGGCACTGAGCTCAGTGAGAAGACTGAAATGTGGTGATGAAAGCCCATTGAAAAACATTTAAAAACCTCCAAGCAATATTAAACTGGAAGAAATAAAACCACCTAATTTAAAGGCACATATGTGTAAAAGACAGAATCACTTTCTGAGTGTTGTAGAACAATTAAAATGAAACCCCAAAATCAGCTGATTAGCACAAGAGATACTTTCAGAATCATGTGATATGGCAAAAACCCCAAATATCCTACTGTAACTATTTCTCATGTAATACAAGAAAATACCAGTGTAATTTATGTAGTGTGAAAGCTGACAATATGTTCTGCAGTTTTGTTTAAATAGCTAATGTTCTCACATTAGCTGCAAATTAATTTTGACACTAAAAATAAATGTAATAAAAATAATGTGAAATCAAATAATTCAAGATGCTGCTGACCAGGATTCATTGCTGCCTTACTGTTCCTAGTGCAGCCATGAAAAATAAACTTTTGGTAGAATTTTGGGGCTCAATGTTAAAATTCAGTTTAAAAACAACGTTTGAACTTGCACAGAAATGTATGGAGGCTTGATTCTCATTTTTAAAAAATCTTCCTTTTCTTTAAAAATATCACAATGTTTCCTCTCATCTTTAAAAATAAAATGTGTCTTTTTAGTTTTGTAATTTGCTATGAATTTGAACTTCAAAATGGAAACACAAAAGAATGTTTAGCTTGAATTTCTCTTTATTTTGGATCAGAAAGCTAGGGCTTTCTCATTGCCTTCAAAATAACCAAATATGGTAACTTAGATTGTCTGCATTTGAAAACCAAAAGTGAAGCAAATGTAATTTCAGAACAAAAAATACATACTTCATCTTTTAAGGAAGGTTGAAAGTTCAATTTTGATTTTAGTAAAATAAAAACTACAACCGAATGTAACCCATTTCTGGGGAAAAAAATTTGGTTCCCATTAAGAGAACCTTGACAACCCTTGGTGCAGACCTCTCAGCGAGCTCCCCAGGCTGGAGGCACTTTAGAGGAAAAGTCCAGTTGGTGTGTCTGCTCTGAAATTTAACTTGAGAAGCTGCAGAGGCACTCCAGGGGATGGAGCCATGGCAGTGGAATGTGTGAGCAGCCCTGCCTGCAGAGCAGAGCAGCTCCTGCCCCCTCAGCCCCACTGATGCCCCCAGCCCTGTCACAGACATCTTCTCATAAAAATCCTTTCTTTAGGATTTTTCCCCCTTCTGGGAAGCTGAGGCCCCAGAAGGGTAAACCATGGTTATCTGCTGCTGTGGAATGCAACAGGTGCACCTGTGATGGGCCCATGTTGCTTGTGTACAATTAAGGGCTGTACAATTAAGACCGAGCTCTCTCTGGGACAGAATCAGAGAGAGCTCCTTTGTTGATTCATTCCTATTCTATTCTTAGCATAGCAAGCTTCTGAACTTTTCTCTCTATTCCTTTTAGTATAGTCTTAATGTAATATATATAATAAAATTAATAAATCCAGCCTTCTGATCATGGAGTCAAGATTCTTGTCTATCTCTCCACTCCTGCAACCCTTGCAAGCCTGGTGACATCGCCCCGACCTCTGCAGCCCCACCAGGACACAGCTCTGCACACTGAGGTTTCTGCAATGGTTTTTCACTGTAGAATAGCTTCCCTGTGTGTTACAGCCTGCTGACCAAAGCTCCTGCCTCCAGCTCACTTTGGGGGCTGTCTGCCTCTACAGTGTTCTGCACCATTTGCAGCGTCAGGGAAAACATTATTTAAAAATACGGCGGTGCTGAAAGACCTGACTGCAATGTAATGTGGTGCAAGACAAGATGTACATTCAGCATGACCCTTGTTGGGCAATTTCTGGACGCACCAGTAAACTCTGACAAGCAGAAAGAGGTGATTTGGGGGTGCACTCACAGGCTGATGAGATAATGTAAAGCCAGCCAGGGGCAATCTCGCCTGTGAGAAAATCATTGCAATAGCTTTAAAAAACCCATAGTTACTCTGTGCTCTCACAGGAATGTTACAGCACAGACCAAAAAAACAAAAGAAATCAAATGCCAGCTCATCTGAAGAGCCAAATATCTATTTTCTAGCTTTAGCTCTGAAGCTGAAATATCATATTTAGAGTAATCAGAAAGGTCAGAGAGATGAGAAATAAAACAATCAGCAGGAAGCATAAGGCACATTTCCCTTTGCATCCTCACCTCTCTTACACTTTTCAAATCTCTCTTCCTTCCACAAACTAGGGATAAATTACTCATTTATCTGAGTCAGGAGTTTTCCTGCTGACTCTGCCAGAACCAAGCTTTCTCTTGGTGCCTTCTGCCTCCACTGCAGATCCAGAAACTTGTCCACACTCTTGGTCCATGCATCTCCAGAGCCTCTGGCTCCCTGCATCCCTCACCTCTCCATCCCTGATCCTCTGGTGCCCCTCCTGCTGCACTGTGCATGGTAATTCTTGCCAGCTTTTGCATTAGATGTGCCACCCTTGTAGGTCATCACCAGCACTTAGTGCTTTGGCAGGCTCCAGAGGACACTGAAAGGCTCTTTTTTCTTGCCCAAGTTCAGTTAGCCCTGCTGTTTTGCTGATTCAAAGTGTTTTCTTTTGCATTTAGCAAGGATCCTGTAAGATCTGCTGGCAAAGCATGTTGAGAAGTGAAACTGCAATGTGTGTGTTTGTAAATGATGCAGGGGAACCTGGGGACCCAGATTCAAATGTGCAGAGTCATTTCTATTACGAATGCCAACGGTAAGCCAAAAAAAGAAAAAGCAAATACTCCATAATCTAGAATGCCTTAGAAGGGACATCCATTAAATCGCAGGACAGTCCATATTCAGATGGATTTCTGACAATGGATTTCTGATCCAACCTTCTGAACGTCCCCCTGCCCCTGTCTGCAAAGCACGGGAGCAGCACACAGGTGCCTGCAGCCCTGCTCCTCAGCCTGTCACGCTGCAGGCAATGCACCATTTCTTGACAAGAACGAGCAATGCACACCTAGCAAGTTCAAGAAGGCAAAAGAGGTGATAACCTCAGCGACTCTGACCCCACGTTTATTTTTAAAGGTGTGAAAAAAGCCAAAATACTCTTCGGTTCGCCTCTCCCAGCTGGACGGCAGAGCTGATGCTCACACGCTGCCCAGGCGCTGCTCTAACCAGCAGAGGGAGTCCCTGGAAACCAGCACTGCAGGAAGCAGGGTTAAAATTCATGTTTTCTACTCAGATCTCCGGAATACTAATCAAGACCAACAGATAAAGCAATCCACGCAAATCTGATTGACGGTGATTGCTTGGCAGGGTTTGGCTTTTTTTGTCAGCAGAGGTGGAGCAGAATTTCAAAGGCGCCATCAGGACCTGAATCACGCTGCGCGCTCCTCAGCTGTGCAGCTGAGCACGTACAAGGGCAAGGGCTGGATGCTTGGAGGACTAAAATCACCTCTTAGGAGACGATTTCCTCCCTGAGCTGCAGGACAGCTCCACATTGCTCCATTCTATCTCTCAGTTTGCTCCCTGCTGTGTGGCAGGGACTGTGCAGCCACCAGCCAGCAGCACAGGACTGCAGCCACTCACCTCCCTGCCCCAAAATGCACAATTATTGTAAACTAGCTGCCTAGCATTTAAATGGCCGCAGTTCAGTTAAATGAATCCCATTTTCAGCTGTGTTGCTTCCCTGGAATTAACAGAAGTCATTGCCACAGGGCTCTGAGATTCTGCTTGCAGAAGGCAACACCACCCAGAGCTTTCCACTCCCCGACTTGGTGAAAAATAAGATGCTGGATGGCCACAGAGAGTCACCTAAGAAGGCCACGGCAGACTTTGTGAGCTGCCCAGGGATTACCAGCCAGCAGGAGAAGCTGCTGGACATGCTCTGCAGGCAGCAGCATATGGGGATTCACTGGAATTAAGCAGACTTTCCCTCAGCTGAGCCTGCTGCCCGAGAGGGCTCTGCCCCACCTCCCCAGCTGCACCACTGGCTGTCCCTGCACAGTCCCCTGGTCCTAACACTGCTTTGACCACAAACACCTTTCTAATGAGTGCTGTTTGCACACTGAACTATCACATAATGGCAGCATAGTCTAAAAAAGAAATTCAAAATACTACCAATTTTATAAGTGAAAAATCCTCTTAGCCCAGCAACTTATTCCTGACTTCAACCTATATATATGTGAAATATCTTCCTAAAAAAATGTGAATATCTTCCTAAAAATGTGAATATCTTCCTAAAATTCCTCTTAGCCCAGCAACTTATTCCTGACTTCAATCTAATATATGTGTGAATATCTTCCCAAATTCACTTCTGGTATAAAATAAAAAAAGATTGCATGCAAAAAGCCCATCTGTTTGCAGAGCTCAGGCAGGCAGAAAAGTGAAAATCTGATGTGCACTGCTCATGTGAACACACATATGGACATGCACAACACACATGTGTTCCTGGGAGTTCTCACTGACTGTCCCAAGGAAATCCACAGAGCACCACTAAAAATACACCTTATGAACATTAGTTTTCAGGTCCCTAATTTATTATTGTTAAACCAGAGGTTTAATTATCATTATAGTTACTAATTAATTACATCATAATTAGAAATCATTATTTCATTAATAAGAAAGTAAGAAGATGATAGTAAAATTGTCAGGGACCAAAGACAGGTTCTTAGCATCAATCCTGTGCAGCCAGTGATGAGAAAGAGAGGGAGAATGGGATTAATTTTGCCTTTAGGGACACCTAATACATAACTGACTGTACCAAGAGCCTCTGTTACTGTTTCTTGGCCACACAGAGATCCCAGCTCAGGTACAAAACCCAGTGCTACAGATGCAGATAGTGAAAAATATACTTCCATTGACAGGAAAATCATGGTCACACATTACTGACTGCCAGGAGTGGGATCACAGCTAGGGGAGTTACTGTGCAGAGACAAACTATTATAGAGTTTGGCTCTTAGCTGAGAATACAGAAAATTTATTAAATAAAAAGAAGCAAAGGGCTGGATGGAGCTTCGAGCAACTTGATCTAGAGGAAATTGTCCCTGCCTATGGCAGGGGGCTGGAACTAGGTGACCTTTAAGGTCCCTTCCAACCCAAACAATTCTATAAATGGTCTCCAAATGAACACTTGCCAAAATCTGGCCCATACGGCTTGCACATAAATTAATGGACTTGTTAAATTTTGATAATTATTTTTTTTCTTAAGCTAATATATTCTTCTGCCACTGACTATACTCTAGTAAAAAAGCCACAGTGAATCTTCTATCACTGAGCTCTGGGAACTTCTCCAGTTTGCAGCACACTCAGAAAAACAGGGGTTGGAAGGCAATGGTGCAAGGGAATCTTGCTAGCACAAGTCGACGTGTGCAAGTCTCTCTTAAATCTCTCAGCAGTTTTGTTTCCCACACACAGTTTCCTTCCTGAAGTGGTTTTGATTTAGTGCAGAGGAGTTCAGCACAGCAAAAAGCATCAGCAAGTGACTCAAGAGCCTTTAGGTATATAATGCTTTTCAAAGAGCAGAGGCACCTTTTGTTGCTGCAGCTCCGGCTCTGAGCAGGGTTCAATGGAGTCCTGCAGGAAAGGGCTGAGAGGCACAGGCAGCATGTCATGGGTCTGTATTTGCATGACACTGTGAGAAAACTTTCTGCTCTGGATCCCTACCATCCGGGGGACTGAAAAACTGAGCTGAAAAAATGCCTGCTTCTATAGAGCAGAATAATTAAATAACGCTTTGATACTTCCTGACAGATGAATAATGGCAATGAAATTTACAGTTCTAGCATTGAAAGAAGTCTGTAATCCCAGTTTATATATTCACCAGCCAATCAATTCACCTCCTGGGCTCCAGTCAGCTGGAGCCAAGCTAATACAAAAGATTAACCAGTTTTACTCACTCCTTCTCCTGGCTGGGCCAACTTCTTCCAGTTCTGTCTTTAAACATGTTTCTCTTAATGTGAAATGTACCCAGATTCCTAGAAGTTGGTCAGAGCCTAATGCTAATCATGCAAGAGTTGTGGGTTCCATCCCTGTATGGGCATTCACTTCAGAGCTGGACTTGGTGATCCTTGTGAGTCCTTTCCAACTCAGTCCTTTCCACCTTTGATCCTGTGGAATGCCATATATCCAGTCAGGAAGCCCAGGTTAACCTGAGAAGAGGGCACCTGAGCAGTCTGGCAGGCAGGGGAAGCCTGCAAGCAAGTGCCTATTATTCCAGGAGAAGTTTGGTTATTTTGGAAAGTTGGGCAGAGGGCTTGTACGGGGACTGTCATCCTCCCCCAGCACAGGAAGAAGAAGTTTTGGGAATTAAACACAATGCATGGTCCTGTGGCTGAGCTGGTATTTTACAGCTGGGGTCACAAGGGACTCCTGCCCTCACAGGCTTTCACTGGCTGCTGCAGGAAAATAAATTCCCACCTGGTTTGCTGGGTAACAGCTCATCCCTGTCCAACTGGCAAAGGAAGGAATTTATTTCTAGAGTAAGCAATATTCTAAAAGATTCTGTATGTCACGTGGACTTTTCTGGAACGGTTTCAGTGATAAAGCAATGCAGCAGATGAAAGGAAAAAGCTCATCATCTTATTTGAATTTTCCCTCCCTCTTCATTGACTTACAAAGCACAGCAATTTAGATCAGAAACCCCCCTATCTGCAGAACATTTCTGAGTGACTAAAGCTGATACTGAAACTGGTGTAGGCATGAGTCTGGAAACATTGTGAAATTTATTTCTCTAAGCCTTTTTCTGGTGTTTTTGAAAGATGTCAGTCAGAAAACAGTTATTACCCTGGGAAAACTTTTGTGTTTTTAAGAAGCAGATATTTTTTATTTTTCACATGTACCCAATTAACCACTGCCTGCAGGCTGCTAGTTTGGCTAGCCCAAGGTGTCTGACCACATGGATTATATTTACACCAGTGAGTCCAAAAGTTTGTTGTTTACAAGTTCTGTATGCCTAGATTATAAATAGGAACAATGTCTGGAATGACTTGATTCAAAGACTTGCAGCAGAATGCATGCTTATGGTTCTGCAATGTCTGTGCCAGCTGAAGTTACACACATCCTTAAGTGTTATAAGCACTGTGAAAAATTACATTTGCACAGAGTACACCATCTCAGGGCTTTATAATCTGCACCAACACACCTGACAGTGTGGGAAATGAGTCCACAGTGCAGCATGCAAAGCACCTTGCACGGAGCACAGATCTCTTTAGCCCAGCACAGTTTTGCAACCAGCTGGCTGCAAGTGGGCATTGTGTTCTGTGGTGGGTCCCTTTCATTATTGATGAGCTATTTTATGTATTATGCAGTGCTGTAATGAAGATGAAGTATTTTGTCTTCCCACACTGTGTCCTCTGTGGTGCTGGGAAGTCTTGGGGCAATATTATCAAATAAAACAGACACTGCTTTGTAGAAGATGACTAAATTTCCCAGAAGTTACACTTTAGTGCCACTGTAAAACGGAGGGATGCAAGACTAGCTGTCAAAATGCTAATGAAAAAATACTGAGCTCAATATAATATTAGAAAAAATATAAAAAACCCTGTGTACACTTTTGTCTGAAATCCAGTGCACCATAATCTTCACACACATCCTTCACTGACAGAAACCTTGCAAATACTTAGGGCATCTAACTAGGAGAGAGAATGTATGGTACATTCTGCCAGTTTATCTCCTATTTGATGAATCAAATCTTTATTCTTTTATTTCTCCAAAGTGTTTTTCAAGGAACTTCCTCCCATGGAGGAATGTGGAGACATGCCATCACTTCTGAAAGGATAAGAGCAGAATGACTGAAGGAATGGAAAAAGATATCAAGCTCCCAAGAACTTAATAAAATCAAGGAGAAATAATCCACAGTGGTGGAAAAGGCAGCAGATCTAACCAGAGGAAGAGGAGTGAGGAACAATCCTTCTATCAAAACATCCTCCCTGCAGAGGCAAGGCAGGGTCTGAAGCTGAAGGCACAGGGCTGAACTCTGCACCCTCCATGACCTATGTCTGTATTGTGTGGTCTGTAAGACACTTAGAACAAGAAAATGGCTTTCTTACAAGGCAAAAATAAAGAAATAAATCACTATTAATCTTCTTCAAACCTCTCTCCTGTTTCAAGCTTTTGTCCAAAGTCTCTGTTCTTAGTCAGATAAGGCAGCTGACCTCTAACTATGATTAACTCTGCACAAGGCATTTCAGCATGTGGTGTTTACATTTAGAAATGGAATTTTCATACATTGCAAGTCAACAATAACTATCTAAGTCCCCAGGGCACAGACATCAAAAGAAAAGCAGAAGTTCACAGTACATTATATTCACTATGTCACAGGCAGCATTTACCAGCAGCACAAATCAGAGTCTTAATTCTTCTCCTAGAGGTTCCAAGTCTTTAAGCCATGGAAGCCCAAGGTGCCCTCAGAGCTGGTCATGCCAAGCCACAAAGCTGAACCACTGTCCCCTGATGTGACATGGGAACATGCAGGTGTAGCCAGCAACCAGCTGGGACTCAATGTCTGAAGGGAGCAAATAAAGAAAGAAAAAGATGAAGAATCCCTTTGCCCATCCCCAGAAAACTGGGGAACAAGAAAGGAGAGAAAATAGTCTCACATTCCCTCTCTCCTGGAAGTGTAAGCTCCATGGGAGAAGCACAGACATCACAGGCTCCATTAAGCCCTGCAGAGAGTTACCTTCATTTCAGGCACCATTGGCTTTCCTACCCAATTCTGGCAAGGAAGAACTTGCCCATTTTAGCTTGCTAATGTTCTCACGTTATGTCCTGCTCCAATGACCATGCTGCCCTGCCACCAGCCATTGCACTTGGCAAATCTAAGAGGATGTAAGCCCCAAAAAACATGAAACGTTATAGTAGGAGTCCAAGTAAAATCTATGTATTGTATAAGTGGCCTTGCCCCGATCCTAGTTGTTCTAAATGGGCTGCAGCTGTGATGTCCTTAATTGGGCAGCAGCTGTGGCTAATGAAGATAACTGGGATAAAAGGGGGTGGATTGGCTGGGCAGGGAGAGTCTTGGAGGGGCTCTGATGAAGAAGCAGCAGCACTGCTGTGAAGAGCTGTGTGTGAGAAAACCACTCAGAAGGCACGGGACTCTAGAAATAGGATAACAACAATATGAATACAACAAAATATCAAACAGCCTGTGGGCAAGATCTGTGCACAATTCCTCCACAGTCTCCTGGGGCAGGAAGGGGTGAGGCTCTGCCCCAGTGAAACCTGGCTGCAGATGTCAAAGTTAGCTGGTGACACACTACCTTGTACCAGGTAAGTTATGCCAGCAAAAGGTCTGACTTCTCAAAGTGGACACCCATTAAAGAAAAACAATTAAATGGCAAGTTGTTTGTCATATTAATGGTCTTACTAAATGACACCATTAAAGCACTGTAAGCAAGAGATTGACTTGCTTATTACCAATGTTATCATTTGCTCTCATTTTGCAGGCTGGCTCAGAACCAACATTTCTCCTTTTGTTTGTAAGGAAGAACAGATTAAAGAGATGTAAAAGGAAATCAAATTAATTAGGCACATAAATAAGCTGGCAGGTAAAAAAACTGTGATTCAGTGAGGCAGCTGTCAACCTCTAAAGGAAGGATGGTGCATATTTGTAATATTATTTTGGTTTTAGTCCCATTTTTTCTGATTTTGGATTACCCCTGACCTAACCATCAGCATCCTTACAAAGCACAAGAATGAGCCAGGTCTGTGTTCACCTCTTTCAAGGCTTGCTTTGCCCACCCTGGGCACGTGCACTGGGAGAGGCTCCCACCACAGCACTGAGAACAGGAACACCTGCAAGGTGGCCAGCCATCCCCATGGGTGAGACTATGGGTACCTCCACTGCAGAAACACAGCCAGACAGAGTTCAGGCTATGGCTTTTCGCCCAACTTTTGCAAACTCTGGGGTGTCGCACTCCTGGGAAGACACCTGCCCCAACATTGTAATGTAACCTGGGTAAACACGGTCTGGCTGTAGGATCTGATTCCACCCATTTAACAAAGCACTTGGTTTAGTTTTCACTCATGTCCCATGCAGTCAGGACAGAGATCAGTGCTTGTGGTTCTTCTTTCTCACTTGAAGAAGGGGGACAGTGCAGTAATTCTCACCACTAGCTCATAACTAACTGTGTGTTCATTTGAAGTGACCCAGTCATTTGAAAGTCATCACTACCTAAAAATTATTTCCAACTCCCCTAAACATAGACTGCTACCATTTTTTCAGCTAATTCAGATTAATGCACCATTCAAACCTCACACCATTACTTTATGCCAAGACCAGTTATTTTCAAGAGTGTAAAAGTACCCTGACTCCACAACTGCTGAAGATATGATGCAGTCTCACATCTACTGCTGTAGTCTACCATGATTAATTTTAGTTTATGGAAGTGGGTGGTAGAATGAAGGGAGAAGCAGCCATGGAAGCCAGAATCTATTCAACTATGGGAGGATCAGCAGTATCAAATGTAATAATGTCTCAGTGGGGAATGTGAGAAAAAACGAAACATTAGAAATAGCATGTGCCAAGTAGTGCACACAGCATATTCCAATTTCAGAACAGCAGATAGGGTTTGCTGCCCTGTGAATGGGGCAGAGGGAGCCTCTGTTTCACCCTGTGGTTTTGGTTGAGCTTTTTATGAGTGTATGAGCAGTTCTGGGCATACAAATGAGCCCCTTAAAGCTGCCATCCATCTGCATAAGCACATGGGCACCTTTAAAACATGGATGCATAGATATAATAAATACATTTTTTTCCTAATGATTTTTCCATATGAAAAAAGCAGACCCTAATGCAGCATGCAGGCAGCAGAAGGGATGGAGGATGCAGGCAGTGGCAGTGCCTGAAAAGATATATGGATATGTGTGTTTGTGTGAATTCCTATCACATTAATTCATGCCCACAAAAGCTTAAGGGCTATAGAAGCCTGGAAGAGGAGATATGAAAAAACATTTCATACCTTATATCCATTATGTACTTTTGCTGTCAATTTGCATGCTGAGATCACTGCACTTATGGGAAAACTTATGATGACATAAAAAGCTTCATTCTAATCCATTACCAATGTGTAGCTAATATTAAAGAGAAATACCTCTGCAAATAAATTCCATCATTTAAAAAAAAATGAAAAATGAGGGTTTCTGGAATTTGTTTCATACAATCAGAGGTTTTAAAAAAACCCCAAAACCCTGAAATGTCCTTTAATCAAAATGTCAGTTTTTGACAAGTTCAGCTGTAAAGAATGGGACAACTGGCAATCTTTGAAACTTCTAACACTTTATCTATGAGACAAAAAGGGTTGCTGAGGACTGAATGTTTACCAGGCCATTCTTTTTTGTCCAGAAAATAAAGTTTTTTATCTGTGGCCCAATTCATGTCTTTGAATGTGACAACTACAAACTCTAAATACAAGCTCTTCAGCATGGACTGGATTTTAAACCTGCACAGCATCTAAAGCACACTTTCAATGTGCTAAGGAAATGAATTAAAAAATACCAAAGAAAATCAAAATGTGAATTATTCCTGGCTGTATATGCATAAACTTCTCAGAAATTTATTAGCCTTTTCAAGTGCTCAAAAATACTTTCTTAAAAATACGTGTTGCTCATTGCTAGGTGTTGCTAACATAATTTAAGGCAGTTTCTTGTTTCTTACCCTGAGACTTGTGTTTCCACAAGGCACCTCCCTGAAGCAAACTCAAAATCCTGCAAAAACCTCACTCCCTTTGACAGAAACAGACAGATAGGAAAAAAACCCAACCCAAATTTAGGGACTTTTGGAGGAAAGGCAGACTCATCACAAACATTAAACCAATCACTATACACAACCATAGTCAAAGTACCCAAATTTGGAGGTCTAAAAGGGGTGGGCACATCTGAGCAGCCAAAGAGCTCTGTACTCTTCAGACTTATGTGAGTTTAGGACTGGTGAATCTGGGCCAGATTTCCTCATGAAGGCTCCTGCTGTGGCACAACTACAGCTGAAAATGTTCAAGATGAAGAAAGCAGAATTAAGTACCCAGTACTTCTAAATATAGATAAGAATTAGAAATACGGCTTGATTTTTGATGAGTTTTGCATTTGCCAGCTTAATAGAGCAGAAAGAGCAAAATAAAAAAATCTGAACTCTTACATTACAAGCACACCTTTCAGTAAGAGATATTTGTGTATTGGAGATTGTCAGGGGACAATCTCCCTCTGAAGAGCTGCTGTCCATCCCCACTGAACACTGCAGTGAAACCTGGATGGCAGCACATGATGCAAACCTTGACTCATCATGTTTGCAAAAGGAAAATAAGGCTGTGGTGTGTGTTTCTGCAGGAACAAACAAAAGGAAAGACACCACACAAGGACTGCTCTGTTCCCGGCCCAGGAGCTGCAGAGAGGTCATAAACGTGTAACTGAGGGCAGTGCTTCATCCAGATACCACAAACCAGAAACTGGTTTCCACTGAGAAACCAAGACTTTATTTTGGCCCAGTTCAAGCTAATGCAATGGCAAATTCACAGAATAGCAAACTTGACCACAAAGTTCTTTTACAGTCAATATAGTATTCAATAACCAAGGTGCCTCACGCTCCTCTTTTGGAAAGCTGACCCACAAGAGCCAATGGCTGAAGCTGCTCCAACACACTGGAAATATCAGCTCTGAGTTCTATCCTGTCAGATTTGGCTACTTTTACTTCAGATTTAGCTTCTGATTTACTTAAAGTTTCTAGCTTCTGTTTTTTTTCTGTTTTTTTACTTCAGATTTTAGCTTCTGTTTACTTAAAGTTTTATTCTGCCATCTTGCATGTAAAACAACACATATGCAGATCCACATAAATCAGTGGGGCTACCTGCCTGCTGAGGCATTCCCAAATAACTATTGATTTCCTATGGTGAGTTAAGGCACCATGAAAAATGAGCAGAAAGGGAAATAAAATCTGAAAATGTGCAATTCATACTACAGCAAACACTGCTCTAAAGGCCAAGGTTTTTTATTATCAAGTGTGTTATAATGGCATAATATCCAATACAAGTGCACTAGGTGATTGGTAACGAGCATGTTAAAATGTCACAGACTAACAGAGATTAATTTACCTCCATCTTGTGAGTTCATGATGTTCAGAGCAAACAGCATTGCATTGGAGAACGTGGTGGCCTCTTCTTTGCTTGCAAAATTCAAGCCATAGACCTGCCGTGCGTCGCGCCATTGATGAAAGGTAGGAGTTGCTTGATTGTACTTCAGTCCTTTCACAATGGAGTAATTAATCACTACCTGGGATTTGAAACAGGAGTAAGGATTAACAATACAGCTCAAAAACCCACCCAACCCTTGTGTGAAGGTTGCCTAAATGGGGAGAGGCAGCTCCTAGGGCAGCTCCTACATGGCTGCACAGTAAGGCAGTGTTTGTTTCAGTGACAGAAAATTCACATCTGGGGGTGAGATTTACAACAGTTCAGTTCAGCCTCGGGGACTTGCAAGCCAGTTTTGCAAAATCTATTACCTGCTCCTGCTTTTTACAGCACCTCCACGGGATGCAGCTGTGCAGATGCTGCAAACAGCTGTCAGGAGCCAGGGCCAGCAGCTGTTTCCATCTTTTGGAGGATGATCATGCACAATTGTTAGAAAAAGAGCCAGACAGAGCTCTTGGCACTAACCTTGCCCTATAGCACATAAATGTTTGACTCATTGCACCAGTTTTGCTTTCCTCCTCCCGTGTGTCTGATCACCACCAGCTTCTTGTGCTTAGTTTTTTCTTTAGAATCAGGCAATGACAAACCCAGACCACCATTCCTCTCCCACCTCCTCCCCTCCTGTACGTGTGGTGTTTTCCAGGTAAGAGGAGACTGCAGCAGAAGGCTGTTTTTTCTGAAATTTAATCTGCTTAATACAATGCCCTGTTTATCCTTGGGCAGGGCACTGGGACACCCAGCTACACAGCACAGCTGGGATCCAGACAGAAACCTCCACTGCTGAAGTGTAAGCTGTGCTAGCTAAGGGTGGGGAAGCAGGAATGTCCACTGTACCACTTTGTACACGGAATTTATGTTAGAGGGACTTTTGGAAAGTTTTCTGTTAACTCTATGATTCCAGCTAAAAAGCTTCAGTGTATGTAATTAGTCCAACAATATTTTTGGTAGATGTCTGACAATTCTTAATTGTACGGGCAGACTTTAAAAACTAATTTCAAAGATTAACAACTCCTAGCTCTGAGTTTGGAATTTTCAGTGGATTGCCAGTTTAAACTGGCAGAGAAACATTAGATGAGCACCTAATAAGGAACAAATTGTTTTACCCACATTAGTATTTTTGAAGGATAACAGTGTCTCATTGATACAGTTAACAGATGTCTTGCAACTTTATTAATATACAAAAAATGTTGGAAACCAACAGAGGCCATTAGACCTCAAGATGATTACAGATATACTCTTATTTCTACGATTCATTTACTTACAGAGTGAGCCTTAGAGAGTGATGTAGAAGATAGTCTTTGAGTCCTTGGTCTAGCTTTAGGCACAAATAGGATCATCCAGCTGTTGCACCCAAACCAGAATCATTACTAAGGCTCCATGAAAATGCAGTGAGAAGCAACACTGGGCTTTTCTGGACACATTTCATTGAGAAATTGAGAACCTGTGAGCCAAAGGAAGATGCAGCCCTATACTGGGTGTGCAGGCTCCCAAGAATTAGTCCCCTGGAACTGGGAAATGCATCACCAACGTGCTGCATGGGGAGACACCCACACCAACCAGAATGAAGTGGAAACTGGTCACAGCAGAGGCAATGAACTTCCTCTTGTATCTGACAGCTTGGATAGCCTTTTCTCCTTGAAAAATGAGAACACCACCCCATTCATCTACTGAGCAATGGGAGAGCCTGTACCAATGTTTCTCACACTCAAAGAGTCTCTTGAGCATCAAGTAGACTCATGCCTGGATTTCTACACCAATATTTTTAACATGGACCAATTTTTAAGTCTTCTAACCATTTCTGAGTAGACCAAGCAAGGGAAGGCTTAGGCAGTATCTTTGAGGAAAAGTTTAGAAAGATTGTGAGCTTCTACCAGGCTTTCAAAGTGAGTCTCTCACATACTAACAGAAAACTCTGTTTCAAAGGACACTCCTATCAAGGCCCAAAGAGCACCAGAGGGTGCAGTGCAGCTGTATAATAAAGGCAGGAATTGTAAAAACCTATGCCAAAAGCTGTTTAATGGAAGTCAGGTAAACTGTTCAAAACCTGCTTCCAATGAACTCCAAGGATCTGCATTGTTCTGAGGGTTAGATCCTTTTAATTGAGTAAAGACAGAATGTGAATGTTGACCTTCAGTAATCATCAGGATGCCCACACATGTAATACCGTGTCTTCAAACTCAAATCAGAGTTTACTGACAAATGAATCAGTGGGAAATGAAACTTAAAATAGCCAGAGTTTCATTTTTATCTCCTTTGGCTTGTGTTTATAGAAAATGGAAAAAAAGAGGAGGGGATCTCCTGCTGTTGTTAAGAATGAGTGCACAAAGGTGTCTTGTACAGATGGTGTGAAGACTCTACAAGGCACATGATCATAACGAAGTGCTTCAGAGCAGTAATTAAAATAAAGAAGGTCTCCCTGTTTGAAGCATGGGGGTTTTTTGCAGGTGCTTCTAAGGGATCTTTGCTCTAAAGCTTCGTATGTCAGTGAGAGAGCACATCTGCCAGGTAGAGCAGACCAAGAGTTCATCTTTTAATCTTCAGTTGTTGTCTACAATAGGTGAATTAGAGGAGCTTTCACCGGAAGTCTTGAAGAAATAAATCATGGATTTGTCCATGGCAAACAGTTCTTCCTGTAACTCTTCCCTTAGAATTTGACATAAAAGCTGAAACATGACATTTTATATGCCACTTTTTTTCCTTTTCAACCCTCTTTTAGTATTTTATATCCTGAAACAATGTAGTCTTACTCATATATCTTACTGATATAAATGCCTGTGTTGTTTTGAAGCCTGTTAAATTCTGTATTTCAATGATCTTATGTGGCAAGGAGTTTCACAGACCAGTCATGCATATCATTATGTTGGCATGTTTAAATGTTCCCATCACTGTAATGTTTAAAACAAAAAGATTTGCTTCATTTCTACCCAGTACTCTCCTTCACCCTTTGACCTCAATTTCAGGTGTAGGCTCCCTGGGAGCAACAGGGAATTTTAGAATCTGTAAAAAAGCTCAAAAGCAAGAAGAATTTCCTTTTGATTGTGGAGCTGTGAGCAGTGAGGATGGTGGTGGCTGATGGGACTCACAGGAATGGGGCTGGAGGGGACAGGGTGGGCTTCAGGGCAACACCTGATGTGTAACTCACAGCCAGGATCATGGGAAGGGTTCCCACACAAGCCTCACTGCCAATACTCCTGCTTATGGAACCAGGACAGGACAATTGCTTGTTTCTGCAGAGCATGGAATGGTTCAGCAGCTTGGGCCCTGCCATGCTGCCAGTGCTCAGGCGCATCTCTCAGGGAGCAGCCATGACTGCTGAAACAGCAAGGACATAAACGCTGCTACAGCTGAGGCCAGATTCTTTACTTCTCTAGGCAGGCCCAAACCTGATGAAGTTCTAATAAGTTACAACAGTGATTAATTGGTTCTTTCTTTTCAAATGCCGTGGTTAGCTAATATCACAAGAATCCTGTCCCTCTTTCAGTTTTGGCTTGGGTTCACATGTAAATGTCTCACCTTGCCCAAGGCCCTGAATTCACTTCTCAGCCACATGAGCACACCAGCCCCTCACGAGATGTGATTCACTTTTGAGTTGCACCCTCCTCCCTGCCTGTTTGTTCAGCTCGTGCCTTTGGGTGATGAGATCACGCTGATTTGACATCACTTGATGTAAAGTCCTAATTTTAAACCTTCACTTGATCAGGACTCTGGAATGGGGAGCTACTGCTTGTAAGCTTTGTGAACTTGGAAGTTCACACATGTCACCTTTACAACAGGCCAGGTAACAACAACAGCTGGCAAGCTGCAACATGGTTGTAAAAGACATGATTGCCACTGCTGACTTCAAGAATCACAGAATCATAGAATTGCTCAGGTTGGAAAAGACCTCACTGAACATCATGTCCAAAATGAAGGCCTCAAGGAAACATGAAACTCATGACATTGAGTGATTGTAACACTGATCTGGCCTTAGCTTCAAACCAGTTCTGGCCCCTGTGATGACTTCAAAGCTTCAGGACAGCACCTGGGGGCTTCTGAAGGCTCCTGCTCAGGCCAGCATGAGCCTGTGCAAGGCTGCACCTTGTGCAGAGCACGGAGGGAGCTCAGGTACGGCTGCTCTGTAACCCAGCACAGCCACCACACGCGGTGAGCGCCTCCCAGACAAACACAGGAACAGAGCTGTGGCCACTTCCTGAGACAGAATGATGCTCCAGCTCTGCTGCTCTACCAATTACATTCACCTGTGGTGAACTCTACAGACACTGTCAGTTAGAGAGGGAGATAGGGTGATGAGGAGATAAGGTAAGCAGAACACGAATACAGGGTCACGAGGTACAGCACATGCACCAAAAAAGGGATGGAAAAGAGAAAGACAGCTAGACAGAGACAAGACAAGAAGAGGATATGTGGAAAATGAAAAAGAGGATGAAAATTAAAGAGAGATATTATTAGAGGTGTAATATAAAACAACAAAATTAAAAGGGAAATAAAGTCAGGCAGGGATGAAGCCACAATTACTCCAGTCTGTACCTTGACAAACAGTTTGTAAAAAAAGTTTAAATTGTTCCTCCATGGTATTGCTGTATGACATATTTTAAACTAGCTTCTCAACTCTTCAAAAATCTGTGTAGCTTCATTAACTTCATCATATGCCAAATCACATTTTAGCTGAAAATTGATCCTTTTCAGATAAATATATCTTTTCTGGCAGATCAACAGATTCACTAAAGCCTCAGTTTCAGTGAGATTTAACAGAACCTGAGAGCAAGCATGAAATGGCTTGAAAAGAGAATTATTTAAACTGAAATAAATTTCTATTCTCTTTAAATGCAAATACTTAGCAAGCCTAGCAAGCTTATGATTCTATGTGAGACTCATATAAAATATATTAAATTTTGAATCTTGAGACTTTCAGAGTGTTCCTTTGAATACTACTCTGCTGCCTTGATTTTATTGATAATACTGGATTTTTATAATCATATTTAAAGGGAACACTTTGTTTAAGGGCAGTTTTAGGTGACTAAGGTAAGCAACTATACTTTCTGTTCATTTAAAAGAGGATTTTTAATCTTTAAACTCTAGAGAAATATATTCTTCTACCTGTTTCCTTCTGAACTGAGATGATTTTTAGATAGCATGCAGCATCTTCATAAGTTGGAACATTTGCAAGCAAATGAAAGACTACAGTTAACACAAAGCATGTTCAAAATGCAGCTTAAGGTTTGACTTTTTATTATGTCCTACTCTTTAAATTGCATAGTCTGATTAAGACAGACCTCTGGTACTTAGTCTCCCTTACATATATACATATTGACTTTAGGACTTCTGCTTCTTTTACACCAGCTATTCAGTTCCCTCTTAGATTGCAGTCACATGAAAATCATTTACATTCACCAGCTGGCTATGTAAAATGAAGAACTAGCATGGCCTGGGACAGAGCAGTACTGGCTTTCATAACTGACTAAGAAAACACTGTATTTCATTTAGTTTTGAAAATATTTTCTATTTCTGAATGGAACTGCTTTCATATAATGCCTTTGTTCTACAGAAAAAAATAAAAGCAGTCGCAAAACTTTTGGCGGATGTTTCAAAAGTGCACTGCAAGGAGCTGAAAACCAGTGTGCTCAAAACCCACCTATTTTTGTTCTGCTTTTTCTTGTTCAGAATGATTACTCTGCATAGGCATGGTGTAGCAAAGTCACTGTCACCTCCAGTAAGGAACCTGAGTAACTTTTCCAGCTGGCCCAAGCACCTTTACAGCTGTCAGCTGAGGATCATCAGCATTCCCACAAGCAGATCAATCCATTCAACACTGGTGGCAGCTGAGAGGTGGTGGTGCCCTGGCTCCTGCTCTCTGGGTTGGCCTGACCTGGCTCAGCTTGGCTGGATTTGCCCTGCCCCTGCCAATGTCACACCAGCAGCAGTGCTTGCCTCACCTTCCCAGGGGGCAAATTCCCACTTTTTCCTGATCCCTGTGCCATGCAGAAGGCCCAGGGGGAGCACAAGAGGTGGGCAGGCTGCTGGAGCTATGCTGTGGCAGGTCTGGGCTGAGCATCGTGCTCTGGTGGCCAACAGGGGTCTGATCCCAGTTCTGATAATCTAAATCCCATATTATTCCTTTAATACCCAAGGAGGGCCTGCAAAATTAGTCCGCTGTAAATCAGATCACAGTGTGCACCTAGGATTTTAAAGTGCATTACAAGGAACTAATTGCTTATCACAGCAATGTAACAACCACTCTTTGTGGGACAGCAGTGCAGAACAATTGATTTTTATTTCTATTTTTAATATAGTGCTAAGAACAAGTAAAAAGTAATTTGGGAGGAGCTGAGAGCAAAACCTGCAGAGTGAATAAGACTCATTTAACAAGAAAAAATTGTGGGGGGGAAGAAATAACATTTAAATCTCTTTGCCATCTACCAAACATTCTTTTTTCAAATATGCAGTAATAATTTATGATATATTGTGTGTGCAAAAAAATGATACAAAACCTGAATTGCTGGAGTATAAACAGACTAGTAGACACCTTGCAGGGAGCAGGAAATGTTGCATTAAGTATAGAATTGAGCTTACCAAATGAGATCAAAGGTTAATTTACAGGAAACTTGGTGTAGTTACTCACTTGTTGATCCTGCAGTTTAACTCCAACTACCCTGAAGGTGTTTGTGGCCGTGTTGTGGTAGATGTTGATTCTGCTGAATCCCTGCTGGCCAGGTTTGATTGGCACCCATTTCTTACTGGTATCGTCATAGACCATAACTGAAGCTCGGGCTTGGCAAATACTCTGTTCACTGGGGAGAAAAACAAAAAAATCAGGAAAGAAAAGAGTGAATTTGCTGCTTATTGCTTATTACTTAAATCTTCTAGAGGAAAAAAACCAACAGAAACTATCAGTACTACTTTCAACATATGTTTTATAAGAGATCTGCTAATCCTTTGAATGCGCTCTGTTAAATTAAAGCTGACATGTTATGTGTTCACAGACTTTTAAAACCTCCTGTATGCTACTGTTTTGAACCAATAATCTATTTTATATAAAACATTAAGCCCTAAGAAATAACCTGCATCACATAAACATTATGAAAACGGTCCAACAGCATGAATGCTCTATTTATTTTATGTATCTATTGGCAAGCGAAGCCTTTTACATTTGTATGAAAACCTAGCAATATTTTACAGCTTGCTGACAAAACAAACGTGACACCCACAGCTGAGTTATACATTTCAAACTGTATAGCAGACCTTGGAGCAAAAGCCATGTTAGGTAAACTGAAGAAATCAATTAAGTTAATCCAGCTGACGCCTAATTCCCAGACCTGCTGACGCACTTGGAAGTCCCAGAATACCCAGAGAAAAACACACAGGAACTCTTTTCTCCTTCATCCTCATAGCAAGGAAAGTGGGGAAGGGGAATCCACAAACCTGGATGCATGCCAGCATTAAAGTATATAACCAGTGTTTTGTATAGTGTAAATAAGTATTTTTCTCCTTTACAGTCACAGAAATTCCTCAGTACATTAGCTCTTGTTTGTTAGTCATATCCTGAGTAATATACATACAGAAAATCATAATAAAACACACCCTTCAAGGGCAATAAATGCCACTGGCAAATGCTGTGACATGTAAATACAGGTCAGAATTTCAGTTCCACTCTCCTGATCTCCCAGCCAGTTTTCTTATACCAGAGGAAATACAAGTTGAAGAAAAAATCAATCCTGCAAATTTTGGAGCTTTGAGGTCTTAAATGTAACAGGGATTTTCAACAAGCAAATAATGACCTTATGCATTTATGATTCAGTTAGTACATCTACATGAAACTGTCGAGATCTATGTCCTGCAAAAACTTTAGGTTCATGACTGTCCTGTTAACTTTAGATCAATATATAGGTGTATACATACCTCCCTTCCTCAGCCCAAGCCATATTAAATAATTTTTGACAATGCAACAGCAAGTGGTTAATCCTCTTTGCACACAAATCCCTCTCCTCCCTCTTGATTTGGGTTTGCCTCCCTAGCACACACACACACACACACACACACACAGGAGAAGCTCCTGGGTGATGCCAAACCATGTTGCTGCACTGCAACTGTGCCAAATTACACCACTTGTAAATTTTACCCGCTGCTGCACACCCAAACTTGCCTGACCCCATCACTGCCATCATTTTAATGAAAGGGAGCACGTTACTTAAGTATTAAGAGGATCTGGGTTGATTACAGCAGCAATTTTCAATCTTTTCTGACCTGTGGGTCTCAAAAAGATTTCCAAGGCAGATGTATCCCCATGGTACACTAAAGCCTACTGACTCTGGCTTGTTTTGTCAATCACTTTACACAGCCTCCAGGTAGCCCACAGGCCTCCTCCCGGCTGTGAGCAAAAGCCTGGAAAGTCCTCACAGCATTTATAGAGGGAGCAATAATGCCAGCAGACATCTCTATAAAGAACAAGGTAGGAAAATTCAGAATAAATTGTATTTTTATTATGTATCATAGAAACAGCTAAATTCTGTTACCAGAGCAATATATACAGATCAGAAGG
The DNA here is from genome assembly GCF_028018845.1 of Melospiza georgiana. Lineage (NCBI taxonomy): Eukaryota > Metazoa > Chordata > Aves > Passeriformes > Passerellidae > Melospiza > Melospiza georgiana. Next base: position 52,173,932 of record NC_080435.1, on the reverse strand, counting down.
ACAAAACATGATTTTATTTATATTGTTCAGAATTCATAAAATCCAGCTCATCCACCAGTTGCTATTGCTTTGTGAGATACCTGGAGAACAGCTGCACCTTTGCTGATGTACTTACCCAGCAAACACCTCTCCCCCCTGTGTTTTAAGGTAAGCTAATGTCTTGTGGCAGCTCCTCCACATCTGACACGAGCAGCTGAGGGATTTGAGCTCCTTCCAGCCTGCCTAATCCTCCAGCTGCTGCAGGAGCTGCAGCCTGGCAGCACTGCCTGCATCCTCCAGACCTGCTTTTGCTAGCAGGGGCCTTGTGCCACCTCCAGCTCCAGAGAGAGGGGAGCATCAGCTGCCAGGGCACAGCAATGCCCTGCCCAGGAGCCAGGAGCTCCAGGAAAATGTTGTTCCTGGGAGAGTCACACTCAGCCAGTGTGACACCACGTCCTTCTCCTCAAGCCTTGCCAAGCACTACAAGTCCTGCTGTACACTGAAGTAAGCAAGAGCACATCACTGCCTTGATCAGAACAATACTGTCTCCATTTCAGATGAATTTGGGAATCCACAATTACCACGAGCTGCTAAATTAGTCAAAATTCATTAAATTATCCTTACTTCCAACAGACACTACACCTAACCATCCAGACATGGGCGCCTTAACATAGCATTGCTCACTGTGCCATTCCCAGATCCCAGCAGACACAGCAACTTGGCCTCCAGGCTTTGCTGCCACCAAAATCAGCAGCAAAGGAGCTGCTGCTGCCCTGTGGCTGAAACACAGACCTCAGGAGCAGGGTTTGATGCACGACAGCCAATTGTTCCTGTGGCATGAAGCAACAGCACACCAAGCTCCATCCCTGCTCTCCTGCAGTCAATGGAAGTTTTTCATCGTTCATTTAAATGGAAACAGGATTGAGCCTGTTATCTGGCCCCCAGTGAAATAACAGAAAGGAACATAAAACAGCACACCAGGGGAATCCTTTCCTGCAAAGCACTTCATCAATCTTTCAGCATCCAAAATGCCTCCAGGGACCCATTGCTAGCTTGCTGTCTCCCCCTAAATGGAGTGAGACAACTCCAAGAGTTTAGTAACTCTTTATTCTGAAGACTTTCTACTCTTCCCATGCATAAAGGGCACAACTGTCCCACTGCTGCTTTAAGAGGCTTCTCTAAAAACAGCAAGAAAATATTCCCTTTATAAACCTCACTGAGAATCTCTCTATTACTCTCTGTACATTATTTTAAACACAAATCAAGTACCAGTGATTTCATGAAGGTCTAGCAAAAGTTTTGGTTATTTTTAGGACCACACATGGTCAGCTACATGTGACAGGTAATAAATGTGCTTAGTGACACAATTCTGAGTAGCCACATTCCTTCTCCATGATAAGAGTTTGTTATATATTAGTATTTACATGTAAAATTATGTTTGCACACTTCTAGAACTTGGTTTATCTTCCTAATACACAGAAGTTATTGAAAATTTGTCATTTGCTGGACGTCCACCAAATTTCACACACATCAAATATGAGGAATTCTCCTACTGATATTTTATTTTACTTTAACATGCAGTCAGACTCATCCACCTGAGTTCCCACCGTAGGTAATTGTGTATAAAAATATATAAAAAATTGAATCATAGAGAGGTCTTAATTACAAAATTGTTCAGGTTTGTGCCCCAACATCTGCTCCAATTTGCAACACTTTACTATGGGGCTGATTAAAGTCATCTTATTTAAATGTGGAGGGGATGGGGTTCTTCCTAGGGACCCCAAATCCTAATATTCACCCCTGTTTATTCTGAAAGCATCACATCTGTGGGAAGGCAAACCTCTGCACTAGTACCATTTGTTTGCCTGAAGTTAAAGAAAGTCTGCTTAGTTTTGTTCACAGGTGATATTTAAAATCAAATGTTCATTGTTGAGATTTATAGAATATTTTTTCAATACTACAAAACTGTAAATTAAGAAAAAGAGTTTGCAGATAATACTGTTTGTTTCCTTCTGTGTGATACATTTTGACCCACTCTCATCCATCTCTCTTGTGTAAGATTAATCTTAAAAAATCAGCAGATTGGTTAAATTGGATTGAACCCTGCTTGAAAGGGTCAGCATTGACCTTTCTTGCCCAGCACTTTGAGACAGTGCTGCAGGGAAGGTGTCTTTGTCCTGGAATAACACTCCTCTCCTCTTCCATCTGTTCAGAACCTGAAAATGCAGTCCTTTCTTCCTGGCTTCTAGTAAGCATAAGACTACCAAGATCTATAGCCAAAAAAGAGCCACAAATGGAATAGATAACACCAGGATTCCTGGGAAAATACCTGTATTTTTTCTGAATTGTCACATGACAAGCAGTGGCCTGGTACTACCTAGCCCAGTGGGTAATCCAAATATACAAACAAATAGCTCAGGCTGGAACCACAAAAGACCTGTCCCAGAGAATAAACAGGAAAAAGAGAGCAAACCATAATGTTTGGAGGAGATTCTGGCTCTGAAGGGTCTCTAAGGCTTTTCCCTCTCGTTCCAGACCGAGTGGCCAAGCTGCACTGTGCTCCTTCACTGACCTGTTTTCTCTACTTACCCTGTTATCCTCTTAGGAGTAAAACTTTTGCAGAGCTTGGTACTGAGTGCCTGAGCCCCCTCTGAGGAGCAGCCCGTGCAGAGCCTGCATGGCACAGGGTTATCCCAGCCCTACCCTGGAGCCCTGTCCAGCCCCAAACCACCAGAGCTCACACCTCTGGGGCAATGGGAGAGGCTTCAAATGCTTTCTCCTAGAGCCAGGACAAGGTCACACAGCTTTTGGGGGGGGTCACCAAATCGTGCTCACAAAAGGAGTAACAAATATCCACGACCAGCTGACATTGGGATCAAACACCTAATTCTGTGGGCGTTGTGTCAGGTGCCAGGTGCACCTGGACACTTCCACTCCTTATTTACAGACACAGCTGTGTCCTTAGGACAGACACTCTCTTAGCTAAAGCTTTTTCCCTCTGAAAGCTCCCTGATAGAAATCAAGATCTCATCCTTTGAACCAATTACAGATCTACCTTGTATCAAGCTGCTCATGATTCTTTGACCTTTAAAGATGCTCTTTTCTTGTATTCATAGAAAACGCAAGTAGCTATTTATACAAGCATTTACCTTATTCTTAATTTCCAGCCCCCATATGTCCCCCCTCAATATTTTTACTATTAATAATTAGAGTTATTTTAGACTGATCTAATCAGACTTATTGGTGTGAGAAATTGTTGACATTACTTAGTCCTAGGCTTGCCTTACTTGAGAATGAAACTTCAGCCCAGAAAATGTGGGGGATAAGGAACAAGTCATTTAGCACATCTCACTCTACTTGTACACTGGGGCTGCCACGGGAAGTCACATTTGTGTGGTTAAACGTGACATGCAAGAAATTGCTGATGCTGATTTTAGAAGCTGACAGAATACTCTCAATGTCAGCTAAAACAGCTAATGTACATCCAAAATCCTGTATACAGAGATATGCAATCTGTGCAGTACAGTGTAACCTCAGAATTGGCAAGCTACAAGTCATGTTCCTGCAGCATTTTAAAGCGTACTTCAAACACTAATATACTGATTTGCTAAACATTTTAACAGTTTTCACTGTAATAAATACAATAATGACTGGGATGCAGGGGAAGTGTTTCAGTAGTAAGCTGAATCAATGGACGTTTCTCTCTGACCACTGGATTTAGAGAACAAAAAACCTGAGAGACCCTTTGGACACGAGATAGTCAGGTCATTTGGGCTTCTATGGAGACCATAGCTGAGATCAGTTTGTTAGAGATAAAGTTGCTGTAGTGCAGTGACTCTCCAGCCCTCCCACCAGAGATTCACCACCAGCTCTGCTCATGGCCCCCCTTCTTCTTGGGAGCCTCATTTCTCCAGCACAATGTCAGTCACACTTGTGACTCCTGGGACCCCCTGCTTCAGAGTCTACTTCCCTCTGCAACCAAAGTTGCAGCACAGCCGGTGTCACCATCGTTCACCTCTGTCCCAGAGCCCTGAAGAAACTTCCTCAAGCAATGCAGCAACACCTCATAGTGAAAATACAGCATTTAGCCCTTGATCACACCAAAGGGCAGCCCCATGGGGGCTTTATAGCCAGAAAGGCGCTTTCAGTCCTGAGTGACATGTAAATGCTTGACTATTTTATAGCAGATATTTAGATAGCAGCAGTCACACTCTCATATATAATATGGAGGTGCCACAATGACTGCCTCCAGATGTTTTCTGAGCTCCATTTCCTGGCATTACCTGAAAAACCAACCCAGTGGTCAGAAGTTCTCCATTTGCACTTGCTCCTGGTTGCCTGCCTGTGCAGAGGGACCTACCCAAGAGTGCTGCCCTTGCTCCAGCCAGCCTGAAGGGAAGGTCCCACAGAAGCTGCTGGTTTTGGTGTCCTGCTCAGGTCTGCACATTCACCTTGCACATCTTTTGGTGCTGGAGTTTGTCTGCACTGCCAGTGGGACAGAGGAGCCTTTTGCACTGAGCATCTGCTGAAGGTGCCTGGCCATCACCTTTCTGCACTGTTAAACTCTAGCATCTGAACTCTTTAATATTAAATAATTACAAGAAAATAGTAAAAATATGAAGCCTCCTTCATAAGCAGCTCTCGAAAGGACTGACACGGTTAAATAAAGTCATGACACACCTGCAAGACAAATACATATTTTACAGAGCAGGAAATGGAAATACTGGTACTTATAGGACCATTAAGAATAAGATGAACACTGATTCACCTCCATAAGGAAGAATATTCAAAAGTTACTTTCTGTTAGGAATAAGACATTAATTTTGAATTGTCCCTTACTACATTGGCATGCCCAGTGGGAACTGCCTTGTCCAGTATCTGCTGCAGATACCCACAGCAGACACATCAGCTGGAAACCAGGGAAGAGACAGTTTATGAGGCACCCAGATTGCACAATACGCCAGGACTTTGGCAGATGAGTTGCTAAATTTGGGAATACACACACAATCCCGGCATGACCGGAGAAACTTGCATAACCTTCTGTCACCCCTCAATGCTCTTGAGCATGGGAAAAGTGAGAAGAAATACAAAAAATTATACAGTATGCAAACATGACTCCAGAGGAACAGATACTTCGCGTGGGTCTGACTGTCAGCCCAGAACAGCTCAGTCCTCAGCACTGCCAGCCGAGGTCTGTGAGAGCCCTGACCTCTCAGTGTCTGCCACAGCTCTTAAATAGCACATCTGCCAATCAGGGCAGATTCGGGGCCAGCAGAGAGGCCACAGACTGATGCCCTTGTAAGCCAGCACATCTGCTTAGTTTGTGTTGCTGAGATTTTAAAACCATGCAGTGCTGTTAATTTTAACCCATCCCTCTTCTGGTAGGTTTTGTGAACTGAAGCATGAGAATTCAAATGACTCTCAGGGGAGCTCCAGTTATCAGCATCTCAACTCAGCACGTTAAGAAACGCTTAGAGAGATCTGCTTTGCACAAGGCACTTCACTGGGGAAGTGTGTGATTAAGCTAAGTGCCATTGCTGCCAAGCCATGCTCCAGGAAACTTTTTCTTCCAAGTTCCAACAACTGACTGCTAATGGGGACTCCTGATGGAGGAACTTCACTGCTCCATTAATGCTTTGAATCATGTAAAGTTTCTTTCTGTGAAGTGGGGCTCACTTCCAGATTTTATACACCACCTTGAAGATACACTTTGGGAGTTGCTAAAAGTAAATATCAAGTAAATGTTTAGAAGTTCCTAAAAATTAGTCAAGTAAATGGCCTGGAGAAACACCAGGAACTCAATTAGACAAAAACAGTAAAAAAGCAACTCAACTGGATCAGGTTGCTATCAATATACACTACTTCCCTTCCCCCTTAAATTACAGAAATAAAAGTGAGAAGTACCTAATCTTGTAAAATATGAATTATGCAAAACTGAACTGTCAAGTGAAAATACATGACTGAGGGCTCTCACTCCTGGGCCAACCATACCTGTATTTCAGGAGAATGATACCTTAAAAAAAGGCTTTGAATGATCATAATTATAACTAATGACCAGGAAAGGTAGACTCGAAAGTGAATAGAGGAAATCAACATAAAGATCTTTCATTAAAGCTGGCATCACTTTGCCTTGGCTCCCTTCAATCCCAGAAGAAATGTAAATAAACCTGTGACAATTCCCCTCCAGCTGATGGAGGCAGATCAGGAATGAAGAAACCCTCGCTCCATCAAGTCAGCTTCTCCCTCACTACCAGGGGATGCATATTAATGTAGCATTGCCATAAAAGCTTAATTACCATTTTATACAATTATAAATTATCCTACCAGGCTATAACCAAAACCCAAACCTTCTGTGTTTATCACAATACTCTCTTCCCATCCAGTGCTCTCCTTCGCATCCAGTCGCATTAATTCTGGTCACCAGCGTCCCTGCCAAGAGTCACAGTCCCCAGGTACTTACGTGCCTGCCATGGAGGAGGACCTGGCCAGGCAGTCCCACAGAGGTGTACGCTCAGAGCCGGCACGTGTGCTCAATTCCAAACAGCCTATTTCACCTGAGCAGAAGACAGATTTGGCAGAGACACAAGCCAAGAGTCTCTATGAAGGCTTATAAGCAAAACAGGAAAGGGAAGCGCTGTTGAGAGAGCAGGAGGGCAGGAAGTAACATACAGCAGGGGCGGGGAAGGCACTTTAAAGAAGAAATGTTATTATTTCTTATTGCTGCTTTGCTGAGCAAAAGTACAAACAATATAGATGAAGATTAGATGCGCCGTTGTTGCCTCATTGGAGGCGTGGATATTAAAAAGTTTTCACACGTTTTCTCAAGGCGCAGGTTCACTGTCCAAGCAAAAGAAAAGCAAATAAAGCTCGGACCCAGAAAAAAAAAATTGCTGTTATTAATTTATGGCATGGGTGTTTACACAGCACAGAACCAAACCCAGGGGCCCTGGTGGCACTGAGGGCCCTGCACCGCCTGGCAGCCAACCTGGCATCCTGCTGAGGGCCAGCTCCAGCCCAGAGCTTTACCTGGCACAGCACAGTGCTAATTTTATCTCCTCACCCACTCAAATGCCTTTTGCACATGTGCTCAAGTTGACCTGGAGCAGAGGACGCAGGGTGCAGACACCAGGTAACTTCCCAAAGCACCCAAGAAACTGCAGAGCTTCTCAGCTCGGGAAGAACTGCTGGAAACACAGTCAGAAGCCATGGTTTTACCATGGAGGCACACAGACTTCTCTGGGAGTCAGCATCAGAGGCCCTGAAGTCTCTGCTAATGAGAGCAGAACCTGCAGAGCCCTGAGGAGACCGGTCCTCAGGAGATCACACGATTCCTGACATCCTTGCCGTGCTTTCAGAGTGTAACATACATTTGTAGAACCTTAGATCTCTGTTTAATACAGCAAAAAGAGAGATGTGTAAGAAATAAGCTAAATTTGACACAAACCCTTCAGTGCAGTTTCTGCTGGGCATCAAGGGCTGCAAACACGGCTCCACCTAAGCAGGGGAGCAGAGCTCTTTCCACCTTCACTGTTTTTCCTGTTACAAGAGATTACTTTCATGGTCCAACTGAAAGACCTACAGAAACTATTGCTGAAATGGCACCTAGTGAAACCATGGGTGTCAAAATCTGGCTGCTCTCACAGCTGGTGGTACATCGCCTGCTCAGTTGCTGCTTCCAGTTCCTCTGCAGAAAATCTCTGTATGACTGAAGAGTTTCAGTTTTCTGATGGGGGGAGTTTAAAAGCCAACAAGAATTGAAGTTCTCACTGACATTTAAGCACAGCTTTTCCTGTAGTGCTTTTGTTTTTTCTCTATTTCTTTCTGTTTAATGAAGGATTTTATTGTTGCTCGGGATTTCAATTTGGCTGCATTTTTCTGCTACTATATCCTTCTGCTTTGAGATCTGTGTGGATGATGGGCACTACCTTGTTTCATTCAAAAAAAATCCTGCTTTTCATTAATTTAAAACTTTTCAAGTGGCAGTTCCTTTGTATAGCTCACATATCCTAGACAATAACTGTAGAGTTAGTCAGTGCAAATAGTACTTTATTGCATGTATTAGAAAAGGACATAACCTGAAAAATGCATCTCCAAGTAAGTATGGACACAAATCACTAATGGCCCAGATCAGCCATGCTGGCTCCACTGTTCTAGGCAGAAGGATGCAGGAAGATGAACTTAGATGAACTTAGGAAGATGAAGATAAGCAAAGATCTGAGGAGCCTTTTTATTTCTCTGATGTGTCTGAGATAGATATGGTCACTGATTTGGGGGAAAGGAGACAGCACTTATGAGTATGATAATTTCCCTGTTAAACCCAGTAGATATTACCCTCCTTACACACAAATATCAGCTACAATAATATCAGCTAGAAAACTCTGGTTTTAAATATTTGGTTCTCCTGAACAAACAGCTTTGAGCACACCTGGAAACTCCCGACCTCCCCTCTCCTGCTGCTGAAGGCCAGCAAAGAGCAGGTCACTACTGACACATCCAATGTCACCCCAGGAAACAGTGACAGTGAGTAGGACAAAGCCCAGGGCTGCCTTTCCATGCCCCTGTCATAAGCCAAATTAATTTCACTAAGCACCATACATTCCAGCAGAAGTGCCTCTAATCACCTCTTTGCATTGCTAAAATGCCTCCATGGCCCTGCACTAGAAAGGGAGCACTTAGAAGGACACAGCGCTGTGTGACAAATGACACATAAGACCGAGTAGCTGACTTCTATCCAGTCCTCACAAAGAACCATATGCTGGATAAACAGATTATTTCAGTCATGTGCTGAGATCTGTGTGAGCAGATCAGGATTCCTAAACACAGAAGCGAGGCTTTACTTGCAATTAAGTGAATATTCCCATAGGTTTGCAAGCAGCACGTCTGCTGGCCATGCACTCAGCTTTCATGTTCCAAACACTCCCAAGTCTTGGATTTGCTTTCTTTTGGAGAGTTTCATTACTAGATGAATTGTGATTTGTATATGACAATAATGTTATGTATTTTCAATCCTGAGAGCTGTAGGCTGAGCTAGAAAGGTGAGTGCCTCAGCCTCAAAATGACTAATCTCCAAGCATAAAACCCAGGATATTTTTAAGAATGAAGTGAAACACTGTAGAATGTGTTGCTCATACTATTAAAAAAATTTGAATCACAATCATAGTATAAAACTGTACCCACCTACGAGTTAATTGAAGGTAGACATGATTAAAATATTTTTTTCTTAACAAGCATGTTTCAGACCTTCCAAATAACTATTTATACTTATATATCTGCTGGGTTTAGTTCTGTGTTATCCTCAAAAGGCAACATATATATTGCACAAATTTCAAAATTTGCATATGGCAAGTCTTTCATTTAACGATTTCATGATTAAGAAATCTGGAAGTTCCCACTGAAATATTACACTCAAATTTCACAAACTACAAGACAGTTTCATGAATATATGCACAAATGATATGCAACAGCATATAAAATATGCATTTATATATTCAGATTTGTAAATCTAATTTCACAGCTGTTAATAGTCTTTGAATGTAAGACATTTCCTCATACACTGAGATTTGCAACTGTTAAACATGCTGATGAGGCAAAAAAAAAAAAAAAATCCTTGTCCCCAGAAAGTTTAACCCTGTATGTTAATATATGTCCTTGCTCTCTCAAATAGCTTTTTTCCATGCTCCCCATTCATTTGAAAGGAGCATGAGAGAAACCATACAGGAGTGTAAAATATACTTATTTACTATTAGAAGAGTTAAAAATGTGCAGTGAGGTGAGGTGCCAGGTGCCACTTCAAGAGCAAAACAATTGATCCTGCACTGAGCATATTTTATAAAACAGTCTTTTTGGGGATATTAATTTAGGATGCAACTCCATCACTGCTGAGGTGCAAGGAAGTCTTTCCATGGACTTAAGAGGGACAAGATTGAGCCTTTTGTATAGATCCATTCAAGTAGTGATAAATAAACATATGGCAGGAAAAAAAAGCGTTTTAAAGGCCACGTGCTATGCAGGATTTGGGAAGCCCTATTTTTTCCTTCTGGAAAGCCCCTGGCTCTCAAGTCATGCAGTGCCCTTTGCTAAGATGATTTCATCTCACCCTCATTCTGCAGAGGGAACAGCCAGGACTCACCTGCTTCCAGGGGGATGTCTTGGCTGATGCAAACAGCTTAGGTATTGCCTGAAGGAAATAACTGTATTGCAAAGAATTAACTCCGTGGCTGCCTTCAATTTTCCTCTCTATAAAGTGTGATGAGCAGCGGGCAGTGAGCCCAGACCCCACGGTAAGCAGCATGGAACAAGTTCCAGACCATATGGAGAGAAATAAACTGCCACTTCATACACAGGGCATCTATACTGTTTTTGTGCTTGAGTCAGCTAATTGCACATCCGCAAATCAGCACATTCATAACAAATGGAGCGTTATGATATCATGGGAAATCTATTTAACATGATCAAAGTCTGCCAGGAAAAGTTCCCCTGAAATTATGAAAGTACTTAAGAGTCCTGAGTGCCGGGGACATTTTACAGTCCTTATTAAACAAACATTTTCCCATTGTTTCATGGCAGCTGGTGGTACCAAGGGCTGTATCTTCCAAGGCTCCATGCCAGCAGTCTCACTGCAGCCACCAGCATGGGCATCTCTGTACCTGGAGTTAGAACCAGCCCCACCACCCGGACCTGCTCCAGAGCAGCAAAGAACAGCTGTCACAGACATCTTTTATGAAAAACCCTTTCCTTAGGATTTTTCCTCCTGAGAAGATGAGAGGCCTCAGGAACAAAATGTAAACAATGGTTATCTGCTGCTGTGGAATGCAACAGGTGGATCTGTGATTGGCCCATGTTGGTTGTTTCTAATTAATGGCCAATCACAGTCAGTTGGCTCAGACTCTCTGTCCCAGCCACAAGCCTTTGTTATCATTCTTTCTTTTTCTATTCTTAGCTAGCCTTCTGATGAAATCCTTTCTTCTATTCTTTTAGTATAGCTTTAATATAATATATATAATGAAATAATAAATCAGCCTTCTGAAACATGGAGTCAGATCCTTGTCTCTTCCCTCGTCCTCGGACCCCTGTGAACTCGGTCACAAACAGCTGCTGTTCCCAGCAGTACCTCAGCTCAGGCATACCATCTCCTTTCTTTTCCAGAAGATGGGACATACAATGTTGCAAACCCCCTTCTGTACTGCAGATTTTGAGGGGTGTGCTTAGCTTTTCCACATCACTTTTTTATGTTAAAGTTTAGCAATGCCCTTGATCTAAAGAGCCATTAGACATGGTCTAAGTGTAAATATAAACTCACTTGGGGTATCAGCTGGAAAACATTCTCATATCTATATCACCAAGCATATGCTGTCCCCCAACATTGCTCCACAGCTGATGTATTTTCACCTTCAGCTTGCATTTTTCCTTAAATTTAGCAAACATGATGAGTGGTTTCAGCAGCTGTTGGCAGAGGTCCTTTCAACTGCCCACATTACTTTTTTATAGCACTTGATTTATGGGGTGGTCATGTAAATTTCTGGGGTTTGTATGTGAAACAAGAAATACCAACTTCACAATGGCCCCAAAGGAAGACCAGGAGCTTCTCACTCAAAACTAGCACTGCCTCAATTCTGGTGCTTACCTTAGCTATTTAATGCTATCCACCACTAAGAAATGCAATTCAAGCATCATGTTTTGCTGAACAGATCAGATATTTGTATCATGGGACAGCCCTATCACATGTGGCTGGCACCATAAGCCTGTGGAAGGGTTTCTATGACAAACCTTTCAGAGGCTCATGGGTGGGTGAGGTGTGAACATAAGGAGAGGTTTTCTGATGTAAGGGATGCTGGAGTAAAGAAAAACCATATAAACCCAGCTCAAGAGACTGGAGGGGAAGCAGCTGACCAAAAATGGATCAGAAATCACACATAACTGTGTTTTTATCAGTTCTCTAAAGGCACATGCCTGTCTGATGTTCAGGTCCTATCATTTGATATTAATTGGGAAAGCACTTTTCAAGCCAGCAACCCCATCCCTAAAAAGTGAGGGCTCAAAGTGAAGGTTGTGCAGGCTCTACAAGGCCAGGTTCATACCAAGATGAAGAATGACTGCCCTTGTTTCTGATATTTATGTTTCTTAAAAAGGACAGGTTGGAAACAATCGCTGACTTACAGGCACAGGGAAGCTTCAACTTGTAGAAGGATCCCTGAAGGTGGAACGGGTACTGTCAGCAGTTTGTCATGTCAGCTTTCACTGCCATGGAACACAACAAGGTGCACACATGCAGGGAAGCTCTCCTTTAAAAGCATCCATATTCCTTCCATATTTTTTCATTTTCACGTGCATTTCATTTCATTTTTGCACTAATCAATACTTGCTTTATCCTTGCTGAAGTTGGTGGCAAAATTCCTATTAGCAATTAGCCATTCCAGCTGCAGCAGCAATTTATCTTTTATATCATCTGTGTCATCAGTTAGGAAGTAGAACAAGGAAAATTATACTGATCTGTTGAAGCCCCATCTTAAATCCAGTGTTTGCAGTGATGGACAATGAGTGTGGCCCTGATATTTGCAGATATACTTTGGCTGGGAAAAATAACAAATCATTGTTGGGCCCAAACAAGCTGCACAATTGAGTCACAGTGTTGATTTAGATTAAATATTTTTAGTCTGTTAAAAAGTGAACATTGCAGATCTGACTGTTTCTAGTGTTCCATCAGGGAAAAGGTGACACTCTCTTTGAGGTGGGCATAAAACAGCACCAAATGTCAATAAACTTGACTCAAAAATCCATATTAATTGTGGCAATCAGGAAAGTGGGAGGATGTCTCTTAAATTTCACAAGAAGAATAATTTTCAGATTATTTTAGTAAAAATAAACACAAGGACAGCTAGCAAATGGAGATGTGCAGTATACAAATCCTTCATCCAAAACTACTGACAATACTTATTAAAACAAAAATTATCCTGGCAGACCCTTCTTTTTCCCTTTTCCCTCCTTCGATTATTTATTGGCAAAGATTTTTCCCATTGCCTGACAGATAAAAAGATTTTCTGAGTGCCAAAACTGAAACAGGATCCCTGAGCACATTTGTGCTCCAGACTTGTTTGTGCACGATATTTGTCAAATAATAGCAGAAGTATTCTTGCTTTACCATGATTTTTATCCTAGCAACTTTTCCTCCTCTTATCTTGTCCAAAATTATTTTCTTGACTGTGTTGTGTCCTCTGTGACTTTCCCATCACCATGCAGGGACACCACAAAGTGCCATTTCTCAGGAGCCGGGCATTTACTAAACACATGCAAGATGGCAGTGAATTGCTGGTGAACCTGACTGTGTCCTGCTCTCACCTCACACAGGACATCAGACTGGATCCCTCTCCTCTCCAGCCACTTGGTGAGTGTCAGAAACCAGTGACTTTCATTCCTCTGTCAAACTGGGCTGACATTTCTGAATGTGCTGGTCAGCTACTGGGAAGGTGATAGAGAGAAGGAAGAGGATGGGCAGATGTCAGGACCTCTAGCTTATCAGAGTGACCCCGAGAAAAGTTTGAAAGTCTCTTTTCCCAGCCCGGCACTTGAAGAAGGAGTCAGGGCTCTTCATTTCTCGGTCTCAAGGTTGTTTATTGCATCCTATCTATAAAAAATGTTCTCCTGCCCTGCTGAGGTCTGTCCAGTAGGACAGTTCCAGGCACTCTGCCTGCCCCTGGGGTGGTGTTATGTCTTTATACTCAAAACTACGTGTACAATATTTACAATTACTTTCCAATACCAATCACCTCTGTTAGACAGTGACCTCCTACTCTAAACCAATCTAAAAGTGCCAACATCACAGCAGAAGATGGAGGCCAAGAAGAAGAAGGAGAAAGGTTGGAACACGCCCAGATCCCTCCATCTTGCCCCCTGAACCCCCATACCAGAAACCCCAAAATCTACTTTTTCACCCTGTGATAACTTCACTATTATTTTACTTAAACTGTTGTGGCTTACTGATCTTCATATAAGGTTGGTAACTTGCTCCATGGGTCATAATCAAACCCACAGGTGTTTTGTGCTTCGTGCCCAGGCTTCTGAGCCCCTTGGCAGGGGTGTTGGCCATCCTGGACAGCCAGAGGGATGTTCTGGGTTCCCACATCCAGAGAGGTAAAGCATAAACCTTATTTTCTTAGAAGAGCAAACCAAAGTCCTGTTGATAGGGAGGGTCTCCCAAAGAATTGCTGCTCACCTCCACTGGTACGCTGACCAGTTTGTCCATCTGATGACCACCAAACCCTCCACAATGGCATGCACAGTTCCTTTCAAAACCAGCATCAGAATTGCAGACTTCTCCCAAAAGTACAATTTTCTAGTAATTTGGCATTTTTTTCACTGTCTAAAATATGTAGGGGTTTTGTCAGCACTTCAGACTTGTCAAAAGATAACCCTTCCATCCAAAGATAAAGCTTCATTCACATAAAAGCTTAGCCCTTGAGCCATTACACAGAGTGGGAGTACTCAACAGCCTCTGTCTGTGTCAAGACGTGCTTTTCATAACAATACCCTGGGTTTATTATAACAGGACTGAAATCTTTCAAACTGTCCTTTTGCATTACTGATACAATGGTTTGGGGAAAAAATGAAAAATTAAAAGAGAAATTAAAATCACTCAATCACTAAATCACAGCAAATTTACAGAAATGTCAGGTAAGAGAAAGGATACAGAGAATGGGGAAAGTTTCAGTAGTAACTCAGCTCGCTGTTCCTTCTAATGCCTTTCTGAACCTTCTACAGCTCCACCATCTCCCCAGATCACAAATTCAGGTCATGGGGGATTTCTAGGGAGTAAGATAACAGCTGCAGTGCATCTTCCATTGGGCCAGTGTTAAGGCAGCCCAGCCTCAACAGTAATGCTAATAACCACAGAAAGTGGGATCAAAAGGCAAATTCAAGTAACATCAACCATTATTTCTCAGCCCCAACAAGAATATGGAAAGCAGCATTCAAAGCCACATTATGATCAAGTTTTTAATTTAAAAAAATCCAAAACAACACAAGAGTTTTTAAAGATTGAATAAATTGCCATAGCCTTGGAAGTCTTGCCCTACATCACACCCTGGTTTCTCTGTAGGCCCCAAAGGGCTCATCAAAATCAAGAGCAACACATAACCCTTCACTCAAGTCACAGCAAGATCCCTCACAGTGAACTTTATAACTGGTGTGTTATCAGCTGAGCAATGTTACAGCATTATTTGGTCTGCTGAAACCAACTCCCCAAAGTGCAAACAGAATAGAAACCAGGCAAAGCTCTCAATTGTCTCTTGGGCTGCACACTCAGTTTGGGCAGCTGCAGCTTGGTGGATAAAGCATTGACCTCCAAGAGCCCCAGTCAAATCCAGCTCACGTTCCCATGAAGGGCACTGGAACTGGGTTAGGGAGCACAAGCTGCAAAGAACCATTTTCCTTACAACTGACTGCATTTTTTGCCATGAACCTTTCTTCTTCAATACTTCTGCTTTTGTTGCCTGTTTAATCTCTTTCTGCTTAGGCTAACTGTCTTCTAACACCAAGACCTTGGTCCTTATTCACTTGATAATACAACCACAGCTGGAAATCAGACCCTGGATCTGGGGAACACTCCCCTGAAAGACATAAGTGAAAAGAGGACTTCCCTGCCTCACTCTGATGGTATGGTGGCCTACACAGGGAGTGGTTTCCAGCTCCCAGCTTGGTGTTACATAGGTAGTGGACTCTTTATCTCTTGCCGGGTTTTCCATCCCTTCCCATATCTTTTCTGGATAGAGTTGTTTCGCTCTTCAGTACTCATCTCACTTGCCCCAGAATAAGAGAAAAGGGAAAATAGAATAAAACAAGAGCCATGAATTGGTGTGCCAGCAGAGCCAGATACCTCGTTCTTCTTGGTTTTTCACTTCCACTGACACTTAGAGTTAGGTTCACACCATTTAAAAATGAGAATAAGAATAAAACATGCTGATAAAGAGGTTTTCTATATTTTACTTTCTGTTCAGGATCTCTTGGTCTGTGCCATGCCTGAGGCACTGTGCACACTATTGCCATGCTCAGTGCCCAGCTCTGATTTTGGAGTCTCAAGGCACTGCAGTTTTTAATGGAACCCCTCCAGAAAACAGGCAGAATACTTCTCACCCAGCAGCATGCACATCCACACTCACCAGGCTGGCTCTGGGACCCAACACTCCCTGCTACATCAGGACCACACTTGCTTTGTTAGCTGCTGCTGGGTCATCTAAATGGCCTCTGGATGAGCATAAGGTTCAGAGAAGATAGGGGCTTGTTGCATATTCTATTTTACTGGTGTACTTCATTCTATTCTATTCTATTTGCACCCATTCAAGACAGCTTTGGGGATCAGTCTTTTCAAACTTAGTATCATCACTAGGTGATCTCAGTCAGATGCCAAAAAGGAGACTCATGCTTTAAATGTGAGGGGAGGCAGACCACAATTTTATCAGAAGCAATTCATAGCGGCGTCTTGATTTAGCTGGTTGCATAAATGTACAAAGGAAAAGGGAGTGTGATGCAGACCCTTGGAGGGCTCTTGGGAGCCTCCTCTGCTGGAATGGAAACTTTCTGGAGCCAGAGGATGAGGGCAGAGCCCCTCTGCACAGCCATGACACCAAAGAGCAGGAAGCAGAGGGCTGGCTGAATGACTGGAGAGGGGGTTGATTCTGGAATGAATGAGAAGGGGTTTGAAGACTTAGATTAGATTTTCCTTCACTTTTTCATCTGTACATTTTATAAACACTTGCAATTCTCTCATCCACTTCAGTTGTTACAAATAAGTACCTTCACTTACATTTTGACATAGCCCAGCTTGAGACAAGGTTGGTTTCCAGGTGCCACACTGATATTGCAGTGCTCCTCAAGCTAAATTTCAGCTCTGTTTATGACTGTGAAGCTTTAATGAGCACCCAGCTCATTATAATAAGGCATAACACAGCGTGCAATGAAGTGTGCCTTCAGAGACACGGCGTGGAGCTGTGTGAGAGCCAGCACTGCAGGGTGAGGACAGAGAGGAGTGCTTCCTGCTGAGCAGGGCTACCAGCAAACACCAGGGCACAGCCAGCGAGGCTAACAGGGCATCTTCAGCGTGAAACCTGTGGAGATTCAGGTTTCCAAAACAGCAGAGCTCCCTAGCTCATTCCTAAAGCTACTGGCCAACTTTGCAGACATCTGTGACTTTCTCTGTGCTCCTTTGTTCTAACACCAAGACCATGGTGTTAGGAGGAACAGAGAGCATCAATTTGACCAAGAGTCAGGAGAGCCCTCAGGAAATACTTGTACTGAGTCAATAGGAGCCAAACTGTTATGTAAACTAAGAAATATATTTATGTGTGATCTGCATTATATTTATGTATGATCTCCATATTAAACTGTTTTATGCACACACAACAGTCAAAATTATTTAATGCTTTTCATCTGCAATATTATGGTGCACATGTAAGGGCATTCTTATTCTGGAGAAGAAAAGAGGAAATAGTATGCCTTAGTCTCTTTCAGTTTATATTCAGTATGAAGTGGAAAAATGAATTGAAAGTCATTAATTCATAGGTCTATGATGCAGTAATGAAAAAAAAAAATTAAACCCAAGTCTGTTATTTCAGTTTAATTTGGTTTTCAGCAATAAGATTGGTATTTCTAAAAATATGTTAGGTAACACTCTAAAATCCAACAGAGACTTGGCACCTGGTATCTTGTATCTGAGCTTCATTATAGGAGCAGTGTTTATGTTGGATGTGTGCTGGATGGTTTAATTCCAGCCTACTGAAGAGCAGCCTCCAGGTCATAGATCTGCTGCAGCTAATTTGGCAGAAGCAGCACTGTCTCTTCAGAGAAGGGCAACATAAATCTGCAAACACAGCTTCTGTCTGGGGTAATGAGCAGCTTTAATTTTCTGCAGAATGACAGTCACTGAGCAGATGTAAAAAAACCCAAACCAAGCAAACAAACAACAAAACAAAAAAATCAACCCAAAGAGCTACGGTAGTAAAGATCCTCCAACACAAAATCTCCAGAGCTTCAGCTCCCCTGAGATGTCAGCACTGTGCTGGGGCACAGCAGAAAGAGAGAAGAGGCTTTTTTCTCTGCAACGCTGCAAGCACTTTCAGCCATTTCAGGTTTCCACCTACCAACTGAATGTGATGAACCTTCCCATCTCTAGTTAAAATCCTGTTTCAGCACCTTGCAGGGGTGTTCAGGAGGTGGTTTCCTTTCCCAGATAACCCTGGGAGAGGCAAAGCATTTGAGCAGTGCTCTTGGCAGGCAGAGTGGGAAGGCAGCAGGCAGAGCCCCCCACACCATTCTCTTGTGCAGGAAGCAGAATATCCCAGCCCACAGCCCAGGGACCAATTACAGGCAATTCCTTGGACAGGGCAGCCCCAGACACACAGGAGATGCCCACCAGTGCCCACCAGTGCCCAAGGCTTTGGGCATGCTGTGTGCTCAGGGTGGGTTCGAGGAGGGAGGATGGAACACTGTCCTTTGTGCTCTCCACGTCCTTCAGGTTTGCCAGGGGGCAGAGGGAAATGAATATTTCATCTGTAAGGAGTCACTCACACCACCCTGGTCTGTGGGGTGGCACATGGCATTGTAGGGAAATGGGCAGGAGAAAGGAAGCACAAGTGGCTATGCCAAATGCTAACGAGAACAAAGGACACAGAAACAATACCCAGAGCATTTCCTGTCCATCTTTGCTCGGCACTGCTCTTCAACACGCTTGTCTCTGAGGAGGAAAGATTGCTGTGATCTCCTCTCCACTGCTGGCACTCTGCTTCCAGAGAAACAACTAAAGCACATACAGCAGCTCATGCCAGTGTTAGCTTATTTGACTATTAATTACTCTAAGGAAAAATCCTGCTGTTCTGAAATCTGAGAATTTCCACTGGAGACTCACCAACTACTTACCCACTAAAACCCAAGATCACAGAGACAAAAAATGTTATATAACAAATCAGTTTATTAAAAATACATTTAAATAAAATTTAAAATATTTTTTAAAAAAATAAAATAAAAAAATTAAGCCCATAGTCTATTTAAAAATATTTTTCTATGTATTTCCATAAGGCAATTTCAGTTTGTGAGATGCATATTGCATTGGAAGAGATGCAATCAAAGACATCAGAAAAACAAATGGGATGATCTGTAAATACCAATCATATTTTTTGGATAGTCAAGACAGCCAACACTATTTTCTTGATCTAAAATGGGAGATTTATCATTATGCTAAAATTATGCTAAATCCTAATTAAAAACGAATCAGAACAAGCAAAACTGAACTGGTGCCTCCAGCAGAGAACCCAAACAAGGATGATGGCAATTTTTCTTTGCATCAGTTTTAAGGGATAAAACTGTGTTTCTCTACTTTTATAACCCTCTGCAGCTTACAGTACTATTATGATTTAAACTCCCTGGAAGCCCACACTTCTTGTGTTTGAATAAAACCAAAGTGATGCACTCTGTCACACCAGCCAGACCTGCAGCCAGCTGGGACTGCTGGGGAAGGTTTGCTTTGCAGCTCAGGCCAGGCTGGATCAGTGGAGGGACAATCCCTTCTGTGTTTCCCTTTCTGCAGTCAGCAAAAGTGCCCCACTCTGAAAACAGCATTTGTAGCTTGCCACAGGATAAAACAAACCTCAGAAACATAAATCAAGCTTAACAAAGGAGCTTCTTCTTAACATGGCTAATGGCTCGGGTTCCTCCACAGACAAAGACTCTGTTTGACCTACTGCTCTAATTAGAGGAGTAGTGATGTTGACATTTGTGTTGTATAAAGCAGACATGGTAACAGCCAGAGGGAAAGCTGTCAGTGCCTCTAAAGATCACAGCATTCATGGCAATGCACGATTCAGCCTTTAAATATTCAAATAATCAATTCAGTGCTTAACTTCTTTTACTGATAGTAAGAAACAACTCCCAAATCAGAAAAAGACAAACCAAACCAAAACCCACCAAAAACCAACCCCAACTTCAATCAGTGTTAATCATGAAAGATTAACAGGCAATACATGAATAAGTTTTATTCTGCCGAGTATAGTGTTTCCTTTCAGGTTTACATAATCCAATTTTGTCATGAAGAAACACAAGCAATTTATACTCTCTGGGCTTTTCACTTACTATTAAAATAATACCAACCATCAGAGACTGAGGTTTGTACATTCTTATGTGTCAGGTTCACCAAAGCAGAAAAACAGATACAACTGCTCATTTATAAATACATGAAATGTGTTTTAATTTAACTCTCATCTATTGCATCCCATTCCCTTGACATGAGATGCACCATTGCAACAGACAGGCAGTTCATGTCTTACAGATCAGAATCCCTGCAGTAAATCTCTCTGTGAGCACCCAAACACCCCAGAATGACAGTGAGCCCTTAGTGCTGCAGCTCAATTAGCTCCAAACCCCTCCCAGATTTTTTTCCCCCAAGATGATGTTGATGTTCCCAAGCCCACTTTTACTCAGGTGAAGCTGAACACAAAGCATGACAGACTGACAGAAGGTTTTGTATTGCAGCCCAAGACCAAAGTTTTCCACTCTCACCACCTCTCTCCCAAGGAAAGGAATCTACAGGCATAGGGATGGGGAGCGGCTCAGCATCATTCATCACATCCCACAACATGACACTGGCTTGACAGAACCCATCCTGGACACTTTTAGGGCCTGTTTTGTAATTAATTTCTGTAAGTGGATAATTGACTCATTAAGCTGAATTAGAGCAATATGATAATGCACAAACCAAAATGCAGCTAGTATTTATCTTGCTGTTCAGTCCAGCCTTCAAAGCCACTTCAATACAATTGCTACTGCCAATGGCTTCTGAAGGAAACAATTTAACATGGCAGGCATCATGCTGTCCAAGCTTTAAAAAAATTAAGAAAAAAGACATTTACAATGGTATACATTTTGTTTACATGCAGACTGCACAAAATGCTTCCCATTCCTTTCTTAATGCTTTTTAATTTTTCCCCAGCTTTTTAAGACTGTTCCACTTTCCTTTGCATGACATCCCACATGGGATATTGCTCTAAGGGAAGGCACATGTGATCATCACTCTTCCTCACACAGCTTCAAACCCAGCAAAAGGACATTTATATATCTCTGTGTGTGTGAAAGGTAACAGGATGAACTTAAAATGCATTATGGTGGAGGGATCTGTAATCCTCCAAATGTGCTTGGAGGGTAGATTTTGAGGAGACACCGCAGAACAGCAGTAATGTTTTGGGTTGCTTCAGTACAGTAAAATCTATAACATCCCTTTTGATAATCAAGAAGAATCAAGCTTGAAATGACTCTTGTATAAAGAAGATAAGGAAACAGGGCCACAGAACACTATCCATCCCAGCAGGGGAGGCAAAGTTAACTTGATGTCATTCACTCTTCACTGCACAAGTGCTGCTGTTCCCCATCGATCCCCACAGTAATTTTAAGCAGCCACAGAAAGCCATTTCCAGTGCCAGGACAGGGCTTACCAGAAGCAATTATTCTTTTTACAACACTTTAGGGGAAGAGGAAGGCATGAAGAGGAAGGAAAGAGATTCTTCCCCCTCAAGTTTATTTTATACTGACAGAAATCCGTTGATTTTGTAGGAGGTTTTTTTCCTTATTTGCAAGGACAAATTTCACTCCATTCCATGAAATTCCCTGCTTCAATAATCAGACTACTTAAGCATAATTTTGGGGCTCTAGAGGGAGATTCAACAAACACCAGGGCATAGGGTAGACATAAACATGACAGCAACAGGACACGAGGCCACAGCAGAGGGTTTGCACCTGGCTGGGCAAGCAAACAGAGCCAGGGTGGGTGACACAGTGACATCAGCACTAAAGTGACCCAAATGGGTGAGGTCAGAAATGCAAAACTCCTGCTGTCCATGGAGTGACTCCTCTGCTCTCAGAGGAAGGTCTCCCAAAGAATAGAGCTGAGACCATATCTCTGGAGAAGGGGACAAAAGTAACAATCACTTTGGAGCCCACAGAGAGAACATTTGGGTTGAAAGCTGTAGATGAACACTGCAGTAGAGAATTTAGGTATGATGTTAACACCTTCCCTGAACATTTTCAGGAATCAGCCCATGTAATGCTCCCATGCACAGCTCACTTAGGACATTTAGACAACATTATAGTGGTGTCTGAGACCCACCTGGCACATGTCACCAGTCAGATCTCTTATAATCACAGCAGGCTCAGCACCAGCAAGGAAAGAAACAAGCCACAGTTATCCTAAAACATTTGCAGTTCCTAATGGATCTAGAACATGCTATGGTGAAAGGAAATAAACACTGTTCCAGCACTGCAGTTAGCACAACCAAGAGTTATAGTTACAACACCTGATGTGATAGTGCTCTACACATCCCTGAAGGGACAAGCCACCACCTGGAGGAATACAGGGAGGAATCAGCCCCTTTTTCCAACAGAATGACACCTTAGTGAGAAAGCCTTGGAGATTCATTGAACAAATCTGTACTCTCTGCTGTTTATCTGCCTAGCATGTGACTGGCACACAATTTCCAGGCATTACTATAAAGCAATTCATTTCTCTAGACAATGGCAGGGAGCAGGAGGTTTCTCCAGAGCCAATACTGCTCCTGCTTTCAGGCTTGGCTAAATGCAGCCCGTGCAGACTGTGGCAGCTGGCAGGCTCAGCCAGAAACCCTGCTGTGAATTACTGCTAGCAAACACATTTGGGTTTATTAAGCCTTTCTTCCTCCTCCAAGTGTTACAGTCATGGTTCTTGAGCAATCACAGGCATTGTTTAGAAGCATTTGGGGAATGAGTATTTGAAAAGCCCTTGCAAGGTCCAGCTCAGAGCTGCTCAGATAAGGGGCCCACCAGAGATGCACCTGCAGCCTGTGGGGTCTGACACTTAGGAGGGATCAGCCCCAACTCCACAGCCCCTAGCTGCCTCCTCCAGGGTGCTCCTTTCCCTGTCAGGATGCCCACCCATCCTCTCTGCCCTGGCAAAGCTCTTCCCTGACGGAAATGGATGTTCAGGTTCAGATTGAAGTGCAGCAGCTCCTGCTGTGTGTGCCTGCAGGCCAGCTCAGCTGTGAAATGGAGACCCCAAGCCTGCAGCCAAGTGGGAACGGGTGGGGGAATCCACAGGAAGGGTTATAAGGGAGGAGGATGGACCAGTGCTGCTGGATGGGGTGCAGGATAACAGCAACATGGCTGTGAGCCTACTGCCCTGCAAATGGATCTGCTCTTCCTATTGTCCTGAAATTCCAAGCATTGTTCAGGTGTTTAATTAAGGTTTGAAGCTTTCTCTTTTTTCCCCAAAACCAATGTTGAACAACAATGCTTCTGATTAGCCAGCAAAAGAGATGACTGTGCTATTGGATTGAAAGCCATAAGGCATCTGTAAAGGCTCAAAAGGTACCAGTCTGGGTACCAATCTGATGTAGTAAAAGAAAAAATGCAATTTCAGGCTTATATATTATAGAGCCAAAGCAAATTACCTGCTGCCGATGTCTTTTTATAGCATTGATGGTGAGGGTGGAGTAATGGTAGCCAAAAGAAAACCTACTTAGGCTTGGCAATCAACTGGTGTTCCTAAAGCCAGGAATCATGTTATTGATGCTCACAGAAAATGGAAATTGATGACTGTAATCTCCATGAGGAGCATGGCGGCTGCTCTAAGGCACCCCTGCTCCCCACCCCATGTGGCATGGCCATCAATCTGATGATGTGTGTTGTTAGCTCAATGCAAGGTTGCAGACCATTGCTGGAAATGGAAATAAAAAGTCCACAATGAGTAATTGCTGAGGGAAGAGGAGAGAGGATGGCGATTTTTGTCAGTTCACTGGATGAAGGAATGACCCGTGAGCAGTTCTGGAGGTATGAAAGGGACAGGAGGACGTTTCTGTTCCTACAGCTACACGGTGTGGTTGTCTGTGTGGTCACAATTGCTCAGTGAGTGGGGAAGAGCCATGGTGGAGATGACCTTTAGTGTAGCACCAAAGGCATACTTCAAAGCTCTGCCTTTCCACCCAAACCCAGCTGAGCTGTTGCAGACATCTTTTGTGGAAAATCCTTTCCTTAGGATTTTTCCTCCTGAGAAGCTGAGAAGCCTCAGGAACAAATTGCAAACATTGATTATCTGCTGCTGTGGAATGCAACAGGTGGATCCGTGATTGGTCTCATAGAGTTGTTTGTAATTAATGGCCAGTCACAGCCCAGCTGGCTTAGACTCTCTGTCTGAGACAGAAGCTTTTGTTATCATTCTTTGCTATTTCTATTCTCAACTAGCCTTCTGATGAAACCTTTTCTTCTATTCTTTTAGTGTAATATATATCATAAAATAATAAATCAGGCCTTCTGAAACATGGAGTCAGATCCTCGTCTCTTCCCCAATCTCAAAACCCCTGCGCACACGGTCACACTCAGCTGACTGCAGGATGGGCTCTGTGAGAGGCTGGCACTCTGGGGGGCTGGCAGGGGGTGCCCTGTGCCCTGCCCATCTGCAGAGCACCCGAGCACACCCACGTGCCCCACGGCCAGCACTGCATCGGGGCCGCCTCCACTCCCTGACTTTCTGGAAAAGACAGAATCAGGCCAGCTAACTTTTCTCCATGTGCTGTGTTTGCTGCCAGCAGATTTTCTAGCATGTGCACAGGCACAGCAGCAGCCAGATTTTGCTCATCCCCCCCCTTACCCCTATATTTCAGTGAATAAATAACATAGCATGCATCAAGATAAATTTATCTTGGGTGTAACCCCTGGAATGTCACTGTAGTAAAAACAGAATTATGTGGGCCAGAGAACAGATGAATCCATGTCACTGGAGAAAATAATTTCAGATGCATTTCTCTCATAATTAATAGCCACTAACTTTTTCAGTGGGAAGAAGTGTTGAGAAGAGTTTGCTAAATGCAAGCTTAAGAGAAAATAGCACATTGATTTTAGAGAATAATTTTCAAATGCTTGTAATGATATGATTTTCTTCTGATACGTAGTTCACAAAACAACCCCAGGCCAGAGTAGGTGGAGACTAACATATTGATTTCATTGAAGCAGACAGAGTATGCATCCCTTTGAAAGCTGGCCTTACCCTTTCACTTTTTTTTCACTCAGTAGCAGAATGGCATAACAGGAAAGCATTTCTAAAAATATCCACTGTGGCTGATCTAGCTGAAAATATGTTCTGAAACAGCTCAGATCACATAGAGAATGATGGAAACACTCAGAAGCCCCAAATAAGACACACAGTTAGGTTGTGTTCTTTCCTGTTGGTGTTGGTAGACACTGCTGCAGTGGAAATCCTTGTCACAAAAGGATGGTTAGTCTCTCCCCCCAAGCCTAGCAGCAGTGGCACATTCTGCTTCCCACAAATGGTCCTGAAAGGCTGCTTTGCTCTTAAAAAAGAATATGAAATGACTGGAGAAGACCAAATCAGCTTATCCTGAGCATCGTTTTGTAGTGAAAATTTGCTCTCCAATTGCGTTGGGATGCTGTGTTTGAACATTTTCCAGTGTCATCCTGCACACAGTGGTCCCACTGCCAGGGCTGACTGACCTTGCTTTCCATGTCCAGAGCCAGGTACAGCATTAAGCCCAATGCATTATTCAGCTGCCAGATCTCAGTGCAGATCTGGCAGCTTGCTAAGGCACAAAGGTTATTCAGCACACATTATTGCCTAGGGATCGTTTGCCTATTCATAGCATGCCATTTACATTTCCTGGAGTTTTTCAGCAAGGCTGTTCTGTGGATAGTAGATATTATAACATCAAATGCATATAAAAAACTCATCAGCTCTTGTTTTAGTTTTGCAGATTGGAGGGTACATTTCAGGACAGCATGAAGCAGATGTGTAATTTTTTATCCCTTGTAGTGGTCTCAATCAAAGAGTGAGTGGCCATTCTTTAAACCTAATGGCAAACTCTATTCAGCAACAAAGACATCCCTCCTGCATCAGAGGCACTTCTGAGGATGTTGCAAGATATCCCCATCTATGCCTTTTTACACCCAGCTCTTCTCCTCAGAGATCCTTTTGCCCATCTCATACATTCATTTTGCATCCACCTCATACATCCACACCAAGTTCAGTGTCTGAACTTGCATCTCAATCACTCTGCAGTCAATAGAAGGGCTCTCCCTCTTCTCTCCCAAACTAAGGCTGATTGATATTTTCATCAAGCTATATTTGTTTTAAGTGGAAATTTTAGATATAAAGCCACAAATAAGAAGTCCAGAAAGAAAATCACAGCAGTATAGCATCATTGTGAGGTCTGCAGAATAGCCATAAACTGCAAAAACTGTTGTACAGGTCATGAGTCCTTTTTACAAAGCAGAAAGTAAAGAGTTTGCACAATCCTACAAAAAATCCAGTCCCTCCTGTGAAATCTTAAGTCTTTCAATGTATGCTGTCCTTTCTGTGTGGACTCCTCTGCCTCAGTGTATGAGTTTATCTCTGCCTCAAATGCCAACAGAGCATCCCATGTCTCCAATGGAGCAGGACAAACAACTTTTCAAGGTGTGAAACATGTCCAAGTACCTGATGGTCTGGAGTTTTTCCTTTGGAGCCAGCTAGAGTGAAAAACCACTTCTGCCACGTGCAGCCTCCATTTTTCAATTTTATTGAAATTAATCTGGGACCAGCCTACAACACTCTGATAGATATTTCTAGAAACAGGGAAGGGAACAGAGAAGAGAATCCTTCCCCCACTCCTGAATGCAGGACCATCCACCAAACAGGACTCCTCACCGTCGACACCTCTCAGGGACACAGTTTGGAAATGCTTTTAATTGTTTGCCTCTTGGCTGATGTGCTACAGTCTTTGCTTGGGAAGAACAGGTAAAGAAGCATGTGGTTTGTGGCAGATCTTGGCAGGGTGGTTTTACTCAGGGTTGTTCTGGTTTTTTGTTTTGTTTTAATGAGTCTCTTCTCCCTTGCTGTCAGCTCTGAAGGAAGTCTTCCTGCACCAAAAGCCTAAATTTTCCATTGCACAGAGACATGAGACTACACCACCCAGGACTAAATGCCACATGTGGTTATTTCCAGCTGGTGATGCTGGGAAACTCACCCAAAGCCACTGCAGGGGTGAGTGGTGAAGCCAGAGGAGGCAGGAGCTGCAGACCAGATCACAGCACAGTGTAATTATTCTTACACTATATACAGCACAGTGTAATTATTATTACACTAAAATCCTCCTCTGCTCACCCTCTGCAGTCAAACCACTACATCTGTGTCTCAGCCCAAGCCCTAGACAGCTACACATGGCAGAAGGAGAAGGGGAAAAGAGAAATACAAGTTCTAACAGGTGACAACTACAATGTCTGAACTTTTACTGTCTGCATGCTGTAATTCCTAACAAGGCTCCTCCACAAAAAGAAAAGCCTTTTTAACGATTACGAGGATTAAACCCCAGTGAAACCTGACAAAGAAAAGCTTATTCAGAAACTCTGATTTACTTCTTGGGGATTAATGACACTTGAAAGCAGAACAAACCATCACACCACAATAAACAAGCATAAAGAGAAATCAGCACATCATGGTGATTTATTTCTCTGTACAGAAAACAGAAAAATTGAACTATTACAGATGAATCAAATGAAAACCATCATTTTTGGCTATAAAAACCCCTTTAATTTCAAATTAATGTAGCAACTACGCATTGCATTCCAATTTGGGATACTTTAAAACCTTTCTAATAGAAGCAAAGGCCAGTTTCAGAGGGGGACTGCAGAGTGTGGTTTCACAACCACTGCAGAAGCTGCCTTGGGTCTGTGCTGCTCGGCTCTGTCCTGGCCAGCCCTCTCCTCTGGGAGTGACAAAGTCACACAGAGGTGCGGGGAGCTGGGGTGCTGCAGCCTGGGGTTCCACCTCCCTGCCCAGCCTCCTCCCCACCTTTGTTTCCAAGCAGGCCCACAAGTTCTTGCAAAAGCAGTAAGTATTAACTTTGGTGTAAATCAGTAAAATTAATTAAAACAGGGTGTCCTGCGCTATTGCCATTTTGGTTCCCATTTGCGGTTTTAAGTTGTTTTCCCAAAGGAAACTCTTAATGGTTAGGTGATCAGCAGAATACATGGTTCAGTATTAAAACTCAATGAGAAATCACACAGGTACATTTGTATTCAGAATTTTTAATTTTTTAATTAACTTAGGCAGAGAATGAATGACGCATGTTTTGCATTTCATAGGGGTTTTTTTCTGGTTTTGTCACACTGTGTAGCAATAGAAATTTGAATTTTAATTCATAGCACACAGGAATAAGTTACATAACTCCCTGAGCTCCATCTAAAAATTAAGTTTAAAAATACTGCAAAATAAATATAAAATATCATTTGCCATAACACTGAGCTGACAGACTTTAAGCTTGGTCTCCTCCACAGCTTTAATGGTACCAGGTTGATTTTTTTATTCATAATTAGAACATGGAGGGGGAGAGAAAACAAACCCCAAAACTTTATGTTCATTCTATTCAGTCTGCAAATTTTGAAAAACCTTCATCCATAATTCACAACGAAGATACTGATTTTCTGATTTCATCCACGATTTTCCACCTGACGCTGCTTCTAATCAAGTAGAACTTTCTCCCAGTCTCTGAAGGCTGCTCAGCCATACATTAACCCGTAGCTATAGAAGTATCTCAGCATCTAGCTATAGAAGTATAGCTGCACGTAGCTATAGAAGTATCTCAGCAAGACTTCAAGGATAAATCTCTCACATCTCCCACCTTTTCCAAGTGGTGCTCAGAATAATGATCAGGTATTCATATTCATTGAAGGCAGAAAATAGTCTATTAATGACTTTCTTGGCCTCCAATTTTTCCAACATCTGTTTTTGCTGCTGTGTTTCATAATTCAGACCCTTTTTTTTTTAAAAAAAGTCCTCATTTTAACCACACCTTCTGAGCATGTCATTAATAATGTCCCACTAACAGAGACACCAGGATAAATACAAATCATTTAATTCACACTATTCAAGATCAATTTTTAATCTCGTTAACTCCATTACCTTTTCTGTTTCCCATTTGTCTTCTTTAACTGCTCATTTTTTTTATCCAATCATAACAAACCCTCAAAATAAAGATTTTTCTTTTTATTTCTTAACACAGTCAATGCTAGACAGGTGATACACTCCTATCTAAACAGACTCAAATACTCTTGCTGGACAGGCAAGATTGTTCAGTCCCCTCTAGCAATAACCACCTGGAATAACTCTAAGGTTCCTTCAGTAGGATTTGAAGATGGAGTTTCACCACCAAAAGGCAATGCCCAGCCAGCATGCAGTGCAGGAATGAGACCTGGCAATGTGCTGCACCAGGGTCTTGTGCTTTCCAAGCTCTTCCCAGTGTCACATGCTGGGGGATCCTGAATCACAGGCTCACTCCCACAGTGCCATCCCAACACTTCCCCAACACAACTCACTGGTGCCAGCACAGTGTCACTGTCACATTTTCTGGAAAAATCCCTTTGCCGGGATTTTTTCTCCTGGGAAGCTGAGAAGCCTCAGAGAAAAATGAAAACAATAATTATCTGTTTGCTTCTTCTGTGTTTTGCTGCTTTGGAATGTGGTTGGAGATTGTTTATTCAACATGTGAATTGTTTTAACTTAATGACCAGTCACTGTCCAGCTGTGTCAGGACTCTGGAAGAGGTCACGAGTTTTTCATTAGTATCTTGTTAAACCTTCTGTAAATATCCTTTCTCTATTCTTTAGTATAGTTTTAGCATAGCATTCTTTAATATAATATAGACCACAAAATAATAAATTAGCCTTCTAAGAACATAGAGTCAGATCCTCCTTCATCCCGGGGACCCAGCAAATACCACAGCACGGCGCTGCTGTCCCTGTGTGCCACAGGAGTTCACCTGCCTCTTGCAAGTTCCCCACCAGTCTTTTTCAAAAACAAAGGCAGCATTTGCTTCCTGGAATATCTAAGACATTCCAGTATCTAAGATTGTGGCAAGAAGGCAAATTGTTCTGGGGTTACTTCAGACTAGCAAATGGTGTATTTGTACTTCTGATCCTTGTGGCAGGAGGAAGGAGGGAAAAGATCAGAAAAAGAAAGTTGGGGAAAGATGAGGGGACAGATTGCTGAGAGACAGAAGAGAAGGGGACATTGCTGGTTAGAAAGAAAACAAGTGGGGTTTTTTTGGCGTTGTGTTAATCTAGTTGTCCTGGGTGAAATCCAGTGGAGGCTGGCCAGCTTCCATCAGCTAAGCAGCCAGCCCACTGCATGTTCTGCTTGGGGATTGTTGTCTCATCTCTAGAGGCCTTCAAGACACCTGCTAGGGCTCTCTGCTGCCATGGCCAAGCATTGCACACCACCAAAATATGCTTTGTTTATTCAAAAGGAACTGCAGCAGGCTGAGGAGCTGGTGGGCTGCTGTCAACAGCAGTGAATCTGTTTACCCAGAAAACAGATGCAATGCAAGCAAGGGCTCTGCCCTCCCTCAGCACATAGCAGGACACTGGCAGCAGAGGGAAAGGGAAAAACCCACAGGATAAGAGAAGTCTGAAGGATCAATAAGGCCAAGATGGAGATATTTCAGTCTCCCCTCCCCAGCCCCTTTTTATCCCAGAGGATAAAATCCCACATTCACTCATGACTGTGAGATAAGATGCTGCTCTTTGGCATAAAGATCTTGCTAAAAATTATATTTTTAGGACATTTTCCAGTGCAGTAGTCTCCTTCTGGACCACATCCCAGCAATTTTCCTGCTCCACAGCCCCACACTCCAGCCATGCTGGATGACTGGTCACACATCAGCTGCAACTGTGGGATCCCAAGCTGTGAGAGGCCTGTAACATGCTGTCCAGGGCATGAGTCACTTGTTCCCCATGCAGGCTGCACACAAGGGGACGGGACAGGCCAGCCCTCATTCTTCTCTTTAACCACTGCATTCACCCACTTGGTTTGGAGCTAGCCACCTCTTCCACAGGCAGCAGCACACCTCTCTCTGAGATAACCCCTGCTGGCACACAGATGATGTGTTTGGGAGGAAAGGAAAGGAGTAAGAAATCTCATCTTGCAAAGGAGATTTTGTGACTTAAGCTCATTCCTCCAACAGAAGCAATTGGAGAGAAACACAAGTCCAGAGATTCCACGTCTGGTCCTCTTTAGACAAAAAGCCAAAGAGATCTCAGGAGCAAAGTGCCATAGAATCAGAACAAAAGTACCAGGAAGAAAGAATAAAAGCTTCTTGTGTGTCCCCACAATTCCAAATATAATACCCATAGGACTCCAAAACATGCTAGAACAAGAGTATTAATGGATGTTTAAATAGACTGTTGTCATCTAGTACATCTAACAAATCTAATCAGAAGTAACAAATGCTGCTAGAAGCCTGTTGCAGTGGCATCAGATGGAGCATTTAGGAGTCAATTTACAAACACTATCAGTTTCTTTCTTCCTCTTCCGATGTGTTCTGTTGATATTTCGTATCAGGTTCTGCTCCTGTCCCATTCCCTGTTGACTTCAGTTTGTGACCATAAAACCACCTTTCTGTCAGATCCCCTGCTTCCCAAGGGCAAAAGGGTGAGATTCAAATACAAATCCAGCAGATAGAGTGTGAAATCACAAAATTTAACAGTAAACAGGACAATTTCCTGGCAAGTCAAGAAATCTTTATTTAAACTGTTGCTGTGCCTCATGAGAGCATTTGCAGGCAGAACACTGTAGTGGTAACAATCACTTTCAAGCACAAAGATGCACAGGAAATGTCAGGCACACATTTGAATGTGTGATAGTGAAGGATGTGACACAAAGCCTGCTGAAGCCAGTGGGTCTGAGAGCAGCCTTAAAACCCAAAATTTAGGTACTTTGTAGGAAAAAAAAAGATGGATGCATTTGTGATCCATGACTGAATACAGCTAAAGAGAATGGCTTTTCCTAATTATATTTATCAGGAGAATCTTTTTGATTTAAACACTTGCATAGCTGTAACAATGTTATCTAATTTTGGCAGAGTGGAATGGAGTAGACTGACTAAAATTAGGTTTGCAAACATGCACTAAGAGACACAAGGCTTCACATGACTCATCCACATCTCTACTAACTGCCTTCCTGAGAGACTAATGGAGGGATCCTCAGCAAGGGATCCTCAGCAAGGATGATAATTTTCTCAATAAAAGCAGGAGATTTAAAGTAACCATGCTATGAGCAATAAGAAGATACTCATTTGCCCCAAGGCAGCACATTCATTTTCAGCAATAGAAAAACTCTTATATGGAGAAGGTACTTCTAAATATTTTCCTGAAAAGGTAGTTAAATCTGAATGAATGTGTTAAAGCCTGGACATCCTCAACTCCTGCCACAGACTGGGAAGTCACATTATAAAACAGTGTGACATGGAAATACAAATATAACTTTGTCCAGGAGGGGTCATTGAAAGGAAAAAACGCCTGAGTAGAAGCTGTTTCCAAAAGAAGAGTGTTGCAACCTTAGTAGCTTTATATTCCAGGAGTCTACCTATCCCCATTTTTTAGACAGTGAATCTTTTTGCCCAAGACACCCCAGTGTTAGCACAAGCCTAGGGAGAAACCCAGGTGTTCCCAGACCCTGCTCCCAATCCATCCATCACATCCCACCATCTTTCTGAAGCCCATCCTAACTCTGGGTCTCTGTAACAGAGCTGGGAATGAGAATAAATCTGACAGTGCTCTGCACTGAAATGGTGAAGCTGCTGAGCTCAATACTTTCTACCTTCACCCTCCCAGCTCAGAGAAGAGCTCCTGCATGCCACACATGCCTCATGGCCTCTAAAGGCTGGGAAGACACAACACTGCCAGCACAAGGCTCTCCTTATCAGTGCCTCCAAGACCATGCAAGCAGGCAGCAGGGCTCCAGCACTCTGAGACACAGGAGGTTCCTGTGATGATGAATTCCAGAAAATGTAAGCAGCTAATCAACACAGCACTGGGTGACGCGTGTTGGTACAGGAAAGACAAATTGTTTCACGGACAAGGATGGCAGAAGGACAAACACCACTCCCTTCCTGCAAACAAGAAATGTGACTTCCAGTTCTGTGAGTGCAACTCAGCCAAAATTATCATGGCACTAATGAACTGGCATCATGCCAACACAGACACGAGGCTCAGCTTGGTCAGGTGCTATCTGAGCAGGTGAGCCTCACAGTCTCTGCACCAGCCCTGCTGCCAGAAGCATCAGACAACAGCCACTGATGCACAGGCAACCACTGCCAGCCCCCTGACAGCTGCAGGTCTGACTAACGCTTCAAGTCAATGATAGAGCTGATGGGCAGGGAAGGGAGGCAGAAATTACAACCCTAAAACTGTTGAACTGGAAGTTGGAGCAGCTAAGGCAAGGATATAAAATGTACTTTCAGCCACAGACTATAGTTTTTATATCACTTACCTACCTACCTTCTATTCCAGGCTAGACTACTGCAGCTTTATTTCAGTAAATGGCTTCAAATTGGGCAGACAGAAGAGGGAATGAGAAAATCCCTGATACACCCTCTCCCCTCAGGCTCTTGGGTGTCTTCTGTGGTGAGCTCCCACCTTGGGAACCAGGCAATGCAGAACTGCCCTGGTCTTTGCCTGGCCAGGGTGGGCTGTGAAGAGCTTCTGGTGCTGGAGGCTGCACTAGAGAACAGGCCTGTGTAAAGCAGGGCCCTTGGGATAATGAGGAAAGTTACTATGTAATTGATTTAATTGGCGTAATTGAAGGCACCATGCCTCATTTTATTGCAGGAAAATGCAATAGTCACATCTCATTCTGTCTCCCACCTTATACCCAGAAATACAATGGCACCAAGATTTGACTGACTAGGAATAGCTCCATTTTCTCTGCAAGCAAAAAGTCAAGGAACTTTGGATTTTTTAAAATGAAAACTGAGATTAGACCTGACATTTAGAAGCTTCCAAAAGTGGCAGGCCCTAGGGCCAGGGACTTTGCAGTCCCGAGAGGGCAGCTGTGCAAATTCAAAGAAATGAAGTGCAAGAAAATTGCATAAGTTGACCTCCTCCTCTGCAGCGGGGAGAGAAAGCCCAACACTTCCATGCTTCACTGGGCAGGCATTCACAGAGATGAGTAAAATATTATGATCAAAATGCCTCCACAAGGAAATTCACTGAGGCAGCTGCTCTCCATCCAGCTTAAAAATTCAACTCTGCGGGTCCCTGTAGAGGAGCAGGACCCTGACACAAGAATCTTACTGCAGCTTTCCTTTCTTATATGGCTTCACAGCACTTGTGTCTGTAAATGAGTGAAGCCTCTTTGCACAGCCACTGTCATTTCACTTGCAGACTCAGGCAGCAAACTCACAGAGTGGAATTGGGTCCAGCAAATCAGTGAATGCATTTTTTCTGTCTTAAGGAACTGCAACACAGCATTTTCTGCACAAAGAAGGCTGGGGTGTTCAGCACCTTTTGAACACTCTTCCAAGATGAAAAATATCTGCCACTATAATTAAGGGTAGGGTGCTTAACTAAATATTTCTTTTGTCAGCTATTCATTTTAAAATGTGAGTTTGTTGCCACATTATGCCATTTCAATATTGGATTGCCCTCAACCAGAACATCTGTGTACTTCACCAGCTGCTTTAAACAACTGCCTTCTTTAAAACTAAGTGAAACAGATTATGTGTTTTATTATAGTCAGATTTCACTGTGAAGTTCATTGTCTCATGTGACACAGTTGGCAAGGAGAGAAGTATCAATTCACTGCCAAGTTAAACAAAAAACCAAAACTCAAACCCCTCTTACTAAAGGAACAGCAACTGCCTCCTTATAATTGCAATAAAGATGTTATCACTGGAAGATTTAACATTATTTATATATGCATCCTAATAGTTGCTAAGACATTTAGAAGCATGCCCTAGGAAACCCAAAGGTTCAGTCACTCTGCAGCTGGCAATACCAGGGAAGAAGGGATCAGCTCCTGGGCCATGCAGATAATTGTAGCCTTTAGTTCAACATAGGCTTGGTTGGAATAACTGTTAGCTCAGATATTCATGTGCACTTTTCAGTGCACAGCTGTATCTCTCAGAGCAGTGAGATGCAAAAGCTTAGTCAGGGGTAAGAAGGGATATGGGATTTCTTGTCCCAGAGCTCAGCTTTTAAAACAAAAAGTCATCAGTTATCCTTGTGACAAAGGATTTAAAATTGGATACAATGGCCACATCTGCCCAAGTTTTCAGAAAGCATGAACCATGTTTAAGGTCCATCCTAATTTCTTGCTATTTCAATGGTTAATGAATTATAAGCCAGATTTAGTGCAGGAATAAAGTAGTACTGCATGGAGAACATCCCCAGCTACTCTACAAAAAACACAACAGTTTGAGGCTTTGACAAACTCATGTAAACAGGAGCACAGGGATTATTTCTTGAAAGGAATTTCCTTTTTAGTGTTTGCAAACTACTGCACCAGTGAAAGGCTGGTCTAGGATGACATTTAAAACAAAGCACTTCATAAAAACAAGGCAAATGTCAGCTATCCCAGCTTCATTAGCTAATTGATTCAAAGCATAAAGATTGTAACACCCAAATGAGATGACTAAAGTTACACTGTCAGTGTAAGTCACACACCAGGAGAAGATCAGATACACTTTGACATATCTGCTTTTGTGTTTCAGGTATTTAATACACCAGGAACCTTTCGAAATCCCCTGCAATTCTCTCCACAACTTCTCCAGCATCCCAAAGGGCAGATAGGTAGAACATGAAGCTATTCTCAGTTTTCCTCATCTGGATGGGTTTTACTATCCAGGTACAGAAGTCTTTAGACTTCTAAATACATCTTTCCCTTGGAAAGCTTCATGACAGCACAGAATTTCAGTGGTTTCAGTGCTATTATATATACATAATCAAGCCAAAGCACAACAAAATCACAGAACACATCATACACCTTAACACAGAGAGAGGGATTTTATAGACAGGCTGCATGGATACACAGGAGCACATTAACCTAAGGATACTGATGCAGTAGTGCTGTGGGTACCCCTATAGAAGTGGTCTTCAGATGGCTGTGTAAGCATCACAGGCACTGCATTCCAAATATATTTCAAGGAGAACTTAAAGTAAACTGAAAGATAAAGGACATCTCAGGGAATGTGGTAAGAATCAGGATAACAATGAACTGAACCTCTAAAATTCTCTCTATAAGAGGGCAATAGGTGATATTGTTGGAAGAGGTGCTTTTACCCCAATCAGGAGTCAAGTTCTGTCTTGACTAACATCATGTTTTACAAGGGAGTTTATTTGCTCCATTTCCTGGAATAAAGAGATGCATTCAAGCACTAAACCGAATTCAAAGCTGTGGTCTCACCCAAGTCAATAAGACAGTACCTGGGTGATTCCCATGTTTGTACTCCAAAACTGCAGTTAAATCTAATGGACATTAAAACATGGGCCAGAAGCAGGAGTAAAGCAGATAAACTGAAAAGTGACACATACAAAACCCCAGTATAAAAAAGATAAACTCCTAAAGGTAAGCCACAGTTTGAGCCAGACAAAATATTAGAGCCGCTTACACTCAGTTCTGACTTCTGCTTCACCTTGTCCAGTCCAGACAAACTCTAATTGTCAGCTCTTCATTTGGACTCGCTTAAAATCAGAAGAAATAAAAGTGTTTCTAGAGCATGTTTCATCTACTCCCAAAGTAGGTGGCTAAAACAGGTCAGATGAATCACGTTAGCAGCAGTTCTTTCTCTCCATTGATTACACAAGGAGCCCACAGGGACCAGCCTGGATGGAGACATTCAGAGTTAGGAGAAATGAAGCTCATCCCAGACATCTGCACAACTGCATCCACAGCACTACCAATCCTCTCATGGCTCAAAGTGGGACTAATTTCCACTGCAGAAAAAAAAGACACAAGTAGAAGCTTTCTGAAGAGTGAACTCAAATGTGAATTCCCAACATGGCAAGGTCTTTCCATTTCAAACATTTGAATTAAGCCCTTGGGTGGAAAGAGTCTGAGCCTGTTCCCTATTCCCAGCACCACATTAATCTGGAATCTGACCTTTGGCATTTTATTTAACCTTACTTTTCCTACTAACAGCAAAGTAGGGATAATTTTAACATTTCTGCCAGAATGCTGAGTTACTTGATGAACATCTTTAAAGTGTTCTGGGATTTCTGTGCTCCTAATCAAAACAGTGATACTATTAACTATTATATGAACACTATTGTGATTACCATTACAAAGACAGCATTTTTCTGATATTTACCTTTAAAACAGCTGTTATTAATTTTCATGTGTTTTTCTTTGAACAGTCCTTCTCAGTCATAATTCCCAGGCCTATTTCTCTGGGATTTGTATCTTCTGATCTGGCACTTTGCAGGTTTATCACCAAATTCCCTTTTCCTATTGCCTGTTAAAAACATGTACTAATGAAAAAAATATCATTCGTTGCTTTCTGCCTAAATTTGTCTGTATATAAATAGCTCTCTCCATATATATAAAAGCCCACACATTCTGTCATTAAGTGTAGCAGACAAATAGATTTGAATTGCAGTAGTGTAAATAAACATGCAGCCTTTTCCCAAATCTAATGGACAGATATAAATAAGTCCTGTCTAGAAGCCACACTTGAATCACTGTACACAGTAATTTGGGCTAGAAATCAAAACAAAGTGTCATTGTCTCCATCCTCTGTGCTCACAACCCAGCAGGGAAATTTCAAGGAAATTGCTCACATAATACAAACTTTAATTTACAGAACAAATAGAAACACACACACAAAACTATCTCAGTGTGTTAATGTATACATATATATATATACATACAGAAATGTTTCAGAGGGAAGGCATCCTTGGATGAGGGAGAGCCATAGAGCAGGGCTTGGATCTCACTCATCAGTGCCACTCCCAGGATTTAGACGCTCTGTACCTCAATTTCTCTGCCTTTAACAACTGGTCTGGGGACCGCCCCCCATGTGCATGGGCACAGAGGCACCATGCCTGGCAGCATCTGCACTAAATCCCAGCATTAAAGAAAAATCCTCAGCTCTATAGCACAACCGCCCTGTCAGATTTATCTCCCTTGAACTTACAGCGATTTGGGATTTCAGACTAGAGTCAGCATGCTGGACACCAGCTAAGGAAGCCCAGCTGGCTCCTCCAGCCCAAGTTCCTGGACGGATGGCTATCTGTGATGCACATTTCAGGGGATTGCAGTGAGAGGGGCAGTTCCAGCTGCCTCAGTGCACCTGCACTGCCCCCCTTCCCCAGCAGCCCTGTCCCCGCTTGCCTTGGCTCGCCTGAACATCCAAGTAAAATAAAAACTGACAAGCAACACCTGTCCCCACAGCTATTTTCCACACCCATCTACATCTAGTCCTTGCTTCACTGCCTTCCTTAAAGTTTAATAAAGGTTTCAGTCAGCAGTCTTAGTCAAGTTGCTGACTCTTTTTCTTAATGCTTCCATGACTGAGCTCAGACATCTGAAGGAATCTGGGTTTAAGTAATCTGCTCACAAAGAAAGCCCTGGAAATATGCTTTCTGCTCATCATCACCTTAAACCACAAGTGCAAATCTGCAGCAGAGTGCATTTTTCCTATGCAGAAACACGAGGGCATTGTTTTGCTTCCCTTGCATTGGATTTTATCAACAGCTTCTCTCCCAGATGGACTCTCTAAATCAGGATATGTATCTCAAAACGCATTGTTAAAATTCAAGTTCCTATTCATGGTACCCACGAAAAGGCTTGGTATCATCCTTTTGGAGTTCAGAGAAACAACTACAAGATGTAGCAGTTTGTAGATTAGTTGTTTTATTTAAACACATGTAGTTTACAAGCATGCAAATTGTATTTTGTATTTAAAGATTTGAAAATCTCAGAAATTCTGAGAAACCACCAGAAACCTTAATTTGGTCAAGCATGGCCAGCTGAGGGCTGTACTTGGATCACAACACATGCTGGGGAAGGTGATGGGCCAAAGCCCCAAGAAGTAAGATGGCATCAGTCTCCTGGAGTTTGGTGGGACCCCAAGGGTGTCAATCCCTGTGTGTGACACCAAGGCAGAGCTCAGGCTCTCATCCTCAGCATTGCCAGGCCAGACAGACCAGCCTCAGATACTTCAGACAGAATAAACCAAAAAAAGTAAAGGAAAACACATTCCAGACCTCAAGAGCCAAATTCTGCATCTACAGGGAAACCAGTCCGTGTCTGAGCCCTTGCCTTCCCCCACCCACACACAGGAGCAGCCAGCTGAAATCCCCAGCCTTTGGCAGCCGAGGTTATCCCGATGCAGACCCAGAGCACACAAGTGGGCCTGGAGCTCAGGAGGAGTGTGGGAAGCTGCAGGACTGAGCTCACACCCACACCCAATGCCTGTGCCCTTGCAGGCACAGATGTGACCCTTTCTGGGGAGAGAAAATCGGATCTGAAAGAAGCAGAACTGCAGTGGCAGCTGAGGTGATGCCAAGTGTACTGTGTCCCTCTGAACAAACCCCTCCACTTCCTAAGGCTTGATGCTAGGAAATCACATTGTATT
This sequence comes from Melospiza georgiana, assembly GCF_028018845.1. Classification (NCBI taxonomy): domain Eukaryota; kingdom Metazoa; phylum Chordata; class Aves; order Passeriformes; family Passerellidae; genus Melospiza; species Melospiza georgiana. The sequence continues at coordinate 52,134,552 of NC_080435.1, read as the reverse complement.
TCAGGATTGATTTTTCTCTTACTTCGACCTTCAAAAGCAGGATATTGTTTCATCTTGGTCAGCAATGTCAGGATTTTCTGCAGTAAATCAGACATAGTTTTCATGTCAAATTACAGAGATACCTTACATGGGCTGTACCCTCTGGGTACTTCATTTTCACCTTTTCTTTAATAACACATTTTCTTTCTTCTCCCTTCCACACTGAACTTTATAAATAGCTTAAATAAATGCCTATCTCTGTTTAATGAGCTTGTGCTGTCTGAGTGAGCTTTGAAAATGCCATTGGTTATATGGAGTAGTTAAAAATTACCATAGGGGAGCTACTGGCATGAGAGCATTACCTCTTATTAGTACTAATAATCTTGCCTAACAAGCCAGTACAGCCTTTGAAGTCTCATCCTCAAGCTTTGAGATTGATCCTTTACCGAAAGTGGGGGTGGTGGGTTTTCCCCCATCCTTTATATTACTAGTACTCAGGACTCCTAAATCCTTTGCTGCTTCTCTTGCACCAAAATTGTCCCAGTACCACAACAGGACCAGTCCAGCTGCACCATACATCAGTGTTAGGGCCAAAATGCCTGCTCCCCTCATTCTGCAATACACACAGGCAAACTTAGAATCACATTTTCCACACTCTTCATCACTGAAAAACAAGCAGAAACTTTCAAATAATTCAAACACTGCACATCTATATGAGCCCTTAAAGACAAAGGCCAATTTTCTACATAAATAGCATCCAGCTGGTCCTCCTCCCTGCAATAATCAGAGCCAATACATGCTCTTGTGAAAATCTGATCCGTGTAAAATGCATTTTTATTCATTTTTGAAATATGGTTCTTAGATTTCCATTCCCCAATTAAAACAAGAATGTGACTTTGATCTCAAATAATTTGCAATGCATGTCAAAAAGAGTCTTATCTGTTACTTCCATTTTAACATCACTTTATAAGAAACAGCTCCTTGGCAAACAGCAGCTTAGCTGTGATGGCTGGGCAGAACAGTGTTAACAACATGAAATGGCATCAAAAAGTGCTGTCTCATGAAGCAAAGACAGTCTGTGGAGGAAAAGCTGGCAGGAATACTTCTTTTATTATAAACATTTTTAGAGTCTGAAGAAAGAATGTGCCTTTTGATATAAAACCCTCCTTCAGTCTGAAAAAAAAGTTTCAATCATCTCTTTCCCTAAATTTTTACCTGTTGTTTTTCTCCTTTTATTTCTTTTCAGCCTGTTCTTTTCCCTATCTCCTTCCCTCCCATGGACAAATTTAATGGGAAGTTAGTCTGAGGCTTCACACCACAAGGATTAGAATGGATCATAGGAAGAAGCCCCCATATCCTGTACCTACCTCATGAATAGCAGAAATAACAAAAAGAGCAATTTTATCCATTTGGCCTTGTTGCACAAGAAAAGGCAAGAGAGAATTTGGATATCCATGCTGTCCTGTAGCTGAAAATATGGACCGGGACAGAGATAATGAGCATCTCTGGGAGACACCAGGATGTTGAAACCAAGCATCCACCCCCATGGAGCAGGCACTGCAGGTAGGAAGCAGTGGGCAGCAGCTGTTTTCCATGAAAGTTCAGCTGAAGTACTTCAAATCTTTATGGACTTCATATTTAGGCTTAGAAAACACAGGACTGAGAATGACTTGCTCTAATGGATGCCCATAGGTGGATTTAAAAATTATCATAAATTCTGTTATTGGAAGAAGCCATCTGTACTCGTGTTTGTTTTAATTTTAAAGATTGACATCAATTTCCATGTGCCTTGATAACTACCTCCAGGTCTGAAAAGTGTGTCTGGATCCTCATTAAACAACAGCAGACACTTCTTGTTTGTAAACACTACCACAAGGTTGGTTTAAAAAGGGAGGGGGGGCTAAACACGTTTTGGAGATGAGAGCGAGAGAGTTAAAAAAAGGGAGAAGGGGATAAACATGTTTTGGAGATGAGAGAGACAAGGCAAAAATGCAAAAACGGGTTATCATGCCTAGAAGGCAAAGGGAACAGAGAGGAAATTCCTTGGGTTTGGAAATGAATTGCACTGCAGATCTCAGGTAGCTGAACCAAGACTTAGGCACCAGTGAGACTCTGTAGGGTTTGCAGTCCAACAGGAGAAAAGAAGGGAACACTCCCACAGACTGCCCCTGTTTAAGGCACTAAATACACACACCACAGACAATTTACTCTGATTAAACTGTGACTGGAAATTACCTCCTACATAGACAGTGGAGCTCCTCCAATCCAATGAATATCTCAGGATAAGTCTCCTTTCATATTTATATTTGGGATAAGACTATATGCCCAAGCATCAGAATTTTTGCCCCTTAAAATCTTGCCAAACCTGACTCCACCACCTCCAACAAAGAGTCTCTACCTATTTTCCTCTTCAGTAGAAATATTTCGACATAGCCACTATGAGAATGGTGTGTGCTTATCTTCATTTCCAGCAACAGCATTCTCACATTACTTTCTTAGAAGCATTTCTCTCCTTCTCTTCAAATGCCTCTGTGCTAAACCACTGAAATATGTGGCAACTGCAGTGTCAGTTGTCACAGGGAAAAATATGTCAGCAAAAACATTTGATTCAATCTGCTGTTTAAGGAAGCAACATTTCCTCAGGGTATGTGCCTTGTGTGGATAAATAACAACTGTCCAAAAGCCAAGGATCTAAAATCAATTGCCAATATCAAAGAGCAGATTTGAGGCAATCACCTTCAGCAAAAGAAAAATGCAAAACTAGTTCCTTTTCCTCCTTTTTTAATTTAGAGCAAGTTTGGTTTTGAAAAAAAAAAATTAGTCTCTCAGTCACAAAATGAAGGGTGAAGGATTATGTAAAGGATATTATAGATCTCATTGGGACCATAATTTGCCACCCAGGCTTCTGCATTTTCTCTGATGAGATGCATTATATGGAATATTCACATTTGAATATTGAACCACTAGACTTGCCAATTCCTGCAGATAATCAAAAACTTCTGTCTCAACAATGCAAATTTCACATTCAGCTCTGAGGCTCCCAGCATAAGAAGGACATGAGACTCTTGGGAGAGTCCAGAGGAGGCCGTGGAGATCATTCAAGAGTTGGAGCACCTCTCCTGCAAAGACAGGCTGAGAGAACTGGGGTTGCTCAGCCTGGAGAAGAGAAGTCTCTGAGGAAACCTTACAGCACCTTCCAGAACGTAAGAGGCTGCAAGGAGCAGGGAGAGGGTCTTTCTACAAGGGCATGGAGTGATAGGACAAGGGGGAAGGGCTTCAGACCAAAAGAGGGGATGTTTGGATCAGGTATCAGGAAGAAATTCTGTACTGTGAGGGTGCTGAGGCCCTGGCACAGGCTGCCCAGAGAAGCTGTGGCTGCCCCATCCCTGGAAGTGCTCAGGGCCAGGTTGGATGTTGTTTTGAGTAACCTGGTCTAGAGGGAGGTGTCCTTGCCCAAGGCTGGGGGTTGGAACTAGTTGGTCTTTAAGGTCCCTTGAGCCCAAACTATTCCATGATTCTGTGAAATTGTGTGTATCCATGTGAGGACAGAAGGGAGGAACATGAGCAGCTGGTGGTTCACTGGTGGACACTGTGGCAGAGAAAGCACTGAGCAAGCAGAGACTTGGCCAGCCAGCAGCTTCCAGGCTCACATATTTGTGGTTATTTATTAAGCACCTACAGGATATTTTGAAGATGATATACAATTGGAGAGTTCAGCTATGCAGGTCAGAAAATCCTGCAACTAATTATGGTCTGCCAAGATACCATCCTTGAATATTCTCCTTTTTAAACCTTCTTTCTCCCTTTCATTTAACACCCTTTGAACTCAGAAACAATTATTCCTCACATTTTTCCCCTCTTGTCAGAAAATATTAACTCCACCATTTGGTGTGTTTTTCACTAGCTGCTCCATCTAACCTGGAGGGTCAGAGTCACCAACTTGGAACAACAATGTGTTCCACTTCCCCTGCATTTGCTGCAATCCCATTACACATCTATAACACCTGTAGCAACTTCTAATAGTCTTTTGGCAACTCTTCTGATGCTTCTTACTCATCAATAGTATCATTTTTTGCAGCAAGGAACAGGAATCCTTTTCTGTTGTCATAGAGTCATAGAATGGTTTCAGTTGGAAGGGACCTTAAAGATCATCTAGTTCCAACCTCCCTGCCATGGACACCTTCCATATTCTTGGGAGTGCCCTGAACCAGGTGCAGGACCTTGCATTTGGCCTTGCTGACCTTCATGAGGTCCACATGGACCCAGTTCTGGAGTGTGTCAAGGTACCTTCCCTCCAGTGTGCTGTCTGCACCACACAGCTTGGTGTCATTGGCCAACCCTCCGAGGGTGTGCTCAATCCCACTGCCCATGCTGCCAACAAATGTGGAACGGTGCCAATTCCAACACTGGCCCCTGAGAGCACCACATATCACTCAGCACTGGTGTCCACTCTCACATCAAGCTGTTGACCACAGCTCTTTGAGTGTCACCATCCAGCCAATTTCTCAACCCTCAAGTTGTCCATCTCTCAGTTGTCTTTCCAGTTTAGAGTCAAGGGTGTTGTGCAGGACGGTGTCAAACATTTGGCACAAATCCAGGCAGATGATGACAGTCATTCCTCCCTTATCCACCAACACTGTAACCTCACTGGAGAAGGTTTCCATATTTGTCAGGGACAATTCACCCTCAGTGAAGCCATGCTGGCTGGCACCTCACCTACAGCTTCCTAAAGCTGCTTGGCTATCCAAACTTCATTATTCAGTGCCACTTCTGAAAATTTGGATTATTTAAAAGGCCTTCTTCTTAGGAATTTTCAGCAGGAAAAGCTACTGTAGACAGGCCTGCATCCCTTCATAGCACCAGCCTTTCATCCCTTTGTTGGGGAAGGGAGAAGGAAAAGTCACATGCCTTTTACTGTAATACCCATCTTTACAAAATGCTCGTGCTTGTCCTTTATACAGTTCTTTAATAAACATGCCAGGTACCCTGGAGATACCTAAACTGTCAGCAGTGAAATTACAGAATCATAGAACATCTCATGTTAGAAGGGAACCATAAGTATCACCAAGCCAAATTTCCTGCTCCTTGCAGTACTACCAAGAACTAAACCATATGACTAAGAGCATTGTCCAGGCACTCCTTGAACTCTGACAGGTTTGGTGCTGTGACCACTTCCCTGGGGAACTGTTCCAGTGATCCACCACCCTCTCAGTGGAGAATGTTTTCCTAAAGTCCAGTGTGAACTTCTCCTGATGCAGCTTCACTCCATTTCCTTGTGTCCTTTTGCTGGTCACCAGAGAGAGGAGAATACTGCACTCAAAGTCAGACCAGGCAATTGGTGAGCACCTGCCACCAGAATTCACTTTTGCAGAATCATGCTAAAACCAAAATTCTTCACTAATTTGGCTTATTCAGTTTTTTTTTTTTTTTTGCTTGGCAGCAGCAAATGCAGCTTAAACATCGCAATTCCTGTGTGCTGATCCAATTGTGCAGCTAAACTCAGCCATGAAATGCTTGTGGGTACAATAAACTCAATGCCTTCATCTCCCCATCAGGGATCACCTGCTCCCACAGGACATCTACTGCTGCTGCTGCTTTGGGGATCAGCAGGTGAGAGGCTCCCCATGCAGCCAAATTCTCTACGTTCACTCTGAGCTCTGCTTTCTATTCATCGGTGGGTTTCAGTTCCTCTGCTCAGAGCCAGCTCTCTCTTTTGAGAGACTCATCTTCCTTCCTGTAGCATTCTCAGTTGTGCTCTTTGGATGGGGGAATAGGAGATGTAGTTAAAAATACTGCGATGCTGTGGTGGGCGGTGTAGCAGAAATAGACAGACACCAGCTCGCTGCGAAGAATACCAAGTAACATCCCAGAAAGATAAAGGCATAGCAACAAAAGAAAAGAAAATGCATTTGTGTTCTGCCACTAGAGAGCTAAATCTGGGTGGAAGATACCAAATGAGGAGTGCTGCTCGTGGCCTGGTGCACCATCTCTCTGATGGCTTCACGTGCAGAGTCATCTTACAGCACTGTGGTCATAAAAGCACAGCTTACAGACAATCCTGCCTCCAGTTATAGCCCAAATGTGTGTGAGCTTTGGGGTTTTATGAAGACAGTGCAGGAATCAGCAATAAAATGGGCCCAACCCACAGATCACAGAAATCAGAAGCCCATATGGACTGAGAAGAGGCTTAGCTCCATTAACCCTGCTTTAAAAGCAAAGTTTTTCCGGGGATATTAGGTTCTTTCCAAGAGGAAGATAAACCAAGCTTGGCTGATACAAGAAGCTGTGAGATTATTCTATGGATTTACTCCCTATTTTTCAGAGGCTTGAGTCTCTCTTTATCCAGCCAGTAACCACACAGGAAAGATTTCATCCCAAAGGGCTTTACAAATAAGTTTTTCACAAACAATACACCAGAGTCACTTACAGTCTTTAAGTGAGACAACTCTTCAGAGAGGTCCAGCAGCTGCTTAACACTTCACAAAAATAACCTGGCACCATTTCACCGGGGAAGTGAAGATGGCTGCATCAAAATGAAATCAGGGGGGAGCTTGGGTGGCCTGATTGCAGGAATACCTCTTGGCATAGGCTCAGGGTGCCACAGCCCGCACCACCCTGCTGGGGAGTCCTGCAGGTCTGGAAGGGCCAGTGGGGAGACAAACAAAAAAGAGCAGAGTAACACAGAGAGATGTCATGGTTGGGTGTGCATCAGCAGGCAGTGATGGGATCCCCAGGGTGGGTGTGCATGAGCAGGCAGTGATGGGATCCCCAGGATGGGAGCAGGCATTGATGGGATCAGCAGGATGGGTGTGCATGAGCAGGCACTGCTGGGAACCCCAGGATGGAGATGGGATCACTGGGATGGGTGTGCATGAGCAGGCAGTGATGGGATCAGCAGGATGGGTGTGCAGGAGCAGGCACTGCTGGGATCCCCAGGATGGGAGTAGGCAGTGAAGGGATCACTGGGATAGATGTGCATGAGCAGGCAGTGATGGGATCCCCAGGACAGGTCTGCATGAACAGGCAGTGATGGGATCTCCAGGATGGAGATAGGATCCCCAGGAGAGATCTGCATGAGCAGGCACTGCTGGGATGCCCAGGATGGGAGTAGGCAGTGATGGGATCCCCAGGACAGGTCTGCATGAGCAGGCACTGCTGGGATCACCCATTCTGGGGACACTTTATTGGGTGCTCAAGGCCTGTGGCTGCACTGGGGGATGGACCAGCCCTGCTGCAGCACACACACACACGAGCATCCCCTTCAGGTGAAAGCCAAGGTGGGAGATGAGTGCAAGCCCGTGTTTTGTGCACATGGAGGACAGGGATGTTTAAAAGAGAGCTGGGGCCCTTGGGGCAGAGTGCCCTCTGCTGCTACAGCCACTCTGCTTCCAGGAGCCCATGGCAGGGAGGCTCCCACCCCACTGTTCAACTAAACCTCTTTCTAATCTTTATCTTGCAAGATTTGTTTTGATGCCATCAAAATCTAAAATAGCCACAGGCACGAGAATAATCATACCATTTAAAAAAACCCATCAACATGCAGATGCAACCTCAACCAAACTCCATGGAAATTCCTAATAAAACAAATGTCATTTAAATGTTGCTATACAGAAACACCAACCCTACCAGTGCAAAATTTAAAAGAAAATGTCTAGCAGTCTGCACATCAAATGTTAATACTATTTTCAAATCAAGTCTAAGAGAGGATGACACATAATTTAATAAGCCTAACGAGTGTGCAATCAGCATTTGGCCATTCCTGCCATAAAACTAGGTGTCCCTCTGGCCCAAGATGTCTAGGAAAGCCACTGAAAGACAGCTAAGGCTTTAAAAGCAGAATTTTAAAAACATCCTTTTTTTTTTTTTTTTTTTTTTCATTGTAGATTTATTGAGAATTTCACTCAATTAAGAATAGGACCCAGCAAACTGGCAGAAATACAAACAACTCTGCGGGCACAGTAAGTGGCACAGCAAGTTTGGGGCCCATTTGCACCTTAATTTACTGCCAACAATCAGCAATGTCAAGATTCCAAGCATCTCCTGACAGCCCTGACAACAGCAGTTACACAGCATTATCTAGTCTTCCAGTAAAATCTTTCCCCTCAGACAGCATTCATGCTGCATTTCACAACAGGAGGAATACACACAGTCAGCCTGGATCTCCTCAGCCCTTGCAGCTGGAATCAGAACATTTTGGGGAGTGGGGGTGTCCTGTACCTGCTTTTGCCACCATTCACACACAGAACTGAGCAGCAAGTCACAAAATAGTAGGAATTGCCAATATATTTGCCTAACAAAAGGCAGAAATAATGTTAAAAATATCTAATCTGAGGGTAGAAAGTTTAATTTTAAGGTATTTGATAAAGAATGCTCATTGTGTATAGAAAGAGAATCCATCATCTCCTCTAGTTACATGCTTAGTCAAACAATCCATTTTTTTGACTCAAAAGGAAAGATATTTTAAAGATACATTATTATAACAATATGCAGACAAACATATCACAGGGTGATGCCTAGTGCTGTTTCAACATTGTCACCATTTTATCTGGACAATTGTATAACACAAGTTACAACAACTGAACACATTAAGCAAAACATTTTTTTACAAAAAGTGAGACACTCCCTACCCCACAAGTACTGACCAGAATTTTTTCAAGTCCCAAACTGCATAGGAAAATAATTGTCCATTAGTGAGGGCAGAAATTCTGTTTCATGTCTTCAAATATCTGTTGGGGTTTTAATAGACCTCAATACTTGCATAAGGATGGAGTTATACTGGGGGTGGGGATGGAGAAGAGGGGGCAGAGGCAATACTGAGCAGAACCAATATCAAATAAAAAGTGCTAATTTTATATTCTAACAATCACAGTTGTTCAAATGTTTGCAAACTACAAACCAACCCCAACACACAAAACAATAATATTATTTTAAATGTAATTCATAAGGAATTCTGCACCTACAAGGTTATGAAAAAGACATGTATACTCTGCAGCAGCATAAAAAATAATCCTATGTACAATCCAAGCATCAATTTTCTCTTCTCTATCACCATCAGTATTTTATCTTGAAGGAGCATCTGTCAGATTCTCCAGAACTAAAAATAGCAAAGACCCTTTCAAAGAGAACAGTTTCTGGTTTATATTTATAACTACCCTGCACTCGCTGTCTCTGGCTGCATGGCCATGAAATTTGTGCAAGATATCATCAATTACCCAGCTTTGCACTCCATCATGCAGTTAAGCTCCCGTTACCTGCAACGAACCCTCCAAGCACTTCTCCCCATGCACAGGGCAGAGATTATAAAACACAATAAAAATCTGCACATTGAAGAGCTAACTGTAGAGCTGACTGACATTACACAGCAAAAACCTTGTGAGAACAAAAACCGAGCACACTGATGTATAAAACAGAGAGCCTACCTGAATTCTTCAAATGCATACATGGCCTAGCAACTACACAAATGCTCTGAAATGGAAAATAATCTTCTTAACGTGCAGAGGACCATTTAGTTTGTCAAACTGCAGCAAAATGCATAATGACGAGGGAGTATATTTGGAATATTCTGAGGAGAAAGGGTATGCAGATACTGGCCTGCAGCCTACAGCTCAGCCAGCTGCTGACAAGCAGCAGCTAACAGGAAAAGGCGATAGAGTACCATGTGATCATTCCTGCAAGTCTGATTAATGCAGTATACTCCAAGAATACGGGCTGATATCTTCATTATTCGAGCCAAATAAGTCAAATACGGTACACGACAGGCTTCACAGCTAAATTATCATTCACATGCTACACCGAAATCAGCAAGCAGAGGATAATAAAAAACTAAATATATATTGTAACCAAAGAGATTAATTAGGCCCATTCAAGCTGGTTTTCTTACCTTGTAGTGATATTTTAGTCTGCTTTTATTCATCTAAACCATCAGTGATGGAACAAAAGACTGCATCCACAAACCTCCCCTTCCATGAATGCCAGAACATTTAAAGTAGTTTATCTGCTAGAAATCATTTCCTCTGTAGTCTATTCCCAACCACTTTAACTCCTTCAGCCCTGAACTCATTGCCACAAACCCCATTTGCAGGGCCAAGCGGGCTTTTCAGGGTTTACAGGGTTAACACCAAGAAATCGCAGCAGTGCCACTGAACGAGGTGGGCTAAGAGCCAAAGGAGTCATGTCTGCGCGATCACAGAAGGGAGACAGGAATGAGGAAAGTTGAGCATTTCGTGGCATTGCAGTGTGCAGGCGAGGATGCTTCAGCTGCCTAGCAACAGCGCACGCAGTCTCCATGGCAACAGCGCAGCCAGCGCAGGGGGCAGAGCATCCGCTGCGCACCCCAGGGGCGACACACGGGGACAGCCCGGTGGCACGGCCACGCCACCCTGTGCCGGGGGCAGCGGGGAGAGCACGGCCACGCTCCGGGAAGGGCTCGGCGAGGGGCGGCACTGCTGCTGCTGCTGGAAATAACACGGCAGCCACCCGTGCTGAGGCTCAGAGTGCTGGGGAGCACACCCCAAACAGCAAGAGCCAGAGCTCGCCAGCCCTTGGAAATTCTGGACATGCAGGAATCGCACTCCCTTCACCAGTTTGCTCAGGGGTTGTTTGGGTGTTAGCCATGAGACTGCAGAGACTTTGCCCAGGCAGCCAAACTCGGCAGCAGGATGGGGAGGGCAGGGGGGCAGGTTTAACCCTGAGGCTGTGCACCCTGCATAGGGATGGGGATTTAACCCTGAGGCTGTGCACATTGCATCGGGATGGGGAGGTTGGAGTGGAGGTTTAACCCTGAGGCTGTGCACCCTGCATCAGCCTCATCATCAGCCACCACAGCGTGGGGACACCCATGGGTGCCAGCACTGGCCAGAGGGGGACAGGCTCTGCTGGCTAGAGAGCAGGTGAAAGGTGGGGATTGCTGGAAATGAGGGAGATTCGAACCTGAGAAATCAGTCCCAGCCCTGGAAAAGAGAGAGAATGGGGCAGTGGGAGAACATGGTGCCTGGGAAAGTCACAGGGAGACAGCAAATCCAAAGTTACTGCTGGGGCTGCTCCCCTCCTTGCCTCTTTCAGTGCTAGGGCTGGTTTCTAGCACAAGGAAACACATGGAGGGTTTTGGCTGGAGTCTGAAATATCCAAACCCAACTACAGCTCCTGAGGCTCTAGGGCAATGGCTGCCCCACTGAGCTGTGGGATTTGCAAGCTGGAAAAGCATCCAAAGGGTACAGACTGCCACATCTCCCAGACACAGGGATTGGGGACAGGCCATGGTAACTGTGGCATCTGATCTCATGGATCTAAGAAATACAGAGAAAAAGGGCTGGAATAGAAGGAAAAGGCACTCATGGCAAAAAACCCAGCACTGGGAATACCCAGCCCAAAAAAAAAATCCACATTTATTTGAGACATGGTGTTTTTAAAGTAGTAGTGACCTTGGGTTTCATTTTATTTCCTTTAAACAAATGTGATAGCGTAAAGTGACAATAAAGGCACGCTGTAGGAACACTAAAACACATGCAGTCACACCATCTGACAGAAATTAATTCTTCCACAGGCATCCAGCAAGAGGAGGACTGCAAGGTAGGTGATTCTGGCTACAGCCTAATAAAAGATTAAAACTGGCAGAGAGGAGAACAACACAGCCATCCAAAGAAGCCTCCTGCCATATTTAGGCTGAGCCTCAGCACAGTGTGCTCACTGCACACAGCACCCCAGCAGCTGGGCACAGCACAGGAACCCCTTGCCAGCAACTGCTCTGCTCCTGACCTTGCAGGGAATGGATTTAAACCTCCAGAGCTAGCCAAGGTCCCTCATGGGGGAAGGACAGAATTCTGAACTTCTGTTTTCCTGCTCACCACAATCTTCCTCTGACTTGAACCAAGTGGAAGAGGGCTGGTGCTTCTTTTTCATGCTGTTTGTCTAAAATAAAACCATTCTACAGAATTAAGGGCAAACATACTGCTTTCCCCTAAGCATTCTTCTTGAAACAAAGTTGACAGAATCACTGTCTGCTCCTCCAATTTCTGCAGTTTCTCAACAGCCACAATGCAAATAAATAGTTAACTGTTCAAGTCAAGGCTTCTGTCATCAATGAGTTCACTGTGAAGGACTAGAAAAGCAAACATCCTCCACAAAGTTTTCATATACAGCAGAGGTCAGCTGTTGAAAGGCTTCATTAGGATAACATTTTAACTTTTTTTTTCTTGGCCAGCACTTCCACAACAGCTGACAGCATTACACACAGAAAACAGCAGGACTTCTGTCATGTGAGACAACCAATAGTCTCAATTCTGGTTAATTAATCACTGGGATTCCCATATTCAATAGTGAGATCTGAGATCATGTCCTACTGTAGGCATGAATGTGGCTCAGCATGAAATTTTACCAAACAGAACCCATAGGAGCTTCAGAAAGTCACATGAACACATGCAGTGGCCAAATTCATACATAAATGCAGGACTATAAAACCTCCTTGTAAAGTTTTACCAAAGACTGCAGCTTCCTGTGCCCTGAGCCAGACTGAAGGCCTTGAGGAGCAGACAGAAATTATGTCAGAAACCTCAATCAGCAATGAAAATTTTCACAAGAAGTTGTTTGTTCCCTTCCTGGCAGTGTAACCAGTCCAGACATTTGACAAATGTGCCTCATTTTAACAAAAATTGAAATTATGTCACATGAAATAAAAATTTGCCTAAGATTGGGTGGGACAATTTATGTCATGGGAATTGTGGGAGCCAGACCCCACCTTCTGATCAGAGGCCAGAAAAGATGTGACATTGAGACACAGAAGATAAGCAGCAGCTTTTTGGGAAACACTTTGGAGCTTTAATGCTGGGCTCTAACAAACAAGTGTAACTGTAATAGGAGTGGTTATCCTTGATGAAAGCTTGTCAAAAAAGCAAAGGATGCACAAAAGGCCTGGAAGCATGACAAACCAGAACAAGGCAGAGGATACTGGTGAGATTTCTGGCTTTATCTAGAATTTCACTGCCATCCAAGGGCCTCATGCTGATACTCTGCTAAGAGCCCATTTCCCCAAGTGTAACATTTGCATTATTGTTATTTAGTATATCAGTGTGTCTGCATTTGTCCTCGTGACCTGAAATTCCACCAAAGCCTTTGCCAGATGCTTGGTGACATTATCTGATCACAAACAGACTGAGACATTTTAATGAAGTTATTCCCTTATCCCCTTGCTCAAGAAAGGAAAGGAAGAAAGGCACTGACACAGTGGACTTCTGTCATTAAGCCTGCATTATCATCATGCTGAAGTGATATTCAGACCACTCTAAAAAAAAACCTTGCAACTGTGCTGAAAAATTCAGCATTCACTTCAATTCATGAGGAAGAAAACAAAAAGAAGGGAAATGAGCCAACGAGAGCATATCTAATGAGTGTTCATTCACTGCATCTCCAAAATTTCTGCACTGTGCAGAATGTGGCAATCACAGGCAGCATCCCAGGATATGCTGAAAAATCCCCTTTTGACAGGATTGTCTCTGAGTTCAAATGTCTTTTGTGGGCTTAAGAAAATAAGATTTAAAATGTTTATTGAAATAGAAAAGGAGTGGCTACCTTTGTTTGTTCAGGTATGGGGAAATTGTAAAAATAATTGCAGTACCTTAAGTTTACAGAACAAGGATGCATTCAGTATTGGAGTACTGACTCAAAGCTTCAGCTGTTAAAGGGGAGGATGGGTGGGGCAAAAATGAACATTTTTTTCCCTCCTTTTATTAATGGTATTTCTATTACGTGTTGCCTTAACATACAATGTGAATTTTGATGCACAAGGATAATCCAACATATTTCAGGCTTCTCCTTTCACTCTCAGGTTTCCAGGCTGACCATGAAAGTTTGATTTCCTGATGTCAACCTTCACCAAAAAATCCTAACTCACTTATATATCTTGGAATTATCACAGCCCATGAATATTTGCACAGAAAAAAATCAATTTTTTTTCCCCTCTCCACTTTGCTGAAAGCATGCTTCATGCTTTGCAAATCTCAGGGCTTGAGATTCCTGACCACAGGATGGCTGATGCCTTCCCCACAGCTTTGCTCTTATCATTCTGGGTGTATCACATACCATTTTCAGGAGCAGACACCCTGTACCAGGTGCAGACCAGCACACAGGGCTCAAAGGGGAAGTTGTTTCACATCCAGCCTCATCTGCCTCATTCCAGTGCTTCAGGGAAGATGCACTGGAGTGAACCAGAGAGAATGGGGTTCTCACTGATTTTCTATCAGCCCTTGGGGACAGCACCAAGTCACAGCTAGCAGTGCAACAGAACTCAGCCGGTCAGGGTGAAAACTAAAAGCTCCACACAGATTATTAAGTTATTGATCACTGCAACAGTGCCTGAAATATCCAGCCAAGTGTAGGACTGTGTGGTGCTGACCACCACAGAAAGCTGAAAATGGAAAAGCAGTTTACATGAACAACAGACAAGGATATATGAGATAAATTCAAATTAGTAAAAGAAGGAATATAGACAAGCCACTAAACATCTAAAAACTAAGATTCAGTCTGTGTAGGTTGCAAATGTTAGTTGAGATGACCAGGATTTGGGTATTGCTTCCTGTTTATGAGAAATTATTTAAAATCATACAAAATGTAGTGGCAGAGCAAGGGACAACTGCTTCAATCTGAAAGGCCAGTTAAGAATAGGTATTAGGAGGAAATTCTTTCCTGTGAGGGTGGCAAGGCACTAACAGAGAAGCTGTGGATCACACATCCCTGGAAGTGCTCAAGGATGAAGCTCTGAGCAGCCTGGCCTGGGGGAAGCTGTCCCTGCCCATGGCAGGGGGTGGGAATTAAATCCCATCCAGTTTAAGGTCCCTTCCCACCCAACCATTCTATGACTCTACTGATAAAAATCCAAAAATCCCTTCCAAGGAAAGGGACAAGGCTACACAAATTTGAAGTGCAAGGTAATAATGTATTATTTTCCCAAGATAAACAATTATCAACTTTTTCTTTTTCCTGTTCAGCACAGACAAATTTGAATCATGCTGCAGACAGAAGTCTGCTTTGTAATAATAAATTACACTGCCTCAATATTCACCTGACAGCCACAGTATCTTACAGCAGCTACATCTTTCCTGATTTGTATCTGTACAAGCACAGAGCAGAACACAGAAGACACCATCAGGGAAAATAAAGAGAAATATATGTTGTAATCTTCCTTAAAGCTAGCTGAAATTAGTCAATTTGACTTTTTCCAAAATGTGAGGGATTAAGGGGGGGAAAAAGGGAAGAAGTTAGAGGTTACAACTTGACCAGCATTATCACCACTATCAATGAAATGTCAGTGGAACTGGAAAAAGTGTCTGAATAAACCATGGTCAGTCATCCACTAAAGGGCACTTCCCAATAAAACATTTAGGCACTTCTGTGGGGTGTACACCTCCTATCTCACCAAACACACACCTGTGTGCTTCAGACATGGATACAATACACATACCCACACAAACACCCTGGCTTCTTGGCATCTCCAAGCCAGCCAGTGGCCTGGATCTTGTTTCACCTGTCCAGTGGCAGGCTTGCAGTCAGGAGTAGCAGCCACCATAAACCAAGCAACCTCCCCCACACAAGTGGGCACATCATTGCTGAATTTGTGACTCATTATCAGGTATACTGGCAAGACAGAAGTTGTGCTGCATGGAAAATACCAGTGTCTACTGGACATCTTCTCTGGTAAACATTGGAAGAGCATTCCTAGTAACAACTGGGTCTTCTTATTGCGAGAGACTGAAACACTTAACGGATTAAACATTTCTAAACCCATAGAAGGGCTTTTGCCCACTGGAGCAAACTGCAGAGAAGCAGGTGCCCACCTGCCACCATCCCTGAAGCCCACACCTCCCCAGACATGCCTATCAGCTGGAATTTGGACATGAGATAAGATAATGGGGATAGTATTGTTCAATGGTCCCAGCTCTGGGGAGAGGAATGTATCCCCAAGGGGGCTGGAATGCTGCTGGCTCAGGCACTGGGGAAGCTGCTGCAGTGCAGAGTGGGGTGAGCCCAGCCCTCGGGGCTCAGCTGGTGTCGAGAGAGCTCAGGACAGAGGCAACCCCAGCAGGCAGGTCCTGCCACCCCAGCCTCACTCCAGTGAGTCCAGCTGTGACAACTCCCCCGCCAGGCAGTACCGGGACAGTCACACGTGGCCTGATGGTTTTTATCTCTGCTGATGGGCCATAATGAGCCACAACAGCCTCAACTGGACTGATATAATACTGATAGAGCAGCTGTGACATATTCAAAGGTGTCAAAGACTACCACAGCATCCCCTGATCCACAACATCATCCAGCTTAAAGTCCCTGCCCCAAGGGAGGCACCTGGGTGCTCCCACCTGAACCTGACTATCAGACCACACCATCTGTTGGGTTTGGCATTTTTCTCCACTGCCTCTTTAGGATGGCCACCACTACCATATCCTCATGGAATCGGTCTGCAACCATCACTTTGACCAACTAACATAAAAAAACAACCAAGCCTCACTGTGAGGGCCATGGGTGGTGAGATCTTTCTACTCTTACCCTTTCTTTCTCTTTCTTATACATTTCCTTAAGTGATACTTCAATGCTTTTATATTGTCATGTTGTTGCTATCTACAGCAACATGACAATATAAAAGCATTGAAGTATCACTTAAGATACTTCAATGTATAATAAAACCAAGATCTGTTTTCCTGTGCAACCAAACTGTTCTGCCATGAATCCTACATGTGTATATTCACAGACACTGAGCATTCAGTGTTGTTTCCCTCTATTCTGCCCCGAGGGATCTATTAACAAAACCTGGGTTGCCTTTGGCTCCTGGGGTGGTTGTAACACTTACACTTCTCCACTCTCTAGTTAGATGGCAGGATGTAGGCAAGAGGAAAATGAAGGTTGTTTTACAGTTCTGCTCCTTGGCCAGAAGTAACCTCACTGCAGCTGATAAAAGTCCTGATGGCTAAACTATCTGTAGAGCAAGCTCTGCAGCACAAGATCACAGCATCCAGCCTTAGGAGCTGTTGGCTTACGGGGATTTTACATACACATAATGTGAAAGCTCAGACTGGATCAAGGCCCAGAATTTCACCTGGAACAAGAATTATAGAATGGTTTGGGTTGGAAGGGACCTTCAACATCATCTCATTCCAGCCTGTGCAACGGGTGGGGACATCTTCCACTAGACCAGGTTGTTCCAAGCCCCATCCAACCTGGCCTTGGACACTTCCAGGGACGGGGCAGCCACAGCTTCTCTGGGCAACCTGTGCCAGTGCCTCACCACCCTTGCAGTAAAGAATTTCTTCCTGATACCTAATTTAAACATCCCCTGTTTCAATTTGAAGCCATTCCCCCTTGGCCTATCATTACAAGCCCTAATAAAAAGCCCCTCTCCAGATCTCCTTTATGTGCTGGAAAGCATGTGGGGGTTATTCAGTATAGGTGCTGTTGACAGAGAATCTGACAAAACTGAGCTGCTTTGCTATCACATTAGAATGTGTTCTCCCCCTTCTTCCTACAAAAAAAAAAAAGGGAAAAAAAACCCCCAAAAAACCACAGATTTTTCTTCCCTTGCATCAGATGCAAAGGGCATTAGAATAAACACGTGCAGGAATTATTCACACACACTGTGGAATTCTTTGTTCAGAAACAGCTCCTGACAGCAGCACCAGACCTAAGCTGTGGCAATTTCAGAACAACATTTCTTCACTCCCATGAGAGCACACAAAGTTCTGATTCCTCCAAGGCTTCATTACATCCTAGCACTCATCAGCACTTTCACACGCTATCCGCAATGGCCTTGCTGGCAGGAGAGACTTGGTGCCACTGGAGCTGTGCTTCTGGCCAGGGGAGGTGACACCACTGTCACCCTGGCCAGGTCCTGGCCTGCTCTGCATGAACAAGTCTTGCCTCCAGTAAGGCTTCTGACATCACTTCATTATAGACACATTCACCACTCTAAAAATACAGAATGGGGGAGTAAAGAAGGCAGTCAGACTCTTCTCAGAGGTGACAAGAGGCAATAGGTACAAATTTTAAAATACAGGAAATACAATTCAGAAATAAGAAGAAACTTCTCTATCGTGAGTGCTCAAACATTGGCACAGGTTGCCACCAGCATCCTGGGAGATGTTCAGAACTCCTTAGGACAAGGTCATGAACAAGGGTTGGACTCAATGATCTCCAGCTGTCCTTGCCAGCCTCCACAGCCCTCTGGCTCTGAGGGCAGGACCCTCCCATCCCCTGGGCACAGAGCAGTTTGCTCCTAAGTGTGTCTGGCTGCTACAGCAGATGTTCCACAGGCAGCACCGGGTCATTCCCACAGCCTCTCCCCTTGGTGACAGCTCCCATGGAATTTGCTTGCTGACCACGCCTGCTCCCCAAGGAAAGCACAGCCAGGGGAGGGGGATTGTGCATCATCCTTAGCCAGAACCACTGACACAGAGAGGCCACAGTGCTGGGAATTCACACTGCCTTCCTCCTTTAGGGCTGGAGGAAAGCTAGAGATGGCCACAAGTATATCCTACAACCCAGGAGAACCTCAGGGGAGCTTTCTCTGAACTGCACGTGGCCAGGCCACGCTGCAGAGGGTCAATGGAAATGTGCCAAATTTACCAATCCCTTTGCAGAGCATCACTAAGACCCAATGTTTTTGAGGCAGACTTAGCAAGGAGAAATGTTTTATGATATTTATTCTATGGCAAATCAAAACCAAAGCAGGAAGCTTATGTTGCAAAGTATTGTTATGAATATTGTGTTTCTATCCCTCATTTGTTTTTCACATAAAAAAAACCCTGAAGATTGAAAATTTGTGGGTTTTTGGTTTGTTTTTGTTTAAGAAACTGAGAAATATCACAGCTCCCAGGTTTTTGGGGTTTTTTTTGGTTTTTTTTTTTTTTCAGCTTCTGCTGGACTCATTGAAGGGGGTCCACTGGCTTTTTCAATGAAACAGTATTATGTCTGACACTTTAATTAAAGGATGTGCCAAAATGAACACAAAAATATCTTTGTAACATAAGCTGCATGTTACCCTTTAGAGTCAAATGCATGAAAATTACAAAAAATGCATCACAGCAAAAGCCTTTGTACAGTCCATGAGCTCAAGCAGCATTTAGGACCCCACATCATCTGAACATCATCAGCTCTCCAGTTTCCATTGGTAGTAGGGATGAGATTCAATTTCCTAACAAAAGGACAAGCACTAAAATTCATAAAAGCAAAACACTAAAAGAGACCCCATGTTAGGGGGAGGGGTTTTTTTGTGTTCTATAACCAGAATTTTCTATGCATCTCCTAATCTTCCTATCTCCTCTAACATGAACAGGACTTTGAAGGCGGTGGCTGGAATAGTAAAGCCCCACTGTTTCCTTCAGGACTGTGTAGCATAGTTACTGATGAAGTCTGAATTCTCATTTTGGCTCTGCCAGCCCCCAGACCTCTGCTCTATGCACAGTCTGAACCAGTGTTCAACAAATCAAGCCATTCCTGTGACCTGTCCCAACAGCCCTAAGCCCTGGCCAGCCACCCCTCCTGCTCCAGACCCAGCCAGGAGAAAGCAGGAGAGCAGAGCAGGAGGCCACACACACAGACAGACACACAGACACTACTTGCCCAGCTATAATTGCATGGCTTATCATTTCTCAACTGAATGATCCCCTTTTCTCACTCTGTCTTTAAAAAACTGCCTATTTAGCCTATACAACCATGATTAACTACCTATGGTGGAGCCAGTAGCATTTTTACAGCCAAGTAAGGAGCAGTAGCACAAACTGCCTTGCACTACCATGAATCCAGCTTAGTACAACACCAATTCCCTCCCTACCTGTGCTCAGGGGGCCCTTCTCATCCCTTAGGCTAGGCTAAGAAGCAAGCCACAAAGGACACATCCAATCTGTCCTACAGTCAGGTCACAATCTTGGCAAAAGCAATGGGACACACTTCTGTCCATCCCAAAACTGCACAAAGGAGGCATCCAAGACCAGGCAAGGACAGAAGGGGAAATCAGATTGGGTTTTGCAATCACAGTGGTCTGGCTCTAGTTCCACTGACTCATATTTGTACACCAAACCCTACAGCAAACAAAAGCTTTTCCTTCCCAGCAGTGCCCACAGCTGAAACATTGCCTATTCCCACTGTCATCCTG
Source organism: Melospiza georgiana (assembly GCF_028018845.1). Taxonomy (NCBI): domain Eukaryota; kingdom Metazoa; phylum Chordata; class Aves; order Passeriformes; family Passerellidae; genus Melospiza; species Melospiza georgiana. The sequence goes on along the minus strand of NC_080435.1, from coordinate 52,114,445 downwards.
CCTGGCAGTGCTTGGGGTTCAAATCCAGGGGTCCCAGCAGGTGTGCAGTGTCTGGCATCCAGCTGGGCTCTGGTCATGGCCATCAGTCCCATATCCAGCACTTGGACACTCCAGGTCATCTGAGATGGACCTGGGCACCAATTCAGTTCAGACAACTGGCTCAAATCTTCAATTATTAAGTATTTGTCCATGAGTCAAATCCTGCTTCCCTCTTTGGAGGGAAAGAGAGGTGAGCATGACCTGTCCTTTAACATGAGATACATTTGTCTTTTCAAGTATGAATGACTTCCTGAAGCAAATGGTTCAGGTCATTCCAGATTAACATCCTAGTCAAATCCCTGCTTAGCTAATTTCTAATGAATGAAGCTACAGAGCAACCAGTGCATGACCTTGAAAGGGAGGACAGAAATAGCAAGGTTCTGGAAATCAACTCACAAGACTGATAAAATGAGAAATTATCACAAACCATCAAATACTATCTAAAAACGATTCCCCTTTCTCCTGAAATTCCTTCTAAGTTTCCAGCCACAGACATGAATCCCTATTCCTCAATATTTTAAATTCCCATTTCTCTCTCAGAGCACTGCCCATCAGCCTGACTTGTGCTCCTTCCAGCCTCACATTCCTAGATGCATTCCCCACGTCGGCTGCAAATAGCTCAAGCTCTCTCAAGTTTCACAAACCTTCCCTTCCCATCCACTGCCATGGGCACTGCCCCTTTTGCCACCTCAGGCTGCTATCAATGCACAATATTAAATGACATTGGTGCTGTGCTGGGCCCTTGGGTAGCTCCTGCCCCAGGTTCTCTGCCCTCTCTCCCTGACCTTATCTAAACATTCCCTCTGTCCCTGCAGTGCAGGGCTGGGAACAGAGCCCAGCCTGTGCCTCCCCAGCTCCTCAGGAACAGAGAGGTGCTGGACAGAGCAGAGGGGAGCTGAAATGTGGGCTGGGTCACTACAGCACAGCAATGGCAACAAAGGCCAAGGGAAACCCGACAAGGATGCCGGAGAAGAGGATTCAATGTCCTGGGCAGAAGGGTATTTTGAAGGAAGCAAAATCTGAAGGACAGATACCAGTCCCACAGCCAGACTGTGCTGACCTCACTCTCTTCCCCCAAAACTATAATGATTTAAGAGTATTGTTGATGCTTGAAGGTGTCCTTTCTGGTATCCATATTGTGACAGATCCACATGGCATATTTGTACACCATAGTGCCCCAGACCCACATGGCACTGCCCACCACTGTGCCCCAGGTCTCCAACACCAGTGTGACCTGAGGGCCCTTCTCCCCTCAGAACTCACTAAATTGTACAGCTTAAGTCTCTGAAGTAATTTGATATTCCACCTCTCTATCACATAGACAGGGGATTCAGAAACAGGCACAGAGATTTTCAGGTTATAATCACACCTTTCTTCTCTAATGCCCCTTTCTCTTTCAACTACCTCCTCTGAAACCCTTTCAAAATGCTGCTGAGATAATCTCTCTCGTCTCTCTTTCTCCCCAAACAACTCCAAGTCTAAAATGCTTCTGTGTTCTGACACTCTCCCTTCAGTTTATTATTTATCCTTATCATGCAGGCTCTTTTATCCCACCACAGCTCACAGGGTGTTAGGGACATAAAGGAAATGTTCCCAAGGAGTGTAAGGATCACAAGTGCGATGTCAGATCAGATTATTCCTAAACAATCCCACACTTACATAAACAGAAGGCAACACTCAACAAATAAGTAGTGAGAAATATAAAGGGTATAGAGAAGTAATTATGATAAAAACATGTGAGTTTGCTCAGGAATACTGAAATACCAGGAATTTTTCATTTTGTCTTTGAAAACCTGCCTTTTCTCTATATCTTTTGGACAAGAGAGGTCAATTGGGGTCTTTGGCCTCCTTTGACCAACATATTGGCTTCTCCTCAAGCAAATACTCCTGGGAAGGAGTAAAAAAGACACACAACACTTGCAAGCTATCACTGCACAAACCCAGGAGACTCCTCACTGAAGAACCATATAAAAGAAAACTGTCCCAGAGCCAAAATATTCTCCTGTGACAGCCAAGCTTCTTGCAAGTTCCCAAATAAGGCCACGACTTTAAAGAGTGTGTCTTTTCAAGGCCTCATTGATTTCCATTGCCTGGTGAAGAGGCACATTGTTCACGTGCCTGGGTGTGCTGATGTTCCAGCAGGATGAGATGGGCACAGCTCGGGCTTTCAAAGCCTGGTTTGCACAGAAAATGAACCAGATAATCACAGGAAGCTCCTAAAGGCTGACAGCCCTGCTCTGGCCACTGTCTGGGAGTGATTCCTGGGGCAAACTCAACTAGAAGGTGTGAAGATGCCAGCAGGAACAGCCAGCATCTCCTAGCACTCTGGGGATAGACCTCAAGTAAATTTTGAGGCACAATATTATGTTCCATCTCACGTTCAGTAGCTCAGAGGCTTTTGCATCAAAGTTAGGGTTCTTGTTAAAGTTCAGGACATGGTTTGGAGAATCTCTCTGTTCTTCAGATATCAGATTACTTCTATTTAGAGAAATAAAGAAAGGAAAAAACCCCAAGCTTTGGAATTGTATCATCTTTGCTGAATCTAGTTCATATTTACCATCTACTCCTCTTCTCAATGCTCTCCTGTATTTTCAACATAGCAAATTCTTGAAAATGATCAGGGGCTTCAGTTCAAATTTTGCACTTGAATCACAGCACTGTTTCACACAATGCTTTGAAAACAAAGTCCATGCTTATGAAAAACCCTTCAAAGACTTGGAGGGCTCAGCCACTCCAGCTCCCCCATCTTCACAGTTTTGGTGTGTCCATTGCCTTAATAATCCCACAGCAAAAAACATACTCACAGAACTTCAAGGCCAGCAAGAGAAAAGGAAGCAAAGCAGTGAGAAAGTGTGTCAGTAGAGCCTGTGAGTATTGAGGGCATGAGCTACTCAGGTGATGCTGCTTTGTAGTACTACTGAGGCACAGAGGAGACAAAAAGCCAGAGGCAAAGAGTACAAGCCAAAGCCAAGCAACACATCCCAGCTGTACCTAAACACCAAGAAAATCAAAATGGGTGGTATGTGACTTTAAGCAACTCCCACAAAGCTCATTTCTTCTGTCCATGTGCTGTGCAGCCCAACAGTGTGGGTGGAAGCAGGGTGTCTCTTGCTCAAAGGGTTGACCTGAAGTGAGTTCCCACCCTCTCCACCTTGATCACACATTCACACTCCTGTCTTGACCTGTGGAGCACCATGCAGCCACAAATCAGGTGAAAAGGTGACTAAGCCAACAGAAAACTTGCTGTCATCATATTGCAAAGGTCCGATACTTTCTCGGTGATTTCTCATGGGCAGTCCCTTGCAGCACTGACTCCTTCCTCACAGCACAGCCAACAAACTCCAGCCCTCTCCTCACCCAGCTAACCCACTCTTTTGTAGCACTCGTATTTTTATTGGACACAGCTGTGGCCTACTAAGGGCAGGCCTGCTCCTAATCTTTGGTGATTAGTGCAGCTGCAACTCCTCAGGTGTGAGACTGCCTTCTGTACTATCTTTATTTTCTTACATTCTATCCCTCCACAAAAACTGATGAATTTCCTTTGCCTGGATTAATAAATTAACAAAACATCCCACAACAAAATGAACCCATGAACTACAACAGGAGGAGAGCAGTGGGAAAGTCCTTCTAGAGCCAAGGGGCAATAAATACATAATTACACTAGTTTAGGCCTAACTAATAAGCTGTCCTGTAAGGTTTATCTGCATGAGAAAACTCTAGAAAGGTAATCTGAATTAACATTTCTGTAATGAATGAAACCACATTAGATCCCTGCAGACACACTCATTATTAATTAAATCAACCCTATTTCATATTTGGTATCATTCACTGTGATGTGAATTAAGTTTAATCAAATTAGGGTCACTTGAATGCTGAATCAGATAATATATACAATGGTTTAATTTAGTTTACCTAATTTACTTTACATTCACATTTTTGGTGACTTGGATTAGTTTTCCTTCAAATCCTTGCTCAGGAATAGAGAGAGACCTGAGGAGATGCTGCAAAAATTCTCCCCATAATCAGCAGTTTGGAGTTGTCAATGAATTCACCCCCAAGAAGAGGGGTACTCAAAGCTGTGCATCCCACTGAGATCACATTACCAGGGCTGCTGCTGCTCAATATCCATTAAGGTTCTGTCTCCACTAAATTCCCTGTCCTCACTAAAGTTCCTCTGATGCCCAGAGGCTGCAGAGAAAATCAGACCCTGGAAGTCTTCACTTCATCCTCCTGCACTGCAAGGGCTGAGCAGATGTTGATGGGCCATGAGAAATGCATGTCCTGAAGGAAAATGCGACAATCCTCAAGGAAGCTGAAGCATTTGATGTGGTTATTTTTTAAATAAAATAAATAAAAAACGAAAATATTTGACATGTTTTTCACTGTTGGGAAAACACAGCAGTTATCAAAGTTCTTGTTTGTAAGGAAATAACAAAATATCATAAAAGCCTGCTTCTTTAGGCAGACATGTTAAATTGAGTTGCCATGTTTATTCACAGTTTTAAGGTCTTCTCATTTTGCTTACCCTGCTCCAACACATAAAAAGTCACCACTGAGTCTTGTAGCAAACTTCTTTCACATTCCTCTTATGTGACTATGCTTTTTACCATTAAAAAGATTTTCCTGTCTACACAGATGTGTAGACAAATGCACTCTGTCGTATTTAGGGCACCAGTCATCTAATATTTTCTGTGATGCAGGTACCATCTGTGAAACTGAGCTGCAGTTCAGGCCTATCATACTCAGATGGGTGCTGGGAAATCAGAGATGGAAATTGATATTAGATTATAATCCTACTGCATTCAAATAGAAGTCAAGGGCTCTAGCAAGGTCAGGCTTAACCTTTAATACCCAGGCATACCTTTAAATATTTTTTCAGGGAACCTTCAGCTGTGTTGTTTGTTTTTCAGTGTTCTTTCAGGATTATCATCTTTTAAGGGTCACAAAAGGTGTCCAAACCTCTGAAGCAAAAGGATGATGAGGAGGCCCTGATAGCAACAACAGATGACAGCTGGCATCAGGGTGCAGCTAAGGTTGCAGTGACAGACTTCGACCAAAGTGACAAAGAGATCAGAGACTGGAGACCACAGAAAGCATTCCTGAGTGAGGAAAAAGGACTATTCTTTTAGCAATTTAGCATGGAAGTCCTTAGCAAACCACTGGGTTAATCAGACCATGCAGTGATGCAAATGTGAGCTCTTGCAAGGACGGAATCAGCACTGTGAGGAGGGTCAGACACGGAGCATCATTTCCACTTGGGCTGTCCTGCTGCCTTGTGGGGCATCAGAGCCTTCTCTGCCTCTCCCTCTGGTGCTGACAGACATTCACACAGCTCCTTGGGGAACTGATTCAGGAGACTGGGCCAGCTGGAAAGTGGGAGAACTGACTGAACCAGGCCTGCACCCGCACTCAGGGCAGCAGTAACATCTAAGTGCTCACGCAAGGCATTCACCCTGCACACCTCTGAACACATTCATGGCCTGAGAAATGTCCTTGTGTGCCTTCACTGCTCTTACAAACTTGTTTCCACATTCCCTAGCTTGCTGGCTTAGTGGCCCCTCTGCTATTTCTGTAACACTCTCATATTTAATACCATGAAATTTTAAAATAGTATGCTGGCTCAGGCTTTTTGAGCTCCTGCATAGAGTTGCAGTCATGCAGTTCCAGCACTATTTTTATTTAGCAAGCCAGGACAGAAGAGACAAGCAGACCCTTGCAGCTCACCCCTGGGTCACATCTTGAAGAATATAAAATGAGGAGGCATTCCCTGGGGTCAACACACCAAGCCCTGAGGGAACCCCCCAGTAAGACACACACATTCCTCAGCTACACTAAACACACTGCACTGACCACCTTTCCTTCTTATTTCCACTTTTATTGCCTTCTCATTTCCACTTTTGCTTGTGAACCCCTGAAAGGGAAGGACCCACCTCACCTGCCTCATTATATTCCTATTTGTAGATGTTAGAGGTGAGGACTTCCATAGAGAGGACAGGAATAACTTTTGTCTCCCCTCCTAACAGCTCCCAATTTCCCCTGTTGAGCTCTGCCCTAAATGAAGAAGAGAGCCTGCACAGCTCCATGAGAGCCCAAGCCCCTCAACACGTGCACGTACACTCAAATTGATCACGGTCAGTGATCCCAGCACAATGGCCATTAGGTTCCCAAACCCCCAGGATGCTGTGCCCAGTAATCAGGTCAGGAATGTGTACAAGTCCTTTCAAGATTAAGGCCTTAATGCTGTAGCATCAGCCAGCTTTCTCCCTGCCTCCAGCATCACATGTGGGCAGCTGAAACCCCCAAGGATGGAGGCTGATGGCTCCAGGCTGACCTGCAGGTACAGGCAGGTGCCTGTGGCCTGCTCCTGGGTGTGTGATCAACCAGACATCCCTGGGCATCATCCAGGGATGAGCAGAAAAGTTGTCCATTTTTTTTGAAAGGTTGCAGAGTTCACAAGTTAAACCAATTGGAGTTCACAAGTTAAACCAAGTTGGAGTTCTAACTATCTGTTGTTAATAATTTCATGTTAATAGTTTTCCTTTCATTTCCTGTTCTTGATGGTTAGAAATCCCCCTTTGTTGAGTGGCACCCTGCTGCTTCCTGGAGGATGGCACCTGGGACTGTGAGGATGAGGTGACATCGGGGCTGGCATGCAAATGAGGAAACCCCCCACCAAATCTAGCAGGAAAAACCCTAAAAACAATGAGCCACCATGGAATTAAGAGACTGAAGTGATGTCTAGATGTGAGGAACGCAATCCAGTAACCGCCAAGACCCTTTTTACCTCTCACCCTAACCTAAAAATATGTTGGCTAGAAAGAGGACCTCGAATGTCAAACTGAAAGACCAGGAATCTCCTGGTGCTCTGGTGAGGATGGAAGCCCCAGCTCTGCACACAGAGCAGTGGACACAGCTGCACTCTTCCTCCTCCTCCATGGCATTCCTGGAAGCAGCGGCAGCATGAGCGCGATCCGTCATTTCTCCCCACCCGAGCTGATTTTTCATAAAGGCATTAAAAAGGAGAAAGATCTCCTGCCCTATTTATTTCAGCCCCTCACCATGGCAGCCTTGGAGACAGCTGTGTGTGGTTCTGGATGCTGTGAGCTAACATCTGACAGTTCAGCACCAATTAAAACAAATAAACACAAAGCCAAGAGGCAGCAGGCCGGGCTCTGGGAGGATCCATCACAGCACTGGGCCACCAGTGGAACCTGAGCTGGTGCTGGGAGCTGGGATCACTTTGGTGACAGCTGACAAAGCAGCACCTCCAATGGAAAATACTGCACGTGCCAAAGTGTGCTGAAGGGATGTAACTCCTTGTTCCACCTACTCAAAGGTGGCTCTTACTACTAGACAAGCAAAACAAGGAACAGGGACAGATAAAGGACATTTTATTAAGCACACAGGTAAAATGAACATATAAGTCCATGTTTTTGCTCTTCTACTTACTAAATAGTCAAAGAAACTAATTGCCTGAGAAGGCTGCTTTATTTGGATGATACAACCCTCACTTCTCAACATAACAGCTGTGGCATCAAAAACAGTCTTACATTCACCTAGGTAATGTCTTTCATTAACGAAAAGAAAGATTAGCATGCAAATGTATTGCAGCACTCAACACTAATTCATGATGAAGTCATAATATTAAAGCTACCTCATTCTGTCAAAATATACTCGTCCAGCATTTCTCTCATTTTGAATCAAAAATCCTTTTCAAAAAGAAATTCACAGATTATCTCAAATCCCACTACTGTTTGGCAGGTGGGAGCTAGAATGACAGACAAAACAGCCATGTAATAAAATAATTTTAGTATCAAAAGTATTTCAACTGGGTAATAAGAACAGTAAGGAGCTAACAGGAATAGGTACACACACAAACTGCATCAAATATGTGCATATGGGGATGATTTTAACCTGCCTTGTTTCTGATTTTTAAAATTTTTGTAGACATTTTTTGATGTCCTCTGGACCACAAACCATGAATTGAACAGTGCTAGCCTGTTCAGTGCTGAAGACATATTCCTACATGTAACAGACATTTCCAACTGCAGCTTTTACACTTGAATTTACTAATTTCAGCTATCCTTTCATGCTGAGCACTCAGCAGCCCTGGGTGTGTTTGCTGTTCCTGCAGCATGCAGGCACACACCCTCGGAGCATCGCTGCACCGAGCGCCTGAACCGTGTGCAGCTGGGGAAAGAAAAGCAGTCAGCATGCAATTAAAGGGATTATGGTGGCCATGGCCCTGCTTCTTGTTAATGCCATTTCACTGCATTTTCTAGATCTCCTCATTACTGAGGGAGTGGCTTACTGACAAGGGATAAAGGCAGGAAGCTACACACATGCTGCCTGAGGAGCAGCGAATGATGGGAATGGGAAAAGAAGAAAGGGGAGGAAGGAATGAGTGGATGGCAGTACATAATGAACTTTGCTGTAATGCTGAGCATTTGCTACAGAGATGGTTGTCATCCTCAGAAATGCTTTTTGAACAGGAGACTCCAATCCAGCAGAGCAAGGACTTCAACAGGACCAAACTTAAGCCTTACAATCCAGTGCTAGACTGAGACCCGGCTACTTAATCATCTTAATTCCCTCTCAGGTAAGAATTGTCATCCTCCAGCAGATAAAGCAATGATGCCAAGAAGGCTAAGGGATTTAGCAGCTGCAGAGCAGCCCAGGAAGGACAGCATGGAGCTCACCCCACCAACAAGGACTGGGGCTGGCCAGCCTTGCTGCAGCAACACAAACTGCTGGAGCATCTCCCTGTGCCTGCACCCGTGGCACACTGTGAGTCACAGCACTACACAGCTTGCTTTGCTGCTTTTTTTTTTTATCTTTTACTCTCTTTTCACAGAAAAAGATGTCTATCCATCCTGACACCTATGTGAAGCTGAAGAAAGACAGAAATACAACTGTGAGATCTCAAGTTGCAGGAATGACACCTACTGCCTGGGAAATGAACTGCTCACCTAAACGAGATGGAACTCAGTGGTGAGGAGCTTCCACAGAACAAACCAGTACGTGGACACGAGCCAGCAAAGTGTGCTCACAGCCCAGAAAGCCAACTGAATCCTGGGCTGCATCAAGAAAGGGTTGGCCAGCAGGTAGAGGGAGGTGATTCTGCCTCTCTTTTTCATTGTGTGAAACCCCACCTGCAGCCCTGCACTCAGCCTTGGGGTCCCCAGCACAGGAAAATGGGACCTGTTGGAGGGATTTTTAAAGTCCCTTCCAACCCAAACCATTCTGTGACTCTACAAAACAGGTCCAGCCCCAGTGCTGACTGTGAGGGTGATCACATGAAAGCCCACAGAAAATTCAGTCAGGGAGGGAGGTTCAGTGATTTAAAAATGGTGTTTAATTCCTGATAAACAGTATAAAGAACTCAGGGCAGTTAGAAACACCTCCATCATTAACTCAGGTGAAAAGTACCTTTTTTGGACAGGGAACATGGTTAGTAGTTAGAAAATGCTCATCCATACCAACAGCTAGGCTACACAGTTTGTACCTCAAAGCACCAGGGAGCCTGCAGTGGAAGGGTCTGCAGAGCATAGGAGGAAGAACAGGAGCAGCATCTCAGTAAAAAAATATTTTAATTTGTAGTAATAGCATTCCCTGAAGAAATGGTTTCTTGAGCATTTCTGGTGTCAGGGAACACTGCCACAACCTAACTTCTATGTACACCCTTTGCATTTGGAAAGTGAATTTTCTTTTCTTCTGTCTTTCTACGTAAAGACTTCACAACCCAGCTCACCCTACCAAACCACAAGTGGCTAAATCAGCACAGCTGAGGGGAGCAAGAATGGGAACTCAGGAGAAATGTAAAAACTAACACTGAACATGAAACAAATGTAATGCTTGAATGCCTGCGTCAAGAAAGAAAGTGAAAAGTTTCTGGCGGCCACATGTCCCTGCAACTTTAGGACTATGAAATACCCAGTGAAATGTAATGCTGCACTGCTTGTTGTTGTATTACAGAATGGCACTCTGGATAGTCAGAAATGTGAAAGTTTCCAGGCTCAAATGTTTGGTAAGGACTTGCCCACTCTCTCTCATCTCACTAATAAAGATAGCTATCCTTAATGCTCCTACAGCTCTCAAAGGATGAATAGTTTTGGCATGACTGTCAATAATATTCCAAGCATTTGCCCAATGCAAAAATGCAAAGTCTCACAGGAAGAAGCATTCTGCAGTGCTAAATACACCAGAAATGTGGGGGAAAAAAATAATTAAACTGTTTTCAGTTCCACAGGGTCACAACCTGGACTGAAACACACTTGGAGCGTTACTGGGTGATGTGCACACACACGCACGAACCCGGAGCTGTCACAGGAAAACGTGCCAGGTGAACCGTGAGGCTCCTGCAGCCCAGAGCCTGGGAACAGCCTGCCCTTACCCTGCAAAGCTAACAGGAGCAAGGTGGGTTAACCCAGGCGAGGCTGGGGGCTGCCATGGGGTGCACCCTGGCTGGAGGTCTGGGGTCTGCTCCCTGGGCTGCCCTGTGACAGGGACAAGGGCTTTAGGCTGTGCTGATAAGTGTGCCCTGCTGGTTTTCGGTCCTTCCCCCTCATTAGGGCACATCAGATCAAACAGCAGATGAAATGGAAGTCTTGGGGAGGTGACTGCAGACAAAATCTGCCCGGGGGCGAACAACAGGCCCAGACAAGCAGCAGTGGCACAGCTCCTCCACCTCTCCTCCCTGCCCCTGAGAAACTGAGCCCAGGCCACAAGGCTGAGAAAAAGGAAAAGGAGGAGAAGCACTGTGGGTCCCTTGAGTTCTGCCAAGTGATGACTATGAGAAAAACAAAAAATATATAGGGGCAATACCAATGTACAGCTGGGGCAGTTATTGCTGCTTACCAGCTACAGAGAAAGTCAATACCAAAACATCAGTGAGATTTCCTTAAATGTAAATAAGGAGTGGATGAGATAATCCTAGGGTTCTGATTCAGCAAAAAACCCTGAAATATTTATAACAACCTTCTCAAAAAAAGAAAACCTGCAGCTCATTCAACTTATTTTATTTCAACTTATTCTATTTCAATTCTGTAATTATTAGGGTTAAAAATTAGCTATAATTAATTTCACTTTGGCATGAGTTTTAGAAACATTTTCTAAAGAGGTTCCATACTGCTCCTTACACAGTCCTCAGAACTGAGCAAAGCTATGACATGACATAACAAGAAAAAGGAAAGAAATCACGAAACTTGCAAGATACAGGAAATTATTTGAAACTGATTTGTGTTTGCACTTTGGAAAGATTTGTATGATTTCTTACAAGCAATACAAATATTTAAAGTAAAATACTTCAAAAGAGAGAAGTACTGCCCAAAGAAGTAGCCAGCCATGTGCAGACAGACCATGCAGACACCTTTAATTGTGACACACTTTAATGGAGCTGCTCTGTATCAGTGTATCTGCTGTTTAACATGGTCTGAGTGACCCAGGAACAGACAGAAGGGACACACCACACAAACCCACAACACTGAGTTAAACAGACCTGTGCACATTTGAAAGATTAACTTCAGCCTCAGCCATACCACTACAAAATACAAGACAAAATACCCCAAAAAAAGAGGAAATGCACAAAAATATGTCCAGGACCTATGCTTTATTTTAGAGAAGGGGAAAAAAAGTTGAAAGTGTACAGAATAACAGCATGAAAGAGGCACAGCTGGCCTGCCTGTTCCATGGCCTGACAGTCAGGGTACACTGATGGGAACCCAGCATTGCCCATGGAACAACTGCTGCCTTTACAGGGCCACAGCCAAAGTGGCACAACCTTCAGTGGAGCTCCAAAATCTCCAGACAAGGAGTTTGTCTGCAGCTAGAGCTTACCTAGCCCTCCAAAGATCAAGGATGAGCTAACAAAAGCAGTGTTCTGTCAGCAGCACAGTACCCACACTTGGGATTCTGCTGACCCAAACCATGACAGGCAAAGGGCTGGGAGCTTTCCTATTGAGAAAACACTGACAGATCTGCGTGGCACTGACAGCCTGAAAGGCTGCAAACCTAAACACATCCAAGGCAGGGCTGTGGAGGGTGCTCTGACAGCTCCCAGCTGACCCCAGAACACACAGCCACACACACCAGCACACAGCAGGAGGCAGAACATGGCAGGACAGAGCCTTTGAATTAAACAAAAATTAGCTAAGTTACAGGCATATTGCTCCAGCTCAGAAATCAACTGCTAAGTGACAAGGTTAAATTATATTTTATAGCCAACTTGATTTTATTATCCATCTCAGGATGTGCTCCTGCTTTTCTGCTGGAAACTCTGAGCTACAAAGTCCACTAGTCCAGTGAGGTTGGTAATCCCAATTTTGATGGCATTATAAATAAAAACATCATGTTCTCTCTTTTTTTTTAACAGATGCAAACAGAAAGAAAGGGTAAAGAGAGATAAGTTAGAAAATAACACTGTATACATGCAACTCCAGTTACCCTCCATGCAAACTGAAAGAATTGTCAAGACTCTTGAGTTATCTCATGAACTGCTTAATGAACAGATAATGGGGAGGACACTGAAATGCTCAAAACATTTTGTTTATTGATATAAATGTAAAGACTTTGCTTGCTTATGTCTGAAAACAAAAGGGTTAAGAAGTATAATGTACATACAATACATACATGTTATTAAAATGGGTTTGTACTATGAATATTCAGTCCTCTTTTTCTCAACGTGTTGCTCCATCCATTTAAACTAGAGCTAAATACAACATCTTTTTCAGATTTCCAGTTGATAGCTACATAAAAACCTCAGAACAAAAAGGGTGACTTTAGCTGAACTTTAGGGTGCTCAGTGACACTGTTTTCCCCCAGAATTTCTGTGCTGAACTCATTACTTTGGCTTGGATTAAAGCACGTTATACCACAAAAAAGTAAGGAGGAATAGTTTTAATCTGAATAATCCCATTTGGGGGCTGGTTCCATCTCCAGATATTAACTGTAGTTCTGTTTAGAAAAATACTAAGTGCTTAAAGTGGGAAGCTTCTCGCCCCACCATTGCCTCAGGAGCACAGCACAGAGAGCAAATGCACACTCACTACAGCCACGGCAAAAAGAGAGATGGATTTTGTCAGGGACACACACAAAATGCTATGTCTGGTTTTTATTTTTAAGAATAGGGGCCACTAAAACACAGATGCCTTATAAACTACAGGTATGACTAAGAAATTACAGGTTATGCCTCTGTTGACAGAATGTAAAAGTCTTATTTTCAGCCACAGTGATATTCATAGACATTTTCCCAAACATGAGCTAATTCTGTTACTTCTAAGAATAAATGAATATCCACTGTCAAATAACCACTACATTTCTTGTACTAAAGCAGTATTTTTGTGTACTAAAAAATAATAACACCTCTGCACTTTAGCATTTTCCACACAGGGATCCTAATCTGTTTCTGAGGCAAAACATCTATTATAACCTGTTTTATTACTAAGGTGGTTGGTACACCCACTATTCACACACTTCATACCTTTGAGGTGAAGACATAAAGAATTACCAAAAAATAGAAACAATCACATAAATGCAACAGTGCAAAGATTAGCATTGTAATCCATTCACCACAAAAAGCAGTATAAATAAAACACACATGCTTAAGCAAATGTTTCAAGGAGGTTTTTATTAAATGATTATGTAGCCTGCCAGGGTATTTTGGAATTATACAGCCTGTATTTATTAAACAAGAATTGTTATTGGAAAAGGTTTTAGGTGATTTACAGGCATATATTTACTGACAATCTATTCAGTAATGTCTGTATATGCAAGGGAAAAAAATCTGTAATGGAAGCGTTTAAAAACAGGAATCCATTAAAAAATCCAACAAAATAATAATGTGCATTAAGTATGAAAGTGGTATTTATAACAAAAGGCCACTAAGTGTGGCGCACCTGCAGATGCCAAGTGTCCCGTGGGGACAGGAAAGGGCAGCTGCCCAAGGACACGACACACCAGCAGCACCCACAGACCAGCCCTGGCTGCCCCAGGTACAGCAGGGGCAGCCTGGGGGTGCAGCCTAGAGAAGCACCCCCCCTCACTGTCAGAAGAGAGGATATGGGGAAGTTCTGGAGCCTCTCCTGGAGTTCAGCTGCTTTTTCCTCCCAAAACACCCTGTGGCTGACCTCCTGTGAGAGTGCCCTAGCTCTCCTGGTGGGGATCACTCTGGGTACATCATGATACCCTAATTCACAGTCTGTCTTGGTGGGCCTCTCCCCCTATTCCCTCTTCCAACAAAAAGTGCAACCACCAACTGTGGAAGTTCATGTGGAGCAGGACATCTCCAATGGGGGAAACCCAACATGGCTGCAGCCTTCCAATCTGCCCATGGTGCCTCCCTGGGGTGAAAGGTGGGCTTATGAGCCAGTAAATAAACTTTCCTTCTTCCTGGAAGAGCTCTCGCAACCCTTCTGCACGGGGCAAGAATTCTCCCAGCTGTGCTCCCAAGTGAGCAGGAGGGAGCAAGGGAACATTTCCCCACCATCTGTTGCGTTTGATGACTTCTCCCCACAGGTCTCTGACTTGCATTCTGAGCACGCCAGGTGAGAGTGATGCAGACACACCTTTTGTGTGGAGACCAGACACACACGGCCACAGACACATGACACAGCAGCTCTGTGTGCTCCCCAAGAATGCAATTTTAAGCAAGTGAGAAAAATTAATGGTAATGTAAATGGCAAAAAAAAAAAAAAAAAAAAAAAAAAAAATGATGCATCTCCAAGTCTTCAGCACACATGATGGTGCCAGGAGTAAATGTAACTGTAAATGCAGGCAAAGGCTTTTCTGGACTCCCACTGCACTTGCTAGGAGCAATGCCAACCCTGCAATTCAGGAATCAGGCACCACAGAAACATATCTGGCTTCAAACTGTTATTTCCATTTTTAAGGGTTCCCAGAGCAATTTCACTTTGCTAAAGATAATTGTTAAGTGGGAAAATTCACTAGTGTTAAAGATGAATCAGGGACTGGGTTGCTCCGAGATACTGACAGCTCAAGCGAACTCAAATAAATGAGGAAAGAGAGAGGTTTGGACGAGTATAAACCACAGCAAATAACGCTTCCCCTCCACCCTTCCACCAGGAAATTGGGTTGGCGGGGCTTTTTTGTCCTTCCTTTCACAACTGACAAACTGACCTCGGGAAAATTACGAGCTGTAGCATCCCTGCTGCCTGAGGAGAGGGAGACTGGAGATCCGGCACGGCCCATGCTGGATGCTCCTGAGCAATAAATATCCCATCTCCGCTCCTGCGGGGCACTCCTCGTTCCCCTCCTCGCACCCCGCTCTCCCCGTCCGGGCTCCTCCGCCCGACGGAGCTCTCGCTGTCACCCCGGGCTGCACGGCCCGGCCCTACCGGGCGGATCCCGGCTGCGGGCCGGCATCACCGGGCAGACACCAACAGCAGGGCACGGCATCACCCGGCTGATACCAACAGCAGGGCACGGCATCACCGGGCAGACACCAACAGCAGGGCACGGCATCACCGGGCAGATTCCGGCCGCACGGTCCGGCAGCACCGGGCACATCCCTGGCTGAAGGACACGCCAGCACCGGGCACATCCCGGCTGCGTGGCACCGCAGCACCGGGCACATCCCAGCATTAGGGCACAGCAGCAGCGGGCAGATCCTGGCTGCACACCGAGGCAGTTTCACAGGCGCTTACAGCCTTTTGTAAGCGCCAGATAATCTGTCAGATGGACTTAGGCACTGACAGTCAAACATGCCAAAAACGTCACCACCCACTCCTGCTATCCATCCGGTGAAGGACTAGGAAGCGCCGCATTGCTTAACCTCTCCTCCGCCTTCCTCTCGCACAGGAAATCCCCACCCCAACGGCGTGACACCGCCGCGGGCACAGCGATCCCCCGCCGCCGCCCTGCCCGGCACAGCCCGCCCGCACTCACCTCATCTTCCCGGCGGGGCGCGGCGGCGGCCGGGGCCGGAGCGGGGCCGGGACCGGGCGGTGGCGGCGGCGGGACGGGGGGGCTCCGGCGGCGGCGCCGCCCCAGCGGCAGCGCCGGGCCCCGGGGCGCTAGCCGGGCAGCGCGGCGCCGGGCAGCCCCTCCGCCGGCCCGGCCATGTTGCCGGCTCCCGCCCGGCTGCGCTGTGTCTGTGTGTGTCTGTGTGTGTGGGCAGGACAAAGCAGCGCCGCCGCCGCTGCCGCCCGCCCCGCTCCGCTCCCACGCGCGGCGGGGCCGCGCCGCCCCCCCGCCCCGCCCCGCGCCGCCGCCGCCCCCGCCGCGGGTGTCGGGGGGAGCCCCGGCCCTGCCCGGCCCCGCCGCGGGTGTCGGGGGGAGCCCCGGCCCTGCCCAGCCCGGCCTGGCCCCGCCGCGGGTGTCGGGGGCAGCCGCGGCCCTGCCCGGTTCCCCGCCCGGCGCAGGTGGGGCGGGAGCGGCCCCGCACCGTGCGCGGCTCCGAGCGGCGGCTCCGGGCTCCGCCGAGCCCCTCGGCCGGTGCCGGTGCCGGTGCGAGGTCCCCGAACCGTTCCCGGCTGGAGCGGGGCAGTGCCGGGGTTGGAGACCTCCCCTCTCCACAGGGCTGTCCTGTGCGGGCACAGAACCGGTGCTTTTGTGGGTAGAAGCAGGAACAGAAATGGCATTTCCAGCTAGCACCGGAGTGCAGCTGTGTTTCCTGCTCCTTCACCCTTCCCACTTGTCCCAACGAGTGTCCTTGCGATCTCTCCTGCCCTGCTTCCAGCCTCGTCCTTTCTCCACACCTTCCCACCACCTGCCTTCAAATCCTGTGTTTCTCCCACCCAAATCTCCTCCCCATTCCACATCCCAGTCCCGTCCCTAACCTGCTGCCCTTCTCCTTCCAGTCACCTCCTGCCAACTCCCCTGTGCAGCCCAAACCACAGGGTGATGATATTGACGAGGTTCAGAGCCTGGAACTTCCCTTGTGTCTCTCCATGTCTCTTTACCTCCTGCCATGCAACACCCAGTAGAAAAAAGATTATCTTGAAATTGGTACCACTTGAATATCCTCAAGGATCTGCCATGATACAGGACAAAATTATGCAGTTGTTTCTCAGATCTTCCATCACCATAACTTGTTTGCCATTTCTCAAGAGGAAAGGCTCTTCACTCTGACTCTCTAGCTGTCCCACAGAGATGGGAGATGTCTCACTGATCTCTCCCAGCTCTGCATCACCCAGTTTAGACACAAAACCCCCCAAACAACCATGTAATCCAAGAGCAAGCAGTGGGTATGCACATGGTCTGTCTGGTGCAGAAAAGGCTTTTGGCCCTCTTCTCCCTTTCCCTGTGTGTCTGTATCCCAATTAACACTGCCCCCATCATTCCCTGAGACCCACCTCCATCCATGTGTGCCATGAAGGGCAAGGGAGCTGCAGCCCCTGTCTGTGTGTGGGGGTGGATTTGGGAAGGTGCAGCCAGTGTGGCTGGGGAAGGTGGGAATCAGCAATTAGCAATCTGGGCAGTGTGGCTGGGAGGGTGGGCTCTGGGCAGTGCCTATGGTGCCAAGCCGTGTGGGGGCTCAGGGGAATGTGCCCATGGTGCAGAGCAGACTGTGGGGCTGCACAGGAGGTGACCAGGTGTGGCACAGAATGCGCAGGAGATGAAGAGCAAAGCAATAGGGGCCATTTTCCACATTAATACTTTACATTTTTATTTCAATTTCTCTGAAAAGTTTATATACTCATACCAATACAACACTTTTACTGTAGTGGTAACCTATGCCACCAGAATAAATGTTGCAAAAATCAAGCCCATAGATTTGATGCCCTACAGAGCTCTTTCACCACTGGCTTGTCTGGCTTTGCTGCAGCTGTCCACTGCAGCTCCATACCAAATAAAATATACTACAATAATAACAACAAAAATATGACACAACAAACCCCATGGTAGTAATCACGTAAATGATTTTTATTCAAGGCCATGCTTGTTTCTTGGTCACTAATACATATATCTGCTGTTTTCAATGATCATTAATATGTTAAAAAAATAATTAGAGACAGGGTTACTGAAGGGTTGGGGGGAGGGAACCTGCAGCACTCCTGTGCTCACAATCACAACTCCCAGTTCGTGATTTCCCTGTCCCACAGAAGGCCTGCTCCATCCTCTTCCCAAGCAACCCCACCAATGGATCTAAGCTCACTTCAGATAGTGAGGGTCTCCTAAAGAAGCTGCTTCCCTTACATCTAAGGGGCCTCCTTGTTTGTTTGAAACCAAAACTTACAGTCCTTTCTTATTAGCATTTATCCTAAATCTCCTAGGAGGCACAATATGTTGCTTGTGTAAAGGAACAATTGTGTCAGACCACGGATCTGAGATGCAGTCTCCCCCAAGTGACAGTGGCTTGGAGAAACTCATTCACCTAATTTGTGATGAGGTTGCTGAAGGTAGTAAGCAAATGAAGAAATAATGAGCAAAAATAAAACCTATTTTCTTATTACTATCATCTGACTAATCCTTTAGAGTGTGGGTCACTGACTAGCTCATGGGACATATGGGAGACAGCATAAGGCAGGGAGGACACTTATTAAACTAGGGTTTCATGGTAATACTATGAATTTAAGACTTGATTAAAATAGAAAACCCATATGTAATTTCACTGATAATCTGTTTTTTAAAAATATAGTTTACTTAAGATAGGCTTATACAGGCACAAATCAAATAAGCAAATAAATTTATGTAAATCATACTGTGTTTGAGACATAAACTAGAATGTTTTGTTTTATAGAAGCAGAACTGTCTTCTGCAAAGACTTTTATCTCTGCACCTTGGCAGCACAGCACAAAGGGGCACAAAGAGCTGAAACCACCACGTGCCCCAGTACGGACACATCCAGCCCTGGCAGCTGCCCACAGGGGACTGCAAACCACTGGGTAAGGACAGGGGGGGCTTCTGCCACTCCCCACTCTGTACCTGCACTGCTCCTGGGCACAGCTGCTCTCTGTCCCTGGGCAGGCTGCAACACCTCACTGCATATAAACTTGTGCAGCATCGACCCTTGCAAAGGGTTGGGAGGCTTAATTGCCCATGAGGTGGCTGAGAAGTGATGCAGAAATGCAGTGAGGTTACTAGACTAGACAATTGTATTTGCTGTTTTATTTATTCTTACAGAAAGAAGCAAGAGAGGAATGACAGATACCAATCTTGCGGGCGACTAACAGCACAAAAATAGAACAGCATTAAAAATCTTTCTTGTATCAGAATCCATGAGACTTCCTTATCAATATTCATTGGTTGACCAGCAGATCACTGTGTTGACAGAAAGACATCACTGGACCATGTAGTAATTGCTTGGCTGGGACAAATCTGACATTACATTGCAATCAGAACTGTATGTCTTCTAAGAGATTTAAAGCTGGTAATTTGTATTGACAGTTATCTAGTCCTTGTACTCTTGTTAATTCACCTGCTCTTTGCCCAAGGGGAAATCCTGACCCTCCAGGGTGGTCTCCATCCTGCTAGACTCATTGGTCTTCCCTCTTCCCATTGCACCTCTCCCTGTCTGCAAATTCTCCTGCAGAGCCCAGCACAGACCTGCACAAGAGAAGCGCTGTCCCTACAAATGCACCTTTCCTGGCTGAGACCTCCTGCATGGCAAACCCTGATGGCCTCTGGGTCCTGCTGCAATAACTGCCCTGGGGCCTGCTCTGTTTGTTGTTTCAGAGATTTCATGCTAGAGGGGAGGAGGAGGAACAGGATGCCCTCCTTATGCAGTCACACAGCCTGGGGCAACATCCTCTGTAAACATCCTCCTATCAGGAGCTCAAGGTCATCCAGCTGTTTCTCTCAGACGCCCCATGCCATGTCCAGGCTGGTGCAGCAAGAGCCTTGTGGTCATTTTTTCCCACTGAATTTGTCCAGCTCAGAGCTTTCTCTTGACACTCTGGCACTTTCTTGTGGACTTGTCCACAAAACGACCTCTTTTCAAGGAAAACAAATGTCCAAAGCTTGTTTTACACACTTACTATTGGAAGGCTTTTCCTAAGCAAGGAGGATTTAACCTTGTGAAAGTGACCCTTGAGTAGAACTAATTATATCAATTCATTATATCACATCCACTAATATATATATGCTTTTATTCCTAGAAGGAATTGTCCCTCAGACAGTAACGTGACTCAGAACTTTTGCCAAAGATGAAGTTATACAATTTCACAGACACTTCACTGAGGCAGTAAGAATGTGATTTCCAATTTCAGGCGCAAAACAAGAGTCAAAGATTCCCAAAATTCAGAGAAGATCAGTCCTGGATGTTGGGTTTTCACCATCACCACATCCCTATAATCTTTGGCACCATTTGGAAAAGGAGTGGCAGCCCAAAGGAGCCACTCACTGTCTGCACCTGGATTCCCTTAGCAATACTTCATCCAGTTCTGGGATGAAGAAGAAAGGATGAGAAGAGAGTGGAACAAAGAATCAGGTAGCAGAAGAGTGTAGCAGCTGCTAAAGGGAATGGGAAAATGGAGACCACAGAAAAATGAAGGAATTAATCAGTTTGGAATTTTTATTTTTGCAAGAAAAGGAGAGAAAAGGAAATTACATGAAAAGGGAAAAAATGAGGAAATAATGAAGAAGGGAAAGAAGTAAAATAGGAAAAGGCAGAGAATAAGTAGGAAAAATAGACTGTTGATATACTTGAATTCAACTTTATTACAGTTCCTCCAGTGAAGATGGGAGTCCATCTTTGCTTTCAGGGAGATAGTCAGTGCCTCCTCTTGGAAAGGGAGGAGCTCACTGGCACTTTTATTTTTCCTGTTATGCCTTCAGAGAGCAGGGTTTACAGTCACTGGGGAGGCTGGAGCAGGAAGCTGCAGACTGCCAGGCAGCAGGGAGGAGCTGTGCCTCACAGGCAGGCCCTGGGGACCTGCTCCAGGCCAAAGGTGGCATTCCCTGTCACCCAGAGCCAGTGGGAAGGGAGCTGGCACAGGGGAGGTGCTCTGCTCCCCAGGCCAGGGGCACTGGGGCTCTCCAGGCTGCTGAGGCTGCCTGTGGCCGCGTTTTCTGCTGAGCAGGAGCTGCACATACGGGAAATGCCACAGGGCTTTTCACTGGGGCTGAGCCTCCTGTCAGCTCCCTCTGCAACTGTTCGAGTAGACAGAGACTCTCAGACAGAGCTCAGCTTCTGCTCTTCTTAGAGGTTGTAAAGAGGCCAAAACACTTGAACCTCTGGTGCAATAACTTTCCCTGTGGTTATACACTGATGTCATAAATTTGATGTAATAATGCCAATGAAAGCTGATGAAAAGGAGAAGCAGGGCAGGGAGGAAGGAACCCTAAAATGATGACATTTATCTCAATGAGAAACTGAATCCAGAAAGAACAGCCAGGCAATTGATTTTTTAGAGAGGAGCTCTCTTCAGGCTCATGCAGACTGTTCCCCCTTCAGCACATCTCTGCAGTGCATGGGCAAATCAAGGCAACAGCAAATTACAATAATCTAACGTGGCTGCAGAACTCACCCAGGCTTTTTAATTTTTTCTTTCTAACCATAATGACTGAACAGCCTGAAGGAGATTTCTTTATCCTGCAACCTGGAATTTGGAGCAACTGTAGCTCGTGTAGCACTGACAGAATTCACAGAGCAGATGAATTTGCTTCCCTCTGGCTACATGCTTATTCTAGGTAATTCCAAAGGGCAGATTTAAAAAATGTTCATCTCTTACAAGCTCGCTCATAATAAAAACCCATTCAGTTGCATAGAGACCCAGAAAACAGGTCATCATTCCTATGGTTCTGAGTTCAGCACCTCAGACTAGACCCAAAGAGGCAGCCTTTAAGGACAAATATGTCCACTACAAACAAATAGAAATGTCTAAATTCCTTTAGCGTAGTCAGCCAGAAGATGGTAGAATCAAACCTCTGTGAAGCTGGTGGGGAGGAACCACTTGAGTCCAAGACATGAAGCTTTCCTAACAAGACAGGCAAAATGTGAGGTCCAAAGGAGTGCCTACAGCGTTAGGTGACACTGACAGGCCCTGGTGAAATGAGGCTCTTTCCTGTACTTCCACATTTGGCAGGAAATGGGGGGATCCACAGTGCTGTGACCCATCCTGACTGACACAGGTCTCTGAAGTGGCTTTTGAGCATTAGCCCATTGCTATCACTGCTGACTCAAAAAAGTCCTGTTGGACTCAGAGCTAGATGGCAGCTTTGGCTGCACTGCCATTGATGCCTCCATGCAAATTGTCACTTGGTCTTCTGCCATTATTTAATGAATTCAGGGGGCAGAGTAGTTCCATTAAGAAAAATTAAATTGCCACAGAAGTTCATGACTAAGGAGAACCATAAATCTCTCCCAGCAAGAGCGTGAACTGCCAATGTCCTCACTCAGCCAGCAGCCTCCATCCACATGCAGATATCTGGGAGTGGTTCTGTCCCTCCTTCCCCAGGAGCTGCCTCCTCATCTCCCATCTCTGGATGAGGAGGGGCCCTGGCTTGAGGCAGCTCCTGTGCAGGGCAGGCTGCTGAGCTGGGGCTGCATGGCAGTGACCAGACTGCCCCGGCACAGCTGTGAATCCTGGCCAGCAACGGGAGAAGAGGATTTCAGTTCAGGCTTCCCATAATTCTGTTCTTTCCACAAGTAATTAAAGTGACATTTTCCTTGCCATCTGTAGGATTTTTTGAGGATGCAAGTGAGTGATCTGTCAACAGCCCCGTTTCCAGTAGAAAACAGAGCAACAAGACTGCCTGCTTCCCTGAGCGGAACCAGAAGAAATTAAAAATGCCAACCCTTGCAAAAATGGGACTGTTTTGCCCTTGCAAGTTCTTGCACATGAATAATTCTGAAGGAAAATAATATCCTCTAATATTAAATCTTCTGAAGAATAAAAATCATCCAAACATTTCACATAGGAAATATGACCTTGAATTAACTAACCCCATATTAATTACAATAGTAAAAAATCCATTTTAACAAAATTGATTTGCTCCACAAGGAATTTTTCAAAAGAATTTGAAATGGCAGGGTTTTTTTAATTCACCAGCATTACAAAAACTATTTTCTTTTACATTTATCACCTTCTTTCCTTTTTCTTTTTAACTTATTTTTAATATAGTGACTGGTTTTTGTAGAGCTTATCTGTTGGAAATTGTTAATACCTCTCAGGTTTCACCAACCTGTCAAAACTGAGCACTATCAGAAAGATTTATGTAATAATAATCTTCAAGGAAATAATTAAAATACTACATATTGGATTAAGTTGAAAGAGGCCATAGTTTTGATATCATACAAATAGGCATCCTTTCTGAGTAAATTAAATATATGAAGACAGATAGAAGAGGCAAACAAAATAATGAAAATCTCTACTTGGAATTGGGCAATGATCCTAAAAACCAGATTGAGTCTATGTTTATTTTATAAGTGTGTAAAAGAGGAAGAAGGAAGTATTTTGAAAGCATTTGTATTGTTTTCTGAATAACTTAAGACTTAAGAGAATAGATAGTATCAACTTTAGTAGCTAACCACTTTGAATACTCTAACAGAGAAGCATTACCCAAGTACATGCTCACCAGTTTGGACAAATATGACAATCATACTGTTGGAGTGAGTATAGGATCCCAAATCCCTTTGCTAAATGACACAGAACAGAGAAAAAAAAATCCTTACCCTAAAAATATTTCAAAGTCTAAGAACATGGTGCAAATTAGAAGCTGCTCACAGACAAACAGACAATTAAGAAACAATGGGACAGTGCTGGTGCCCTGTGTCCCCACTCAGGGAGGTGGCATTGCAGGGAGAAAGGGCTGGAAGCAGATGCACTCACTGATATCCTGAAATACAAGTCACAGAAGTGTGAACAGAGGTACAATAAGGAACCAGAAGCACAGCCCCAAAACTATCAGAGAGGTAATCAGAGCCACTGGCTTTATGAGCAGGTAAGGGCAGCAACATGTGCCAGTCAGGGATGCTGTCCTGGGAGCTGAACAGTAATGCTGGAATGAAGGGAAGAAAAGCAAGAAATGGGAACTGAAACCAAAGGAAGTTGAAGGGGAATATCTGAATGTTTTGTAGACAATAGCAATACAAAAAAGACACGAAAAGATGAGACTCTTCTTTGAGAAACACTGCAGCTACTGCACCCAGGATGAGGGGAGGGAACAGACAGAGGCAGAAGAATGAGGGGAGGGAACAGACAGAGGCAGAAGCCCAGGTGTATCTTCAGCCATGGACTTCAGACCAGCCTTATGCTCTGTGGCAGGGCAGGAAAAGAGAGCTGCTGCAGACAGAGTGTCAGGTAAAGAATTCAGGTGTTTTTGAGAGAATAAAATACACAAAGCTCTTTCTTTATTTTATTTTATATTGTTCCCTTTTTCTTGTAAAGTGAAAAAGAAGACACTCCTGAGAAAACAAATAAATGCAAGAACAAAGGAACAAGGATGGAAGAGAGGAGAGCTGAAGATTAGCTGTAACAATGGCAAAATTGTGTAGAGTTTCCTGGATAAAGAAAGGAGAATAACAGTCATCAAACAGATATTTGGCTTAAGACATTACCCACCATTTGCCAATTCAGCTAATACATTTATCAGGTTTTCATAGAGGAACAAAGACACATTTAACAGAAAAAGTTAGGAACAGAGGAGCAGCAGAGACACAGATGGGATGGGATTGTTGAAAAGCCCTTTGATCAGTAACCCTAGGGATGAACTTGCAGTATTCCTCATCTATTTCTTCTAAAGGATAACAGTTTAAAATTAAAAAGGGATCACAAATGCTTTACTATATCCCAAGAGTAGCACTATGTGAGAAGGATAAAAGGGAATGAGCCAAGCCAATTTGCAACTCCTGTTTTCTCTGCTGCAAGTAGTGACAAGTCATCTACAGTTCCAAAAGCAGAAAACCTGAAAGCACCCCATTTGCAAAAGCATATTAAAAAAAAATTAAAAATCAACAGAAGGCATTGTGGGTAACCAAGCATTCAGACAGTGAAAATCTGCCACTAGTGTGTTTTGGACTCTTATGACTGAGTTAACCTTAGAAAGGGCAAGGGTATTGTGCTTTAGCTTCACACATTTCAAGAGGAGGCAGATAACCATCACTATTAAAAAAAGTTGTTCCAGTGCTCCTTTGGCCATTTATTTTTCACATTGCACAGCTAGATCAGAAACTGAGGAAACAGGATTTTTGTCTGCATTGGTTGTTGTGTCCCAGCTGGGTTCTGCTTATGGCCACAATAACTCTTTGTGCTGGTGCACAGGGTCAGAGTAACCAGCTGGGATCAAGACCTCTGCCTGCAGCGACAGCGCCAGGTAACATCAGGGTAAAGTGACCCTGACACCATGGCCTGCAAAGGTCTTGCCTGAGGACAAGTTCCTAGCACAGAAATTGTCAGGAGCATAAATCTGAGCAGTGGAAGAACATTCCACCAGCTGAGCACCCAGAAATTGGAGATGTGCACTGGGAGGCAGGACCAAGGCAGTGTGTAGGCGAGGGCATGTGGTGTGTCCTTCCTGCTGTAAAGCTGGAGTTTCACTCCCAGGTATGTATTGTCATCATGTCCCCAGGGTCATGGGCACACATAAAATTATGTACCCCAAAATCTACATTCTACTGCCAACTGTTTTCAAATGCATCTCTAAATGAGAAATCACAAATGTGTGTTGTTAACTAAAAGCCTGTCTCTTTATCATGCTCAAACAAAGACACCTTACTAAACAAGAAGAATGCATTGAGAAGTCACTTTAATACATGTTTATTGGTGTCCTGCACTTTCAGTGTAGGAGGTTGGAGATGTAATAAAAAAGTTTCAAAATTTATTGGTTCAATTTCATTTAAATCACTCTAAACAACCAGTGCTTTAGAGTTCAGAGAATTAACATTTACTGTCCATTACAAGCAAAATTTTAATATTACTTTTTGCGAGTCCACTTAGAACTCTTCTTTTAAAATTCTTCAGATACATTCCTCATAGTAAACAATACATTTCAATCTGTGTCACAATCAACATTGATAAGGCCTTCTTAACCATTTTATACCACCTCCACTGTTACTTCATTGCAAAACACAATCTTATTTCATACTATAAATACCCATCCATGCACAAAACACAGGGGCAAGAAGTTACACATTAATATTTCATGTATGCTTCCAAGTCTTCCTTTACCCTCTGCAGGTTTATGGTACACTTAAAAAGATATCTTTAGACTTGGTCTACTTGGTCTTAAAATACAAATATACAGTATCCATAAGCATAAAAAAGTAAAGCTAGATGGCCTTACCATTTGTTATGAACTGCTAAAATCTTATACATGTACAATATAGCATCATGCTGATTAATATACATATTAGTTAAATATATAAGCCAATAATGGGGATGTGGCCAAGCTTTATTGGTTTGTTTTCAAAAAGAAATTTTTCATATACAAGTAAAAAGACTTTTAATTTAAATTCATATGGACTACCTGAACCACACAGACATCTGTATGCCCTGCTGAAAAATTCAGGTCAAACTGGGACAAAGCCTGCTGATTCATTGGAAAAGGAACACAACTCCTCATGGGTGACACCCACAGTGTGCTGTTACCAGGAGAATGCAAATTTACCAGCATTCACATTTTCAGGTCTAGAACACTAATTTTTGCATCTTAAATTGCAGTTTATACTTTATGTATCTATTCATCAGCCTCCAGCAGAAACAGTTCAGTACCTTGACATTGTCATAGATTTTTCTATATAAGTAGATATATAGTACAAAGTGTAGATAGTGAAACGAATAAGCACATATATACAGTCTTTGAAAGGCAATTTTTGTGACCAGTTTAGCAGTGTTTATAGAAAACATTTAAGGTAGTCACATTCTGCTGATACCACTGTATTGCAAACTGTCAAGCCACATTTCTTATATTAAACTTGTACTGCATTGTATATTGTACAACAGAGAACGATCAATCTTAAGGTGTGACACAATGAAAAACAATACTAGACTGAGTAAGGTAACCAGCACAGGGCTTAATTTTCCTGAGGTTTGTAAGAATTTTTTAAACAAAAATCACAGTGACCAGGCTAAACTGCAAACATACTGTTAAGTTTTAAATATACAGTTTATACATAAGTTCTGTGCATGGTCGACTCAACTGTGTATGTTCATGCTGATGTTTCCTTTAAATGACTCGCCACTGCATAATACTTGTGTCCTTTCCTCCTGTGGAGATGAGGTGGGTGTCTTCACAGAGAAAATCTACATTAGTTACATGACTACTGTGTCCACCATACACGTGGCTTGGAGCCTAGAAAACACCATATTAGTGAGAATAAAAGCATCTCATTAGAACATTCAAGCAACAATAAAACTAAGGCATCATGGCATTCTCTTGAAGTATTTTAATATTAAATTAACTTTTAACTTTAATTATTGTCTCAATCAACTTTAAATAAATCCTTTAGATGTACAAAACGCCCCATTCTTCCTGTTCTGATGTGTTTTGGGGTTTGGGTCTTTTTTTGTTCAAAGAAAACAACATTTAATGCATTTGTGCAAACTACAAGAGTAAATTTTTGGGAAATACCTTACCCTGAACTGTGAGCATGGGTATGAGAAGAGATGTACTTTGCCAAAGTCATCTCCTGTTGATAGCAGTTTTCTCCCGTGGGATCGACAGACAGCGTTGATGTCTGTGCCATCTGAACCTTCAGGCCACACACCTGAAACACAGAGGGACTCATTAAAGGCTTTGATACAGGAAATAAAAGTGACAGCCTAAGTTTCTGTTAAAATGTTAATAAAGGATGATTTGTTTAAGGAAAAGAAAAACCTATAAAAATAACTGCATCTGAGTCAGAATGTGTACTTCCACACCAGCTAAAGTCCAAATCCTAAGAGGGAATCAAACACATAAAAAACCACTTTATTCCCTCTAGACAGCAAAGTGCTTTGTACTCTGAGAAGATGCATTCTGCTGAATAAGTCATGTGCCTGAGCCTGAAAGAATTTTCATATGGTTATGTGGAAAATTAACAGTTACTGCCTTTATTTTCCCTTCTCCTTATGTATGAGTTAATAGACTTTTTTCATATTACACAGGTACATTTTTTAGACTAGAATATGATCCAAAAGTAATTTCTTCATATTACTAAAATCTAAAGTCTATGAAAAAAGACATTCTATAGTTTAAATTATTATTTATTAATTAATAGATCCCTTGAAAATGAACTGAACATACTATAAGCTTTTTAAATGCTTTTATTCTACTCCAAGTACTTTTCTTTCTTCCCCACATACTGTCCTCTTTGCTGTTCATGCATGAAGTAGTGTCCTAAAATCAAACTGTAAGGTCAGCAGTGCAGAGACCAAATCTGTGCACCACATCTTCAAAGCCTCTGAATACTTGTCTGCAATAAATTGCAATTTTACTAAAATCCACCCAGTTATTGAAATTTCAGGATTTTGTATGTAGTTCTGCAGGCTTTTTTTGGTTATGAT
Source organism: Melospiza georgiana (assembly GCF_028018845.1). Classification (NCBI taxonomy): domain Eukaryota; kingdom Metazoa; phylum Chordata; class Aves; order Passeriformes; family Passerellidae; genus Melospiza; species Melospiza georgiana. The sequence continues at coordinate 52,086,024 of NC_080435.1, read as the reverse complement.
TTTCTAATTTAGATTTTATCTAATCCCTGCTCAACATAAAGGGCAGCAAGCTTTCAGAGATCACTGCCATCTTCCCATCATGACTTGGCAAAACCCCTGCTGTGTCTTGGCTCTGTCATTTTCAGTGCCTGTCCCTGTGTCACCTGTCCCCTGCAGTGCGTCCCTGTGTCACCTGTCCCCTGCAGTGTGTCCCTGTGTCACCTGTCCCCTGCAGTGTGCCCTCTGTCCCCTGCAGTGTGTCCCTGTGTCACGTGTCCCCTGCAGTGTGTCCCTGTGTCACCTGTCCCCTGCAGTGTGCCCTGTGTCACCTGTCCCCTGCAGTGCATCCCTGTGTCACCTGTCCCCTGCAGTGTGCCCTGTGTCACCTGTCCCCTGCAGTGCGTCCCTGTGTCACCTGTCCCCTGCAGTGTGCCCTGTGTCACCTGTCCCCGGCAGTGCATCCCTGTGTCACCTGCCCTCTGCAGTGCATCCCTGTGTCACCTGTCCCCTGCCGTGTGTCCTGTGTCACCTGTCCCCTGCAGTGTGCCCTGTGTCACCTGTCCCCTGCAGTGCATCCCTGTGTCACCTGCCCTCTGCAGTGCATCCCTGTGTCACCTGTCCTCTGCAGTGTGTCCTGTGTCACCTGTCCCCTGCAGTGTGCCCTGTGTCACCTGTCCTCTGCAGTGTGTCCTGTGTCACCTGTCCCCTGCAGTGTGCCCTGTGTCACGTCCTCTGCAGTGCATCCCTGTGTCACGTCCTCTGCAGTGTGTCCTGTGTCACCTGTCCCCTGCAGTGTGTCCTGTGTCACCTGTCCCCTGCAGTGTGTCCCTGTGTCACCTGCCCTCTGCAGTGCATCCCTGTGTCACCTGTCCCCTGCAGTGTGCCCTGTGTCACCTGTCCCCTGCAGTGTGCCCTGTGTCACCTCTCCCCTGCAGTGTGTCCCTGTGTCACCTGTCCCCTGCAGTGTGTCCTGTGTCACCTGTCCCCTGCAGTGTGTCCCTGTGTCACCTGTGCCCTGCAGTGTGTCCCTGTGTCACCTGCCCTCTGCAGTGCATCCCTGTGTCACCTGTCCCCTGCAGTGCATCCCTGTGTCACCTGTCCCCTGCAGTGTGTCCCTGTGTCACCTGTCCCCTGCAGTGCATCCCTGTGTCACCTGTCCCCTGCAGTGTGTCCCTGTGTCACCTGTCCCCTGCAGTGTGCCCTGTGTCACCTGCCCTCTGCAGTGTGTCCCTGTGTCACCTGTCCCCTGCAGTGCATCCCTGTGTCACCTGTCCCCTGCAGTGTGTCCCTGTGTCACCTGTCCCCTGCCGTGTGTCCTGTGTCACCTGTCCCCTGCAGTGTGCCCTGTGTCACCTGTCCCCTGCAGTGCATCCCTGTGTCACCTGTCCCCTGCAGTGTGTCCCTGTGTCACCTGTCCCCTGCAGTGTGTCCCTGTGTCACCTGTCCCCTGCCGTGTGTCCTGTGTCACCTGTCCCCTGCAGTGTGCCCTGTGTCACCTGTCCCCTGCAGTGCATCCCTGTGTCACCTGTCCCCTGCAGTGTGCCCTGTGTCACCTGTCCCCTGCAGTGTGTCCCTGTGTCACCTGTCCCCTGCAGTGCATCCCTGTGTCACCTGCCCTCTGCAGTGCATCCCTGTGTCACCTGCCCTCTGCAGTGTGCCCTGTGTCACCTGTCCCCTGCAGTGTGTCCCTGCAGCTGTGCCCACTCGAGGGCACGCTCCTCCTCTGCTGCTGCAGCTCAGGGTGAGAGAGTTCCTACTCCCCTAAGAACTCCCAAGTCACACTCCAGTTCCTCCTTTGGGATACTTCTAACTCCATAGTGGGCACTTGCCATGCACTGGGGGAACAGCTATCCTTCAGTCACTGGGATTCTTCCCAAATGCAGCCTTTGTATCACTGCACAGCAATTCACTACGAGGAGGTCATTCCATGTCTTCATAAGGAATTACAAATTGCTGTAAATCAAACGCAAAGTCTGATTTGTAGACTGCTCTTAATTTTCCTGATATGTGTGGAAACATCACATTGCTAGATCAGGGATAGTAAAAGAGGCCCAAAGAAACCTGCAAAGAAACATAATAATTGCTACTCCTGGAATTACAAATATGCAGAACAAAGAGACACAGAAAATCTTTTTTAAATATCTGCTTTGACAAGAAGGAGGCTATATGAACATCAAATGCTAGCTGAAAAGAGGTAGGAGTCTTCTCAAGAGGTCACTATGACAAGCTGAATATATAACCCCTGAAGGTTAAATGACCTCTGAAGGAAATGGTTAAAGAAACAAGACTGTCATTTTGAAAATGGGGAATGGATAATAGGAGGATTTTTCTTTGAATCTCTTGGTTCTTTCAAAATTTATCCTAGTGCCTCACTCAGTTTTTATGAATATGCAAATTGAATGCCCCTTGCTGAAAAAGTAGTCCTTATTTCTCCCATCCTCTGCAGACCTGTAAAAGAGAGCATTTAATTTCTCTCATTTGAAGACTGATGCCACGCTATTTTTTCCTCCTCTTCTCTAAAATTCATTCATTACATCTCTTCTCCCAGAACAATATTTAGACGGATAATTAATTATTCTCACTAGTCAGCACATTATCTATTGGTCCAATGTGCAAAAACCAGAAGCAGCCATTCCAGCTGTGACTGAAGCCAATACTGATAAATGGATGATTGCTTCACATTTTGCATGGCATCCTTTTCATTACACATCTCACTAATGTATCTGCCTTTCCTACAACAGCATAATGCTGTTGACTCATGTTCAGTTTGTATGCAAAAGTAATCTGATCTTTCTGTGCAGATCTGCTCTCAGCTGTTCTGCATTTGTACAACTGGGTTCTGCCATTCTGGTGGGGAGACTCCTCTTTGACTCTATTGAATTCCTTCCTTTTGTCACACCACTCTGTTTCTCAAGACAACTTGCTAATCCTGCAGCTTCCACCACCTACAAACTTTACATGCATGCTATTAATAAAGATATTCAAACATAATAATCAATTTACAGTGTTCTAGTCAGTTTTGAACCCAACCAGTCTGAGTTCTGCTTTGCTTGCAATGTTGTCAGGCTTTGTACAATATCTTGTATTTCTTCTGTTCCTGTCCTTCACCTCAAACACAATTTTTTCCAAAACCGGGCACGTGCTATGAACTGATACCTTACTTGTGTATCCAGCAGCACATGGCTCTTGAAAGAGCTTATGGATCAGTAAGTGTTTTAAAGTCTTTGCTCCTTCACATTTATGTGTTTGTATAACACATCCCCCCTCAAGCACACTTTTTTACATGCTATTGACTTTCAGTTGAATCATCTCTAAACACTTGCAGGCTGACTAATCTGTTCCCATGCTCAAAGACAGATGTTCAAGGGATCAGAGCTCCCTTTTCCCCCTGCATTGGTTACACTGAGCTGGGGATGCTGGGCATAGTTTGGGATTTTTATGTGGTTCAACCAGAGAGAGAAAATATCCCTGGCCTCAGTCAGCCATAGCTACTGAAAAATCAATATACTAGAAGCCCCACATCCTGGATGCTGTGATTGCTGCTTCTGTGTTCTGCTTCTCAGGCCATCCTAGCAAGCATGTGAAGACTGTTCTAACTGGCAGTTCTGAGGCCCTAAAGTACTGATTGACTTTGAATAAAAGTGGACTGGTTTCCATCTCATAATCTATGTGCTTCTTCAGTTTGTTATTCTAGCCATTCACTTTGCATTTTAGCCTCTCTAAATGGGCTCTGAAGGCATATATATGATCCTGCAGATATTGATTTCATTCTCCAGTTTTTTGGTACTTTGCCTGTTCTCTGTGAAGTGTTGAAAATAAGTACTAATGATCTCAAGCTGGCACTAACCAGTTGTTTTCACAGATACAAGGTTCATCACACTCAAATACTTTGAAAATACTTGACTTATTTACACTTTCCAAATTACTCCTTCCCTACTAAAAGCAGTAGGCACTAACTGGGTTTGTCATTAAATTGTAGTAAGTCTTTTATTAAAGAAATATTTTAAAAAGCATTAGGTTTTGTAACACTTCAGTGTCATGTCTCCTCCCCCCTCAGCAGATTATTTTGTCCCATGCTCTGGCTCAAATAGCTGATCTGTTGCAAGAGGGAGATTCCCTCTCAAGTGTGACATGACTCTGTCCTCTGACTTTCTATGCATCAAAAGCAGCCCCAGATTCTAATAGCATTGTATTTTGTAGGAATCTGAACTACAAAGTAAGGAACCCTCAAACAGGGTATTTAGTATCTCAGAGTATCTGAACCTGTGATGCTAAATGCAAGGACTTTGTAGCTTTGTAACTATGTGTAGGGTGTACTCAAACCCCAGAAATATTTTAACAGTTCCATAGAAGCCTCTATCCCTTAAATGAAAAATACATCATGTCAACATGCAGCCAATCTTGCAGGGTTTACTAAATCTGTGTGCTGTAATATCCAAGTGCTATCCAAGCACTGCTTGTCAGCTAAATTACAGAAAACTTGAAGGTGTTTCCCCAGCATACTGCTACTGCCATAGCATCTTCAGGCCCTTGAAAATGGAAACCATGCCCTTTCTGTCTGCCTTCAAACACATCACTGCAATCTATTCTACTTGAAACATGAGTGCAAATATTCCTTGTTTACCACTTATACTAAACCAGGCTCTGAACTTCTACCATGGCTCCCTATTTCCTCTTGAGGACTCAAGAATTTGAAGCTTCTTGTACTCAGTGTTTGTAACCATCTGTCCAGCCCTGCACATATTGTGGAATAAGTACAAAGCTTCAGACTACATTGGGGAAAGTGGATTATTCAAATTTAGCAAAAGAGAAGTCCCATGGAAACAAACCACTGGATTTTGTTATGTTTTTCCTTTTGAATCTCTTTCACTCAATTTAATTGCTATAGACTGTATCACAATACATGATAAGTTCTTAATGAAGGAGACTATCATTCATTTTGTGCTTGCACAGTAACCAGAGCAAATGAAATCAGTTTTGGTAAGGGAATCGACCCAGTAACTGCCTAAATACATGACAATTTCACAGAACTGGTACTTTCAATTAAACATTATGAGAAGCTGCTCTACTGAGGCAGAAAGGGCAGTATGTGATTTTTTCCTTATCTCCCACTTATGTTGTAATATGATATTTGTACTTGAAGCTAGCAAGAATATTAAATCAGAGTCTTTCTGGATTGAAATAAGGAGACAGATTGTAATAAAAATGGCATAACAGAAGTTCTGAATTTTTCCCTGAATTATGAATAGTCATGTTTCATAAGCAAAAGTTGGCATTCCAAGTGTTTGTTAATAAGAAGAATGATAAGAACTTTTAAGAGAAAATATACTTACCAAAAACATGGAATCCTAAAGTACAGGTGTAAGTGGCCCATTCTATATCCCTAGTTGTTTCAACACTCACAACTTGTTTACAAGCAGAGGGGATCCCTAGAAAAGAAAAAAAAACCCACATAACAACATATTTCATTCTCAAATTGTATAGATTTCTGATTACACCAGATGAATTAAAACATATGGTTGATCTTGGCAGTTATATGGTCTCATTTAAATTTTAAATCTGTGTTAGACTGCATGAACTTTGCACAAAAGGACTAAAAATAATTCTTACTCACAGTATAAGATTTCATAGTCTCCTGAATTTGACACGAGATATTGTGAATTAACAGACCAATCCAGATGAGTAATGAAGCTGGAATGACCCTATAAAGAGAAAATGTATTGTATCAACTGCACTAACAGTGTGCCACAATGTGACAGTGTTAATACAGTGCTACAAAATACCCTTTGGGTGTTGATACTGAACCAGGAGAAAAAAGGTTACTTACTGAACATTTGCCAATTCTAGAGTACTTTCTTCCATTTTCACTTACACCATATATATAAATACAGTTGTCATGGGAACCTATTGCCAAGAAGTTTCCATCTATAAACAGAAAAGTGAAATTGCAATTATTCCTGTAAGAAAGAACTTCGGCTAATTTTGTAAAGTTTGTTTGAAAAGTCACAGACAAGAGGAACTGTTCTTAAAGGCCTTGATATTAAAAAATGAATAAATTAAATTTTGTTTTAAATTTTCCAGTTGCATATTGATGTATTTATCAAGACTAAAAACCAGCAATTTAATACTTACAAATATTACTGTTAAAAACACATGACATTTTTGGAAGCAGCTACAGTCCATTTAGGGCTAACCCAATTGCAACAACCAGCAGAGTTAAGTCTTTATTTTTTTTCATTTCTTCACAGTGAAACCATATTGAACATGTTGGGGAGGGAGGTAAAACAAAATCAGAGCTTAAGATACCACCCATAAAGTCCTGCCAATGTTTCATTGCACACTTATTTTCAACTTCAGTGTGGCAAGAAGGGACTTATTATAAAACAAGCCAACAACTAATTTAATAAAAAAATTCAATGCCTTTTTTTCCCAAGTAAATAAATGCTCTCAAACCTGGTGAGTAACGCATTACAGACAGCTGTTCGTTTCCATCTGTGTGTACAGTGACCAAGTCTTTTGTTTCTGTGTCAAACACAAACCACCTGTTGTAAACACAGAAAGAGGCCAATAAATCATTCCAAAAAGAATTTAAATCTACTGTAATCTTGACCAACTTTGCTTCTGTCAAAATAGCATAAGTTTTATACCAAGAAGAGAAAAACAGCAAATGCTACTCAGTTTGGTCTATTTTTACTTTAACACAATGATAGTTTCTTTCACATCTTTTTTAACTGTAAAAATGCATGGGCATTGACCCCAATATCAGTCTTCTGATTTTAGTGTGTTTTAGTATGCAATGCATAAGAATAAAATAAGCATTCCTTGTGATGTCCCTTCTCCTTTAAAGATCTTCCTCTATGCTGTGCTGGTGTTTAAATTGATGGCTGCATTAAATCCTAGAGCAAGGGAAAACACAAGCAAGCATCAGGACCATTCTCTTCTGATAGAAGAAAGGGATGAATTAATTTATTTTAAAGTGAATTGATTCATTATTTTTTCAGTAGTTTAGTTTAATTGATTAATTTTAATGAACGAAAAATTAGTTTGTGAAAACATGTAGAAAGGGCAAACATAAAATTTGCATTTCAATACTTGCATCAGATTTTACTAAAGACAAAGAGAATATTCCTCAAAAGTTTCTCCTTCTGTTTTACTTTATTTAGTAGATAAAGTACATTCAGCAACAAAAGTAAGTACTTTATTTAGGATTGATATAAAATTTGAAGTAAGCTCATAACTTTCCTGTATGTTCTCAGTGAACTTGAACTGTTTTCAGTACTAACAGCCAAGCCTGCCCTCAAGTGACACTAAAGCAGAGGGAGAAGTTAGGCAAAGGCAGCCCCTCCTGTGAGAGACAACCACAGATAAATCCTGCAGCTGCCACTGATGTCACCAAGGCTCAACCTGCTGCCTAAAATACTCCCCTGCACCTCAGTTTCCTCTGCCTTGTCTATCCCTCACACTCTGCAAGCAGAACAAGTCTCTTAATGTGCATTTTTACACTATGTCTAGCACAGGGGAACACTTGACAATTTTTTTAAAGCCTCTGTGGTTGTCACTGCATTAGGGATCATGAACCCCTTGCTACATTTTCCAACACACAGAATTTTTCTATGGGATTTCCTCCATGCAGCCCTAAAGGCCTTGGAGGAAATCTCCCTCCACTACATCAAACTCCCCCTTTAGCCTCTCCTTTTTCCCAGTGGACACAAAGATTTAACATTTAGATCACTGGTATGGTGACAGCACTTCCCATGCCTGGTCTCACAGCTCACCTAGATTTTCTGCTCTTTCTTCCACTGATCTACACTGTCTCTCACTCCCAGGGCAGAAACCATCTCTGTTCATGCAACACTCAGCAAACACAGGGTGCTGGCACAAGCCTGGGGTTTCTAGGTACTGAGGCAATACAAATAAATTTCACTGTGACATTCAATAGAAATCAATAGGGAATGAAGATGTGTGATTACATACATCTACATGAGCTTGGATGTGAGCTGGAAAAATCAGAGTTCTTTTGGTGTCCAAGGTGTAGCTCTGCACCTCTTACCTTCCAGTTAGTGTCCCTACTGCAACAACAGATGCTGAAGGATGAAAACCTGAAGACTGTGCTGGATCCTGAAATGTTTCAAAAAGAAACATGCTTTTTTACCAGTCCATGCTATCAAGTTATAACAAAAATACAATTCAATTATTTGCCCCTGGAACAGAGTAAAACTATTTTGTTGATTTTTAGGGGTCATTTCTTCTCATTATATCTCTTTCAGTATAAACTTGAGGCATAAAAAAGCATTTTTAACTAATTGAAATATTTTATTTTCCCTCTATACAAGGCCACTCTTTTCTGCTTTTTAGTCTCTAAAAATAATTTGGTGAGTGATTTCATAACAATAACATTGGCAATGGCAGCTTCTCAATAAATCCCAAAGAAATAAGAGATAAAAATAACTTCTTACACTAGAGCTGACCTTAGAATTAAGCATCAAAGCTGCAGTTTACCTGCAGTCTGGAGGACAAGCAAGTCCCTTATTCAACAAAGGTGTGTGGCACTTGGCAGGAGGGGTAAAGCCTAACTCCTACACACACCAACCCCTTTTTCCAGCACCTGCTAAGCTGCAGCTCAGTGGGAGATTAAGGGCATAAACTGGGTTTCTTATTTGGATGTGCAATTTTAAAACATTTTACTTGGTAAAACTTTAGTGTTTTTCTTGCAATTTAAACATATGCCTAAAAAAAAGATTAGCATTTTCTTTCTAATACTTGTCCAGTTACAAAGAATGAGGTCCAGAACTTTTCAGGTTATAGCAGAAAATACCAATACAGGGTTTTTTTCCTTATACCGTTAAAACATAATTTTAAAATGCAAGCAAAAAACCCAGTTCAGGGATCCATCTCATGGAAATGCTTGTGTCTTTAATTTTCTGTATTTTAAAACAGTATCACATTGTAGCTCTTTCAGTAAACCTGCTGATATTTTTGTTGAGAAAACATTACATTAATTGGTAATTACTAGCACTAGAGGCTAGGTGGAAAGGATATTCTCATTAATGATAAGCAAGTGACTAATTTAAAATAATTACTAACTCTAAAGAAAATTTCAGAGAATTGTTGAGATCCAGGATTTCTATGCCCAGCTTGTAATACACTACAGCATTTCAGAAAGGAAAATTTCCTAATGTTTTTAAAGTATAATTCCATAGCAAATGCAAAGATATTTCGTTGAATAAACCAGAGGTTCAAACAGAGCATTTAATCTAACTTGTACTCAGAATAGCTGCATTAAAAGGCTTTTACATTGATCTCTATGACAAAAATAGGTTAACATGAAATGATTTTTTTTCCCTCAAGTTAATATTTTAAGGTAATTTTAAACAATAATCTTAAGAAAAACTAAAATGACTAGAGTATTTCTGTAACAGAGAGCTGTATTTAATAAATGTATACCTCTATAATCTTGTTCCAGATAGGATGGTGCGTGGTTGCATCCCAGAGTGTAATGTGTTTGTCGTGTCCACATGTGAAGAACTGAGGCTTAGAGGAATGGACTGCAAGTCCCCAGAGCTCATCAGTGTGGCCCTATGCAAGCAGAGATGTTTTTAGACAAGAAGGTCAGGCCATGAAAACCAAACATGTTTAAACAGTATTAAAATGACCAAACTATATATTAAAACATTCCAAAAATATGTTAGCTCTAGATATATACGTATTTATAATTATTCTTAATGCTGAAAGTACTATAATAAATCAGATGTATATTTATGAAAATTAATTTTAAACAGGATATTTACTGCTCTTACACATTTAGAAGTGTTCCTGTAAGGAAACCCAGCTTACCTGGGTGATTGGGAAAAAGTCTCCTGACAGGGTGCCCTGTAGGACGAAGTTTCTGGTGGTTCCTATTAATACAACATCTCCTTTTCCCTCTGCTACTGTTCTTATTGGACCAAACTGCTCTGGAATCTGTGGTCAGAACAGACAAAGGACAGATAAGTCAGACAATTTGTCAGATATTGCCATTTTTAAAGTAGTAAATGTGTTTTAATAAATATTGCACAGCGAAGAAATGAATACACATGCCTGTCTTGCAAAATTTTATAACAACTTGCATCAGCTCAGTAACTTCTATAACACTGCAAAACAAGACTTTATTATCTACAGAATACTCAGCTAAATCAAGCATTTCAAGAAACACAAAGGTTCCTTCATGTTGTGTTAATTCAATAGTATTTAATTGCAGCTGTGATATCAGAATAAGCATTTCTACTCTGAGCATTTTCTGGAAATGAATGTTTCTTTAATTGCAGCCTTGGTTCTGAAAGAGCCAGTGCAAATCTCTAAAATAAAGTTCAAGGGAAGATGTAAAATAACAAGGAATACCCGAATATGAACAAATAAGAGAAAAAAGGACACCACAGTTAGAAACAGCACAACAAGCATGTCCCTTGTACTGTGTTGAAAAATGAATTACAAAAAGAGACATGCCAGTTGCATATATATTTGCAACATTAAATATGATTAATATTATAAAGTTAATTATACAGTAGTATTATTTAATTATTATTTAATATTATATAGTACAGTTGAAGCTCTTTCTCAGACTTTTCTGCTGATTCTTCTCTTAGATTCAGTATGTAAACAAAGTAGTTCTGTCCAAACAAATTCTGCTTTAGTCTTCTAAGTTCCTACATAGCAGCTGGAGTAATTTTCAAATTTTGTTTAAATTACATTTTAAAATCAACAACATCAACCAAGAAATAAATGAAAATCTTTAAGTATTAAAACCCTAAAAAAATCCTGACATCATTCTGGGAAAGAGGAATGCATAAAATCATTTCAATACTGTACTACTCTGAAGTTAAACATTACCTCACATTATTAAATGAAAAGAAAGGAAGAAAAAATATGGAAAGATATACAAGATTTGTTTTCCAGCTACCACAGACCTTAGAAAGGAAATATTAAGTTAATGAATAGGCAATCACAGGCATGACCTGAGGACTGAAAATTTGAGGTGTCCTGTGCAGGGCCAGGGAGTTGGACTTGATGATCCTGATGGGGCCCTTACAACTCAGCATAAAATACAGTATTTTACCAATTATTTGCTTTCCCATAGAACACAGATCCATAACAAAAAACAAAATAAAAAGATGCTCAGAGAACAACAGAATTTTGTTTTAAGTAGCAGAGTAATTTCAAGATAGGCAATATCACCTCAGTTTTGTGAATTTTTTGGTAGTTTCCATTCCAAGAGATCAGCTTTCGGTCTTTTCCTCCCCCTGATACCAAGGTGCCATCTCGCAGCATACACAGGGCAAAGATTCCACCCTCATGTGCTCCTTGAACTGCATGGCTTATTCTGTTGGTACCTGAACAGAAGGAAAAAAAGGCATTATTACTGAAATGCTCAGCTTAAGAGCTCCTTTCCCCCCATTTTTTTTTCTCCATTTCTCTACTATCTCTCAAGGATTGCATTTAAACAATGATAACAGTGGGCATGGGATGCTGGACCAAAACACACAGACCCACAGAAGACGCTGAATGAGTATATTTTACAATATCTTCTCCCTACCTCAAAAATAAAAACATACATACTCAGTCCAGAACAAAATAAAGAACAAAATAAAATAGGTTCATTTAAACCTTTCAAGGGGGTTTAAGTGAAATAATTTGACCTCACATCTGACCTGTAGTAGCACTACACACCTTATCATCAAAAACCCATAACCCAGTCACTTTTCTCCTCCAGATATAATATATTCTGCAGCCTCCACATCCTGAACTTGTTGCAAAATCTGACTAAGCTAGAGGTCCTTGTATATCTGGCAGAATGTGCTCATCACTCTCCACTCTCTGTACTTATTTACTGATGAACTTGGCTTGTTTAAGTAGCTTCTTAGACTCAACACTGTCAAAACCAACCACTTTAGATTAAGTATCTCTAATTTGGCGAATTATTACTATTATGAAGCACAAATAAATGATTACTGGTGATTCTATTACTGAAATGTGCACCTTGCATCAAAGCTTTGCTAATTGATGTTTAGCACAAGTGAGGGGCTGATGGAAGTTAGGAAAAACAAACTGCCTTCATCCATGTCTATGGATATAATGGGTCAGGCACAACTGATTTCTATTAAGTTTTTGCTAAGGGTACTCTGACCTGGTGGAAGCAGCCCTCTCTTGCACATAGAGCTCTGAGTCAAAAGTAGTGAAGGCAGAGCAAGTACACTGTATGAGACAGAAAAACAAGAAAAAACATTTTTGCCCAACTCTAAAGAGCTGGCAGAAGGTGGGATCTTGAGCATACAGAGAAATCCTTTTTATTTCTGGGAGAAAGGGCAGAGGACGCTGCTTGCAGTCAAGGCAGAAATTGGTCTACCAGCATGATGGCAAACTGGCCCCTGAGCAGTGCACTGCCCCTGTCTCCCTTGTCTGCTGGCAGTCAAAAACAACAATAAAGAACAGGGACATGGCAAAGTGCAATTTCTAAAGTCAGTTTAGAAGGAAAAGTGTTGAAGTGCCTTGCTATAAATTACCACAGGAAAAAGGAAAGGGAGATAAATGAGAAACCAAGTTACAAACGCCATATCCACCCCTGTCCCCAGTAGTGTACTGGTCAAGGAGATAATTGGCTGACAGTCCTTGGTTGAAAAAGAAAAAACAAAACAACTCAGTAAGGCTCAACTGTATAATTGATTCACTGTATTGTTTGCAGGGTCTTATCCCTTTGAGTAGTATCTTGGGAGAAAGCACTGAGTAAATAGGAAAAAGATGTCATTCACATCCCTTCTTCCTTTGCTAATAAGGCCTCCTTTAAGGGATTCTCCTTATCCCTATGCATGGCATCTCAGGCACTAACTACACATTTAGGATGTTGCTGCTGTTTGCCCTCTGGCAGGCATTGCCTTCTGCTGCCTAAAAAAAGATCTCTTCTTACTAGAAAATGCTTTTAAAGAAGTTCTTCCTATCCATCTGTTCTTCTGAAATAAAGGAATCAATTAGATCTGAATGCATTTTAGCTTGACTTCCTAGGAAAACAAATACTGCTATTTGTTGTCTTTTTAAAAGTGTGTGTCAATAGGCATAATTTCTGCAAACAGTAGAGAGGGACAGGATATGAGACTGGAGATGATCAATTACATCAACAATGTTTCTTTCTGTACAGTGATTAAAGAAGGAACTTTTCTTGGCATCTCTTACATCAGTAAAAGCCCCACATGCTGGAATAGCTCTGTCATTCAGTATTTGACCATAGGAAACACATTTGATATAATTTTGTGCTCTAGCAGTTAGGTACAGATATTCTTTAGCTTCCTGTAGGAAAGAATCCAGGCACAATCTCCTGGATTGGTCTTGGGAAAGAGCTCAAGATAAAAGAAAATTTATTCTTGAAATGAAGCTCTACACACAGTCTAATATTAAGATGGAAGTGAATAGTGACATTCTCTCTTACCTTTCCCCCAAACCAAAATGTTTCCACTTGAGTCTCCTGTAATAGTATCACCATTTTCAGAAAAGGTCACACACAGGACAAACTTTGGCTTCTCTTGTTTCTGCATGGTTATGAAAAATATACACTCACAGCAACACACAACCCATGGATTTTAACTTTATGCATTTGTTAATTTAGTTTTGTCTTATACAGCTCTATTATCACTGAAATATCTATAAAAGTTAAACACATTCCTACAGTCTAAACAGAATAATCTGTGCAAGGGCATAAGATGCATCAGCTGAGGTTTGTGGCCCAATCCTGCACCCTTTAATTGCAAGCTGGGGACAGAGTGAGTGAGAAGGCTGCCAACATGTAACACAGGACCAGGACTGCTCTGAGATAAACCAAATTTCCCACCTACTGCAGAATGCCAAAGACTTGGAGTATTTAGAAGTGGCCAATGTTTCAAACAAGCTTTATTATTATAATTCTTAACCCCACAGTTTTTAGGAGAAAAAATAAAGTATTACTAGAGGGTTTGGCCATAGTGTAAGAATGAAGGGATCATCTCTTGAAAGAAGCCCAAGTTTCAGTAATGAAATTCTGCATTTAGACACTGACAGCAACAAAACAATTAAATGTGTAAGGGAACAAAAACATCACTGGTAACTTCTAAGGACATTATATATTCCTTGTTGACAATCTATGTGTATGATCCCTTTCTCCCCCAAACTAAGAGCTGCTCTATGCAAGGACCACCACTACTCTTTTCCAGCTCTAACCATCACCAAGGCCAACAGAGCCAGAAGAGGGAGAAAAATCCATTTAAAATGTATGAAAAATAAAATGTGACAAAATTTACATGCATTCTCTCGGCATCTCCTCTTGATTTCACACAAAGTATAAGAACTGACATTGTAAATATTTGTTCTGACTCTCCTTGGGAGCCACGAGGAGCCTCCACAAGCAGTTAACTAGCACTCACTGGAGTTATCTGCAGTCATTGCAAACATCCCTCAGTTGTGCACGCAAGTGCTGTACAGCTTAGTCTACATTCAAGAACAAAACCAAATCAAACCTTGAAATCAAAATTATATTTACCAAATAGTGGCCACCTCAATCTGTATTTGAATGACATATGTGCATGTGTCTGAGCAGAACAGAGGAAAAGGGAAGAAAATTCATACAAATGTATTTTTATGGGGTCTTTCCTCTCATAAAATAAAAATCTCCTCCATCACACTCTCTCTCTCTCTTTTTGTTTTTTTTTAACCATAGAGAGTTTTAAGGTAATTTTATTTTCCACAGGTTGTGAGTGGGAGAGTGGGGTGATGTAGCAAAAAGAATACAGGAAAAAAAATACAAGGAAAAATGGGCAATTGCATTTCAAAATTTCAGTGTGGAAATTTTACCCATGGAAAAGTTCTTTGTGCCATACCATGAATGCCACCTGAGCTTCTGCAACACTTTGAGTTTAATAATAATCAGTTATTTTGATTTACTCAAACCTTATTAAACCTTATTTCTGTATGACTATATCATTACTATAAACATAAAATTAGAGAAACATTTTATTTTACCTCAAATAATCCTTGCTTTTTAATAAGGGAATTTCCTTCTAGTGTCCAAAAATAAAGGTGTGATTTTCCACAGGTGACTATTATATTTGTATCAGTAGGGTGAAAATCTGCAGCAAATACAGCCTCATTAGAGCACTTGGAAGGAAAAAGAAAAACATTGTATCAAAATCTAAAATGCAAAGGAAGGAAAACAATATTACATGGTTCTCTAGTTAGGTAAACTGATACTTCTGACAAAAGAATATTTCTGAGCTATGAATTTACTAACAGACTGGAATACTCTGTAGTCAAAAAATTAATGTTATGTCTTTATAAGTTAGTATCAAAATGTATCCTTAAAATCATGTCACATAATGAGCACTTCTACACAAAAGATTAGTTTAGGATCTTTTTCCTGCACATGCTCCTATCGTTGCTGCCTAAAAATCAATGACAAGAATGACAACAACAGCAAAATTTTATAAAAACCAAAACTATTGGGGTAATCTTAACAAAGAGAAAATATTCCCTTTCTTCATGTTCCCTGCCTTTTATACAAGTGTTAAAAAGGCACAAAAAGTTAAATACAGAAAGACATTTTATTACAAGAAACCAGATCTACATACAAGCAAGTAGTACAAAATATCTTATTGCAACACCTTGACATCTGCCAGCTTCTCTTCTTTCTGCCAGTCCCACACGGAAAGCACATGGTCATTGGAGTCATCCACAGAGCACAGGCTACTTCCTCCATTCTGAGGCAAAACATGGGAAATATTAATGTATCATCCAAACAACAAGAGGAACATATAAATACACATTCAAAATAATGAAATACTTATGTGTAAGTGGAGATATTTACACATATTTACTCTTTAACTGTTATATTTGTAGTTCGATCTCCATAAAATATAATTATTTATAGGGTCATCCTAAAAAGGGACCCAGAAGAAGGACTCTTGCAAACTGCAGACAGGAATGTGGTAGGTATCTCTTTACAAATATTCAGTAGTGGAAATTCCAAAGGCAAACTATACATCATTATCTATTTTATTATGAAAGCTTTTCCTGATAACTATACTGGATTTCTTTCTTTGCAATTTAAACCAATTATTTCTTCTCAGATGCCTGTTAATACAGGAAACAATTTTATTCTTCATATTAGTATAATAGACCAAAATCAGAAAACATAGTAAGGAATTAGAAAACAACTTATTCTTGACAGGTGTCTTTTTTACAGTTATGACATTTATCACTCTTTCTAATCTCAATTACCCTAATTCCTTCATTCTTTCTTCATTCTTCAGGCCCATAACATGTCAGACACAGCTACAAAAACTGCTGCCCTAGCAGCCCATGAGGTGGGGCAGAGGCAGGACTAAGGAACCTGAAGAGAGGGCATCTAAAGTGAGAGAGCTGCTGCTACTGGGTGGGAAGTGATGCTCAGAACAGGCCAAGCTGTGACCAAAATCACAAAGCAAACATATTAAACACTGACTTTCTTCTGGCAATTCTCCCAATACAGCCCTCTCTTTTCTACTTTCTATAAACATAAGTATCAATGGATTTCAAGTGTTTGTAGAAACTTTCACTGAAGTAAATTTTGCATAGGGAATAGACCAGGTAGTCATCTCCTGTCTAAAAATGCTGTCAGGACAACCAGACACCACCACATACACTTCTTACATACAGATTCTGTTGTGCACAGGGGGCTTTGCAGCTTGCACGTGCCAGGTCACAGACTCAATATTTTATATGGAACTCAAATGCTGCCTATATCAGCATGTAAATATTTCCTTTATCTCTGTGACAGAATAGAGTTCAAAGGATAGTGCCAAGAGGCAAGCAACAGGATTCTACTTTTTTACAATCCTTTATTCATATGCCTATGCTGCTTTTTAGCAAAATATTTTCATTCTCCTATGGGAGCCTCAATTTTTAAAAGTCTTTCATCAGTCATTTTGGTCACAGTGAGAGAGTTAGAAGGTGCAGAGAGAGTAAATTTCTTATGCAGGGAGAAACCGAATAGGACGATTCAAGAAAATTAGGGATGCTGAAATCTCAAGTACACAAGTATTTTTCAACTGCTGAAGAAATTAATTGCAGTTTATTTTAAGTACATGGTAAATCTCTGAGAATGCTGAGATATTGTCAACTTTAATTGCAACCTAAACTGTTAGAAACAACTGGGCTGCAAGCTTTCCTCCTCTAAAGAGGAACTTGAGAGAAAAGACAGCTTGAAAGTTTGTTTTGGTCACCTAAATTTGAAAGATTTAAAGATCTTTCCAGCAAACAGTCTTGATATGACTATTCATATACTTTACTTACAGATTTAGAAAAAGCAATGCAAGTGACAGCTCGGTCAAAAAACCCCATTCCGATGACATGAAGTGTGTTCAGAGTTACAGAATCCCAGACACGCACGTGTGGTGGCAATTGCTATAAAACACACACAGAAAACATCAGCTCAAACAATGATGGAGAAAACCCATCAGGATTTGAACAAATGAGAATGCATCTGGAAAAAAAAAAAGCACAGTTGAAGGTATAAAAATTATCAGGACCTCTCTAGAGTCACCCATGTAAGCACAGATATATTACAAATGGTTTGCTAATTATTGTGCATAGGACCAGTATCTGGGACTGACCATGCAGAGGGTACAGCAAGTCAGATATCAGTTTGTTCACTGAAGTTCACAGCCACTGAGACACTTGGCGTGAACTGAAAATTGTTGATGACTCTGTGACATGAGATTTACTGGTAGGCCCAGGTAGAATTGTAAGTGTACCAACTGAGATAACTCTGGTAAATGTAAAAGGTAAAAGTGTGACAAGAAAAAAGGCAAAAGTGTGATCAGGAATTTTCAAAATGTAATTAATCTCAACATTATAAAAATGTCTGGCGAAAATAAATTTATGTTCAAACTCTTCTTTACAACTGTAATCAGAATGAGATTGCATTTTGTAAATAAAATTCCAGATGTACGTCCTGGCCCCAGATCATCTCCTCCCCTCTGCCTTGGGCTCCGGGCGCCCCGCGATGCCCCCGATGGCCACCAGGGGGCAGCCCCGGGCAGCCGGTGGAGTCCCGCGCTCAGAGGCCGCCAATTCTTCCTTTAACATAAATTAATACATCTCTAAAAACCCCAAGGACACAACAATACCTCAGTTAGATTAGTGGCTTTTATACACCTATATACCGTATTCCACTCAAGCCCAGACCTCAGACTTTTAGGCTTTATTTCATAAATCCAGTTGTAAGTAAAATAAAGCTCCAACACATAATAAAAATTAATAGTTTAAGTTATTCAGTTATCTCTATACAAAACTTATATTGCATAGCTGGTATTTCCTTTTTTTCCCCACTGTTCTTGTTAGGACTGGGATAGAGTTAATTTTCTTTTGAGTAGCTGGTGCAGTGCTGTGTTTTGGACAAGAATAATGCGGATAACACAGATGTTTTGGCTGTTGCTGAGCAGTGCTTACCCTAAGTCAAATACTCTTCAGTTTCCCATGCTCTGACAGTGAGGAGCAGATGTGAAGCCAGGAGGCAGCATGGTCCAGGCAGCTGATCTGAACTGTCCAAAGGGATATTCCATACCATAGAATAGCATGCATAAACTGGGGAGTTGGCCAGGAGAGGCCAATTGCTGCTGGGGGATGAGCTGGCCATCAGTCAGTGAGCCATTGCATTGTACATCACTTTTCTTTCTTGGGTCTTATTTATCTCTTTTTGTTGTCTTTGTTGTTGTTGTTATTATTTAATTTAAATTTAATTTAATTTAATTTATTTCTTATTTCAAACCACAGGGTTTGTTGTTTTTCCAATCCTCCTCCCGACCCCACTGAGGGGCTGTGTGGTACTTAATCGCTGGGTTTAAAGCATGACACTCAAAGTACTCAGCATATTGATAATCCAGACTTTATCCCCAAATTCTTCTTTGGCATCTGCCTAGAAGTTTGCAATAGTTTGGTTGTGACAACAGCTGCATATTCTTCTGAGTAACTTTTTCCTCATGGCTTTTACTGCCTATGCTTGTTACCATTCTTTTTCCCTTTTGTTAGCTCTTTGGAGCAATGTTCATCTTACTCTGTTGAAATAGTCCCAGATTACAGCAAAGCTTACAATAATACAGGTGGCAATAGAGAGAAAGATATTCTTGCCTAAATGATGGGAAGAGTAATTTATTTTTTTTTCCAGCAAATAACTCAAACCTGTTCTTCATAGTTTGGTTTTGGTGGCTGTGATGAAAAATGATGTTGTATACTGTACAATTTAATGTCCTCTTTTCTTCCACATCCATCTGCCCTCTCAGGTGTCCTTTGCAGCCTTACTCCTCCATGCCTCTCAGAGACCAGCTCCAAACTTACCTTCAGCCTAAGTCATGGAACCAGAAACCACTGACCACTCTTGATAATGAAATTGGGTAAGTGTGAGAGCGTGCAATGGGAACCCTCAAATTAAGTTTTGCTTCTGTTCAGTCCAAAAATGTAAGACCAATTACAGTAGGAAAAGAATACAGCATGTATCTTCTTAATAACTTATTCTTATGAAATATAAACAATTATACATCAGTAAAGAAGCCACTTACTTTCCCATCCTTGGATGTCCCTGCAACTTGACCTGTTGCTATAGTAATCCTATCAGGATGAACAGCCAGGCTACAGAAGAAAAGAAGAGGCCAAACTTTAATCTATTGACAATCTATTTCAACAAGCTATTACTTGAGCCTGTAATAAATAGCCCTGTTTTAGTCATATAAAGCACACAGCACAAGTGTAAACTTTTAAAGAATATAAAACCAGAACTGACAAAACAATTGTTACGCTCTTGTATTTTAAAGTCCTCTGAATTCTTTTTCACTGCATCTGCTTTGCATGCCATTCTAGAGGCCGAGTACCCTACAAAATGAACTGCTGCAATAATTCATTTAGCTTTACAAACCAGAAAGGCATTCTCTTTCCAGTAAACCTGATAGCTTTGAAATATCTAGAGACAGAAAATTTGAAAGAAAGAAATGAGATGGAACAGGTCCAAGGTAAAAATCTCCTTGTAAAACAACCAGATTATGCAAATAATTCAATTTATGAAACATGCTCACAATTCAAGCCAATTTGGTTATCAGGCCTATTTTTGGCTTCAAGGTACAATGGGTGTTTCATAATGCCCAATCTAAAGAAGGGATGTCAAACTCATTTCACCCATCGGATAATCCAGGTGCTCTTTTTCAGCTACACTGTGCAAGTAGACTGATACTATCAAGATAAACCATTGATTGATTTAGATTTCAGTTTAATGATTCTGATGTTTGCTGGTATCCAGTAACCTCTGATCTTCAACAAACTTAAATCATTTTGAAGCCAAATCTGGCATGTGTGCATGGCAGCAAACAAACCAGGTCCAGTTTACAGGTTATCTGCCATGGGGTCAGCATGCCTGAAGACTACCAGGAAGGCCACAGGTGAAATTACTATTATTTTGCTGGTTAGGTTGAACCTAAAGGAACTGTACACCTTGTGAAGGGCAATCATTCAATCCTACTTAAAAAATGCAAGGAGAAGATTCTAAAGAAGATAATTTTCAATCATCCTAAAAGAAGAGTAAGGAAAATGACTGGATCTCTCTCAAATAGATGTTTTATGAAGAGAAAAAGAACTGCTATGAGATGACTTACCACTTGACATCATCATTGTGACCAGTGTAATGTCTCTGGAGCTGCTCTTCCACGTTGAAGAGCACGACCACAGAGGCGATGAAGTACACGGTCTCGCCCGTCGGCAGCAGGTACAGATTGCTGCGGCAGTCCCGGCCCCTGTAGCCATAGCTAGAGAGCTGGTCAAGCTGCAATAACATCATCTCCCCATCGAGAATGTTAAAAACAAGACAAAAAAAAAAAAAAAAAAAGGATTCTCTGTCCTTGTAGTCTGTAGTCTCTGTCCTAAAGTCTCCATCTCTTGGCTTGAGCACAGCTTTATTACTCGATAATCTTGAGAACTCTTTCCCTTACTACACTAGAGAGTTGAAGTACGTTGCAGATTTTAAAACCTACATATCCTGCAGAAAACACATAGCAAGGAATAGGGGAAATTGCAGATGTACTCTTCCTTTAGCATCCTCTAGAATTTGCTAAATACTATAAATATTATATAAATATTATAATATAATAAATAATAAGGCAATACTAGTTTTGTCCCAAGTGTACTTACTATTTACACTGCTTGACTAATTAAAATGAAAGATTAGACTTGATAGAAACACTAACAAGTCATTCAGCACATCTCCCTGCATTACACAAGGATTGATTGCATTATCCCATGTGCAGGTTGATTCATTTCATTAATGTGGACATGACCAGCCAGATGGACAAAAATCATAAAAAGGTTATATCATCCAATTTATTTTTGTAGTATTTAAAAGGCAGTAGCCCAGATTCTGATGGTAGTCATACCAATACGAATATAAAATTAATTCAATGAAATGACTGGAATAATAATCTCATTTAAACTGAATGTTAAATCAGCCAAATTTTGTAGTTTTATTCTTCTGAAGAGTCATTAGGGACTGCAACTATTTTGGCTTTGTTTTTTTTATGGAAACAGAAAGAAACAGCATTAGCAGAATCTTGGCAAAACAGAAGTGCATTCTAATGCAGTCAGTATGGAGGAACTGGCTGTGAAAAATACATGGGCAGATAATGAAACCCCATTTACATGCTCTAAACAAGACACTTGTGCACTATTCTAGATGGTCAATGACAAGCCACTCAAACTAAAATAGTCATGTTAACATTGTTGAAGTAATAAGGTCAATTGTTATCCTATAAAAATACCTATTTTATAAGAAACAGCTTGCTGATTTTTTCTTATAAATGCAATAGAAGTAGTGCAGCATACCCAATTATTAAAGTGTGAATTCAGAAATAGAGCTTTTAGTCTCATAAATTGAAACGTCTCAGCCAAAGCTTCTTGAGATATTAAAGTGCAATGACATTGAAACAATCAATATCTTAAATGACATAGAATTTACTATCAATCTGAATCTGTCTGTGATGGTTGGTGTTACTACTCTAGATTGCTGGACAATGATTAATTTTTTTACATTTATTTTTTTTCTCTAAGGCCAGATAGCATTATGAATTGAAGCCAACATAATATCCCCCTAGTTCAACAACATATAATCAAATTTATAGTGAACCAGCAGCTAAAGTTAGTGTAAGGAATTGAACTTCTAAAAAAAGTGGAGAACATTACACAAACATGCATAAGCAACAAATCTCAGTGCACAAAAATAGCCATTAAATGGGAAAGATTACATTCTTTAGGGAAAATCTCCTTTCTATACTATTCTTCTTGTGGGGAACAATGCTGCATTCAACCCTTCACATGACTGCTGTTGTCAAACACTCAATTTCTTTCTATCGGCCTTTTTTCTCAAATGCAAACTCCTGGGGTTGATCCCTCCTTCTCCTCACTGTTTCCCACACTTGGATTTGGTGGCTTCGACTCGGATTTGGTGAGCTGGCAT
This sequence comes from Melospiza georgiana, assembly GCF_028018845.1. Classification (NCBI taxonomy): domain Eukaryota; kingdom Metazoa; phylum Chordata; class Aves; order Passeriformes; family Passerellidae; genus Melospiza; species Melospiza georgiana. The sequence goes on along the minus strand of NC_080435.1, from coordinate 52,063,526 downwards.
TTCAGGGAGTGTTACCTTGACCTTTTCTTTTCATTTGGCCTGCAGTTTTTGTTTCAAACCTCCTGCCTGCCAAGTGAGTTTCTCTTAAATGGATCTGGGCAAGCCCTGATGTCCCTAGTGCAAATTCTTACTTGGATTTTCCACCTCTGCTCCAGCCCCCCTCACACTTCATCACTCACTGTTTTTGTTTCTTCGTGTCCTAATATATATGATAATATATCAAAGGTGTGAACCTTTTTCAGCTTACCCAGACAGCTGTTAACGTGACTGTAATAACTCTTCATGGTTCTGGAATGCCCTGAAATCTGTACACATTAGGTTTTCTTCCTGCTGTTTCTCATCATACTCTGCTTTCCTTTCCATTTGTCCACACCACCTCCAATATCTTGTTTCCCTATCCCCATTCTTACATTATAGAGCATTTCTGGCTGTACTCCCACAGCTGCACTCATTTATCTGTTACAAAGATGTTTTTTCCTATTCCAGTTCCGTTACCCTCCAATCAAGCAGTGCAGCTTCTCCAGCTCAACTGGAATGAATGCCTGCAATATTGCTTGGTTTTCTGCTGTATTTATCTTTCTTCATAAATGATCTTATGCTCCTGCTCACAGTTTCTCTTCCCCTTGTTATAGTCTGTAAAGTAGGCATTATCTTCTCCCCCATTTTTAAAATTTATTTTTAATTGGCTTTCTAAATCTCCCATATACATTTAATTGTCTTTCTATACCTTCCATTGCTATAAATATTAAGTATGGATATCATGATTGGATTTAATTGCAAATAAATTAGAAACAGAAGAAGCTAGCACAGTATTTTTGGAAAAAAAACTATCTCCTCCTCAATACCATTTAGTATAACCATCTAGGGTTAGTTAGATTGTTTTATTAATTCACACCTCTTCTATTCTTAGACAACCTTAGACAGGATTCTGCTGGGTATATGGACACACACCTGGAAGGACATATGAATATTCAAACTAAAAATAATAATCCATCTGGCAAATATTCAGTCATTTAAATAAGCTTAACTGAGAAACTAATGAGACTGAAATTATGACATACTCTAATTAGAATTTCTTATAATAGTCTGAAATATTGATGTCAGGTTCCACCTACATGCTGCTAATGACACTCTGCTTTGTGTCATGCTTGGGTGTTCTGTTGTTTCCGTGAGCTTTCTAACACTTCCTCCTTACCATCCTTAGGCCCCTTGAGTGAAGAGCTCCTTACAACTGCAAAAGACATAATTCAGTTCTGTTGTGATAAATGGTGAGGACCTGTACAATTAGATGGTAAAACGCTGCAAGCAGCATTTATCACTGTAATCTCACCTGTTTTATTAATTTTATGGATTTTTTTGTCTTTTTGACTCCTCTTCACTTATTTGTGCATGCACTATCTATGCAATTCCAGCAGAATGGGATAGAACATACAGCCTCAGCTGAAATAGGAGTAATAAGAATGGTTACTAAATCTGTCATTAATCTCTTGTGAATACAAAGGGACTTTTGGAAACTCTCTGAACATTCTGAAACCACATGCAGTTCTATTTATACAACTTTGAAAAAGACTATATGCAGTCTGTCTTCTTTTATGAAGTCAAAGTAATTTCCTATTTTCACTGCAACCAGAAAAGAGATTTTTCTTTCAAGAGAAAACCTGATGAAGACGTCATCTCTGTAGAGATAACGGATATTACAAATAAACTCAGATCTTGATTCAAGAAAAAACATAAACATATATTTTATCTTGAATCATTTATTATATATAAGATTATATAAAACTGAAATGTCTTTTTTAAAATAAAGAATATATTCTATCATTATACTTAAACATGAAATAGGAAAACATTTTTATGTCATGAAACACTGATTGCTTTCAAGTTAGATTTCTGCAATTATGTCCACTCATAGAAGTCAGTGAAAAAATCTGGTTGCTCAGTATTTGTGGTGTTTAACCCCCCTTAAGATACAAATCCAAATATTATTCTATATATTACATTTTATAAATTTTATGGCTAAGCATGTATCAGTTGCACAGCACTACTCAATTCAGGGCTTATTCCAGTTGAATGTACCATCCTCTTAAGGACAATGGTGTACATTTTATAAAACAGTTTAAAATTATAAATTACTGCTAAGAACTAGAAAAAAACCTGAGCTTGTCTTATGCATATTATAATTAATAATCCCATCTCACTACATTCTTATGATATGCCTAGTTTAATCCTTGGCTAATTAGAATGCTTCAGACTTAACCTTCAGGCAACATTTAAGCAAAATCTTTCTTAAGCTGCCACCCTGTACTTTACAAGGTGAAGAACAGCAGCCTCAAGAAGTTAACACCTATTTTCAATGGAATGTCACTTCAGCAATTAAATGAACCTTATGACCTTAATCCTGCTATACTTTAGCTCGAGAAGTTATTTAACCCAAATCATTATGGAATGATTGATTTCCAGTAGTCCTCCAGCACAGAAAGGATACACCCATTCCAGTTTAAGCCTCTTGGCTGGTAGTTCTACTTTTGCTTCCAAATTGTAAGATTCCACTTGCTCTTTGGGCATGTACATGGTAACAGGACGTCCACGAAGAAACATTTTTACGTATCCTTCCTCTACAAAAGGTCAGAAATGTTTAATGTTACACAAAAAAGCCATTGGGGGGAATTCCAGTGCTCCTCCATCCCTTCACACATAACAGTTTGGTGCATTACAATTATCAAATGACATGCAATCTCAAACTTAGAAATTTAGCAGTTTTTTTTTTCCCTAAATCACTAAGCAGAATTTTTAAAAACATACAAAGTCCCTTCTTCCTCTAAATATTCTGAGTAGCAGAATTAGAACTAAACAATGTCATGAAGAATTACAAAACAGAAAGGTCTGAAATTGAATTTTTTAAAAAAATGTTACAATATTATGGTTCTTAAATATTAAAAATGTAGGGGAATACATCAAAGATTACAATTAACGCAGAAATGCCACTTTAAATTAATTTTATTTTTTAATCAATGTTTACAGTTGAGCATCAGCATCTAAATTATTTTCCAACACTCAGTCGCATTCTTTGCATCCCAGTGTAAAGATATGCTTTACACTTGATACAGTGTTAGAGATACATTCGAAATAAGGAACACAAACAATTAGTAAGAGGAATCATGCTGATGTACATGCAGAAAATAAATGTGCTTTAAGAATTACTAAACATTGAGAAAAGAATGACAACATTGACAGCACATTAAAAGAAAGGAAAATGACATACAGGAGAGAAGCTACAAAAACTCAATTGGCTGACAGAAGTAAACATTTCTAGAAGAAAATACTAAAAGTAATCTGTTGAACTGGTAAGAAATATTTTTGGGGCAGAGAAGCAGAGATTAATAACAGATCTGGAAGTACTGACTTGGGGACTTCATGGGGCTTATAAAACTAGGAGATCTGGGAAATGCCATGAAGGTCTGACTAGGACTTTTGGGAAGTGGCAAGGCCAAAGTGGGTGTCCTGTGAACTTCTGATGAAGTTTGTCCAGATTCAGAACGTGCTGGCTCTTGCTGCTCCATCGGCAGATCAAGGGGTTCAGCCTTGTTCGCATGCGAATCAAGCAGTTTTGGAGTCAGTGACATCTGTAGAGTTACTAGACAGAATAATCGTGGGCACAGAGGAAATGGAAGGGCAAAAGTAACAAAAATCATGTAAATGAAAAAAAAATGATACAATTTAGGACTGTTAAATTATGCTATGAATTTTTAAGTATCATTACAAATATACCACTATTTTTTAAATTTGAAAGCTAAGGCTTTATTTTAATTTGAAATATGCATATGCTACAAATCCTGACTAAATTAATAAGAATTATTGATTGAACAAATAAACATCATAGCAATGCTCTATTACCTAACTAGATGTGTATTTTGCCTTTACACTAAGTCATATGGGAAAGAGATCTACCTGACCTGTCACAGTAAAGTTACATTTAGGTCTCTCTACCTTCTTTACAGAACACATACATAAAGTGAAAGCAACAGAAAACTTAATGTTAAAAAGAAGAGATAATAATGATGAAATAATGGTGACAGAAGGTTGGAATTTCAAGATGTCTGTTAAAATGATAGAATATTGGAATTGTTTTAAAAATCTACTCCAATATATCTGTATTGGAAAATAAAATAGAGGGTAGAGCATTAAATAGCAAAGCATTACAGCACTATTTGTATGCGCATGCAGCATCTATTTAATGAGCTTCAAACACGTGCCAACACTGCTGATGCTGGTGCACTGGAAGTCAACAGATTTTCAGCAATGACAACTACTGGCTATACTTATCAAAGGCTGTGAATGAACCAAAATTTAATTCACCAAGCTGCTTTTCTCACCTGAAGCTTACATGACTCATAAAACTTGCATTTAGCCATCTATAGTGGGAGCATTTGACCTAGTCACACCAGACTAGGAAAATAAACTATATCAAGAATATTACAACAAGTATATGAATTATGCCTTCAGAATGTGTGTATGTTTCTCTCCTAACTGTAAAAAGGAACTTAGGCTGATTAGGCCCAGTATAGAGGTCATACTGTGTAGTTATTTCTAACTTCTGGTAATATTCCACCTCTACTAGTTTTTGTTCCTAACCCAAATACATCATCTACACAATCAATCTCCTCTTTTTCATACTTTTCTTAAGTAAGTTTTAAGACAGCAGAGTTCTAAATGTAAAGATATAGATGTAAAGAGAGACAATCATCAAACTACAAAGACAGACCAAGAGTGAAACTTTTAGACAAATGTATCTTTTACATCTGCAGTTTTGTAAATTTGATATTGTTGTTGCATAAATGAACAGCTAATGAACTGAAATAAGAAGGACATCAATGCCAGTGGGATCTGCAAAGGAGACCACCACCGACTGCATGTATAAATTTGTACAAAGAATACACAGAGGTAGAGACTCTCTAATAGACTTTGCTTTTAGAACAAACATTTTTTGCTTTGTGAAATTCACATTTATTGCAAAGCTGAAAGACACTGATTAGTGGAAAAACTGTTAGGATATAGCTATTTCTAAAAAGCAGATAAATCTGTGATTAGATCACAGATATAAACATGCATCAAAAATGTGCATATTTACACTACAACTTAACTAAAGCTTTAAACACCAACATGGTATGTTTACCAAATGTAACTGCTTTATGACACTAAGCAAAAAGCAATGAGAAATTAGTTGTAGGCCTAGGTCTGTTTATTTAAGATTCAGAAAAATCTACAATCTACTCAACAAGAAAAAGCAAGAAAAAACAAAGGCTTCTATGATCATGTTAGGCTAACAGCAAAACAGCCAACAAAGGGGCAAATTCTATACAAATTTCAGCAGAAGTGCAGAATGCCATTTCAAACACAGTGAACATCCACGTGTTGCCATATAGCTCTCTCAACATTTTTTATCTAATTCAAATTCTTAGGACTAAGTCCGCAGGAATGTAAATTATAACCCATTATTACGAATAAAGTGCACCTGAGGGTTATAATTCAGTAGATCATATAATAAATGGTATAACATTTTTGTTTCACTCAAAAGAACTAGAAAAGTTTTCACATTGCAAAATGCACACAAGTTAGAAAACTGCTGTATAAATATTGAGCTGTTATCCCACCAGAGCCATTTTGCTTCGAGAGCTATGAGGTTTTGGAAGTGAAGCCTACCTTTGCAGTGTGTCACACGGCGCTTCCCTTGTGATTACAGAGACAGAGACAGAAGGGCTAGATAAAGATGTGTTTGAATACAATAACTCTCTAAATACCTGCTCTAGAGGCTGTCCAGTCTTAGTCTGCTGCAGGCTAACCTGGGGCTTGACAAAACACTGAGCCATACACTGAGTAATTACCTTCTAAACCTCTTTCCTCAGTTAGGGGCCTCTGTTTGGTTCTACCATTAAAACACTGGCTTAAACTCCATTATGTAACCATAAACTTAAGTAAAACACCAAGTATAACCTTCTAAGAAAAAAAATTTATTTCAGTAGGAATTTTGTCTAGGTAAGAAGGACATCAATGTAGTGTCACATCTGTTTAATTACTGACTTTTATCTATGGGAAAAGTGGCAGAAGAAAAAATATTACAAACACCTTTTTTACATGGTATAAGGGAAGGAGAAATATTAGGCAAGGAAACCATATTCTGTGCAAATCAGAAGTTTTGTTTTTCTAAACCATCAGTTTTTGTGGAAGGGACATGAACCATGAATATATTGTCACAAGAGACTTAAGTGCTTATTTAATTTCATGTATTACTGACTTCAAAATCAGTTACATTAAACCCTGAAACATGGCTTAAAAGCCTTGTTGGATGCTGATCAGTCCATGCAGTAAACAAAGGATCTCCAACTTTTTCAGCTTAATGTATGATTACTGTCATAGAACTATGCATAAAAATAATACAATACATCTGATACATCAACACGGTTTTTTCTCTTCCCTATTTTGCTAAAAGAAATTTTTATTTTAGTTGTTGACTTTTCAGAACAAAAATAACTGTTATATACACTACTCAGCTTTATATTTTCATTAAGACTCTTCAAAATTTTTAACTGTCTAATGACAAGAACAAACACTGCTTTCACTTACACCTGCTATTTCACTCTCAAAATCTTTCAGCAGGGATAATACATAAGTTGGAAAAAATTGAAGTGCTTTTCAAATTAAAGAGAAATTACCAAAACTATAGTAACAAACCACCTTTTTATTTTTAATTTGACATATTGCATTACAAGGCTTTGGGACAGATGTAGCAATCTTTAGAGGGCACCGTTTTATGATTAACATGAACTTGGCACTGCTTTAATTACCAAAACCTTAATACTGCTTTGAAAGAGAAGACATATGTGGAGTAAGAAGACATGGTGTTTTTTGTCCTTGTCTTCTAACAAACAATCTCAACTGTTAAATAAATCTATTGCATCAATAAAATCTAGAGTGAATTGATAAACTTTTTAATAATATATCAGCAGCAGCCTGTAAGTATCATGTTTAGATTCCCAATCCCAATTTCTAGGCAGCCACAGAAGAAAGGGGGCTAGTGGGGGAACCCAATCACAGTTACTATCTGCTTAAAAATTTTAAAAGTTCCTACCTGCACTGAACATTGGTTCCTTGGGTTTGCTGTGAAAATAATGAAGAAATTACTATTTTAAAAGCATGTACATACAGTCTGCACATGTATATGTATCAATATGACATAAAAGTAAAAATAAAATAAATTTTTCTTGAGTGTATGTATGAATAAAAATACTTTTTCAATTAAATTATTTACAAAGTAAATCCCCAGGCAAAAACAACTGAAAACAGTAAACATCCTTGATTTACACTTTACATTCAATTCTCATTACATTCTCAAAATTATAGATCTTCCTCTACTAACTACCAAATTCTCTTCTTCTGTGAAGTTAGTCCAATTACAGGAGAACACAGAAACTGGCCACGAGCAGCTGTATCATTTTTGGTTTCCAGCCTGGATTTAAGGAGCAAATCAAAGTTTGAATCCTGCTTTTTCCAAAGACTTCACATAAAGCATGGAACTGCCCATTCCTGGGTGAATGACAGTACTTGATAAAACACAGAAAGCACATAACCATGACTAAAATGTCTTCTGTTTGTCACTGCACAGCTGCCTGCAAGACAACTGGAAATGGGTTTTTCTTTTTGTCTTGAGAAAATATTTGGGAAAACTTGAGGGGAAAATACACATAGCATGTTGAGAAGCTCTCTGGATAGCACCACCCTGACCATAAGGAAAGAATCTTTGTTAAGAAATTTGTTTCTAGTCATTTGTTTTTGTCCTTTGCCCCCGTAAATCAAGTTTGAGAGTGTTGTTTCTGATGAAGAATGGAAGGACATGAAGTTATATTATGCAGGTATTTCTCTTCCCAGTTCCCTCTTTTTTAATGCAATAAAACTTTTGAAGTATAAGATAATGCTGAAAGTTTCTTAGGGTGATCCCGAAATGGGTGAACCCCCCATCATTCTGATGGAGAAATACTGAAGTATGAAGTATTCCTAGAGCTTGATGCCATCTCAACACCCTCTTCTAGACTGCAGTGGGCAATAAGGAGAAATCAAAAAAAGAAACAAGACTGTGTTGGATTTTTGCACACAGGTTTTTTTAAGCATAAAAGATTCTCTCTCAATAAAATGAAAGATTTAGCAAATAATTCTAATATATTTTCCCCCTTGCTTTGGTTTGACACTTATATTGAGAATAATACTTTACTTAATGATAAACCAAAACCAAACCAAATTAATTCTGATTCTACTCCTGATTTAGCAACTTTCCATAATATCAGCCTTTGTGTTAATCATGCATCAAAATACATGCTTCAAGCTGGCATACACAGCCAATGTCATTTATATAAATAGCATGATGTGCTGCCATTTTTAACAACAAGATGAACATTTTCTTACAAATGAAGATATTTTTAGAAAACAAAAAAACTTTATGGGATGAAGCACTAGTCAGAAATGCAGCCATATTAGAGAGAAAACAGTCCCTAGCTCTAAACAGACCATGCCGACCTATTCAAGCTAATCAAGCAAATGTGAAAGGCTGATTCATGACAGTAATAAAGCAAATCATCTGTACTTCCTAATTACACAAACCCTAACCACACACAGCTCAGAGCTCTGACTACCCTTTTCCCTGAACTTGAGTCACATCCTACTTAACTAGCCCTCAGGAAGGCTTACTCCTGGCTGACAGCTACAGGAGGGGGGACCCTTCACAGTAGCATGGGAGATTATGGTCATCTCCTTATGCTCAAAGCTTCTTGAAAGAGCTTTCTATAGCATTCTGGCTTTGCATAACAGCCTACAACCCTACAGGCTTTCAAAAACAGAGTCATGGAATATCTCAAGCTGGAAGGGATGCAAAGGGGTCAAGAATACAAACAGACTGTGAGTAGATGGTTAGGTTAGCACACTCTTCCTCACTCTTTCACACATACAGACAGCTTTTGGGGGCCAGTCTTAGTCCCAGCATACAGAATCATCATTTTCCTTCCCATAACTCTTGCTTTGTATTTTGCATGGTTGCTCAGTTTCAAGAGGAAGCACAAGGCAAGTCTTTAGCCAGCCCCTTCCACAGGATAAGGACACTCACTCTTCAGGGAGGTGAAAGCTGGGGTGCTGAACAGGCTGCATGGGACAGAAATGAGGGGGAAAGTCTCTACCCATACAATGACTGTTTTCACAGTGGTACCAACATCACGAACACCACTTGAGGCAATCTAACATGTGCTCTTGATTAGTTCCTTGGAATACTTGCACTTTACTTAACCTTTGCATGCCTTGTGTGCTGAATCTTCTCCCCAAATCCTGAGTGATTTCCCTCAACCTTTTGTTGCCTAACAATTGCAAAATGACATAACCATTGAGTTTCTGTTGAAATAGTGCATAAAAATTAAAAATGCATCTCAAGTACAGTGGTCAATCATAAAGGAAAACCAAAACATTTTGCAGATAACCATTATTTTGTTGCAATGTTTTTATTTCTCAGCTATTTTGGAATCAATTTTCAAGCATACAGTACATCTATATAGTTCATAGAAGTCATAGCTTTCCTTAATTTAAATGAATAAACTAATAGTCTCACTTCATGTGTTCAGTAGCTTTAACATATAACTAATTTCAGATAATTGTCACCTTAAACAGGTAGCAGGATCAGAGATATATCCATAAACCTGACTTTGCAAAGCACTGTATTGTTTTAGATTTTGACCTGTAGATCTTCCACTGTACAACATACACTGAATTCATCTTTTGGGCACTTGATCTAATGCAATTTTTTATATAAAATACACAGAGCAAGGGCACTGTAGGATCATGTTTGTTAAAACTTTTACAAAAACTATAGTAAATTACTACAGCAAATTGGAAAAGCAATGAGATTCCCCACTGGTAGGTGAAATAATAGTTTTTCATATTCCAGAAAAAAGTCTACCCATCTAAGTATAGAAACTAGTTTTTTTAACAAAAACTATCCATAAGATGTTTGTTTTGTTTATAGAAGATAAAGTTATTTTAATCAATGAGGTAATCACATAATGGCTGTTGATACAATTTGGTATGTGTGATAGAGTAGGAAGTTATACATAGATGTAAAATAAAAAGCAAAGCCTTAGGAAAAAAATCCAACCATTTCAGGAGATCAATACAGCAGCTCCATGCTAATAACTTCACCAAGGCAAAGTAGCTGCATGAAGTTACACATCCTTGCAACACTTTACAGAATTTGCAACTTAAATTAGAGTGAGCTGGACTTTTAGCTGTCCCTTCACTGGTCATTATGGATTTTGCTTTGTTTTGCCTTTAAAACCTTTCAGGCTCACTTGTCCCTAGGATTGTTGATGCTTGGTTTGCTAATTCAGATGTGTGCAGTTACATATTCTCTACAAGGGTAGAGAGATTTTCAAATCTGCACATGCAGAGAGACACTTTGTTCCCAAGTAAACTAATAAGAGATTGCTTTTCCTCTCAAAATTAATATTATTTATGGATATTATGTATTGCTACAGTAAGTTTTTTTCAGTTATATTTGTCTTTTAGAAATCTTGAAGTACAAAAATCTTAGAAACAAAATGAAACCCACATCTATTAGTTATTTGTTGCTTATAATTATCTTACAAAAATATTAAGGGAAAAAAAATTCAGATGCTAAGATAGAGTCAAATTTCTATAAGTACCAGAAGGCCCAGTCCTGTGGAATTCTGTTGGCTTATCAAAACTTCATTCACACGCATAGATGCAGAATGCAAACAAGATGTTAATTTGTGTAAATATTACATCTTCCTTAGTTACAATTTTATAACGTTTTCTCTGATAGTATTTAAATTTTTTCATTATTCCTTTGATTTTCTAAGCCTTTCACTGAGTCACAAGACAGGCTGGAAGGGATCACAGTTGTTCACCTGGTCCAACCTCCCTGCTCAAGCAAGGTTGTACCAGAGCACATGGCACAGAATTTTGTCCAGACAGTTTTCAGATATCTCCACTGAGTGAGACTCCACAATATCTCTGGACAATCTTTTCTAGTGCTCAGTCACCCACACCATAAAAACATTTTCCTCCTATTCCTGTGCATCAGTTGCTGCCCATTGCCTCTACTTATTGCTTGGCATTACCGAGAAGAGCCTGGCTCCATCTTCTTGACACCCTCTGCTCAGCTATTTGCAGACATCACTGAGGCTCCCTCTCAGCTGTTTTGAGGCTGAACAGGCCCAGCTACCTCAGCCTTTCCTTGTAAGAGACCTGCTCTAGTTCCTTGATCAACTTTGTAGCCCTCTGCTGGACTCACTCCAGGAGCTCCATGTCCCTCTTGAACTGAGGAGCCCAGAACTGGACACAGCACTCCTGATGTGCCTCACCAGGGCTGAGTAGAAAGGCAGAATTGGATGGTTGGACTTGATGATCTAAAAGGTCTCTTCCAACCTTGACAATTCTATGATTTTCCTCCCTCAAGCTGCTGGCAATGCTCTTCCTATTGCATCCTAGGATTCCACTGGCCTTCCTGGCCACAAGAGCACACTTGGACATAACCCATGGACAGCTTGTTGTCCACCAGAACACTTTCTCCTTTATCCTCCATGCATGCAGGTCTCTTGCCCACTTTTTCTGATTTCTTGCTCATGTGGATGCATGGTTCTTGAGCCTAGAGGAAGTGATCCTTGAATATCAACCAACTCTCTTGGATTCCTCTTCCCTGCAGGTCCTGTTTCCATGGGATTCTTCCAAGATTCCTGAGCAGGCTAAAGTTAACTCTTGAAGTCCATGGTGAACATCTTACTTGCTTCCCTGCTTCATCCCTTCCTGGTACTGAACTCCAGCTCATGGTCATGACAACCAAAGCTGCTTCCAACCTTCACATCTCCAACAGGGCCTTCCCTGCTTGTCAAGGTCAGGCAGCACACTATTCCTTGCGGGATCTTCCACTACCTGTGACAGGAAGTTGCCATCAATGCTTTCCAGGAACCTCTTGTACTGTTTGTGCTTTGCTGTGTTGCTTCTCCAGCAGATGTCCAGGTAGATAAAGTCTCCCACAAGAACCAGGGCCTGTAACTTTGAGGCTGCTTCAAGCTGCCTGTAAAAGACCCCTTGCACTTCCTCCTGTTCAGGCAGCTTGTAGCAAACAGCCACAAAGTGCTACCCTTACTAGTCTGCCCTTTTATTTCAATCCATAACTTATTCTAAGTTCCATAGTTTGCACACTTGCTGTCTTGCTTCATAGCTGAAAACATAGGCCAGAAACCTAGCTATTAATAATGTAATCACCCATATTTGGGTTGTAAAATAGTACACAACCAGCTCAGTCACTCCTTACTCGAGCAAATATGCTAAAGGGATAAAAAGGGAGGAACATTTTGTGCCACAACATTGACAATGACTTGTGTAATGGCATTGATGTCCAAAGAGAGCAGGTAAATTAAGTTATTAGTTGAGCTTCATTAACATTGTGTTTTTATGGCCACATCATCAGTGAGACAGTGAAACAGTACCATCAACACCATTTCCTGCAAAGGAAACTGCAATAGAACAGGTCAAGTGAAATGACTGAAACTAAATTCTGACTAGGAAATACAGGAAAGAACTGCTTGACCTATACTGACAATACTGATGAACCTCAATGAAAAAGCTATTTGTTCAAGGCTATCCTAAGTCTGAAACCCTTGGACAAGATATCCTCTTTTCTCTGTGCTGTCAGCAATACAGAGAAGCATGATCAAAGATACACAGAGATAGGCATCACTTCATTCTGCTTCATTGAACAGTACTTGCATGTAAACCTCTCTCTTCGTATATATTTAATCTGGCTGTCAGATCAAGGCATTCATAGTTCAGAGACTGGCTGGACATCAATCTACATGTGGGATGTGGTGGCTGAATGCTTCTCCGCAATTGTTTTGGTTTTTCTTCCTCTTTCCTTCACTTCTTAAACTAGCTTTATCTTGATTTATGAGTTTTCTCACTTTTGCTCTTCCTATTTTCTTCTCCTCATTCCACTGGAGGACAGGAAGTGAATGGCTGTGTGATACCTAGATGCCAGCTGGGGTCAAGGCACCACAACCAGAAACTCAAAGAAGTACTTGTCAGGAATACAAAGACCAAGGGAAACCACTAAGATATTAGAAAAGGCATGTTTAATAATTATGAACTTTCCTGGGAAACTCTAAGTTCTCACACTGTTTATAGTTTAGAAATAAGGCAAATAAATTTAATCTAAATTTAATCTAAATATGAAAACCTGTTTTATTTCAAATGTTTTAATATATATTTTGGTCCAAGAATTGGAGCTTTGTTAAAAAAAAAAAGCTTCCAATATTTTAAACAAGAAAAACTAATTTCACTAAAGAAACTAATTTCATTATTAGAGCAGGAGGCAGAGAAAGGGGATAGGTACTAAGATGACATTACCTTTCACTGTTCTTTTTACCACTAGATGAACTGCTGGTGGAACCAGTGCGGTTGCGACTCCCTTTGGAATCTCCATAGCTTTCCCTCCGACCTCCTGGGGACACACGCTCAGCTGAACTGGTTCTCTTAATGGTGCTAATAAAACAAGGAGCAAGTTTCACAGTGGCACTTGTAAAAGTATATATTCTACAATAAATATTTATGAGAAATGTATCAAGTAGAATACTAACCCTAAAAAAAATAACTATGATTAAAAAAAAAAAAATCTTAACTTGATTTGTTAAAGAGCCTATGTAAGCGTTTTGGTGAGTATCTGGTGCAACAGAGACAAACATACTGCTTTTTACTTAATCATAAAAAAGAAGATGGGCTAAACCAATTTCATAGAGTGGTTGCAATCTTTCCCGGGTCACGTTTCAAATCCCTCACTACCACTCCATACTTCTGAACTTTTGGATTCTCTTACAAAGAAGTGAAAGATTTAAAGAGAAAGCATTGCCTGACATTTCCAGCCAGACTACAGAGAATGCCAAAAGTATGTCAAAATTTGAACACAAGCAAGCTAACTTTGGGTCTTCATCCAATATCAATTACTCTGTGGTTCAAAGCTAGTTTTAACAAACTCCAAACTGCAATTAATGGTGAGCTAGCCTGCATTTTTATGTTGTTGACAAAAATGTATGCTTCCTAGTTACATGTATGAACAGATTATATGCCCCACATGTCCTGACAGGACGTTTCTCCAAGGCTTAAAGCTCACCCTACTCTCTCACTCTTCAACCATCCTTCCTGCCAAGATAGCTATCAAGGGAGCTCCTGTGTGGCTTTATGGCACCCCTTAGACATCCAGCTCTCCATGATGGAAAAATGGAGCCAAAACATAAGCAGTGCTACTTAGCAAATTAAGAGAAGCTCATTCAGAACTTACACTTTATAGGAGACAAGTTATTGACCAAAGCACTTCTCTCTAAAGCAGTGCTTCCTAGCAAGAGGGGGAGCAGCTAAGGGTGAGGCCCCAAAGCAGGTAATGCTTTACAGGTTGCTGCAGGCCCTTTGCAGCACAGAGGCCCAGGCAGCAGTACCCATACCGAGGCAGGAATCAGCCCCATGGCAGCAGCTGAACAACAGGACTCAGTGTCAGGGTCTCATTTCCCCCCATTTCAGTCCTGCACTATTTTCTCCCCTGCAGAAATCATAATGAAAATATCCCCCTTAAGTTATAAAATCCCCATACTAAATAACCACCTTCCACAGCTCTCTCACCCCAGAAACCAGGGAAACCAATGATTCCAGTTCACATCTCTCCACCCAAATTCCAACCACAACCTCCATCCCACTGCGAAAACTTTGGTACTTGCTCCTTTAAGGCATGTCTTATCCTAGTCACACTTTTTTTTATCCCCCGCCACCTCCCTCTTAGCCTCCATATACCCTCAGAGATGTTCTGCTTATCAGAATACTCATCTCATTCTTGAGGACTACTCCAAACTTCCCCAGCAGTCCCTAACAGCTATCCCTGCCCTGCCATCTCAGTCAGCTCCTCTGGCTCTGTCCCACTTCATGTATGGTGTATGTTGGCTCTCCATAACTAGTGGAACCAAAATGGACTTTTCTGCCTGGTCAAAAAACACCTAGCCTAGCAGGTGTACACTATCTGCTTTAAAAAACCCCAAACTTATTTCTGCTCCCCAATGGATTTTTACCAGCAAGGAGGGGAATGTTTCAACACCACAACTCAGACTCAGCTACAGAAATGATGGGAACACCTGAACCAGAGTCTTTCTGGAAAGAAATGGCCTTTCTGAAAAGAAGGCAGTGCCCATCCAGGGCAGATCTGCATGTTAAGGTGCATCTCAGGCAGCTTGACAAAAAAACCTTCTGGTACATGCGATGGCAGGACAGATGTTCAGCGCTGCATTCTTGTAATAAAAACAAGCTTCAAATGATTAAGCTGAAATTAAAAAAATAGTGTTTCTGTGGAGAAAGCAATGTAAGAGAGCAAGCAGAATGCAAAATTACACAAAGACAGAACAAAATACATTCATAGGGGAAGAGAAAAGGCAGCAACAAGAATTTAGTTCTGTCTTAATTTCAGAAGCGTACTTCCTACACTAGACTAACATTATCCAAGCCATCTCAATGTCAAATGCATGAAAAAACCTTCTCTAGTAAATTAAAGAATTTACTGTTAATATTTAACTATTCTTCCCACATCTCATAACATCATCCAATTTAATAATTCTCCAGTTAAAAAATAAAACTTTGATGCTGAAAATGTTTAATCCAAATTAAATAGTTTTATTAGTATGTGTATTCCACTATTAAATACATTAATTACAGAAACATCCTGTGTGATTTGTCAGGACCATATCTTTATTTTGACATCCTTTCCTGGTTAGGAAAATTTCAGTGTAGGCTTATGTTGATGCATATTTTCTTCTTTAAGGATAAGAAGCGTCAACGTCAGCCTACACCAAAATTAAATTAAGGATATGATCAAAGTATAATAATCTTAGAAAAAAACATAAGTTACAGAAACAATTTGAAAGTAATTTTAATGTTGCTTGGGGTTTTATTTTTATAGCTGTCAACATTCAAAAGATGAGATGAAGGATAAGAAATGAAAGGATGTGACTAAAATTTAGAAGTTTAATTCTATCTTCTTTCTGAATAATGAAGTCTCAAATCAGTAGAAAAACTACTTTAACCTCAGGTGTAAAATTCTTTTAAACTGTAATGATTTATGTCCATCACTGCTTAAGCTAATTAGTAATGCTATCTTCTGACAAATTTTTTTTAAACTTTCAACAACAACAAAAGCCCAATGAAAAGTATTAGTTGGTGGTTGGAAACAAGGATTATAACTCCATTATATTAACTCAGTTTTGGCATTATACACATTTTGTTAGGTAGACTGTTAAACACCAGTAATTATATCCACAGCTACAGTAGAGATACACTGTCACCTGAGGAGGAATTTAAAATGACAGAAAATACTCATTTAACTTACGGGTTTGTAAGAGTATAACTGGATCCCAGAATTTGGCTTCCACATTAGTGATATGAAAGGAGAGCGTTTGCAATTATTTAAGAAGATAACATTTAGTTGCACAATTTTTAACTTATTTGAGACAGCAATGTGGTCTAATACTCCCATAATAAAAATTATGTTAGTATGAAATAATGCAGATACAGTCACTGACGTTATTATTATCCAAGTTGTGTGATGCATTTATCAATGATGAAAAAGTTTTAGACATGTACTTCTGGAAATGTTAAAAATGACAATAATAATTACAGTTCTATCATGCTTTTACTAAAACAGCCCCTTTCTACGTGTTGAATTGAAATGGAAAGGAAAAACAACTGAACTTCAACACTACAAAGCTATTAAGGATCCCTCACCTTAGAGCAGGCTTTTTCAGTTTGCATGCATTGAGAAGATTCACAGACCTGCTTAATCCAGATTGAGAGGTGCGTAAACAAAGCAGAATAAAAAGTGAATGCAACGATCAAATGTGGAAACAAGACATTTACAAGACTTACATTAAAAGACAAAATTGCATGCTTTCAAGATATGAAGTCACGTGCAAGAGTAAACAACAAAGTGCTTATTCACTCAGTTAGATGTTTGATCATTTCAAATCATACATTTAAGAACACCAATGTATCTTTGAATGACAAAATCTCAGCAGTGCCCCGATAGACTGATCATTTGTAAAGCGACTCAAAAATAAAATTAAAAATAAAAATCAAAGAGGCTATCTTAAGGAACACGACAGATGATCCAGCTAAAAGACAAAGACTATTAAAAAAGCAACAACAAAGACAAGAAAATAAATCCTCATATATACATACATATACCACTGCATAGCATGAATGTTTCAGGCAGTTGCATTACTGAATTGTGGTGAACAAATCTGGCCAAAATTAAAAAGATATATACCTTATTACTAAAATTACTTGAGAAAATATAAAAGCTTTTTAATAAAAGAAATGAAAAACCAGTGCACAATGCTTTCAAGACAGAAACTGATGGCATTAATATTTCGTCTAGCACTCATTCTGACCCTCATTTAAATCAATTAGAATGAACTCAGGAATAACATATGACTTTAATTTCAATACGCCTCTGAGCAAAATGTGCTAATAACTTTAATTGTTAGAGATATTGTGAAGTGGTGTAATAGTTTTGCCACTGAAGTTCAATGGAGAGGGATTTCTTTTTTTAATTTATATTCTAAATATTTTAAACCATTTTCTTTGAGAGATGAGTGTTACACAGAGCATTTAATTGAAGGTTTGATTCAGAGTTTGTGTGTGTGCCAGTTACAAACCCTCGCTGCCCCCCAACATTAATTCCAGGCGACTGAACAATTTCCTAGGGGCCATGTGTTTAGAGTTTAGAAGAACAGGAATTTATCATATTAAAGTATTTTATTCTCCCTGCAAACAAAACTCTTTATGTTTTCTTTGTTCCTGCTTCTTCCTTTTGATCTCCATTGTCAGAGTTTTGTGCCATTGTAATACTTTGCAATCTGCTGGAAGAGAAAGAATGACTGATTGTTTCCTTTTGAAAGGCAAAGTATGTGCAAGCCTGCAGCCTGCACCAGCATCCCTACTGGGAAAGGTACTGTCTGCATTCTCCTCTCTTACTATTTTTTCCCCCTCAACTCTTGGAAACAAAGCTATTCTAGATGAGTCACAAAACCTTAGATTTTAATAAAGAACACAAAATACCACTACTACACACTGGCCAAATTCCAAAGACAAATTTAGTGTTAAGCAGCAAACTTCAAGCCACATTAAATGCCAAAAAAAAGTGCAGGGGGAAGGGAAAGTTCTACTCACAATACACTAATCTTATTCGGAATGAAAATTTCAAATAACTATTCTAAGCACAAAGTTTACAATAAAACTATGGCAGCATTCAAAAAGCTGTTACTCAAAATAGCTCATAGACTTCTAAATCACAGAATTAGTAAATATTTTAAAATTCAAATCAAATCTTCTGATGGAAGGTTTCTTGTGAAGATGACATGGAAACACTTTTCAAAGCCAGGCAATTCTTGATTGTCCATCTGTGTCAGGCGTTCAGCCCATCTCAGAATCACTCCAGCTCTCTGTTAGCTGGCTGGCACCCAGAGCTGTGTTCACATGGTCCCCAGAGCCTGAGTGCAGCAGCTCCTCTTGGTGCTTCACCACAATTTCTGGTCCCAGTATCACCAACATCACCAAGCTTTCTATCTTGCACTCTATTACCACCATTTACTTTTATAATCCAGTTGATCCATGTTTTGGATTTGTGCTTTTGTTTTATAAGAGGCATTTCAGTCCTTCCTTAGCCTGGACAATTGGGTATTGACTGTGAGATCTCAATGCTGAAGCAGGGTTTGGTGCCCTCAGTTCTAAATGAACTCAGAGTCAGTTGAGGTTATTCAATGCTTTGCAAGATCTGGATCTAATTATCACATTAGGCCCTATAAGAACCTACTGATATCCAGAGATACACGTTTTACATAAGGAAAAGCAATATGCACAGAGGTTAAATGATTTGCATAAGGTCACTGAGAGAATATATGACAGAACTCAAATAAAAGCCTGCTAGTTCCACCCTTTCAGCCTCAAGCATTTTTTATTACCTCCAATTTTATATTCCTGCCAGAAGAAGTAATTTCCATTTCAAATATTAAATGGGAAATCAGAAAATGCAGTGAACTCTGAACCACATCTCCTTGGTAATCCAGCAAGGCAGATAAGCCATATACCAACCTGTGGGTTCAAATGAGTTAACCAACACATTTAATACAGCTATTGTATGAAATGAGATTGTGTCTGCAGACATACCAGTAAATACTTCTATCTCTAAGCAGGAGAATGTATGGATGTACACTTAGTCCCCAAGCAGAATATTTGCATATATTTACATAAATAATGCACAACAAACTGTTTCAAGGGACAGACTGATGTCATTTCAATTGGACATCACACAGTCTCAACCCAAACAGTGCCAAGTATTGGAGAAGAGAGGAATCAAAAAATATTTGATTGTAAGCTCTCTTTTCATAAGGCAGTAAAACATTTGGCAAGGACTCAATTCACCTGCACTTTCTCTTGTATATATGGTCATAGGTAATAAAAAAATGGAAGATGCTATTTTTTACTATTTGCTAGAAGATATTTTTCAGTCTCAACAGCAGATCAAAAGTTTAGAAGATGACTGCAAAAATATTTTTCCCCTTTCTACTGTTGCTTTTAACTTTCATTTTTCAAACTCCACCCTTTCAATTGTGCACCTGTGTTGTATGGGAAAACTATTAAAAGCATTCACGTAAAAATTAAGTTTAAAAACATCTACAAACACTTAACACTATTTACAGCTGCTGTGTCACATGACCATATTTTGGACTAGACAATACCTAGACTATAAATTAGCCACAGTTCTGGAAGCAGTTCATAAGAAAAGAGCACTGCCTAGCAGAAATCAGAGCTAAAAAAAATCTCAAATTTCCCACCATCTGTAAACTGTGCAACACTGAGAGAAGCTTCCAACACAAATAAACAAGTCCTACCCCTTGAAAAAGGAAGCTCTTTGATTTTGCTGATGTATTTCCATTACTGTTTTATGCATAAACACATGCATTTCCCGAAGGTAAAAGGGTCCAGTATAAATACTAAGTGTGATTGAATTCATCTTCAGGTTGCATAATGAATTATTCTACTTGACTGTATACAAGAAAGATATTTGGAGCACTTACTGTATCATCTTTGAATACTGAATATGTGGAATACCACTTACTATAAAACCCTGAAATCCAACCAGTTATTTCAAGGTTCTCTATTAAATGATTACAGAATAATTTACAAAAAAAATGTTTTGTACAGTAATTAATCAATGAGGTTCTTACCACTCCACTTTATTCCTCTTGAAGTACATTTATAGGCAAGGCATAGAAATATGCTTTAATATAGTTTAATAAAGGTAACAATAAAGAACATTTTCATGTTAAAGACACCAATACAGAATTTGAAAGGAGCAATAATTATACAGCACCTGAATTTACAACTGCTTTTTTCAGGACATGAAACAATCCTGCCCTCCTAAGCACTCTTAATAAGTGCTCATCTATTTCAGCAAAACTGTCCATATATTTTTGTCTTTTCCAAAACTGAATACACATTTTCATGCTGCATATTTAAAGCACCTTCAGCCTAGCTTCTTCAGCAATGTGAAGAGACAAAGCATGATAAAAGGACACTAAATACTTGGCCTGTGGAAGAATTTCTCACACAGGAACCAAGGCAGTCTAAAAATACTCCCTAATGATGCTCTCTAAGGGCTTTCTCACTGGCATTCTGGGTATCCAGGCTGCACGTGGCTCAGGTGGAAGGGATACAGGCTGCCACTTGTCTACAGGGATCCTGAGCTAGGATAATGCCTACAAGGCAATACCAGATGAAACACCTGAACTACATAAAGGCCTCCATGAATAGAGAAAGCACGAGTATGATCCTGAACTGCACTTCACCCACCCTACGCTGGGGCAGAAAGTCTTATGCTGAGACCCAGAGACAGAGCACAGACTCAGGAATCACACCCTCTGTACACAGGTGAAATCTCCCAGTTCTCATATAACTACTAGTTGAAACTTAATTAGGAGGAATGAAATTATGATAATTATTAAGAAAAAATAATTTGTGAAGAGCAAATGTGCTTTAAAATTCAGGATGTACTAAATAGTACTCCTTTTTAAACATTAATACATGTCCTTTTCTAAAAGGAGATTTTAGAATTTTCAAACTCCTACAAATCTAATAATGAAACAGTTTGGATAGTATTTGATTTCCTTCTCTTCTGTTAAGGGCTGATTCAGACCAGCCTGCCAAAGCCTACAGCTGCAGCAATCCAGCTCCTGGGAGCTGACAGGAGTTCATTTTTGTGACATAAACAAATATGGTGTTTTCCAATTTTAATTGTGCACAATGTAACTTCTCTCTACTCTACAATAACAGAACCTGTAGGTTCTTGAAAATCAGTCTCTTTCAACACAGTAACAAAAACTGGCATATCCTTAGCCACCATCTCCCCTTTGAGGAAAAATTCTTTTTAAGAGAGAGACCTCAGATCTTAGCAGGTTAATGCTCCCATCTCTACAACTTAGCCTCCCTCAGAGCTGACAGCATCACCACTACAAAAAGATGAGACACAAAAGAAATGTACAAAAAAATCCCCCAACCTAAACCCCAAACCCCACACTATGATCTTTTGCACACATATCACACAGCAGATTAGCACCACAATAACTGCCACACATAACTTGAACTTGCTTCACCCAATCCATTCCATTCCTTATAACCCAGATGTATAAAACATTTAGTATATTTAAAAACAGCTACACACAAAGCAAATTGGGACAGAGCAGTAATTTTTAAAAGGGCTTAATACATGCTAATGATAAGATATCTAAAGATGGATGTTTCCATTTGCATAAATATGTGCTAGGCATAGAATTTTCCTCCTCCCTGAGATGCTGTAACCCTGTGCATGCAGTTTATATGATAATTTTGTTAGTGAGAGAAAACCACCAAAGATAACATACTGATTTGTAATGATAACACTGTTTCTCTGCACAAGATATATTTTTACGAGCTACTCAAAAAATTCTTGCACCACTTTTCACATCATGTTGGGCAACAGCCCAGTAGAAATGCTTTATTCTCTCTATGCTAAATTCTTAAAAGCAAGAAATGTACACAAATCAGTAAGACCAAGCATTGTGCATTCTTTCAATAGTCATGGCAATAACCTTAATTGCAATTAGAATGAATAAATTAAAAGCCTCTTAGAATGAAATCCATCTCCTTTTCTTTCCAAACTAAATATTTAGTCTGCTGCTTTGCAAGTAAGAAAACCTACATATCTAGCAGGTTAAAACAGGAGCCATACCATGTTGCCAATTCCATGGTTCTAAGGTTTCTCATAGATGCCTACCTTTTTGCTGCTGGTGTTACAGTCTCCTTTCTGCTTCCTGATGGAGAAGGTAAAGAGCCACTTGGTTTCTTTGGTAATACAGTTCCATTGTTAACTGTAGTCCTTAAAGGCAGGGTTTGTACCAGTGGTCTTGCTGTAAAACAAGTGTAAGATGAAATCATTGCCTTCATTTTTTCTGTGTTTTTTCTTCAGCAAACAACACTAGAATATTTTACATTTTCCATGTAGTGTGCCATTTTTGTGTCACTATGGCCAAATTCAGCATAAATGAGGGTTTTAACATTGAGGAATTAAAAAATATATTATTATTATTCATAATAATAATAGTCCTATCAAGTAAAAACTCTGTCTTAGGTTAAGGAGCTTAGTGGCAAGCACAAAAGTAGTTGTTGTACTCAAAACCAATCCTGCTCTGTCAAAACAGCATCAGTCTCTTGCCCACCTGGATAGCATCCAGAGGAGTGCTAGAAATGAAGGCAAGTTGTCATCTCAGAAACTCCTGCTCTTCATCCCTCAGTCTTCTTGGAGTTTTTACACAAGCAAATTATCTATTAAGAAATTTCTACTTCCCCCAAAAAGTCTTTTTTCAAAGAATGTGGGCTTATGTTTGACAGAAAGGATTTGTACCCTTTATTCAGAAAAAGCTACCGAAATCAGCAGAAGAGTGAAGGTAATAAGCTGGCATTATCTACCTACATTCTTCTGATCAAATGTTGGCTCAAAAAAAAGATCTCTGTGTCATAGCTGTAATTAACATTAGAATGACAGAAAAGTCCAATTCAAGTAGTTAGAAGTTAGTTGCAAAAACAGTGTTTAAAACTGCAAGCAATGAGTACCAACACAAATACTACTGTGGATCATAGCCTTGAAACACAGACACAAACATGACTAGTGCTCTGTCTACAGCAGAGAAAAAGCTTGAATCACTTGAAATTTGCCAGGACTTTGTATTACAAGCCATTGCAAAGATGCCAAAAGCCTCTGGGTTCAGAGAAACACCACCTGAGAGAAGGCAGCAGCAACCAGTCACTTTAGGAACATAAAATTTCATTGAACTTGGAGAGGATGGCAGGGAGAATACCTATGAGATGCTCTTCAAAAAAGATTGCCAAGGATAAGAGAAATAAAAGGCTAAACTGAGACAGTACCAATTGTATAGAATTATAGGTCATACTGTAACAACATCTTATTGCAGCACTCACAGCAAGCATTTATTGACTTGTTCACCCTAAGTTTTCATGTACTGATCAAAAAGATAGATGTGAAAAACTGTGCCTTCAGAAAATTGTCAGTGCATATGGTCTACTAGAGAATGCAACTTGCAAGACAAATGTTTTCTTGGAACTTTGTTAGAATACTTACTAGTCATGTATTTGTCATTTATTTGTTCAGAGGAGAGAAATTTAGAAAACAAGCTATAAGGGAAATACTGAAGGAATGAGGCTTATTTGGCTTAGAAGAGTGAAGTATGACAGGAAAGAAAGTCAACAAAGGAAAAAAAAAAGAAAATTTTCTCTATGCTCACTGAGGGTGCCTTCCAGCCCTGCCTTCCATGATCTGCTTTAACTGACTAATGCTTTCTTTAGAGCTTATACAAACCATCTGAAGTTTACTTGGCTTCCCAAGCCTCTATTTTTTATTAATGGATTCAGATATAATTCTATTTACTTCTCCTTTATTATTTTTTGTATATTAAATTCTTTTTACAGTTTTGTGCTGGAAGCTCTGCAGCTTGTTTCCTAATTGCTACCTTGTTGCAATTAATCCATATGTATAAAACTGGTTCTGTTGCATTCTACAGAATCACAAGTAGCTACAGTTGAGAAGTTGTGGACCTGTCCCCTTGCAAGCTTTCTGTAGCTCACAAAAGTTTTAATGAACTTGGAGAAGACAAATTAGAACAGCAATAAAAGTTAAAAAAATAAATTATTAAAATATTTTCCTTATTTGTAGTTATTTTAAAAGAATGCCTACTAAAGAGCAGCTGGAGTGAACTAGCTGGAATCTGTTTACTTTTCTAACCCTATGAAATTGAAACTAGCAGCAGCCAGGAATAAACCTGCAACCTTTAATAGAAGTTTTGCTTCAGATCCAGCACCAATCCACAACCCACACTTCTGGAAAAAGAGATTTAAATGGTCAGCTAGTGAAGAAAGCAACACCATGAAACTCTTGCACAAGATAGAGAAAAACTGTGCATTATTCAATAAATTCACTGTTTACTTAGGAGCTGTTTAGTTTTACTTACAACAGCTAGTTCACACCAGTGGTAACTGGCATCACAGTCACACAATCCCAAACTTGTCATTGCTGTTAGAAGTCAGTAACACACCATTACTGCTTTGTCAGTAATGTTTATTTTTGAAGTTCTGGTGCTTCAAGGTCTTACCTGTGGTAGCAGGACTGACAAGTTTATCAGCCTCAGCAGCAGCTTTTTTAATCATACTCCGATCTATGGATTAATAGGGCTGTTAAGTTTACAAACAAACCAATAATTGCAAAAGGAAAGAACAACAAACACAAGTAAAACAAAGGCAGGAAGCCATACTGAAACTCCACCAAGTAGTAGAATTAAATAAGGAAAAGGAAAAAAACCCAAACAACTAAACAAAAACTCAAAACACCATTAGAGAAGGAGCTCCACAAATGGACAAGATAAGCCACTCCCTTTCCATGATGTATGCTGCTTTTAAGCTGCTTAGCTCAAGAACACAAAGACTGAAAACAAGCTCAAGATTTTTCCATTATAGCTTTGAAAGTCTGAAACTTGAAATCTTTAAATTAATTTTAAATCTGAGGTACTCAGAAAAAATGAAGGCATTTGGCCCATGAAGATTCTTGTTCCAGACTTTATACAGTACTGGGGTGATCCAAAGGCACAGACCTCCCCCAACACACACACACTTAATCCTGATGCACTTCATCTATAGATCAAATGATAACAGCAGCATGCAGTATGCTTCAAGCCCCAGTTTGCATGGACACAATTCCTGTGACATTCTGTGGGATCAAATTCCACTTTTTAAAATTTCAAATGTGGAATTAGTGATTAAACAATATAGGGAGAATAAATACAGATTCCATGCAGCCCAAGGGGTAGGAGAAGCCACCACTCCAGCTCCTCCCATGTTTACAAAGCTCCTCTCCTAAGAGTATCCATCAGAAGCCTTCATAATGCTATTCCAAACTAAAATCAGTCTTATGCTAAGTAATTGCATGTAGTTTTTTATAAAGTAGTTGTGCCTATTAAGGAATAATAGGTAATTATGTGAAATAGATAATATTTGCAAAACAGCTGGAAAAAAACCCAAGTATTCTGAATACTTCAGATTGTTTTTCGTGTTTATAATTCATGTTTAATACATCTGTATCTTCCTAAATGATATAGCTGATGTACAGCAAAGTGAAAGTGCTTTACATAAACAGTCACAGCACTGATCTTCTCCAGAAAGTAGGTGGGTTTTGTTGGCAAATACCAGGACTCATTCTGGTAATTTGCAATGGAAGAGCAATTGACATCTGTAGTCCTCCATTTACCTTACTACAGTAAAAGTTCTAACACTGTAATTTCACACAGACATTAAGAACCAGGCATGCAATATATACATTAAAAAAACCTCCAAACCACACACACACAAAAATCCCACAAACAAACAAACAAATACCTATAAAACCAGCCATAAAAGACAAGGGGATAGGCTCACAGCAGCTTTTCTTCAATGTACATTGAACTATGGCTCTAATGGTCTGCCATGACCAAGAAAACTTCTCCTGATTTAGAGTTGAACTCTGCTTACAGAATACATGAAAATCTGGTTTGTATTTTGCTAAGTAAAGCCAGCAGGCATGAAGAACAGATTTGGTTACAACTCAGTAATAATTACTAGACTTTATTTCCTCCATGCATCAGATAATATCTATTTTACAGGCAACATGAAGCCTCTTAATCCCTTGTAAAACCAGATTTGATGGAACATTTTAACACAGTAGAGGCTATCTTTAGTAACATTTAACTTATCTGATATTTTAATTTTTTTCTCAATAAAAGAAAGACAAAATAAGAAGATTACAACAGAAAGAAAAGAGAACATGAAGACAAGATCTCAGATACTTAGTGCCTATTCCATCTGACAGCTAGCATGAGATACAACCAACTCATTATTTGGCTCTGTAATTCTGTCCCTTTCAGCTGTCCTCATCTCCTGACACAAAACTTTGTAATGAACATGACATCTCATGTTCAGTTCAGCAAATTAAGTAGTTCCTACCAAGTCTGTTAAATCAGTGACTAGAACTAAATATTTGTTGCAAGGTCACAAATATATAACAGAGATTAAAGGAAGTCCTAACTTTAAAGTGAGAAAATTATGAATCCATAAACATGTAGCATAATTCTCATGTAAAGTAAGGTTTTAATTAATATTAATATGTATCAGGATCCCCAAAAAAACCAACTTCCTAAGTTAGACAACAGAGAGCCTGTGAAGTCAGCACTTTCTTTTCACATCTAGGCTGCCACCACTCTTACTCCTAAGACCTAAAATACCTTGTGTGTTTCTCTAAACTGCACACAGGCAGCCTCACACACTCCAGTAAACCATGTTGCTTGGGTTCTACTAAACCTTTACCCCTGTGAAGTGCTCAGGTCCAGCTTTCCTGAATTGTGCTCAGAAAAACCATTCCTGCAGAGCAGGAGCCACAGGAGAACACACTGTGGCACGTGGACACAGCACAGAACTCTGCCAAGCAGTGACATCTGTCACATCTTATACTCACTGGCTCTGGCTCTGCTGCTCTGGAACATGGTCAGGTAACAAGCACAGCTCTGCCTTTCTTTTGTAGCTGAGCAGCTGGTGTTGTACCATCTCCTCAGTCATGTCAACTCTGTGCTAGCTTAGAGCTCTGTCTTATGTCTGCATGATCCACAGACACTGAAGACATTCTAAATTAAATTTTAATTACATTTTACTTAAGTTTAATTCATTTTTTACGATAATAAACCTTCAACCTATTAGGAGTTTCACCCACAGAAGACAATGTCTTCCATAAAGAGTTTATAAAATACCTTGATCAGAAGCAAGGAAGTGGTAGCAATGGTTAAATGTAGAACGTGGATTAAGCATTAAGAAAATGCAAATGCTTTGCTGTTTCATGTAAACTGTAGAAGGTTCACAGATTTAACCATCTGGATTTCTATGTGTTCCTTTTACCAGGTTGAATTTCAAATGTATTTTTTTAGAGTTTGATTTGTTGAATTTGAATATTTCAAGATCTAATGAACAACCTATTTTAATACATATGAAACACTCATTGAACTGCACTATCTATTTTACATCTGTCTGAAATGCAAACCTTTGGTAGGTCCTTTCTTGTTCTGCATGGCCTGCTGCTCCTCCGTGATATTCAAGCGTCGGACCACATCAGCAAGGGCAGATTTGAGCAGCTGGATGTCATCTTCCTGCATCTGCACACGCTGCTCCAGAGAGGCAATGCGATCTGTGACCTCCATGCTGCTCGCAGCAGAGGCACTGTCATCTAAACAAAGCAGCAGAAGAAAAAAAAGCATTATCAATAAAGGATAGACATCCAAAAATACCTTATTCAACTGGCTGCAGGTAAAAAAAAAGGCTTTTCTCACACCTGATGACTTCTTGAGGAAGAAAGAAAGTTTTTGAGTGACCAAAAGGAAGAGATGGAAATAAAAATAAATAAATAAAAGATACGCACTTAAGTAAGATGTTATGATGAGGTTGGCTCCAGGGCCAGTTGTTAATTGGGTTCCACTACCAATTATGTACATGTCAGAACTGCAGAGATCAATCATCACCCTTCACTGTCCTGCTCAACACAACATTCTGACACTGCTGGCCATTCACATAGAGAGCTACACATTTTCTGACATGCTACACACCCCTCCAGAGCTTTCTGTCTCATATAGGTCATAGAGACACTTTACAAATACAAAAGTAAGATAGGCTTACACTTTTTCAAGCTACCATACACAGGCTGAAGAATAGATACTGACCCAATCTGCTAACCCCTAGTTTATACCAGCAGCTTTGAGAACACTCCCTCTAACTGAAATAACAGCTTAAATAATTTCAGAATTACTCAGTAACTATACTCTAAGCCTGCAAATTATTAAAAGGGTCATTACTTTGATACAATTCACCCATTATTTAGAAGTAACCCATAGAAGCTTCAAGACTGCAAATCCATGATGAGGACTACACGTTCTTTCCACTCAAAACTAGTAATAAGAATATTTTTTCTAAATGAGCACTTTTGTTCCTATCACATAGAAACACTGTCTCTTTTTACAATATTAAGTTAGGAGAAATAAAAAGAAAGCAACATCAAAGACATCAAAGTCAGTATCAAATAGGGAAATAATGTGTAGTTTTTCAAGAGAATTGCAAAGATTTATTTAAAGTTTTTGAAACCTAAAAAAAAAGTTAGGTACTAACTTACTGGACAGTCTTAAGTAATGTTAGTCAAGGATCATAGCTTTCAGCTCATGATTTAATAAGTCATACTGTAGCAAAAATGGATATTCATGCTGCTATCTGCAAGCATAATTGACTTCTCCCTCATTCCCAATGCAAGCCTGTAGCCTTTATTTCTTCTGTTAAAGCTGAGCTCTCTTTGTGAAGAAGGTGGTATTTGTTTTCATTTCTTGTGTTCTTAATTTTCCTCTGTTCCAAACCAGAGTTTTCCACTTCTTTTGTAAAAGGGCGCAATGTGAAAGTTAAATGGTTTGTGTGAAATAATAACTCCACTTGAATTTTAAAACAAAGTTAAGTGCTTAAAAAAGGAAAACAACTGTTTCTGAGTACATCTAAAAGCACACCCAAAAATGCTAATGCATACAAACTTTTAATCATAAGCATCTAGGAAAAAATGGCATTAATTTATTTTTTTAAAATTTATTCATCTCCAAACCACTCCAATACAGACTGGTTTTGAAATCTGTTCATCAGATAATTTTGGCTTCCTCATCTCTCACACCCCTAATAGCTATCTGTGGTTATCAAAAGCTGAATTAGAAACAACTCAGAAACAATGTAACAATATTGACAGTCCATAAATTGCGACAGACTATTATAGTTTATAATGCTTGTTAATTCTGTTACAGGAGTTTCAGACCTTATTTAAAATATCACCATTAGGATATTATTAAGCTGAATATAGCAGCAATGTAACTATCTTGTTCTGAATGAACTAAATCAGAACTGAAGTTCCTGAAAAATATTAAAAAACTTTCCCCATAACAAAACTTTCCAAACTTTGGCCTAATCAGACTTCTGCTCAGCACAGGACTCTGTCCTGTAGCTGTTACAGGTAATTAGTCCCCAAACTCAGATTAGCAGCTATGCTGGCAGCAGTAAGAGCTGCCTGCAGAACTTAACCTTTCCTCTGCAAACAAAAGCCCCACGCTGCTCTAATGACTTTACACTTTAACTCAGCTGGAAATAACATGGATTAGCATACTGGACAATAGGCAACCAAATCAAAAGCTTGATTTAACCAATACAAGCCAAATTCAAACTTCAGCCATTCTGCCAAATTCAGTATCATCAGGAATAGTTTTCCTCTGAATTCAGTCAACAAGAAATAGCCAAATCCCAAGAACAGGGCAGTGAAGAAAACCCAGGGGAAAATCAGTTGGTGTTCAAATGATCTACTCTTGCTACAAAAGAAAACATCCTCATTGAAGTATCCATTTCACTAATTTTTAAGTGTGTAGAAACAGTAATTTTGCCCAGACATCAATCTTCAAGTGCTAAATCAGTGGCACTGGTTTATTTACAGCCCTGTAAGAAATCACTCCCACTAATAACTATTAAGATGTACAGTTCTCTCCCTTCTTCCCCCTTCCCCCATCTGTCACTGTGACTCTTCCCCTCCCACCCTCACTGACCAACAGGCCCCAGCAAACCCTTTCTTGAACACAACATCTGTATCTTCCACTATCATCATTCTTGTAGGGTCCTGGCAACATAACCCTCATCCTTGCTGCAACCTACAGCTTGTTTGGTTTTTATGGTGGGTACTTCACTGGGTGCAGTTCCCTTCCAAGGATGAAGAAAAAAATAAAATTTTAACGGCTTTCAGTAAGATTGCAGCTGGAGACACAGTGCTTATAGTCCAGTACCATTTCACTTTACCTCCTCTTTGCATGCATGTACAAGTAAGCTAGAAAAGAGACCCTGAATACAACAAAACTACATTTTATGAAGAATGCAAAGTTCAATTATAAAATAAGCACAACCTGTTTGTTATGCAAGTTGAGGGTGGAATGTTTTTGCCATTGAGATCATTACATCCCAGTATGTTGAGCAATAAAGTTGCACCTTCAACACAGCCAAATAAGTGAAATGGTACAGTATCAGAAGAGAAAAAAAACCCAACACTTAATGCTATAAACTAACAATACAACAATGAAAATGTCACTGCAGATATCACCTACTCTGTCCACACAAGCAAGAGTGGTATTGTTAGCCTAATTTGTGACCTGCCTCTGCACTGTATCATTCATCCTCACAGCAAAGGACATTTGCAAGGAATATTTTAGCACACATTTGTAATGAAATTTGGAAAGGCATATGAAGGAGACTGCAAATCCAGATAAATTGCTTTCAAGTATTAGATCTCCTTATCAGTCACTACCACCCCTTGCCCATGGATGGGCAGAAGAGACATCATACCACCTACATGGACAGCATCAATAGCACAACAGAATTAATCATTACCTTTTTGCATCAATGGGAAGAAAAAGGACTTTACAGTGAAATTTATGCAACATGTTTTTAGAAACCTGAGTCACTTTCTACAATGGTTATTTCTTTTCACCAATTTTAAGGCAAGTCTAAATCATTGCCTCAAACATGTAAATCATAGAATGGTTTTGGTGGGGAGGGACCTTAAAGATTCCTGCCCACCTGCAATAGGCAGGGAATTAATCTACATCTCATGAAATAAATGCCACCTACAATGTCCAAAATTGGATAAAACAACGAGGTATCAATTCAGATGCCTCATTTTTCATTGCAGTGGGCATTTGTGGTAAAACTTGGAAAAAAGAGTCATCTGTCATTTTTGCTTTGCTGAGATTCTGCAAGTTTCAAAGGGAAGGCAGCAAAAAAGGGGAATGTAATACATGCCTCTCTAAATTGTCCAACCAGCTAATCCATGATCTCATAGATTGGAAAGATTTCTTATGGCAAACTAAAAGACAATACTGAGTCAAATGATTAATCTGCTTCCAGAGTGTATTCCAGTTTTATAGCAATTTAGTACTTGAGCTTAGCCAAATGTGAAGAAATAGCTGAAGCAAAGCCAACAACAGGATGTGTACGCTGTTCACAAAAGTGATTTCAATACTATTTCATTGTATGTAGGCTAAAGCTAAATTACATACTTACACCATTAGTTAGAAGGAAGTCTATTAGATGCATACTATTTTCTATAGATTTCTTCTGTAGAAAAACTTAAACTTTCTGAAAAACCTAAATCTTACCTGTATGTTAATGTGTATGAAATAATTAAAATAGGACTTGGCATTCTCCCCCCTAGAAGAACTACTTTATTAAACATATTCCACCTTTGCACTATGCAGACATTAATTTTGAGGCTATCTTGTCCAGCTCAGACCACAGCAGTTGGCCATGCAGTGGAAATATTAGGTACTTATTCTCAAAAGACTGGCAAACAAATCTGAGTTTACTCAATCCACATGGCATATTTGGAGCACCAATTAACAAGATAAAACTGTACATGAAGTACTTCCAAAACTGATTGCAAATGTGGTTGCTAGACACTTTCTTTATAATACTTTTTACAAGTGGCATCTCTAAGTCTTTGCAGAGTTGTCCTTGTGTTTAGACACTCTGCAGGATGTCAGGAAAGAGAATCCAAGCCTTCTGAGGACAGCAAATGCCAGCAGTGGTCTTTGGCAAAAACTAAAGACAACCCACATGATGGAAAACATGGCAAGGGATGGCAGTGGAAAGGCAGCATCACCCAAACACAGAGCAGCTCTTCTTCTAGCATAAAGACATAGATTGTGCCAGCAAGCCTCAATTGAGCTCAACTGGCAGCTGAAAGATTTTCTGTCACTGAGAGATTTCATTAAGTGTATCACGTTCTGTACTTGTCCTGAAATCAGTTGGTACAAGTATTTACATTCCTTGGAAATAACTATGAACTTCAGGGCCACAACTACAGCCTTATGAAAATGTACATGGACAGAAAGGAATTTTCTACCTTCAGCATGCAGCTAACTCTATAGCAGAACATAGTAACTGCTGAGAAAGATATGCCATAAAAGGAGAGAGAAAGTTAAAACCAGTAGTTATGAAAAAATAAGCAAACAAAAGAAAAAAGCACAATCCTGCAGATTAGGAGATCCATAGCCTGAATTTGACTCAGTATACTAGCAAGCAATTAAGAACACTGAAGATCCTACACTTCCAGAAACATCTTTCCACCCATGAAGGCCCATGGCTTTTGCACTCCACTAACTGCAAAGCTGTCAGATGTGGCACATGTCACTCAGCATGTCACACGTTTGGCAAGTTCCCCTTCTCCTGCCCACATCACCACTGAGATCTCATGCAAGTAACTGAGATACTTCAGCAACTTCCTTCAAGCATCCTGGGAGTAGCACTACCACTAATTTTCAAATGACCTCTCTGCTTCACCTCTCCTGATACCATATGTTTAGCTTGACACTCTAAGAGAGCAGAAAAACATCTCTCTGTGGCAGGCCTCTCCTACACCTTCCAAATCCTGCCCTCCCTATTTGGTTCATTTCATGCATCTTTGAGTCTGGGTCACAGAAGTCAGGCAGACAAGCTATTGGATAGAAACAGTTGTTCTGAGTTGAAAGCAACAGAGAAAAAAAAAAAAAAAAAAAACAACTGGGAAGAGAGACAATCATCCAACTTTTCTCAGAATAAACACAAGCAATTCACTGTAGCACAGAAACAGGGGAATGCAGCCACAACATTGTTGGCAGGCTTTGAAGCAAGATTGGAAAGTACAAAGTATTCTCCTTGTATCAGTTTCTGTGGCATAATGTCAGTGGCCATTCCCAGGCCAGAGCCTCTGTGCAAGGGAACAATGGGAAAATAAACCAGCAGGTTTCGTTTCCTTTGACAACACCACGCCAGGCTCCTTTGTTTAAAAGATTAATGACAACAGTATTTCACAGACTAAATATCTTTCCTCTGCTCACTTTTCTAATGCAAAACACTGTACCATACCTGAAACACAGCAGCAGCCCTCCAGGCTTGTCTCCTGGGGACAATGACAACACATATGGGCAACAGCTTATCATAAAGTCTGGTACATACTAGACTGGTCTGCCAGATTAGAGCTTTCCACTGTGAGAAGCAAGTGGATTTAAAGCCCAAAATAATGTTATCCTATTTAATCTTGTTACTTTGTGTGGTAACAAGGGGAAAAAAACAGGCAGAATCTTTTAACTACAGGTAAAACTGTAAACATTGTTGCATTATGTGAAGTTTTGGAAATCAAAACTTGTTGCCAGCTGAAAGTCTAATTCTCTAACTGTATTTTGCTATAAATGCATATATAATAGGATAAAAGTATAAGCATCATATATACTTTTTGAGATGGAAAATTTGATGATGAGGAACAAGAAATCATATCTAATATTTAAACCAAATAGCTACAGGATCAATGCCATGCCTACCTGTAAGCTTATGTATGTATACACACATACCATTTTTGAACAGGTAGGACAACTTTTCAATTAATTCTTTATTGTAATGCATGTTCTTAAGATAAGAGTGATTAGCAATGTAAGGAGATGCCCTAGTTGGGTACAATCAGGTACATCTCACATTAAGTAATCTGAACAGCCCAGATTAGTTTTTCCATGTCCTCACACGATATGTCTGTGTAGGAGGAAATGGGAAGAAAACTCAGTCTCACACATTTGCCTAATGCCCTATTCTGGATGTGCTGGGAACCACAGTAGCAGTAAAGCATCATCTTATCAGAACAGATCACCTCTAAACCATTTTTATTAATAAAAAAGATAATTTTGTCAACTAGTATGGACTACAGATGGTTATATTTTTGAACGGTATTTTCCTCCTCTAATACAGCTAGCTATTGCAGCCCAGTACTTATAAGATCTTATTAGTGTATTTCCAAACACTCACTGAGGAATAACTTGTCCTTTTACAGTTTCACCACTAGAAACCTAAAGACAGGGAATATAATTTCCTAAAATTAGAGGCAGAATTTGAAAGGATAAATCCATAATAGCAATCATCACTCAGGGCCTCACAGCTGGGAGCACTGCATTCATTAACAAAATGGGAGAGAAGAAAATGATCTAACAGAACATTTTCAGAAAGCTCCTCGTGGCTAATTAGTTAGGAATCACTGCAGCAAAATTATAAGCACGTGCCCTTGACCTGCCTGTAGCTGTCAAGCTATAGCCAGCAGCTTACTGTCTTTTCCCAAGCAGATGGTAAATGAGCTTCTACTTGGAAATCAACCAGTTAAAAATTATCTTCCCCAACAGCACTTTAGAAGAAGATGGAAGAAATTTTTGACACATTAATAAATTAGAGGAATTTTACTCAGGAGAGGTCTATCAACATAAATGCTTTAACTGTTCAGAGCTACTGTGTTGGCTCTGTTGAACACAGAAGTCAATAGAAAATGTTTTAACCAATTATGATTCCTCCACATTATGCTGGGATCAGCCCACACCATTGAAAAAAACCCTTAAATGCCAGCAATGCAAACAGAAACCAGGAGGGTAAAGATGATATTGCATAGCATGATATGAATGCAAGGATAGAAGTGTGAAAAGGCAGGGACTCCATGGTACCCGCCTGGAGTTAAGAAACTGAAGATGCAGCCTAACAAGAACTTGCTAATGAAGGAACCAGTAGGGTAATTAAGGTATTAGGGCAGAATAGCTGGGCTGTGTTTTACCATCATATATCCTCAGTGCTGAGACCTGTATCAAGAGACCTGCCTCAATCTTATATTCTCAGTGATGTGCTGAGACCTGTACAAAGACCTGAAAACAAGAAAAGAGAAATAGATTGTGGAACACAGGAGAACATCTCCAAGGACTCTCCATCTCCATGCCACAGCTATGGCTCAACGTCCAAGTCCTCCATCAACAGCTAGGAAGGAATGAATGCAAATTCACCACATGATGTAAGGCAAAAAACTTCAGCCTTTGTTTAGCACTACTAGACAAAAAGAACCAATTCAGAAGAGATTTGCTTCTCCTAAACATACTTTAAACCACATGCAAATAGACATCACACATCAGTTCACAAAAACTTTCTCCTTGAAACTTTATAGTGTTTAATTCAATACCTTTTCACTGCTGTAAAAAACTGGATGTCTCAATTTCATTCTTCAACTATGCCATATGCATAAAAGCAGAAATATTTACTTTTACTTGCAGTGAGGAGAGATTCCAAGGCAAGAAAACTGACTTAAAACACCTTTTAAAAGTTACTGATGCTAGTCTGTGGTAACGCATTACAGGCCAATTTTTTTTTTCCTTCTTTGTTTTGTATTTAAGTTATTTTACAAAAGAAAAGTTGATTCACAGTCTCAATAAACCCTAAGATACATCAGCCAGTAGCTGATCTGCAGTTAAATGCAGCCTTTATGTTACATTAGAGACAGGACCATTTAAACACTTCAGACACTACTTAGGTCAGCATACATTTTGTGATTTTCCTAATTTCCATATTCAATATTAAAATGACAACTGATCCTCAAATTTACTTGGACCACTAGCTTTTTCCTTATATTTTTTAATATTTTCCGTTTAATGAAAATTATAATCTTACATATCTATGTTTATTTAAAAACAAATTGAAAACACTATTAAACTTTAGAAATACATAAGCAATTAAACACTTTTCCACTTAAGAAATTAGAAATTTATTAAGCTGAGACTGCATCAACAGCAAGTAATCCATAATTATCAATTTGAAATAGTTTATGTTTTATCTTATTTCATAAGTGTATCCTCTGAGAAACAAGAATTGGAAAATCTCAGCCTCTAATCAATGGCATTTATTTGTAAAATAAATACCACTCCCATTCTACATTTACATTTCTTAAAGGCTAATCAGCTTTATTAATTGCTTTCTGTAGAATCAAACTATACAAACAATACAAAGAGAATAAAACATTCCTCCTGCACCTGCAGAAGGGGCCATTGATGTCTAAAGCAGATTTATCACTTTCACAGACTCTGGCTACTTGCTCTCAGCTAATGGC
Source organism: Melospiza georgiana (assembly GCF_028018845.1). Lineage (NCBI taxonomy): Eukaryota > Metazoa > Chordata > Aves > Passeriformes > Passerellidae > Melospiza > Melospiza georgiana. The sequence goes on along the minus strand of NC_080435.1, from coordinate 52,026,781 downwards.
TTTACTTTCAGCAGTGGTCTGACTTTTCTTTAGAACTCTGTGCCTCCTAAATATTTTAGTTTCTGAAATTAATGCAGTGTTAGGCTTCATTACAGGTTGTCACAAAGACAAATCACAATCTAAATATTTAAAGGAAAAATTATTTCAAATTTAGAAGACTATTAAAAGTCGTCTTTTAAAACCTGTCTTGTTCAGTACTGTCTCTAACAGGAATATAGAATTTTTTTCCTAGAATGGGCAGTTAATCTAGTGCACGTGAGAAGTACTTTAATTAACTAGTGATAGCCTTGCTTGGATGGCAGAGGCAAAAAAGCATCCAGAATGCCCAAAACTGAATGAAATTTTACCCACTGTCCATCCTCATCTTCAGTTAGGATTAAGTCTTCCCTTCATATAACTCAGGCGAATATAATACAATATAATAATATAATTATTAGTAATATACCTTCTTACTGTAAATTCTTCCCATTACATATTCCCACTCTCCAGCAAAAAATCTTTGCTGACATAAATGCAGAAAGAACAAACTGCCCTTGCCAAGGACTCAAACACGGCCAGAGATACCACACTTGATATAATATTTGATGTCCTGGCATTAACCAGGAAGATGACGACATTAAGGCTATTTAGGAGGAGGAAGAAAAAAACAGACCCTTTATTTGCTATTCTTAAATAAAAAATGAATTCAGCTTATTTCAGGAAACAGAGAAACACATATAATCCGAAAATTTATTTGGTTAAAAATGCGACTCCTCTAATTGCCATAAGAGACAATTCCATTAGAAGAAATTTTCCACTCTTTTTATTTATAATTGGGTTCTCTAGCATGAGATCATATTCTTATTTCACCACAACAGGGTGCACAGCATTGTCACAAATGTCACCCAGCTGCAGTGCCATTCCCAGCACACTGTGAAGTGTGGTCCTACCACCCTGTGAGAATGAAAAAGTTGTGTTCTAAGGCTTGCCCCATCCTCTGCAGCACTTGGCAATGCCACAGCATGCACAAATTTTTGAAAGAAATTCAGGCTTTCATGGAGGAGGAGACAGAGACAAACTATTTTGTATCTTTCATATTGAGTGAAAAAAGCTTAGAAATACACTTTGATCAATGAATGCAATACTGTCTCTCCCCAGAGCTACGGAGAGCCCTCAGTAAAAGTGACAGAGTCAGCAGATGTCTGGTCTGCCCTTGGCTGGGAACAAGCCTCAGGCCAAGGTCCAAGCTGAGCCTGGCTCATGACTGCTCCTCTCCTTCAAGGACTTTGTGGGACTGATTTCCTTCTGGCGGCAGTCAGTACTTCTCCCGTAAGAGTTTTCACTCCAGAGATTAGATGGATGACGGCTGTGCAGAGCAAATCCTTTCCCAAAAGCCATCTCCTAATAGCACTGTGCTGAAGGACTAGTGTGAACAAACCCTGCAGAAAGCCTGGCTGATAAAGGTCTTGGAGCCCTGTGATTATGGGAATCTGAGCTTCAGCCTTCATGATAAGGTGGAGCCTATCAGCAAAGACAAACCTTGAAGGCTAATACAGCCATTCAGCCTCAGGGCAAGAGCTCTCTTATGCTTTCTTAGCTCTGGATGTGGGTGGAACTCACATAAGTCAGACTTCTGTATGCAAGAGTACAGACACAAGTTAGGTCAAGTGCAAGCACTTGAACTAAATGAATTTAGTATTTTAAAGGCATTGTTTAACAATACAAACTTTATTTACAATTCAAGAAGGAACGTTTTTTAAAGTGATTCTGCACATAGATTCATGGTCTACAAGTATGTAAAGATTATTGCAGTGATAAGATTTGCCCAAAACAACATTCAGGTATAGTAAACTTCCCCAACACAGCACAGAGGAGTGATTTCTATGGGCAGTAAACTGAGCACCACACTGAACTTGAAAATCACTAGATTTACAAGAGATGGAAAAAAGTTGAAACTGGTTGGAAAACATTTCTCCCAAGTCCACTGAAGAGATAGTTCAGAAAACAATATCTGCTCACAGCACACAATTTTTTACATCAGCCAGGAGATGTCTTTTTCATCCTTCATTTTAGTACCAGACAGTCAAGATTAAAGCCTAGTACAGTACAGCTTCTTCACAAAAATACTTAGTTACATAAAAGCAACAAACTTAATACATAAGTTCATGCTAAGATACATAGATCTCCATGGGAGAGAAGTGATCAGCGACCTGAGTCAGTGACTCCTCACTCTCATTGGCCTTATTTGTAACAGTTTCCAAGTGTTGATTCTTCACCAAAAGCAAAAGTGTTCAGTATTTGCAAAGCCAAAAGGTGAAAAGAAAGGAAAAATGATCCAGTTGATCAGGAATCCTGTTACACTGAAGCCAACAAGCAACAGCTCTAGCAGTAAGTGCCACGAAGACAAAGGGGTCACAGTCAAGTAAATCTACCCACAGCTCTCTTTTTCTTCCTTTTAGATGGGAACAAGACAGCTTTGTAGGCCCAAGTAAAAATAACCAACGAAACAAGACCCAAAGCAAAGAAACAAACAAGTTGCTTCTCAAAAGATCCACACAAGAATAAACTCAAACCCAAATAGTTAACTGGAAACTACATTTTGAGAAGTCATTCACAGAGTGTGATAGTTCCTGCTTCCCTAATCATTAAAAAAAGAAAAAAATTTTTTCCTAATGTATTGCAAAGTAGTTCAATACCCTACTAGCTCCCCTTGCATGAAAAAGAGGCTTTTGAACTGGACATCAAGTTTGCTGGTTTCATATTTACTGAATTTCAAAATCACATTAAATACACTTATCAGATTTATCAGATGCCAGGAAAGTCTGTCTTCTGAAAGGATGAGGCCTAATTCCTACAAAATTATAAGGAATTATTAAATTATTTTTAAAAATCTTATAAAAATTAATAAAACAGTTTTGTTGTAAGCTTCATTATTCAGCCTTAGTTCATACATTTTCTTACTCCCCAGAGGTTACAAGGAAAGCTTAATAATTTTTCCAGAACTGCTAGAACTTTCTGTTTGCCATTTCATCCACAAAACAACCAACAACAAGGACAGTGCATTAGCATTCATAGATCTGTACCAGATTATTTTAAAAACCCCATTTTGTTTCATGGATACTTGCTTACAGAAGAAAAAGGCAAGTCCCAAAAATTTCAAAGCATTTCTTCACAAACTCTGCAGGAAGCTACCCTCTCATGGAGCAGGTTCTGCAGTCTTCTTCTCTTCAGCCTGCCCAGTGGTTGGTGGGGCACCAGAACAGAGTGCCCAGAGAAGCTCCAGATGCCCCATTATTAGAAATGTTCAAGGTCAGGCTGGATGGGACTTTGAGAAATCTGATCTAATGGAAGGCGTCCCTAAAATCACCAGTAAAATGTACCCAGCCCTAGCCCTGCAGCCCTCAGTCAGGGCTGTCCTGTGGGGATAAAGACTATCCAGTCAGGCATGGCAAAGGCTGGAGGACATTCAGCTGTGCTGCTGAGACCTGCACACAAAGCCTGATCAGCATCAGTGCTGTGAGAGATTACAGCACACTCAGCAGAAACATCTGCTATTTTGGCAGCTCCCATCTGATTTCTGAAGGACTTGCAGGCTGGCAAACAGGACAGAGCAGCAGTGGGGTGGGAAAAGGGTCCCCCCAACAGAGCTGAATCCTCCAGAACTCATCCTGACCTTCCCTCAGGAAATCAAAATGGTACTAAAAAATTACAAAGAAAATAATATCTAAAAACTGCCAGCACAGACCAGGCCCTCTCAATGCCTCTTGACTGCCCACAGACATGTCCCTGCACACAGGCAGCTGTTGCTGCTCCCTCCTTCAGGGAAGAGATTACCCCAAATCTCAAGTCAGCACATGCAGGGATACCTTCACATCTGAGCTGCACTCAGGAGTCGTGGTTCCAGGATACAGGGTGAGTGACCAGCACCAGCAGGTACTGGAGAGAGCTGGCAGCACTGCCAGGCTGGGAGCTCAGGGGGCTTCAGCAGGTGGGAGTGGGTCTCTGTTTGTTCTGGGAAAGAGCTGGGATCCACTGTGCAGGTGGAAAGTACAGAATCAGGCTCCCAGATGGCACAGGGCACAGAACATGGACACAGTCCAGTGCAAGAAGCCAGAAACATGGCAATAGGAGTGGGGCAGTTGCCTGAACCCAATTCTGCTGCCACCAGTACATTTGGCCTTCTGATGACACCCTGCCGAATTAAGCTGAAGATCCCCAAATCCCACAGGAATACTAAATGCCATGTATTGTCTTCTGCCTTATGTGTATCTCCCCATATTCAACTTTCCTGTGGACTAATCACAAAATTCATACACTATAGGTAGGTCAAGGCCCTGCTTTGTCTTCACTTCTTCTTCCCATTCCTCCTTCTCAATGCAAATTACAAAAATCACCCTCTCCTTTAGCTTTTTTCCTGCATCCTTGACACGTTGTAAAGGCAGTAAGGAGAATGTTCAGAATATACAGTACAAGAAAAAAGCTTATTATTCCTGAAAGTTAAATTGAAAGTGAATAAATAAGACACTTGGTAAGCCAATGCACACAGTTCTAAGATTATACCCAGAATATGCTGTATTAAGAACTTCTTAATGAGGCAAAGAGTTATTCAGAAAAAGAGTGCCAGTAGCTTTCCACAGCTTTCCTTGAATTATTTCAAATGGATACAATCCATTTTCACTTTAAAACCTCTGCTTTACACAACTGTTCAGAGGGCTTCATCTTCAGCACAACATTGCTTAAAGAGAAATGGATACAAACCTGCATATCATTCATATCTAATGCCTTGCCAACCCACACCTTCTTTTTACTATCTAATTATCATGTGCAAGCCTGTCAAAAGTGTCAAAAGCTTTTTTTTTTTAAGCTGCTACTTTTATCATGTGAAAGATGTCATCACTTTAACAACACTCATTTGTTTCCCAAGGTTTGTGCCTCCAAAAGGTCAGAAGAATTCCCTGGACCTCACTGCACTCTGCACCAGTCACCCTGGGAGGAGCCTTGAGGGACTGAGTTTATTTGACTGCTTCCCATTTCTACTCCCACAGCTGTGGAAGTGGGAATTCTGCTCATACAGATTGCACAATATGATAACTGACATTTAGTATGCAGTGCTCAAGCACAGCTTGCTAAAGGACAGGTAACATGGACTTGTAAGAACAACATGTCAATTTTTCCCCGTCATAACTGGAAAAGAAAAGGGAAGATTTCACAACTGTGCAAGTTGCTGACTTGTCAGCAGAGTTACAGAATTGCTGTTTGTAGCACAAAGTGACTTTAAATTTTTATATAGGTCTATCTATTCATGCAGCAGAAGAAAAGGTACTCCAATAAACTGCATGTAAAACCAGATAATTTACACTTCTTAAAACAACTTTTCTACAAAAAACTCTTACAACTACATTTACAGTAAACATAAAGCTTCCACAATGCACATTCTTTGCAGCACAGAAGAACACAGGCAGCTTGTTAAACTGAGCAATGCCTGCATGACACCAATTGTTTTAAAATCACTGTATGGATTTTAGCCACCATTAAATCTAGTAAACCTAGTTAATACAAACCAGTGCAGTGTCAGAAGTGCTCTGTGCCAGGAACAGCTGGAAACACCCAAACAGAAAGAGTTTCACCATGCCATAATCAAGATGTTTGAAATAGCTTTTCCCCCTCCCTGATGTATTGTCCTACTTCTTATTCTGTACAACAAGACACTTATTTTAAGGGAGCCAGACCGGAAAAGTTAGGGGTAGCCAGGAGAAGGTTGCCTGTATCTATTTCATTCTTGGGGAAGTACAGGAGCAGTGCTGAGACAGAGCCTTGCCCAGAAGGTGAAGGTGCTCACTCTTTGGGATAGATTGCCATGGACTTGGCAATTGTTTGCTCACTGAGCATGGGACTGGCAGACACTATGCAGAACCAGAATTACAAAGAATGAGAAACTTCTGCTGGGGTTTTTGCCCCCACCCAAATATCTCACTTTGCCTCTTCTGGTATTTGTCAGTGGTCCATTGGGCAACATCTATGATGTTGGGCTGGGCTGCAACATCTCCCTCTTGAATCTCTTGTTCCACTTAAATGGATTAACCAGTTCCTAATGCCAGATATTAAAACACTGACAAAATGCATGTGGCTTTCCACACCACTGATTTTAGCAATTGTTCTAAATGAAATCCAAACCACAAAAGAGACAATCTTAGCAATTCTGTAATTTTAGAGTCTTTACTAAAAATCAGCTGTTTCACTTCTGTTAAAATATCTGCATGATGGAAAGAAAGAAAGATGTCAAAACTTTATTATCCTTCTCCTTGCCTCCAGAGAGGCTTCAGCCAGGCAATAGCTACTTCAAAGCTTCACATCCCACATGCCTAGAGATTTGAACCAAGAGAAGCAACTGCCAAATTCAGGAGACAGTAAAAGGCTTAGATTTTGAGGGCTCCCTGAGGCTAAATATTTTTTTAAAATTAAAAACTCAAATATAACAACTAGAAAGGAGGAAAACCCCCAAAGTTACCCTCTCCTAGAACAATATGCACACAAATCTCTCATAACCTTCTGAGTCACAACTACCAAGGTTAATAACCCAGCACCAATGAAATGGTTTCTGGGCTTCACAAAATCCTACAGAGCCTTGCAGGAATCACTGGTGCTGCTTTAGGCCTTTTTAATCTTCTTGGAAACAATGAAGAATAAACAAACAAAAGAGTAAACTCTCTCTCAAGCACAAAATTTTTAATCCAGGCCTTCCTATATGGGACTGCCAAAGATGATTACTAGTTCCTGCAAGAGTATTTGTGTTTAAATTCCTCAATGCACAGAGATCCTGTGAATCTTCCTCTTCTCTTTGCAATGATTCTCCTGTAATCAAAAGAATGGCCAGATTTGGTTCTGAGAACTGTGCAGCGGCATCACACTGATGATGTTTGTTACTGATTAATTCTGGTTTTAGGGTATGTCTTTTGCTAAAAAAGTTATGGAATAATCTGATGAGCATGCCTCTGAAACAAGTATGTTCCCAATTAAAGTAATGTAAGAAAGAAGAGAATATTGTTGTTTTGATAGAAATTTTACTTCTATCTCAAAACTATAAAGGCAAATTCTAAGAAATACAAAGCTACAAATTTCCAAAGTGCAAGAAAAAAGGTAGGTGATATTCAACTAATAATTAAAATTTCAGTTTAAAAATATTGAGTACACCTGTGTGCCTGGGGCTAACTATGATACTTTTTTTAATTGAATGTGATGTCATATTCTGAAGAGCACATTAAAAGGATTACAAAAAAGATTGAGGTCCATCGTTTCCAAGGAGGGAAAAAACCAACAAAACACACACAGAGACACATGAAAAGCAATGACAAAACCAAAACATTCACCAAAGAAAGAGAGGAATCTCAACGGTAAAAAATTTATGTTCATTCACTCTGCTTAGAATGGGTAGGTGGACTGGAAATTAAATTTATGATGCATAGCTAATTTTCTACCTCTATGAACCTTAATTCAATCTTCAATCATATTTGTAGCAGTCAAAAAGTAGTTTCGCTCTTTATTACTCCTCAGCAGCTCCATGTCTCTCCCTTGTACTGCCTTATGCACTGTTTTAAAAGTTTGCCTACCACCACTATGCCTGGCACAAGACTGAAAAAAGGGGATCACTTCTACCTGCTACAATACACAACAGATGGGCAACACTTCTAACTTGGATTAATTTATTGATGCTGTGCAACACATGGTGCCACAAGCAGCTGCAATGACAAAAGCAAGGGTCCAGTTCCACAAGACACAATGGCCATTCTAGAAGCCCCCAGTCTGCCTGCAGCACCCATTTCTCCTACAATTTATCTTTTGCTGCCTCTGGAAACTGATTTAATTCTCCAACTTGGCAGAAAACTAACCCAGCAAAAGCAAAATCAAAATACCACACACAGATACTCCCTGGTTTTAATTTTTTTTTCTGTTAGGTTAGCATGTTAAACTAACTCCTGACAATTTAGTCCATCAAGTAGGTAAAACCACAGACAGCAAGTGAGGGAAGGGGAAATGAGACCTTCCTTCAGCAGCTGCACAGTGTGGTGTGGTTTATCAGCCCCAGGTGAAAATGGAAACGGGCAGTGGGGCAGGGACAACAGGTTTGCCCTCAAGATCAGAATCTACTTAACCTCTGTCTTCTGAATTTTACAGTGCTATCTTCCAGCTCCCACAGCTCTCCGGTTTATTAACCTTTACTCCCAAGGAACACTATACACCCTCTTATCACATAACATCTGAAGGACTGAGCCTGTCATCTTTAACATCCCTTTGTCTCCCCATCTATGTTACTTTCTATCCTTTCATTTCTTTGAAACAGTTGAAACATTATCACATAGTGTTACTCATCTTCAAAGTTAGAAAAATGATTGTATTTTTCTATGCATCAGAAACAAGGTACATTTTATTTTAAAAGGGCAGATGAAAGGAGAAAGAGTTCTTTTGATTCATCTTGGCCCTGTGGGAGAGTGGTAAGTGGTGGGTTGCCCTGCCATAGACTCCCCCTATTTAAACAAAATTTAGAAATAAACAGATCAATCACCCAGGGGTATGTGTTCACAGAAAAAAATAAAATACAAGCAACAGATCTTACCAAGAACTGACAGCTACAGAACAGAATCTCTCAAATAATTTACACATGAGGCAATGCTGGAATAAACCACACTACTCTGTTCACTGCTGTAAAGTTTCACCCTAATGCCTAAAACCCTGTGCTCCATAAAAAATGAGTGAGTAGATACAAATATATTGCTCTCAGGAGACCACACCAACAAATGTGTTTTCCAACTTCCATGAATTTTAGTTATAAAGCATTCACTTAACACAACAGCAACCATTTTTCAATTCCACAGCTGAACATTTAATCCCACAACTCAGTTATTTAACTCTTTCCTAAAACCAAAACAAAGCCTCCAGATCATAAAAGAAAGTTGAAATACCATTCAAATAACGAACAACGTAATTCAGCTATAAATTTGTCCTGAAATACTACTGGTGTGATAGTCAGAACCATATTTTTTCAGGCTTGCACAGATAACATGCTTATCCTAATTCTTTCAAACAACAGGTCATCCAATACAGCAAAAACAATCTAAGCAAGAGCCACCACACAATAATCAATAACAACCTAGGAAGGGAACCCCATAACCAAAGCCCTTACGATTTGTATACTGTTTATTCAGCTTAAAGCAGGGATGGAAACACCAAGCTATTAAATAACAAAAAGGACAGGTAGACTGCTACACCCATATCCCTTCCCCACTTTCTGCCTTAAAAATGACCGGGCTTAGATCTTTTAGTAAAGCAGAATTGTTGTAAATGTAAAGCCTTAATTTTAGTTCTGTCTGATCCACTCAAACTTGCTCAAAATAAAGAAGTCCAGAGTTTTCCATTTTTTGTTCTGAACATGATCAACACTCATAGTGATCTTTCTGACAGAGAAACCATTAAAAAAATATTTAGACCTCAGGAACTGCTCAAGTTCAACACAGGTCCTCTGGTCCCTTGTTCATGATATTAGAAATCTCTGAAGAAAACCAGGGCAGAACACCAAGGAAGCAACTTCTCTCTTGGTGTACTGACCATGTTACTTCCCAAATCAGAACAAACAATGGTTAAAGACTAGAGAGTGGGAGAAAACATCTCTAAAAGACTATGACAATTCAACTGCCCCAGCTCTAGCTGCCCCAGCTCCCTATACATATTTCAGTTTGTTCCCAAAGATGCTTACCCAGTGTTTGTCACCCACCACCCCTCTTTGGCTCATAGAGAGGCCAAGTCTTGGGAGAGCACTCCAGCAGCACAGCTCCAGTGCTGAAGTGTGTTTGGAACATGGCATAAAGTTGGAGCTAGCCCACAGTAAATGCACTGACACTGGATACCCCAGCCCTCACCACAAACTGTTTTGCTTTACAGATTTCTTTCTCTTGTCCCACAGTTCCTGCTAAGGTGGACATGCAGGTGCTGAATTGCAGCATCAAGAGCCAGTGCACCTTATTGCTCTTTTAAGAATGCAGCCCTTCAGCTGCAAGACCCTACAGTACACCAGTCAAGAAAAGGCTTGTCTGTATGCCCCTACACCAGGGGTCTGCTGGACCACACACCATCCTCCCAAATTTAAAAAATGGATCTTTTCTCACTTCTCAGTAGAGAAAGGCCTCAAGACTTGAAAAATATATAAGCACTTAACTTAAAAATTGTGTAAAATATTTAGTCCCAAAAGACCCCTCATTAGTTCATTAAAATCTCTAAGTACAAGGGAAACCACTTCTTTCCAAACTGACATACAGCTATTACAAGGATTCTCACACTATCTAGCATAAAAGGGAGAAAAAGCAAGAACCTGACCTCATACCTCCTTCCCTGCATGGCATTATACAGAGTTCACTAAATTACAATAGATACATATTTTACTATGAGAGCCAAAATTTCTAAGAATACTAATTTTTTTTAGATTCAACTGGACTTTGCCATGATCATTTCCAGAGTTTCAAAGTTCAGTCCTACCAAAGTCCACAATTAAATTTCTATCACCTGCACAATGTCTGGATTTTGCTTCTTACCTCCAGTCACATCAGTAATTATTTACTGTGTTACACTGAGGTATTGTACATGTGCTTTATAACACTGCCTCATATAATACATGGACAGAAACTCCTTAAATTCAATTTTAAAATTTAATACAAAATTCAATGTTTAGGTTCACAGTTAGTAACCTAAAAACAATGACCTGATTTTTCAGATCATTTAAGCAGAGTCCTGTCTGCCACTGCCCCATAATTTTGGCCTGTATTTGGAAGCTGTAAAGCAAAAAGGCAGGAATGCAGACACTGGTTTGAATAAAGACTGAGCCTCAGAATATGCTAATGCCTGTAAGGTTTTTATCAGTTTAGATAAAGACCTCGTTGCCCCCTGTGGCCCAGCCAGCCTTGCTGGACCACCCATGTAGCCACAGAGCTCGGTCACCTCCAAGAAGCCACCCTGGGGCACCGTGCTGTTCATGGGGCACTGAGCAGTGGGACAATGTGGGTAACACACTGTCCCTGCTCCAGGGCCAGCACAGGGACACACCTGCCACATCCTGCAAGCTCTGTACAGCAGCATCTCCACGTAGGAGATGGGAGGATCCTTCCCAGGCAGCAACAGGTCTGGGTAAAAGAGCTTGTGAAATGCTGCATAGGGAAGGGGAAAAGGAAGCAACAAAATGGTAATTGGTTTTAGTAAGTATAAAATAAATACGAAACTCTCCGTCAGGATCTTTCTCTGGTTTCACAGGGATTTTTTTTTTCACCAAAGGAAAAAAATAAAGTAAGAGTTGCTCCTAATGCTTCTGATTTAAGGTACAGAAACTCTTAGCAACCTCAAGGAAATTCTAGACACCAGTGCCCAGTCAGCCCCACTTGAGTGTACAGGAGCTGCACTGGGAAATGTCAAAGGCTGTTTCAGTCTGCTATGTTTGTCAACACAGTTGAAAGAAAAATAAAGATGTTATTTTCATAAAACACAAGATTCATTACAAAGTTTTAATCTGAAGATATTTGCCTTTACTAGCTTGAAACAAAGATTGTTTCTCTATTTACATATCGAAATGTGTTCTTCTATTTTGCATCTTAGGAACCTCACATTTTAAAGCTTAGCTGAGGATCCTGTTCACATTCAACTCTCAGATGACTAAAAGCCAGTAGCAATGCTTCACATATTGGCCTGCAACAGATTACAGAAGTCATACCGAAATCCAGAAAATATTTCTTCATTCCTATTTGCAGGAATCTAGACGTAAGCTTACAATCAAATACAGGGTCTATGCTGTTAAGAAATGCAAACTGCTTTTATCACAATGAAGTGTTTATTTCAGATTTTAAATCCAAAAAGGCGATTAGTTTCTACATTCCACAATACCTAAAAACAGTGCTAGAGATCTCCAATGCTAGTTTTCAAATGAATATAATATATTTAGTCAATAATCAGTCATTTCAAAGCAAGAGGAGAATATGATGGACCATGTCAGATTTTACCCTTTGGAAGTAATGGAGTGTGGACAATCTCACTTAATTACTTTCCAAAGAATTAATTTAGTGAAATCATGTTAACATATCATTATCCCCACCCCATCTCCCTAAAAAACCTCAGGGAGCTACTTCCACATTTTAATTATGTAATGGGCGAACATTTTAAATTGTGATTCATGGAAGAAGAGCATCATCCACAGCTCCTTTAAGCTTTCACAATTCCTTATGGTTGCCCAATTAGTGTCATTTGCAAAGAGCAAGCACCCAACATAAAATGTACTCATTACACCATTTCATACAACCTTCCTACTTATTCTCTCTCATCAACCCCAAGATTTTAGAGATCAAAAGACAAGTTCTTTATTACAGATTCACAAAACTTCTCTTGACAAAAGAACTGAACATCAACTTTAGAATCTTCATCTTAAATTCCTAAGGAAAGGAGAAGGAAGAGGGAAGTCAGAATAAAACCTATTAAAATGTATGTGACTGACTGGTGCACTCCCTCACTGTCTCCTCACGTATATTCACTTTTTAATAATGTACTTTTAATATAATTTTAATCTTATTTGAATTATTTGCATGTGGTTTAAGGTTCAATAAAGGAATTTCAGATTTGCTATTTTTAATTAGAACCTAAAACATATATTTTACCAGCTCCGTAAAATACTATTAAATTTTTTAAAAACTCCTTGAAGATCAGATAAAGCATGTTTTTCTGCTGAGAGCCCAATGCTTTAATTTGCAATTCTGTATGTTGTTTTATTCATGAAAAAATACTTGATACTTGTAGTTTCTCTCCATATTGCTAACACTGACACAGATTCCCTGTTCAGGTTCAACTATCACTAGAGGATTCTCTCATGACTGGTCTACATTTTCATTTGTTTTTAGAAGCTTAGTTAAAAAAAGAAAAAAAGGAAAAAAAATTAAATTCCAGTAACTATAATTAACACCACTCATGACTAGCACAAGTGTTAATAATTCATGTTTTGGAAATAAATAGCTAATTAAAGGGCAAAAAATTCAGTTTACTTATATAGTGTCTTATTAGCAATAATATTTTGAGCTCTAATAGGCTAACAATATATATTGTGCAAGTGTCCATTGCAGCAAGTTATTTTTAATTCATAGCATACTGATTTATTCTGCATTCAATTACTGCACATACCAACAAAAAAAAGTGTTTCTGTATGCCACCTCTCCCTCCCCTTTACTCCAGTAGTGTAGAAAAATATTCTAGAATCTGCTTATACTCTGTATAGCTCCAAAATGCATAAAACTGACTGTTAAGGTAAAGTCCAATTCAGCATTTCCTTTAAGAGTTTGACTGCAAGAGCCAGAACAAATCTCACTGAAAGAAAAATTAAGAAAATGCTGTCTAAGCAATGCTGTCTAAGGCAATAAAATCCTCTGTCCTACAAAACTGGTAGAAGCTTCAAGTGGAGCATGGCCTCCATTCCTGAATTCAAATCATGCTGCTGTTCTGGAGAGAAGAGGTCTAGAGATGAAACATGGGAAAGCCTGATTTGTCTCTCTGACTGTGTTGTTTTGGACTTCTGAGAAAAACAACATGAGTAATGCTATTAACATGTTTGCAACATCTTTTTGAACATGCTTGCAACACCTTTTCCTACACAGAGTGCATGAATCTGCCCAGTGAACACGGAATTAAACCCAATTTTGTTTTGCATTATTGCTAGGAAGTTATCACAGTAAAACAAATTACAGTCTCTTCCAGCCTTGTCAGATTTGAACTGGTGCCCTGAAAGCTACAAGGCTCAACTTACCATTGTTCCTTCCCTAACCCATTCCATATTGTGTGACTTTGGTCCAGCTGTAGGAAGATGTGGCTGCATTTAGGAAGGTTAAGGAGAGGAAGTGTGAGAGTCAAATGGGAAAAAAGAGACAACCACCAGAATAATACTGTCCATACAGATATCCTGTTTGTGGTGCTCACTTCCTCACTGACAGGCACTGCTCCACTTGCAGATACAGAGCTCAGAGAGAAGAAGTACACATATCAATTTGTTTTCAGGAATGGAGGAGAATTACAGAAACAGAAGATTCAAACCATAAATAGACTGACAAAAACTGAGTCACACAATTTACTTTTCATGACTTAAGTGTGACTGATAGTTATCAAAGCTATTACCTGTCAAAAAATCTTAATGTGATTTTGGGGGCAGAGAGCCAAAAGGAATCATTGATTTTAAGGAACCATAAATTTTTAAGAAGTGTTTTATTATTGGTCTGTTCAGCCTGAGAACAGGAGACTGAGACCCCATCACAGCCTACAACTTCCTCATGAGGGCAAGAGGACAGGCAGCCACTGCAGTGAGCAGTGTCAGAAGCAGAGGGCAGAGCCTGAAGTTGTGTCAGGGGAAGTTTGGTTGGATATCAGGGAAAGGGTCTTCACCCAGAGGGTGGCTGGGCACTGGAACAGCTCCCCAGGAGCCTGACAGAGTTCAAGAAGTGTCTGGACAATGCTCTTGGCACATGGTGTGACTCCTGGGGATGGTCCTGTGCAGGGCTAAGAGCTGGATGATCAGTGATCCTTGTGGGTCCCTTCCAACTCAGCATATTCTGTGATTCTGTGATTATTCGGCTCTCTTAAAAAGATAAATTACAGCATAGTTTGTATCAACTTAAATTTTTGTCTAACTCTAAATTTTTTACTAACAATTACACTTCACATAATCTGTTAAACAGAACTGTAATTAATATTATGGAGTCCCTTGCCAAATATATCAACTTCATTAAGAAATAATGTTTCACACTTTTCTTTTACTGCTTTACCCAGATACTCTGAAGTTGAAGCTTCTGTCAAACAAGGCATTTGTAATGCAGGAATGGCCATTTGACAGCTATGACTTTCCCAGTAGCCACATGAAGGACATTTAAAAGATGCTACAAGTTCCAAAGAAATCATAGATAAATTTTCACTTCCATCTTTAAGTCTACAGAGGCATTTTGCAGGAACCCCAGATTTCACCCTTTACATTTCACGTACCTAATAATCCTGCCCACAGCAATTACTGTGGTGAAGGCTGTGTAAATAGATAAAGAATAGATAGATAGGGATTTGTGGTCAGAGCACCCACAAAACTCTGCCCACACCCTTCGTGTCTTCCCCACCTGTCTGTAATCAGTACTGATCACAGCTGCAGCCTAATAAATCAGCTGGGGGTGGATGAGTGCTGTCTCTAATTCCAGGATGTGTCTTGTTTGGCAGTGTGTCATGTCCAGCATGGTTCTCTCCACCAGTTTTTAAGCAGATGCTAAAAACCTCAACACTATCTTGCCTTATCAGGATCCTTCCACTTTTACCTTCAGCTTAAATAACACATGACTAACAACCCGATTGACTGTAGATAAACATACTGGCTTTCTACCTAAAAGTAACTTCTGTACCAAGAAAGGTATCTATGACCAGGCACAGTTAATAGTATCTAAGTTTTACTTTACAACATGCAAAATAAACAAGCAGAGTCCTTCATTACCTGGAAAGTGACACATAAGTTGAGAACTGTCCTTGAGCTTTAAGAGGAGTTATTTTAGTGTCTTTCTTAAAAATAAACAAACAGAACAGACAGAGCAACTAACAAAACATTCTATGCATCTGAACACTGTCCTCTGAAACTGAAGAGGCAGATACCAAACAAATCAATAAATATGATAAACTCCTCCTGAGCAGGCACGTACTTTCTGCTTAGTTTACAACTAAGGAAACTAAGGCATCAAGAATGAAATAAATTGCCTAAAATTGCATTGGAAGTTTGTATTTCTTGCTTTGATGTTATCTCAGATTGACACTTGTGTTCATTAACACAATGTTTCTCAAATGCCAACTGTAGCTTTACTATTCTGTAAAAAGGAGTTTGAAGAAAGTAGGTGTCTTTGAACTAGCTGTGCTAAATATTTGCCCTAGATTTTAGACATGCAACTCAAAACTAACATATTTGCCTCACCCTCTTTCTTCTCTCCCTTCCTTCTCCATTTACCTTCTTTTTTACACATCACAAGCTGTAAAAACACATTACTAAATAATCGTGCAAACTAAATCTGCATATGAGTGAAGACTCAAATTCTTCTCCTGAACCCAGGGTCCTTTCTAGAAAGAAAGGAGCAACTCTGGGGCAAGTCTGCTCTTGTATTAACTTTTTTCTCCCTGACCCGGCCTTCCACCAGTCACAGTCCTGCTCCCTCATCCCCACCACAGCCTCCTGCCCATTACTGCTCCCTCCCTCCCTGTCCCCTCCTGGCCTCCCACCCACTCCAAACAAGGAGAATGTATGGAGGAATGGGAGAAGCTGCAGCCATCCTTGGCCAGATCTTGGTTGCTGCCCTAGAGGTGACCCACAGATATTTTTTCAGGAGCACAGCCTTTACATTCTGATCTTTCAAAACAATACATACGGGCAATCTCTTTATCCTTTATTCTGTTTGAGAGCACCAGAAAATTCCATCATATCTTTTCTTGTACAACTAAAATTAATCCTATTCAGAACAGGAACCTTTACAGCATACAACAATGATCACTTTGAGTGCTTACCAGCCATTCTGTATTTCACTTTACCATATACTAAAATCATATTGTCTTTCTATCTCTACCATTCACTTGCTTTGTTTGGTTTCTTCTGTATGTCTGCCCCACTCCCAACTTCACATCATTTTTCATACTGCCCATTATACATGCAAGAGCTTTCCACTTTCCTGTAATGCAATTTTATTTATCACTTTTCCACCTCAAAACCCGCACTATTCTATTTTTATTTTCTTCCTCATGGGTCATGTGTGAAATACCTGATTACCTCAAGGCTGTACTCAAAGGCTTGATTATCTTTTATTCTTCATTTAATATAGTCTCACTAAAGGTAACTTGTAAAATGAAAGGCTTCTGAACTCAACCACTTTCTTTTATAAGCAGAGAATAATACAAACTTACAACGGCCCTTGAGGTCACTATCTACAATGAGACAAAGCTAAGCAAGTGATTTGTTCTAGAAACACATTCCAGAATATAATACTTAAGGATTAACTAAGATTTTAAAGCCTATGTACAGTATAGATACATATGGCTTATTTCCATCAAGTATTATAGGTGCTCAGAGTTACCAAATAAACATGAGGGACAGTCCACAGGAATAAGTTACTCTGCTTTTTCAAACTATTTGGAAAGTGATGCAACTCTCCTTCTGCTCCCACATGCAGGCTACTATCATGACCACTGTAAAAGCAAAGCCCAGGGATTTTGATAGGAAGATAGCTTGCTTATAAATGGATTAGAGTATAAACTTTGAAATACATTGCTGTATGCTTCCTCATTAAAAACACTTACAATTAAATATTTATTAAGTTTAGGCAAAACAGGCATCTGCTATTAGTGTGCAACCCCCATACATAGTCATAGTTTTCTCTCCTGAGGAGTTCCAAAAATAGGGTGTCACTGCACAATGCCCACACACACAACTCCTGCTGCCCTAAAAAAACTGCTCCCACAATCTCCAGGTCCACACATATCAGAGTTTTCTGCAAATCTGTCCCTTTCTCACACCAAATCACAAAGAAAAAATGTGAAATTTGTCATCTTCACAGCTTCCAAGGAGAGGCAGCTATATCTGATGCAGTTGCTGTCATGAAGCAATTTTGTATGAACCTGACTCCAGCTGTTCAGACAGCAGCAGAAAGCAGAGACCACTACTAAAATGTAGAGCAATAAGAGATCCACAAATATGAAATATGAGATTATGAATGCTCACAATTTTGCTGCTAGAAAGCATTAACTCGTACCAAAGTAAGGTATTTTGAGATTACACTTTACCATGAAGAACTCTCTGTAATATTTAGAATAGCTGACTTATTTTCCCCCCGGAAAACATCAGCTACTTGAATAATCCCAAGTACTACGCAGGCCAATCTCCAATACTGCCTGTGAGGACACTTGCAGTTCCTCATCTCCTTCCTATTTTACGACCCATCACTGCAGCCTGGCAGCTCCCCTGCCATGCTGCCACCCAGGTGATGCCACCGCCTCAATAACCCCTACCTTAAAATAACAGCAGAAAGAAAAATCAGTAAGTGCAAGCCAACTCCGGTAACTCCACTCAGGCACCTCGCACCTCCGCACCGCCCTTCCCTTCTCCGGTGAGAGCGGCGCCGGGTGGGCTCCGGGGCTGAAGGACACCTGCGTCCCACTGCGCCCCCGCGGTCACGGGCAGCTCGGCCATACACATGTATATAAACACACGTCTTATACATACATATATATGTTTATTTATATATATACATATATATATTTATATGTATATGTGTGTGTGTTGGCATACGCGCAACGGAGCCACGCAGCGGTGGGCGATCGCTTGAGCTGCCGGATCTGCCTTTGGGGAAGATGCACACAGACATCTCTGCCGTCCGCACACGCACACGTAGCTCCGCACATTCCCGTGAACGAGGCGCAGAAGTTGCTCGCAGAGGCGCCCCGAGGGCTGGCAGGTTTCCCGCCGAATAACGGGGGAGGCTGAAGGGGGTGAAGTTTCCTCCCTCCTCCTCCTCCTCCTCCTCTCCCCGAGTTGCGCCGCGGAGCCGGGCGGCCCTGGGCGGCGGAGACGCCGCCGGCAGCCCCGGACCAGGCCCGCTCCCGGCGCTGCCTTCCCCGCGCCGGCCTCCGCCTCCGCCCCGCCGGAGCGCCGGGACCCCGACGCGCGCCGGGGCCGGCCCCCGCCCTTACCGTTGCAGAACTGGAGCAGCGAGGAGGTGTCGTAGAGGCTGCTGTAGCTGGAGAAGCCGTCCTCCATCCTGCCGCTGCGCTCCCGGCGTCCCCTCGGCTGTCCCGGCGGCCGCCCGCTGCCTGCTCGCCCACACGCTGCGGAGCGGAGGCGGCTGGGGCCGCGGCGGCCTCGCTGCCTGCCTCACTCAGTTGCCATGGCAACCCATTCACTCCGCCGCGGCTGGGGCGGCGGCCGCTCCGCTCCGCTCCGCTCCGAGCGCGGGGGGGGCGCCGCGGGGCGGGCCGGGGCGGGCCGGGGCGGGGCGGCCGCGGGCACGGCGCCGAGCGGAGCGGCCCGGGAGGCGGGGGGACCCGGGGCGGGCGCGGAGCCGCGTCCCTCGGCCGGCTCGGCTGCTTCTCCTCGGCGGAGCCGCCGGCTCCGGGCCGCGGCTGAGAGAAGGACGAGCTGCCGAGTCCCTCTGCCTTGCCCGGGGCTCTGACGGCGAGGCCCGGCGAGAGCGGGTGTCCCCATCGGGCCGAGGCGGAGCAGAGACACTGCCCGGCCCTGCGGCGGGAGATGCCCGCCCATAACCCGGGGGTTAACCCGGGGTACCGCCATGGATGGGCTCGGTCAGGGCTGGGTGCGGGGCAGCGGCTTTGCCGTGCCGGGGAGCCCCAGGACACAGCCCCAGCATCCCTCCCTGCTGCCTCAGCCCGGCTCCTCTCGTCTCCCGCCGCAGCCACAGCCTGCCTGTAACTGCACCTTGTGCCCACCGCTGATTCCAGCGGCGATTCTCCTGGCTACAGGACGGAGCTGTCACGATAACATTGTAGTTGATACTCTCTTACAAAACCAAAAAGAATTATACGCACTGTAATTCCTTGTGCCATTTCATACCGTTTAAACTATGTAGTTCGAAGAGTGATACACTTTTCCAATACAGGATATTAAAATAGCTTTAACTGTTTAACATGTTTTTGTCTAGGTGTATTCATAATGTCCATTTGTGGTGAGGTGAAGGTGGTGGTCCAAAACTGGTGACCAGTAAAATTGTAAAATTATTTGAGACATTTTGGGCTTCAATTTCTGTTCTAAGGAATGTTGAAGTGTCCAGTGTCTGAAAGCCATTTTTAGTTCAAGCTCCTCAAGGGACACAAGGGAAATAGTTCATTGCACATCTATAGCACCTTTCAGCTTGAAAAATGCCAAAGCACTCGACACATCCTGCCTTCAGTCCCTAGTCCTTCCAGGAGCTTTTTGCAGGGCAGTTCCACCATGTGGATCCACTTACAGGCGTGGGTTTGGTATATGTGAGTCTTTCCACCAACCACTAAACCATGGCAGTGCTAACACAAAAGTATGCTATAAAATTAGGCAGAGATATCAGTTCCATGTTAAAGCAGAGTGAAAAGTGCTCCCTCCTGATTTGCCAGTGCCAATACTGGTAGAGTTGAAGTCATCTCCAGCACAAGCACTTGACCAGACTGATGTGCTTAAATTGTATCAGACAAAACCAACTGCATTTTATAGCTGTGGGCTGTAAAAAACAGAAAATTGTGGTAGTTTGGTGTTATATTAAAAAAAAAAAAAAAAAAAAAAACAACAAAAAAACCAGAGATTTAAAAAATTAAAAATTTTCTTCAAAAATACAAAACCATATAGGTATTCTTAGTGTTTTAAATGAGTCATTATTTGTTCTCATCTTTAAAATTAAAACAGAGTCCTTAGGTTTTCTCATGACCTTTTCATTCATAAGCCATCAAACCTTTCAAAGATGCTACATTATTCTAAAACATTTTACACACAGAGAAAGACATATGGGATTTTTGGCAGACAAGTTGCAACAATAGAAAAGTGAAGCTCATTTTCAGTAAAAATTCTGATTAAGAATTTCCTTAATTTTAAAACATTATTGCCATCATTTGGTTATTATTTTTGAGGTTGAAAAGTGTTTTAATGTGCTTATTTTCCACCATCTTGAGACAAGAGGTGTACTCACCATAAGATGTCAATGTTACTTTAACCTTTACCTCCTTCTGATGTGTAAGTTTTGGAAAACAAAAATATTTAACCTATGCTATCTAAAAGTATTATGTTTCTAGTAAAAACTGTGTTGTCAGAGAGATTGCTACAAAGATAAGAGAAGGTAATGCCCAGTAACTTTTATGAGATTTGTCAAAGTAGGAGAAAGGCCAGACAGAGGCAATGCAGCTCCATTTCAGAGAGTAGAAATTAAAAGTCACTTAGAAACTTAAATCTAATCTCTTCTTAGAGAGAGATGCAGCATGTAAAACCTTGCAATGGATTTCCCTCTGAAATTAACAGTGATGGTGTCTGTGAAGCCTTTCAGCTCAGCGTGCCGCAAATCAGCTCAGAGATGTGACAGAAAATGGTCTCAGCTCCAATCTCCAGATGCTGTTATGATTCCATTATACTCTAAGAGCAAGGGTTAGAAGAGGGAAACACTTTCATAATTTAATGATTTTGAGACCTGTAACAATCTCATTATACTAAACTGCACCACAAGGCACGAAATGAAAAAGAAATTCTGTCTGGCTGTGGGAACAATGGCACAATGGATTGGAAGAATGCACTGATGTGTCTCTGGGAATTCTTCTGCTATGGTGAAACAACAAAAAACTTCTAGTTGTCCATTTTTCAGTATAGTGTGGCCTTCATATTTTGTACATTTTAAAGCCAGTTATTTTGGTAAGTGTGAAACCATAAAGGTGGGAATGTGGCATCCTGAGCAGTACAGTGGGGCTGGTATATCAGGAAAGGATTTGTTGCTGTACACTTGTCAGAAACTCTATGATGTTACATTTTTGAAAGCTGTATTTTATACCTAATGATTTAACTTTTGTTCATCTTGAGTAGTATAATGCAAATAACTATTAGCTAAGTGAGAATAAAAGAGCTTTCACCCATCCCTCAATGAATTTTCAGGAGTTAATATGCTCCAATATTAGGACAAAGAAGACTTGCTTTCACTTCCTGTTAATATGCTGTAGTCAAATATCACCGAATCACAGAATATTCTGAGTTTGAAGGGGTTCACAAGGATCTGCTGAAGTCCAACTCCTGAAAATTTTGATATTCCATTTACCTCTTCCTGAAAACAGGATCAGGCTGCTTTAACCATGTAGTGGTAGCCTGGACAGCCTGCCCTCCACAGCTGCCCCCCGGGTGTGTGCTGAATGCCACTGCTGCCAGCAGCCTGCGGGGGGAGAGGTGATGGCACTGGCTGTGGGTAGGACGCTGGGATTTGGCTGTCAGTGGCAAAGCCTGCTGTGCAGAGCTGCTGATGAGCCCTTCTGTGCAGGTTTTACAGGAGGTGGAGGCTCAGCTCACCACAGACGCTGGAGGGCTCTTCTTTCAGGTCAGTGCAAAGCCTGTCTGCTGAACAGATCAGGGAAGCTTGGATGGCTGCTGTGCACACTGAGTGTACCCTGCAACTAGAGAAATCTTCATCAGGCAAAAGCATCTAGCACCATCAGCAAATGTGCTGGTTTTGCTACAATTTATCAGTGGATATAATTATAGCATCTATTTTACCATGACTAACTTTTGAAGAACCCCTCAAGCTCTTTAGCAGTCATTTGATAGGTCACATTTACTGCAGCATGATCAAAGGGAGCTAAGCTCATTTCTGTAGCTCACTGTGTTTCCATTTAACATGCAAAAGTCCATTTCACCATTCACAGTCTTACTTAATGCAGCAGTTGGTCTCTGCTTGAGCCTGGAAGCTTTTAAATTATATGCTTGTTCAAGGTTTGCTTTTCCTCTGTGAGTCAGAAGTTTCATCTATTAAAAAGCTGAAGCACTGCAACACTTGGTGCCTGGGCCCAGACTGCAATCCAAAACACAAGGTACCATGTGTGTGCTTCTCCCTGAATCATCTCACTCAGAAGAAATGGGCACCTTTTCCAGCTGTTCATCCCCAGCACTGAGAGTCAGATGGTCTGAAAGCTGGCATCACAGCACAGGCACAGTGCCCTGCCCCTGCACTGGAGACACAGAGCTTTGACAGAAGCTGGGGCCAGGGCTGAGCAGCACAATGCCCAGCAGCAGCAGCAGCAGGAGCAGGAGCAAGCTGCACACAGCAGGAGCCCTGGAGAAGGAAGAGCCAATGCCTGGTTTAGGAACTAGCAGGATGAGACCAGCACTTAGAGAGAAGCTGTGGGGTTAAGTTTTGGATTTAGCTTCCTGAAATCTGATTAAATCCTGATTTATACTGTTTTGGTTTTTTTTTTTTATTTTTTATTTGTTTTCCCTTTCTATTCAGAAAGCAGCAGGAATGTTTGGGTTTTTTAAGAGAATTTCATGCAGTGAATATATTGTCTTCATGTTGCAGAAGTGGCTTTTTCTCATTGCTAAGACTATCTCCAGGTACTGGCTGTCAGGATCTCATCACAGGCTCAAATAAGGATTTCCTCTCCCAGTGTGGTAGGAAAGGAAGAAGTGCCTTGCTGCCCAGTCTCCTTTGTGAGAACACTTCAACCACTGGAATAATCATTCATTCTAAATAGCAGGACTCCAATGTTTCAGCCACAGCAGGGAGCTTCATGAATGTCACTACAAAGCAGACTTCATGCATGTGGGAAAGATGGGGTATAAGAGGAGGATCACCATTATACCAGCACAGTCTGAGTGCATTAAAAATACAGTACAGCAACTGTGGGATGAAACCATCAAAGCTATGCAGGTTTAACAATCCAAATGAAAATATGTTGCAATATTTCTCTATATATCATGTTGTTTTGAACTACATATATTGGAATTATGGAAGTTTCCCTATAATTAATAAGAATAGTCTTAATCATATTGCCCCAGAAAAAATATTCTTTTGCAGATTGGTTAATTTGTAAATACAAAGAGAATACTTTGAAGATGAAAAGAATAATGCTTTCCACATCTATGACTTCCTATTCAAAGAGGGGAGGCTGCTCAGCAAACACTGATGCTTTCAGATTTGCACCACCTTTTTGAAATAAATGTTGGCTTTATTTGCTTGTTTGGAAAATGGGAAGAAAAACATGACACAGCCAAGGTCATGCTGGGAAGTCTGTGACAGAATCAAGCCAAAATAACTACCAGTTATTGCACCAACTGCAATATGAGTCTACTGAGAATTTCCTGCCTGTAAACACTGAAGATACTACTTGTACAGTTTGTTATGAAATGTTTTCAAGCACAGTGCCTGTGGTAGAAATACTCTTATTTTTGCAAGGCCCCCTAACACATTGGGTTCAATGCACATCAATGTATGTAATGGCCAAGTGCAGCCTTACTACATCCACAGCTGTGACATTGAGATTTGAAACTGATGAGAAGCAAAATGTACTACAGATACACAGGAATGCAGCCCCTGTTCCATATTCCATTGCAATCTGCAGATGGGAACAGCACTTCTGAGATATTAATACTCTGTGAGATTGATGTGAAGAGGCACAGTGATGGATGGCATCACACAAAATGATCCGCCCTTCAAAATTACTCCTTAGAAGTTTTCAGTTATAACTCAGTTCTGCAACCCTATTTTTGGTGGCTGCAGCCCCCAACAGAGGCTGAAAGCTTCTGCTAGCAGATCTCTATGAGATCTATGTACCCAGGGGCACAAATCCTGCCTCCAGTGAGAGGGGCATTTCTGGTTCCAGCTACAATAGCTTTGGCACAGGTTCACTGGTTCTCCATTCAGGGCACAGGAGGATCATCCCTACAGGTCTGTGTCACTTCCCAGGGGGAATTCCCTCCCAGCAGAAGGATCTTTCCTGCACCCACTGGAACCTCAGGGAGCCCCCAGAATGTAGGTATGGGGAAATGCTTTTAGCAAGGATGAAAAAGTGATGCTTCTGTGTGGCTTGCAGCACACCGACACCCTTCTGCCCATGGCTGAGATGAGTAGTTTTGTTTTAATTTCTATGCTATGAATATAAAGATGTTACTGTGACAGTATATATTCCAGAGATCTATTTTATGCATATATTTAAATAATATTTTGTTAAAATTTAATGTCTGAGTTATATTATACAAAGCCACACTTACATAAATCTGTGCCTTCTGAATTATATTAGAGAAGAATGAGACTAGAGTAAGCTATAGTATCGACATATTTCTTTAAAATTATATTTAAATAACAGCATAGCAAGTTGCTAATTTAAGGTGTACACAAAAATTGCCACTTTTTAACAAAGTGGTTCTACAGTACCCATTCTGTTCACCCTTTAGAAGGAGCATTTTAACTGGACTGTAACAATTGACATGAACATGTAAAACCCAGGCTTACAAAACAGGATATTTCTCCAAAGGACACATCAGCTACACTGTGAGAAAGAAATCTCTCTCTTCTGCAAACAGGTACCCACAGTGCCCATGATGAGAGGGAAGGATCTCAGCACTCTATTTTATATTCCCTGGTCAGTATGATGCTGGTTTAAACCTGTGCTTTACCAGAACTGATATTCCAAATTTCCCAATTTCCCATGTCACTGTTTCATTGGTTTTGGGATCCAGCACAATCAAGGGCATCCTGTGGGAACTGATGTGTACCAGGATAATTTATTGTCAGCCATGTAGATAACAAAGCACACATAAAAATGCATGGGTAAGACAAAGCACCATGTTGGTTCAATATATTAATGTTAGAAGGGGCTAGACAATCTCATTTACTGCACTTTCTACATTTGCAGTTATGTTACTGGAAATTTGCCCAGATATGGAAAATGAATGATGGCAAATGTCTTCTGAGAGATAGCTGGAAAAAATAATGTATTTCTTCTAGTAATTTCATATGTCATGCTTGCTTTTAGTGAGCGATTTATTGGAAAAACTGATTTGTGCTATTAAACAAGTATTAGGAAATGACTGCAGAGAGTTTACCTGTAATTTTAACTCCTGTCATCACATAAGCCCATTTACCACTTCAACTAACAACTTCAAGTTTTACTTATCCATCCCCCAGTATCTTTCACCAAATAGAATATTAATTATGCTGAAAGAGGTAGGGAAGAAAGAAGACAGTATTTCATTTGTATGGTGTGGGTTATTTCTGCAGGGGACCATACCAGCTCCACAGATTCAAACTCATTGAATTTCCATGAGCTTTCCTTGAGTGGGTGGAGGAACAGGAGAGTGGATTGCAGTGTGACCTACAAGGACTAAGCAGGAATTCCAATCCACTACACTTGCAGATTCCTTTGATATCTTACAGAACCCAGGACCACCTACAATGAGACCTTCATCCCTCCACTGCTTTTGCTGCCTCAGTTTATTTCTGCTTTTCCAGGTCAAGATCCCAAAACACAACCTGGGGATGGAAGGAAACAGTTAAACCATCAGCTTATCTAAGCTTGGCTGGCTGGAGAAACAAGCAATAGGAAATAATCCTTTCGTACAGTCTTCAAGATTACTTTACACTGATTTCCAGCATGGGCTGTAGCTTTTATTTTTGTGGGTAACTACAGTTCTGAATTAAAATTTTTATTTACTTTGGAACAGAATTTGCCTTGGAAGAAATTTTTGTTTTGTTCTGGTCTGTGCAATCACCCAAGGCCCAGAATGTGATCAAAGCAATTCTGTATTAAATATGTTTATTCAAAGCAATTTCTTTCTGCAGGTTCATAGCAAGTGCATCCAGAAATTTAGATAAATTTCACTTTTGAACTCCTTTGAACATATAAAATGTAAGCAATAAAATGCAAGAAAGGAAGTGGTTGAACCAAAGTAACCTTCACTGAATTGCCCAGAACATAAATAGGCATGAGGGTTTACATGGCAGGATCAGGTCCATACATTAATAAAATATTTGGCTTTGGTGAAAGAATTCTGGTTGTTCTTAAAACACCTCTGCCAGCCAGTGCAAGGTGTAGGATTACTAATCCTCCTCAGGGTAAGCCATGCGTGGCATTCTTCTCTTTGGTGGTGGCATTCAAAAGAGTCCTGGAGGAGGAAAAAGTAATAGGGGCAATAATGGCAGTGTCTGAATGAAGCCCTGAGAGCCAGCCCAGCCCTGCTGCCTGGCTGCCAGCCATCCAAGATGAAGAACAATCGTACATTTGTCTCAGATACCAAGTTACCTAATTTTCAAAACGTTTCCTGATGCAGCTCTTTAATTCTTAAGTATTTCACCACCTGACATTTCTCTCTCAAGCTTTCAAAGAAGCAAGAGAAAACCAGAGCTACAGATAACTAAAGAAGAAAAACTAAAATGATTTTGTCATTAGTAGTCATAATTTAAGGAAAAAAGGGACAAGAAGACAAGTTCTTTTCAAGTTTTCAATGTCGGATAACCCCTCATTGTCCCACTCACTTTCTGTGAGGATAAATGCTAGGATAAATAATAGAGCAAATCTCAAAAGAAAAATATGTATTGTGGGCCATAAATTACAAAGCAGATGCAGCCATGAACAAGAGAATTAGGAACATAAAACCCCTGCAGTGTACAGGGGCTGGTGAAGGGCTGGGAGTTGCCAAGGGACAGTTTGTGACCACCGTGCAGTCCAAGCTAAGATCTTACCCCAAACATCAGCCTACAGCCCTGTTATGCAGGGGTCTGCCACCTTTTCCTTTGCATTCTTCCTCTTAAACAGCTCTTTTTTTCTTTTTTTTGTCTTTTTTTTTTTTTCCATATCAGTAGCTGTTTAATGAATGTTTTTGCCATAACCAGCTTATGGTATATTTTATAGATGTCTGAGAAATCTTGCACTGAAGAATTTTGCATCTTCTGCCCACACTATCCCTTCAAAGATTCCCATATTAAAGTGAATCAGTTTCCCTAAACTAAGGGATAAGTAGAGTAGGTCAAGGGCCAGCTCTTCTTGTGTAACCTCGCAGAGCACCATCAGCTTGTTTTCATTCTGAAATTCTTGTTTTCATTCCTTTTTATTTATTAGAAAAAGTGTTACATAGCTTTGTGGCACTCTACACAGAAATAAATACAAATAACCTAGCTGCTAAATGCTCATCAGAGACTCCATTCAACTAAACAGTCCTTTGGCAAAGTCAGAACTCTGGGTCCAGATTTTTCAGATTTAAACATCCTTAATATCTTCTTGTTCTTTCATCATGTCTTTTATTTCAAGATATCAACAGATATATTTTTATTCAGCACTCATTTCAGCAGGGGGAAAAGAGTTTTGCAATATTGATGCAATTTATTTTTATGTGACCAATTAAGAAAATAAAGACATTTCAAAGAAGTTGATGTCATTCATTTCAGAAAAGTAAGATGTTTCGCAGAAACCCCACATAAGACTGTGGCAAAGGACTTTTTTCCAACTTCACAAATGACATTAAATGCCATTTTATGACCATCCAAGAGTAAGGAGTAAATAATACTTTATGCTGGAAAAGAATACATGTGACTCATGATTTACAGCTGTTATAGATGTGAACTTGTGGAAAATGATGCAATTAAAGGCCAGAGGCAGAGCAAAATATCTATTCAGCTCTGCTGAGCAGATCAGAACTGCTGAAGGACTGGAGAAAAAAATGTCATTTTCTCTTTTGCTCATGTCCTCCATAAGCTACATTCTGCTTGGAGTCACTTCATATTCAAGCAGTACAGTAGGGAGAATCTTTATATGATTTAGCATTTTTTATGTTTTCCATTTGTCTGATGAAGAGTGCTTGCTCTGTCATTCATTCACCATTTCCTTCCATGTGAAATTAGGAAATATGGCACATGAAATCTGAAACCCAGGTTTTTTCCATCTCTGCATGTTTTCCCTTGGAGCTCAGAAACTCAAGTTCTGCCAGTGTAGAGGAAGGAGAGGAAATGTAGCAATAAAGTTCCTGGCTTCATCACAAACCCCTTTCTGACCTGACCAGGGGAAAGTGTGTGGAAAGGGATTGAACTATCCAGGACACAGATGAATGGCAGAAGTATGTTCATGTGAAATCAGAAAGAAAAACCTGCAAAATAAGATCTAAGCAGGGACAGTGAGGCTACAAGGTGTCATGATACAAATGCACAGGAGGAAGGCCAGGAGAGTGCTGGTTCAGTACTCAGGGTGCAGCTAATGACAGATGATGTGAGCAATGTACAAGTGATTGATGACTTTTTTGTATCTGTCTTCACTAAAACTGTATTTCAACAAACAGTAAGACAATCCTATTGCTGATAAATGTAGCTACACCTTCCTTGCTTCATTCCACTCCCTCTTCCTCACTGTTTTCCTTTATCCCTCAGTCACAGTGATTTGTAAGGGTGTGCAGAGATCTGGATGGGGAACTGCTCCAGCTGAAAATTAATCCAACAAATAGGTGGTAGTTACTGAGATCAATTAGTTCTGCAGTTTGATCCCTCTCTTAGCTCTACCACAATCAGTGTTTTATTTTAAATTACCTAGATGCATTAACTTCATCCTATGATGCTTAAAGGGCAGACTGATTAAGTTTTTGAGTGACTGGATGTTTAATGTGTCAGAGGATCAGAAGTAGGAAAGCATGGGACATGTAGTTTAAATGGGGAAAAAAAGAATAATAGATTATTGATCAGTTGATTAAATTAATTTCTGCTCCTAAGTTTAGGATTTTTTAGACATACATGTTATGAGTGCTTATGTAATAAAAGGGAAGTGGGTAGCATTTAATTTTCATTGTAAGAACAAGTCTGTCAAACCAGCTTAGCTCTTCCCATGCCTGTATTGTGCTGTGGAAAGGGAATTGGTATCATATAACTCAACTTCCATAAGGCTTTCTGCACACTCATGACAAATCCTCTGACCTTAGAGGATCAAGATCAGGAGCTTGATCTTCTAGAAGCAAATGAGGAAACACAGCCTTGCTGGCCCCACTACACCTGTTCAAACAGGTGTAGTGTACCTAAGACTGTTGAGGTAACCATACCTAAATAGAGGCACAAAATGGAAATAGGTATGACATGTGATTCTGCATGTCTTCCACCTTCTTCCCACTACAATCCACTTTTTCATTAGTGACTGGAAAAGGAAGCAGGAGATGTACTCAGTAAATGTGCTGGTTGCAGCTTGGGAGCTCTGCTGTTTTTTTCACATGAGGTTCACAAGTAATTGATTGGTACGCCTCAAAAAATACCAATTTACTTTAAAAAAATAATCTCAGTTGCTATGTAACTGGAATATAAATTACAATATTGTTCCATTGGTTTTTCTGTGTCCTGAGAAGATAAATTTTTCCCCATTTAAGTAATTGGTAATATATTCCTACCACCTCCAATAGCAGGTGGTGAAGAAAGCAGTTTAGTTTACATCAGACCAGAAAATAAAGTTTATATACCAAAGAACAAGTCACTTTACTGAGTATTCATGTGTAGTGCTACTATTCTGGGGTCTAGAGATGGAGAATCAGCCTTTCTTCTCTGAGTCACTGGTGTGTGTCAGGTCAGGTCAACAAGAAGCAACCACAGTCCACTGGTGCTTGTTATAAAATGAGATAATGACTCTTTCATTCTTGTATGGGTATAAAGCAGAGTCAAAACTTGGCCAAAAAATCACTATCACAGTTGCAACAGTGAAATGCCAAAAGCCTGAAGTGTCGTCAATATCTGCTTTCCTAACAGTACATGGGATGCCTGGGATTTCATTTTTCTACTCGGTTCCCTTTTTTGGATCCACTCCTTTAATGCTCCTATGGACAAGATGATGAACTGTAAAGGCAATTCACACTGACTGAAGAATTTGTTTTCAGCTAAAAGCCACTATTTGCTGCTTAGCAGGCAAACACAAACACCTATAGAAAGAAGAGCTGTCATGGCATTTGAAGCTTCTGAGCATCTGTAATCAGCACATCTGAAAATATTTGAAAGTGAGTTTAGCCTATATATGTCTTCATATCACAAAGTACTGCTAGGGACAGAATTGGATGTTGGATGTGTTTGTATTACTCCCTTGAATGAAATGAAAGGTATTTATGCATCTCTTTTGTCTGCATTTACACACACCTACACATAAAGGCATTCTGTCCTCCCTTTCCCTTAAAAAGAGTGATGATCTAATATGATTTATATCTTAGTGGCACAATCTCCTAAACAGGCACTGAAAATATCATTTACCTCGAAGGCTAGACTGTCTAATTCCTCTACTTGCCCTTTGCAGTACTAACAGAGGTTGTTTCTATAAGATTAATTTAGCTTTTGCATTATCTAAGACACATCTTTAAAACAAATATATTAATCTTTTATATACTTCTGAACCTAAACCACAAAGTTTAAAATTATATCTTCACACTTTAAAAAACTCAGGTTCTGCTTGGGTATAGTAGCGTGACATTTGAGAAAGCTGTGGCATTTGGATCTGTGTCCAACAGAGGGAGGTGTTCAGAAACACGGCTCTGGTCCAAACTCTTTCTAAGAGTAAGGAATTCAGCAGAAGGGGAGAGGAGGACACGGGCAGAAGCATGTGAGCAATACATGCTTTACTACTGCAGTTCAATTCCTTTAGCTGCTCTCTGAGAACTTGGGTGTGGGGTCACTGCTGCTTGCAGATTCAGACCTGCTCAGAAGATTTAAAATCAGAGGATTTTTAGATCAGACAGGTGACAATATCACCTCTGTTTTGAAAGGGAACTATGAAGCTCTTAAAAAGAAAAAGCACCACTTATTTCATATCAACCTCTTGATGTGAGATAAACTCAAGCAGAGGTCCAGCCTGGCAGGCACTTTGGGCTCAGTAAAAACCTGAGGTTACTTGGCTGTGCTTTCCTCACATGCTGTCTCTATGGCAATGGGAAAATATTGTGAGGTATAGGAATGAAGGGAATATGACTCAGAGAGTACAGAAAAAGGAACATTCAGAAACCTAATTCCCAATAGGCACAGAGTACACTTTTCAAAATACACACAAATCAAAGAGAATCTGCCTCTGCTTTGCCCCAGTGTTTTTACTGGAGAATGCAATCAATAAATAAGGAGCTGTAGTGTTGCGTGTTTTCACTCCCTCTGTTATCAGAGGGAAACAGAAGCTGGTGGTGAAGGAAGCAGCAGGACTGTGCTCTGCTCCTTTGAGTCGTGCAGCATTCTCCACAGGGCTGCCATGTGGCTGCAAGTGTGTTTAGCAGTAAGGGACAGGTCTGGACAGACTCCCCCAAGTCAGTGTGGTACTTCCATGGCCTTTCCAAGTGGAAACTTGTGAGACCACAGAGGCCACAGGAAGCTCCTGTGTGAAGTCCCCTGTCTCACTGACCTGGGTCCCACCAAAATGGGATTTGTCCCAAACAAAAAGGCAGCAGCCCAAGGGAAGAGTCATCCTGCAGGGAGACATCCCTACAGAGCATTGCACATTGCATGAGCAAGAACTCCCAGGCTAACCCAGACCTGTGCTCTGACTGGCCCAGCACCAGATGGGCTTCAGCTTGCCACACAACAGCCATTTATAAATAGCTTTCCTCCCCAGTTTTCACCTTTAGATATTTAGTCCCAGGAAACATTTAAAAAACCCCAAACATATATATATATATAAAGAGAGAGAGAGAGAGAGAGAGAGAGAGAGAGAGAGAGATGTGTGTATATATATAGATATAGATATACAGATATATAGATATAGATATAGATATAGATATAGATATAGATATAGATATAGATATAGATATACACACACACACACACACACATATATATATATATATATATACATGAGGCAAACTCAAGCGGATATATTCATATACATTTTTTTCCCTTGCTTAAAAATATCTTCTACCTCTTGCAGCTTATGATGATTTTGCAGGCCTGTATTAGCACTAGTCATTCTCTGAATCATTTATGATTTTGGCCTCAGTAGCACTCTGACATAGTTAGTCCCACAGGTCAGTTATGCATTGTGCAAAAGCCTGTCTTTTAATCAAATTTATATACTTAGTTTAATGACACTTTATCCTTGAACTCCAAGAAGATCAGATTAAATGCTCTCTCTATAGCATTCAATTTTTTCCTACATCTGTCTTAAGCTTCCCTTCCAGCTTAACTCAACTCCCTCAATCATTTCTACCCTGAAGGAGGTGAGAGCTTCCTTCCTTCTGGGACCTGTGGAATTTTGGGACTGTCCCTGAGCTTCCCCTCCTGACCTGCAAGCTGCTGCTTCTCCCTGAGAAGTGCAGTGAGCTGCTGCAGTCCTGGGCACCCTCTGATCCTGCTGCCCTGAGTTTCACTGGGGGAGGTACAAGGGACCCTGAGGCACCAACATGATTATCCTGTATTCCCTCACTTTAAAAGTGCTGGCCACCAGTATTGTTGCCCAGCAACATGAAACTGTGTGTCACTGCTGGCTTCATTAAACTTTAAAAATATTTTTCCTTGCCAAGTCAAATGAATAATTGACAATGATTTCACTGTATATTTAGCATGTCCATTCAAATTCCAGTATGGAGGTAAAACAGTTTCATATACCTAGAATTAAGAAAAAATGACTAATACTGGCTGTAAAATAAGATGCATGGC
This sequence comes from Melospiza georgiana, assembly GCF_028018845.1. Lineage (NCBI taxonomy): Eukaryota > Metazoa > Chordata > Aves > Passeriformes > Passerellidae > Melospiza > Melospiza georgiana. Next base: position 51,993,656 of record NC_080435.1, on the reverse strand, counting down.
TGAAAAATACTTGCACTTACAAAGCAATCTGTATATTGCTCAAAGCTGCTGTATCAAATAAATGTCCAAACCCTGTAATTATTTCTTTACTGAACACACTGTGCCTTCCTTTTATGCGAAGATTATTAAATCTTACTTTATGCTTTCTCTCTAGAAACGACTGCAACAACTAACCTTTTAACTACTTTATTATACTATTTATTTGCTGTACTATGCCTATATTTGCTACTATAGGCAATTGAACACATTAAAAAAGCATAAATAGAGAAGAACAGATTTCAACACTGATATTTTCTGGTTGAGTAATAGTGCCTGGGGTTATTCAAAGAGAATGGGTTGTAAAACTCAAGTGTACTTTCTGTCATCTGCCTGATGGATTGCTTGTTACTCACCTCCAGCAGTCCAGCTAAAATAAATTGCTGCAACCCTTATCAGTAGTTTCTTTTCTATTATATGTGAGAAGTCCCGATTTTATCTAATTGGTGGCATTACCAGAACATTTTTCTGCAAATGTAGAGGCTTCCTGGTAAATGCAATTGCTGCTTTAACCCATGAGAGGTGCAGTTAAATGTGTGTCTGTGAGCAGAATGGAGAGGACCTAAGCTGGGAGCTTTGGAGATCTCCAAGCTAAATGACTGCCAAAATAAACATGACTGGAGATAGAGGGATTAATCCTGTAATCCTCACTTAAGCAAAATTCCTGCTATCTTCAGTGAGGTTCTCACTGGGGAGCAGCTGTAAAAATTGGCCTAAATGAAGCAGAAATGAGAAAGGCCAAATTCTGCCTCTGGGTGTGAGCGTGTGACTTCAGCAAAACCTGAAGTGTGACACCCTGGGTCTGGGATAATCAGCACAAAAATTCTCACCAAGCTCTATAGTACCAAGACTTTCCTTGGTATAGATATGAGGCACATCCATAACCCCACAGGGAAATGTTTTTATCCAAGGTTCAATAAAAAGTGAGAATACAAGTACAAACTAACATTCAGAAAGGAAATGTTAATTTTATTAAAAACTATCTTACATTTTAACCAATCCTAGGCCTGTTTAGAGCATTTCTCTTCACTGAACTCAGAATTATTGCCCCCATTTTCTATCTGGGGTGGAAAAACAACATGCAAAGTTAAGTGATTTTCCACAGACCACACAGCAAGTGATTAGTATCATGGGGATGAATTAATCTTGGGTGTAAATCCATAAAGATTAATGGAGCTCTAACAGGGATTAATTTGGCCCATCATCTCCAAGGATAGCAAAACCAATTAGATGATGTCATTAATCTTCTGGTTTGTAAAGGACTGTTTCTTAAGCAATACTGAAAGAAAGGCAATAAAACAGGAATGTCCAAAGGATCCACTGCAGCAGATGAATTGGTTGTTCCTTGGCAGAGGATTCCCAGCAGGAGCCTCAGACAGTGACAGCAGCCTCGAGGCGCCCTCAGGCTCCATCCCAGCTGAGGTGCTCTGGGGCAATCATTTATTTGAGGGTTGGAGAGCCAGCCCAGGCTGCAGTCACTGATTAGGTTCATGTCTTTTCTTAGGGCATGACTTCCACACAACTGATTTGGAGTAAAATATATTTATTATGGCCCTGGGAGCCCCAAATCTTTGGAAAATACCAAGTGCTTAACGTCCCATGGAAAGTAGCACTCAAAAGATTCATAAATGTTAAAGCTTCCACTTTTGAGCTGACATAATGTGAACTGTCCCATTAGAAAGAAGCCAGTAAGAAGAAATCAATCCAAAATCTGTATAACTGACTTGTTCTGAGATTTGGGGGAAAAAAATTCTTCTCATTCACTGGTTGTGACAATACACATTTTCTCATCTTAAATAATGAAGATGTTACTGATGCTTGCAAAAGGGTCAAAACGGGCCCACAGCAGAGTAGGATCTTTCTTCAATTGGCCTCAGAAATTTTATTTTAAAAGGAAGATAAACAAAAATGGTTTTGTTAAGGGGTAATGACCAGCTATAAAAAATGCACAAAGCAGTGATGAACAGAACAACAAAAACCACATCTTCTAGACCATGGTTGATGGAATTTATGGAAAAAGATCATCTGTGACATTGGCAAGGTCTAGCATGAGGACATTGAATAGGACATAGTGAATTTGTGCCTGAAAGTTGTGTGCATTACCTAATAGGCCTGGTAAAAATGTTCCACTGGAGTGCTGAAAGCAAAACTTGGCAAGAGTGAGGTCATTAAAACCCTACTGCAAAGAGGCCTTCATTCAAAATATAATAATATGTATCAGGTTTTTCATTATTATTATGAGAAAGAATATCCAAGCTGTAATAGGGGTCTTCCCATCAATAGTTCTGCCTGAGTAAGTGTTTAATGGCAGAGATTTCTTAATCAGTGAAATGACTTAACACTCCTTTCATGGGGATGTTCTTGGACAGAATAAAACCTCTTTCCTCATTTTCTATACTGTAGGAGTTCAAATGAGGTGATTTGAACTGATGAGTTCAAATGTGCTCGGGCTGATAGCTCGGGCAGCTCCACTCCAGAGGGATGATGCTGTGGCATTCCCTTGCTCCAGGGAACAGAGCAGGGCTGGGAGGGACAGGGATTGCCAGTTTTGACCCTTTTTTCCCCTGGCACCGTGGAACAGGAGCAGATATTGGAGGGACAGGGATTCCCACCTTCCCTGGGCACTGTGGTACAGGAGCAGGGCTGGAGGGACAGGGATTTTCAGCTTCCTCCCCATCCTGCTCACCCCCAGCACTTCTCAGCAATGAAATGACACACTGCTGCATCTACGTATGAGCAAAGAACACTGGAAAAAGACACAACACAAGCACCTAATGAGATTATGAAAGAGACCTGAATTTTGGCAGGGAGACTTGAGTAGGGAAGATGGAGGGGGGACGATAATGTTTGATAATGTTTCTGAGTTAGTGCTGATGATGTGATTACACTTAGGAGTTGGTACTGCTAAGTACTGGTGCACATAAGCCTAGAAAGTGTGATGTGGAGAATTTAATCAGCCAAAAAGAGTAAATAAATATACCAGGCAATGTTTCTACATGGTGTCATCTATGTTTCAGAAGTGTAATGAAAACAACAGGAAATGTGCTTCAGAAAAAGGTGTCAACTTGGGCCCATAATATATATATATATATCGATAAAGAATGCCCATTTTAATATCTTCCTTTGACAGATGGATCTAAAGAACTATTCTGAGAAATGCTTCAACACAAGACTGGGTCTCCAAAACACTTTTCAGACTATAAAATGAAAATATTTCTGTTTCTTTTTTTCCCCCAACAATTATATATTCCTCTAATAGTCAGTGACTATTAGAGGAAGAAATAATAAAAAATATTGTTTTCATAAGTAGCCATTATATTTAACATTTTAATTTCTAGGCAGAAAGAAAATTGTGTATGTAGACAGTTGTATTTTGGTAGACTAGCTAGCTTAATCCTGATTTTCTTTTATTTTAGGCCAGCTGTTTCACTTGTGATTAGGGAAAATGGGTAATGATCACACCACCATTTATCCAAGCTTTCTAAAGTGCAAATTTGCCTACAGCACAAATACACCTGCGGTGCTATAAGCACAAGACCATGTAAAGCCAGTCAGTAAATGTAAAACTGTGCAAAACCAGTGCAAAGTGCAGTAAATATAAACTTGATCATGCTCTCAGTTCTGGCCAAGGTAGGAGCTGGATACTGATACCTTATCTTATCTTCTGCAGCTAATGTTTGTGGTAGAAACAATATAGCAACAAACACTGCATGACAAATATTAGCTTTATGCAAATAAACTTCTATTAAAAACCCTATTTGTTGACCAGGGGAAAAAAATCAATACTTTAATGATGCAATGAGCACCACAGTAAAAATACCTGTGATTCAAAGCCAACAATTACAGCTCATCTAGTTCATATATGTTGGTTGCTTTACTTAAAACATGTTCCAGAAATAATTTATGAGGGAAGATATGTGCATAGTCACAGTAACTACTGCTTCACAAGTCCAGTTATATATCTTAAAGAACTTGGAGAATATCAGAGAAAAAGCAGTGATGGCAACTGTTTCTAAGCAGTTGTGAATCTGAGTGGAGCCCAGACTTTGTCCTGCAAACAGTGTTAGCTCTTTGCTGGTCATCGGATTGGCATGGCCACTGCTGATTTCACTGGTAAATTAACTCTGGGTGTGTTTTAAGAGCAGAGTTTCAGGCACCTTGAAATGAATATATTTATGGAAAAGTCTTTTATGTTGTAGTTTGAATATATTTGATGCTATTCAGAGGATTACTGGGGTCTCTGTTTCAGACTGTAAGCACAACAATGGAAACATTTATTCCTTGCCTTGCATAGACATTTACTGCTGTGTGTATGGACTGTGGAGACACAAAAGAAAAATTTGGCTTACATCACCAGAGACTAGTCATTTTCACATAACCATCTTACTTCCTTTTTACAGCAAATTAGCAACAACATCTTTGCAAGGAAGCAAGGAGCTTCAGCTGCAGTGGCAGCTTGTTCCCTTCAGAGGTACCATCTCAATCACAGTGCCCTGAGGGAGGTAAAAACTTCATCCCTTAAAATACCCTGGAAGAAAATACCAGCTGAAGCAGAGAGCACAGGTCTGTCCCTGCCAGGCCTCCAGGGAAGGAACCACCTTGAGCCCTGTTTGGAGGGAGCACAGTGGTCAGAAAAGAGAAAAGGGAATTTTGGTGTCCCAGCAATTCAAGCCAGATGCAGTCCCCTTGCTCCAGGCACACAGCTGTCAAGGGAGTAAATAGGGAGATGAGACAGACCATGGTCTGAAGTACATCCCACAGAGTTGGTGTCCTTAAAGCATGAGCAGCTGGTTAATCTGATTAGAGGAGATGGAAAAACATCTTGAGGATGACATGGCCAGGAGGAGAACATCAGGATGCAATAACAGCCAGATAAGCGCCTGGGTGCACGCATGGCTCAGTGTCGACTGCAGAAGAGGTGCAGGAGGCAACCCAGCCTGACCATTCCCTGCACAGCTTTGTGGTACCTCCAAAGGCCACTGTCCCCACCTCCCATGGGCCCCCTGCATGCTGGGAATCCCCATCCCACACGTGCTGGGCAATGTGAGCTCTAGAAGTACGATAAAAGTTGTATTATTTATGCACATCTAGCTATCTTATCTCTTAATTTTGAGCACAGAAGAACCCATGAGGATGGATTCATCACGCCATCTATCATAAACTACTTTTGTTAAAAATGAAAATTATCTGATCTTCTACAAACCCTGGAATTCAAGCTCCCATCTGGATAGCTTCAGATAGCTGTAGAGATCTCAGTGTACTTCTCCCTTTCAATGGCTCCTGGATGTCTGAGAGAGCACTACGCTTGGTTTGTGCCAGGATAAAATGTCTTGGCTCTCCAACAGATCTCCTCCATCCTCAGTGTGCCTATTCCTCATGATCAAGCACAACATTTTTGTGAAGCTGTCCCTGAGCAGAGCAGCCAGCTCCAAAAGCACCTTTCCACCTGGGCTGTCTCAGCTGCTCACAGTAAATGGGTCTCACGCCCTGAAATGCAGCAGTGGGGCTGTCAGAAGGACAGGTCTGAGCCTGTTCTCGCTATGCAGGGCCCTGGTTTGGTGTGTGACACAGATAAAACCCTTTGCTGCTGGGGTGCCCAGTGCCAGGCTTGGGCAGCTCTGTGCTGTGGAGGGCACCAGCAGCACCCCAGGGTCACACCTGCAGGGCACCAAGCCACTCCACGTCCTGACAGTCACTGCACCCTGCCACAGGAGAGCTGGGGTTCCTAGTCTGGGGCAGAAATGCAACACATCCTTCTGTGTTAAATCTGGTCTGGGGGTGTGCTGTAAGCTACACAGATTAGTCTCTGCATGAACTCTGGTCTTGGATTTTCTTGTCTAGATCTCAGATGTGGATTACTTTTGTTAATGGGTAAAATAAAAAAGATCTATAAGTCTACTACTTAGGAAAATGAAATATACTTAAAATTAATTATATTGACAGCTTGCCTTGTTTGGTTTTTTTTCCTTACTTATTGAAAGCAGTTATATATAATGTCAAGCTAGTAAGCAACAAATCCTTTCTTATTAAAGTAACTTAAACCATTAATGGCATTATAGCTTGCTTTAGATTTGTAGTCTTTTTTTTTTTTTTTTTTTTTTTCACTGCCACCTGTCTTCTTTCCAGTTTGTACTGGAGGAAAAAGAAAGCTATTTTCTGTTTTGCACTCAGACTAAACTAGCCACCATGAACAGGTAATACTTATAAAGAGCATATGATCAGACCAATTCTTCTTACTGTAGTATGGTATTTAAAATCAGACTATACAGAAATGATACAGTAGTGCATCCAGACCCCAGAAATCATCATTGTACTATCCCTGTCTACTTACTACTTAACAGCAAGCCCCCATCACAATTAAAGAAAATTAATTACTTTGTAAATTAAGTTAAAATCCCAGCTGTTATAAAATATAAGGCAATCATCATTTCAACAGCAGTGTGAATTTAAGTAAAGGAGGAAGCAAATGACCTGCACAGAACTCTGATGCTCCACTGTGGTCTGCCTGGGCTGGTTCCTCGGGGATGGATTTCATGTTCCTCAGCGACGCCCCTGGAGCTGCTGGGGGGTTATGGCCAGGACTCAGAGGGCTCTGCATGAGAGGCAGCTGAGTGCCTGCTCTTCTTTTTATTTATGTGGATGTTGCAATGGCAGCAGACAGCAATGCACAGACGCTTAAATTAATTAAGCTGTTTTTAAGCCACAGCATTAAGGTGATGTCATAAGAACATGCCTAGGATAGCAAGGTGACTGGAAAGGGAGAGTACATGTCCTGCAGTAAAAGACTGTAGTTTGGAGAGCTTGTGTTGGATGCCTACTATGAATTTGTCAATTTTTTTCTCAAACCTGGCACCACCTGGAGAAATACCTTTTCTATCTGCTGAAGTATGCAACAGCATCTCTGATTTAAATAGGGGAAGAGCTGCTACACCTGCTTCAACTCTGAGCAATACACACTATATGCTCAGAAATGCATAAATTAGATATATTTAGAAACACAGAGAGCTGGGAAAACATTTTGATGCAAGATAACATAGTTGATCTAATTTATGTCAGACTGACTTTGTGTTTGCATACAAGCATGCTCAGAGAGGTTCACGTTGGGCAACCAGAAATCTGCTCATCTTACTGCTTCCATTGACATGGCATTGCATTGCCATTTTGCACTGGTACTCTGATTATATTGTACACCTGAGCCAGAGATTTTTTCGTCTGTTTCTTAAATAAGTAGTTTTGTAAAAATCAAGAGCAGCAACAGCTCATTTTTGTTTCATTGCAGCTTTACAAAACCCCAAAAACTTTAGGAAGACTTTAACAGAAGAAATAAACCAGATGCTGATACATTGCAAACTTAATGGTGCTGTTGCTTCACTGTGAAATATTTTAACTAGGAAATGTTGAGCATCTGAACCGTAGCCATAATCCTCTCACACAGAAGCCTTTTCTGCAGCCTGTCCAGGGCGAGTGCAAGGCTGTGTCTTCAGCGTTAATGGGATCAGCTGCAATGAGTGATGCTTTGTGTGTGCTAAGGCTGTGATCCTGGCCACGTGGTGCAAAGATGGCAGGGCTGGCTTTTCCAGGCAGCCAGTCCCACACGAGGTGAAGTGAGTCAGAGCATTCGAGATGGATGAGCAGCTCTCAGAAAGGAGCTTTTGTTCCTCATCTCCAGCCTCTAGCAGTCACTGTGAAATTGTCTCTACCATCTACCTATTAGCATCAGCATCACTGGGGCTCTTTGCATGAGAAACTCTTGTGCTTATAAGCAAAGGTCACTCAAGGAGACTCTTGAATCAGGATTTATTTTGTAGCAAGCTTAAAATGACCATATTGATGACCCATCACTGCCTCCCATAAGGAAAAGCTGGAGGCAGCTAGAGACACAAATGGGGATCAATTTTTCACTGAGAGCTTTATAGTTACAACTATTTATCCTTGTCTGCAATGTTCATACAAGCAAATGAAGAGAAACATTTCTATTCACCACGTGAGAGTCTCCTACCCTTTCTTTAGCTGCTACTTGTAATTGCAGCAAGAATAATATCCTGAGGGCTTTCTGCTGATCTGCTGGATTTGAGCACCAGCCTCTCAACTTACAGTCTGTATATCTCCCTCCACCAGACAAGTACACACTGTTTTGCTATCCAATAAAAGCTTGGGGAGCAAGCTTAGGCCTGCATAGATTTTACCACCAATTGCACACAAGGAATTGAATGCAAAATCGACTTGGTAATCCTGCAAAAGGGGAAGGCAGATGAACTCCATTCCCCCTCAATGTCACAGGGCACATTCTGTCCTGCTTTGTGGGTGACACAGCCGTGCTGCAGGCAGGGAGCTGTGCAGTGAGTGCCAAAGAGGGGATGTGCTCTCCTAAGTGTGACTTCTTGTAGCATCTCAGCACTTCTGAGTGTTCCAAGGTTATGTACTGGCTGTGCTTCAATGGTGCAGAAAAGCACTTTCCATCCAAAGTGAACACTCATCAAAGAATAGAGAAAATTGTTAAGTGCTGTCAATGGAAACATCTTGGCTGTTTTTATGGATGTGTTAATGGAATGCCCTGCCACAAATCAAAGGGGCTTTGCAGTTCGTGACTTCCAACTGGTGAACATAATGACAAAACCAAATACTCTGTTACCAGCTGGTTTCTATTATTGGGCTAAATTGTTGGATTAAATCATGATCCTTACAGCTGAAGTCAAAGGATTTTGCCCGGAGCAGTGATTGGGATATCAAAAGGTGCAATCTCCCTGATCCCCAGAGAGGAGCTGAGGGGAAGCATGGAAGTGGAGGCTGTCAGCACAAAGGGTGCCTGAGGACTCTGACTCTAGGCACTTGTGATGATGGGAGAGTGAGCTGCTACTCCAAGGAGACACCTCCCCTCACATCTGTCTGTCTGTCTGTCTATCTATCTATCTATCTATCTATCTATCTATCTATCTATCTATCTATCTATCTATCTATCTATCTATCTATCCATTCATCTCTGTAGGTCCACTGCACAGCCAGGCCAAAGGCCCTCTGAGTCCAGCCCATCTCTATAAGGAAGCCCAGCATTGCCCTGCATGGATTTTTAGCATCTCCTATCCAGTGCTTCACAGTTTTCTCAATGTAAAAGGCAAAAGTAACATAGACACTGCTGCTAAAAATAGCCACTTATGCCCTGGATGATTCATTGTTGGTGGGGAATACCCATAAGTGCCTCTATCTAAACATTCTGTTCCCTGTCTCAGTATCTCCTCTGCCAGCTTGTGTATGTCTCTCCAGTCTTGTTCAGTCTGTTTTTCTATGGGTTACATATTCTTTAGCTAAATATGTTAGTTTATTTATCTCCCTCCATGGCAGCAAGACCCAAGCGTGGCTTCCTCCTGCTGTAGGAATTTCATAAATAAATCACTGTCTATTATTTCCCTGAGAGCATGCAACATTGTAAAAAAAAAAAAAAAACCAAATAACCAAAAAAACCACCCACCAATAAAACCCAGTCTCCCCAAAATTGAAAATAATAAGAAAATAAGCCCCAACAAACAAAGCCAAGGAATTTCCCCTTTCTTAGGTTATATGTTAGAATAATAGAAACAGGAGTGTGCTGCTAAACTTCAGTGGCAAACCTCTTTGCATTGTTCTGGTTTATGCAAGAAATAAATAATTGCACTGGATGACTTCTAGAACTACAGCTAAGGAAGGCTCCATGTGAGAAGGAAAGCTTCATGTGACTCAAATTCCCAGCCCCTAAACATACCTACTTAGGGTGATGACCAGGTTTTATATCAGAGTCCTGTTAATTGTCATGGACTGGGAGGAAATTAAATTGGGCTCTTTGGTGACATCCTTGTAGTTCAAGTGGTGATTTATGAATGTGTAACTGAGCTTATTGATAGGCATTTTGAACCTGAAATGGGCTGTGTTTGGAGCTGTTGGATTTTTTACTATCTGTTAAATTATCACTATATTCCTGGAAGTATCCTTCATTTTTTGTATGCAAACCCTCCCCACCACTCACACTAGGAAGAATGATGGAACATGATGCTTCTTTAGCTGCCCAATGGTCTTCCCTGTATCTGCTCCAGTGTGAAGGGCAGGTGAATCAGAGGTGTTTAGCTGGGAGGGCAGGACAATGAGTTTATGTTGATGTTACTGATGTGAACCCCAAGCACAGAGGAGCCAAAACCTGCTTTTCCTCCAGAGCATCCCTGCAGCTGCACATGGCTGAGTCAAAGGCCTTTCCTGAGGCTGAAACCACCACTCAGTAATCAGTGTGCCCATGGACACCATCTTCAGAGGGAATGAATCTGGGATGCTGGGGTTTATGGCCCCTTTCCTTTCCTTTCCTTTCCTTTCCTTTCCTTTCCTTTCCTTTCCTTTCCTTTCCTTTCCTTTCCTTTCCTTTCCTTTCCTTTCCTTTCCTTTCCTTTCCTTTCCTTTCCTTTCCTTTCCTTTCCTTTCCTTTCCTTTCCTTTCCTTTCCTTTCCTTTCCTTTCCTTTCCTTTCCTTTCCTTTCCTTTCCTTTCCTTTCCTTTCCTTTCCTTTCCTTTCCTTTCCTTTTTCCTTTCCTTTTTCCTTTCCTCTTTCCTTTCCTCTTTCCTTTCCTTTCCTTTCCTTTCCTTTCCTTTCCTTTCCTTTCCTTTCCTTTCCTTTCCTTTCCTTTCTTTCCTTTCCTTTCCTTTCCTTTCCTTTCCTTTCCTTTCCTTTCCTTTCCTTTCCTTTCCTTTCCTTTCCTTTCCTTTCCTTTCCTTTCCTTTCCTTTTTCCTTTCCTTTTTCCTTTCCTTTCCTTTCCTTTTTCCTTTCCTTTTTCCTTTCCTTTCCTTTTTCCTTCCCTTTTTCCTTTTTCCTTTCCCTTTTCCTTCCCTTTTTCCTTTCCTTTCCTTTTTCCTTTCCTTTTTCCTTTTTCCTTTCCCTTTTCCTTCCCTTTTTCCTTTCCTTTCCTTTTTCCTTTCCTTTCCTTTTTCCTTTCCTTTTTCCTTTCCTTTTTTCCTTTCCTTTCCTTTTTCCTTTCCTTTTTCCTTTCCTTTTTCCTTTCCTTTCCTTTTTCCTTTCCTTTTTCCTTTCCTTTTTCCTTTCCTTTTTCCTTTCCTTTTTCCTTTCCTTTTTTCCTTTCCTTTCCTTTTTCCTTTCCTCTTTCCTTTTTCCTTTCCTTTTTCCTTTCCTTTTTCCTTTCCTTTCCTTTTTCCCTTCCTTTCCTTTTTCCTTTCCTTTTTCCTTTCCTTTTTCCCTTCCTTTCCTTTTTCCTTTCCTTTCCTTTTTCCTTTCCTTTTTCCTTTCCTTTTTCATTTCCTTTCCTTTTTCCTTTCCTTTTTCCTTTCCTTTCCTTTCCTTTTTCCTTTCCTTTTTCCTTTCCTTTTTCCTTTCCTTTCCTTTTTCCTTTCCTTTTTCCTTTCCTTTTTCCTTTCCTTTCCTTTCCTTCTTTTGATGTGCAGATTCACTGGTAACTAATAAAACACAGCTGGTTTTAATTTTTGCTGCTAAGCGCTGTTTTGTGAGGTATTTAAGTTGCAGTAGGATAACTGGGGAATAATGAATGAATCCTTTGGGCAGTTATACTTAGTTCACAGAACATAGAATTGTTTGGGTTGGAAGGAATCTTATTTACCAACAATTTAGTCCCTTTGGTTTAGACAAGCCACGTAACCAGATTTTTATGGTTTTTTGTAACAAAATAGTATTTTCTTGATACATTCACTGATATTATTTGGCAGCCACCTCTTTTATTTTTCCCTGTAGGCGCAATCTGTCTTTGTCAGGAAACACTGTTATCCCTGGCAAAGGCAGTGACGTCTTCAGGCAATCTGCACATAATACTGCATGTCCTTACTGGAGCACAGCTAGAGATACCAGCATATACATCTTCCAATTTGTAAAAGTTTCCCCAAACACCTTCCCTTCCAACAGCATGTTTATGACTGCACATGCTTATGCCACGCATATTATTTTAACAAGGTAACTTTGGAAAACTTGTGATTTATCCCTGTTTTCCTTCAAGAGCTGGGCGTGCATGGTTCCACACTCGCAGAGGAAAACTCTTGGCTCCCAGCAGCCCCTCTGCGAGTGTGGAACCATGCACGCCCAGCTCTTGAAGGAAAACAGGAAGAAATCACAAGTGGTTCTCTAAGAGTTAGCCTGTGAAAATAATATCGTGGCATAAGCATGTGCAGTCATAAACATGCTTTTGAAGAAGTGTTTGGGAAACTTTTACAGAATTGGAAGATGTAGATGCTGGTAGCTGCTAGCTGGTGTCTCCAGCAGAGCAGCTTTGAAATGCTGCTAAATTAATCCACAAGCTATTCTGCTCTCTTCTGCATAGTAGTGGGTTTTGCAGCTAGTGTTTCTCCTTTCATGTAATCTGACCCTATCTTGGTCCCACTTTTAATGCTCCTCACCATCAGCAAAGGCATTGGTCTTGAGAATGTGTCCTAAATCAGTTCCTGGAAAGGCAGTGGAAGTAGGCATCAGTGATATTTTTCAGTTCAGCCAGTACATGCCATAAGGATTACATTTGTACAAGGCACAACAAGACAAAGATACACTTGTCAGCTGCTGCATTTTTGGATCCAAAAACTTCCAAGAAAAATAAAATAGATGAGATCTTGAGGTTTTAGGAGCACGAGTTCAGCCCAAGCAGTAGGTCCAAGCTGAGCTCCCTGAAATCAGTGAAAATATGAGGAATGAGAGAGACCAGCATGAATATTTCTGGATGGGAATGCAAACCAGCTCCAGACATCCTGCAGCTGATAATTTCTGCTGGTAGCAATGACACATAGCACAGTTCAGTGGCCTTTAGGGGTCGTGCTTATCCAGTGATGAGCACTTGGAGTATATCTCCTGCAAGAGACTCACTGGGATTGATTCCCAAGTGGTGAAGCAGCAGGCTGTCCCCTTGGAGGGCATTAGGAGGAAAGGCAGCAACAGCTGGGACAAGAAACAGTGACCCAAGCAACTCCAATGAAAAGAACAGAATTAGAAAATATCTGTGAGTTGGGTCCTTCAATCAAGGTAATTAATAGCTGAAGAATGGAATTTTAAACCAGGGCCTTCATTGCCCGAGCCCACAAAATGAACTCTCTGAACTGATCTCTGAACCTTGTGTGAGAGTTTTGATGCTTGCAGTTAATGAAAAATCATTTTACTGATTGCTGCTCCATACCTGGCACATTTACAGTGAGATCTATTCCAATCAAGACGATAATGATTGGATTCCTTTTTGTCTAATTGTTAAATGAGTAAGTGAACTTCATGGATACCTTTATTTTCCCCCTTTCCAGAAAAAGTAAAAACCTCTAACAGCCTCAAAAAAAGTTGGTCTTTTTTCCCAGGTATCCCCACTCATGGAGAGTGCAGGCCAGCACAGAGGGCAGAGGAGCACTAACATCTCATGCTGCCCCCCAGCCAAGCAGGGCTGCCAGGGGCACAGCAGCCCTTCCCAGCACAGCCTCAGGCATTGCCAGGGAAAGGCCAAGGTGGGTGGTGGAGGGTGAGCAGAGGTTCTGCCCTGCTCCATAAGTGCTGCTGCCCATTCTGTGCACAGCACCCAGCCCAGGCGGCCAGGATCCTCTGCCACAGCCCTGGGTCCTCTCAGGAGGCTGCAGGGTAAGCACCAGAACCTATCTGCTCATCAGTGTCAAGGCTCAGGCATTTGTGTGTACACACAGAAGTGTCAAGTTCTCCTGAAAGGTCTGAACCAGCCCTTTTAGCAGAGTTCTGGCACATGTTCTGGCTTTGAGACTCAGGTACCCAAACCTTTGCTCCTCCCCTGGATTCTGAACAGTCTGTGGGCTTAAAGTGGCTCAGCAGCCTGGGATTTTGTGATTTTGCCCACAAGCCATGAAAGATCTCTGAGGCTAAACTCCAACCATCCCATAAGACCCATCCTGGTTGGAACAGGCCAGCTGGGCCATCCTTTGCCACTGATTGGAGCAAGGTCTAAGTATCTCTTAAAATTGGCCTCTGTCCTTATTCAGGGAAACCTTCCTTTCATTTCAATATTTTATATCTGTGTAAGGGCACAAAACCCCCAAAACAAAGCCCAAATAAGGATTGAGTTCATTAACCACTAATACTGTTCATTACTGGTATTTTTACAGCAGCATTTGCACGCATGAAACTTCAATACAAATGAAAATAAATTCCTCCTTCACATGTTTCATCACCTCATTTATATACAATGTAGCTTGTCAAGAGATGGCAAACAAAAGACATGGGAGGATGAGGATTTACTCTGGATAAGCTCACAACTACAAATGATTTTGAATCATACTAGAATTAAGTAACTTAGTGCCATTAATGCCCCTGGCACTGCTACTAGCCTTGACACTACTGAGAGACTTAATCTAAAAGGCTCTTTTGATTTCTCAGAGGCTCTTAATGGTTAATTTTCTATTCATTTTCCTTTTTTTTTATTTCTCCTTCTTTAAGGCTTGTCAGGAAGAAAGGCTGATATGTGAAAGGATCTAAGCTAGGCTAGGCTTAGGTTATGGCAGGCAAGGAGATGAGGAACAAAATAGGAGCAGGGCAGAAAAAATACCTTGCAGTTTGTCTGAGCCACTACTATTTGCTAACTGCAATAAATATAGAACTGCACAGAAGCTCCTAATAAGCTAATATAAAGCATTTTAATGGCATGCTGTCAGGTTAAACATTGTGTTCAAAAATATAAATATTCTTAAAAACTCCAAATTAAAGAAACTGAAGTTTGACTACCCATATAATTTCCTCCTTTCATGACATAGTCTAAACTGCATTTCACAAAACTCAGCCACTGAAAATAGGCAGGGCTTTGTTCTGCTGCTGTTGGGCTGGAGCACACCTGGATCACACAGGAGAGGACAGTGCAGGGATGTGCCAGGCAGAGCTGGAGATGCAGCTGCAGGGATTGAGGGGCCATGTTGTGTCCTCACCAGGCGGAATGGGCAGCTCTTGTTACCTTGGACTTCCGAGACAGCAGCTCTGTGGCTTGCAGAATGATTTCCATCCCAGGATGGAAACTCTGGGAATTGCAGGGGGATTTCTACCTAGGGACAGCAGCTTTGGGGCTTGCAGGAAAGTCTCCCC
Source organism: Melospiza georgiana (assembly GCF_028018845.1). NCBI lineage: Eukaryota > Metazoa > Chordata > Aves > Passeriformes > Passerellidae > Melospiza > Melospiza georgiana. The sequence goes on along the minus strand of NC_080435.1, from coordinate 51,978,580 downwards.
ACTGAACAATGGCATGTCTGGGTTTTCCTTCCATCACAGCAGCTCTGGGGCTTGCCAGAGGATTTTACCTGGCTGTTGATGGGGCCATTGCAGCTCCAGGATCAGCCCAGGGTCCTCACACAGCACAGGATGCAGCTTCACTTTCTTCTTTTAGCACATGACTTAAATGTTTCCATGTTTAGATTTTAGGCCTTTCAGGGCACAGTTTAAATCCAGAGCAGTGACTATGTTGAGTTTAACTGAAATTGAAAGAAAGAGCATGTGGAAAGTTCTTAACAAAGAAGTTTTGTAAACAATGACTTGATGCTATGGTGATGGGTCCTTAGAACTGACGACTCCATTTTTCTTTCTATTCAATCCCTTATTTTTCTTCCAAACATTCCAATTTTAGTCCTGTCTACATGGCAGTGTTGATTGTACATTTCTGTGCATCTAACAAGTGCCAAGGAAATCAAACTTAGGGAGCAGCAGTGCTGGATCTACTTCTCAGCTGGCTCTCTCACAGAAAGTGTTGGAGAGAGCCAAATGCCTTTCCCTGTCTTAGTACTCTCCAGGGGCCTCTGGATGTGCTCATTTACTCTGGATTTGGGTAAACCACAAAGGATGGTCCAAATCTGAGAAGGGTGAGAGTGCAATGTCTGAACAAGAAAATCCCCTCCCAGACCAAAGGGCTCGACTGGGCTGATGTGGAACAACACCAAGGACATGCCTGGGGCCGTGTCCTCTGCTGTTTGCATCACCTGCCTGCTGAAGGCTCCCCTTGGTGCTGGCCCTGCAGTCTGCAGTCCATCCTCCCACCAGGATGAGCCAGGAGATGCTGCCTGCACTAGGAAGAGCTGGACTGTGCTGGCAACTTGAGCAGACATCCTTTGGCTTACAGGATGTCTGATCCCAAAAGCTCCTGGGTTTCAGGGCACCATCACCAAGAGTCTGTTAGGGCAGGAGCAGCCAGCCTTGAGCACTTGATGCATCTGGGAGCTTCTATTCACTCTCACCAAAAAGATACTGCAGCAAACACAGGGGCTGCTGCATTTGCTATCTAGCAAATTCTCCTCTCCCAGGTGAGATCTCCTCTGCCTCTTTTATACTGAAAAAAAAGAGAAAAATGCTGCCAAATAACTCACAGTCTGGATGGCTTCAACAGGAGCAAAGAGAAGCACTTGGAGTGTGATAGAAGGATTACTGTCATCAATACTGTGGTCTGTGGGAGGACAAGCCTGATGTGCTGGGAGCTTTGTAAACATCTCAGACTGCTTAGGGAATCTGCAACACAAGCTGAAATGTTTGAAAATGTATTTTTCCTAACCAATACATTTCCCTAATGGGTACAGACAAATTCAGGTCTGGAAGAAATCCAGTGAACATGGTGAACTACCATTAAAGAAGAGCAGATGCAATTGTTTTGTGCCTCCCTCTCCCTAATGGAATGATGCAATATCTCCTAAATTCCGTGGCAGGGGAAATAGAAGGAAAAAGCCTATGCAATGTAATAAGGATGAAAAGTTTGTTCCAATTTTCTCAGCCTCCAAGCCTGGCACAAGCCTGTGTCTGCTCTATACTGCAGTCTCATGGCCTGGCTGAGTTAGTGTTTTCTGTTTACCTCTTTTTCCAATCTCTTCTGTAAGCCAAAGATAAAGCCAGTACAGCTCCAGCTGTACTTTTGAACCCGTGCTTAAATGGGGTGGAAATAAATCTTAATGAGATTGTCCAGCCCTATTACCTTAAGTAGCATACCTCAAATGAACCCTGCTGAAGCTGTAATGCCCCTCTGAGGTTTCAGTGACACGAGCAAGTGGATCATATTTCACTATTGTAGTTTGTGTCATCACTGGATACTTGCTAGAATTCCATGCTTATCACATAAGAACTGGAGAAACCTTTATTAAAGATGCTAAAACAGTAGAAGATACTTTCTGTTCATAAGTACAAAGAATTTTTTTCATGCTCTTCATGAACAGAAAATTACTTTGCATTTCTACTTCATGAGTGTTCAGATGCAAAAGCATTACTCCCATGAATTCTTGCAATTGGTGTTTTGATGCTCCCTCTTTCCTCTCTGGATAAAATCAAGGTATTTTCCCAAGGCTTGCTGGTGGGCAGAACAAGGAAGGCAGCAGCAGATGGGCAGGACTCAAAGAACTGAAGAAAGGGCAGAGAGATCTCAGAGGAAGAGTCTCCAGGGAGCACCCCACTGCAGAACAGATATAATTTATTTAGGCTCTCCTGAGGTCCCCATACATAGCTGAAGAGAGAATTTTTAAGTGCCTGTCTTAGGTAACATGTGAAAAAGAAAAAGGTGATCCTGACTCTTTGGAAACCCACAGCAGCATCCTCAGGGCACAAGGCACATGCCCTTCACATGAAGGGCATGTGGAGCTCTGGTAGGTAGCAAGAAGAAATCAATTTTCCAGCCCTAACCCACTTGGCTGTGCAGCAAATGGGATTTTAGCTCACATTGTGCGTGCAGCATTCAGTGAGTAACCCACAAATGAAGGTCCAGAGGAGAAGAATCTCCTCCTTTTCTAAATTTAGCATAAGGCCTTGAAAGTACAGACAAGGCAGCCAAACATCATCTGTAGCCAGAGAATTTAGACAAGGAAGATAACTCAGTTCTGGTAAGTGGTTTTGGGAAATAAGGGAATGAGAAACAGGGGTCTAATAACCTCTGACTGAACTGAAGTTAACCTCCCTCTCTGGGCAGGAGCCTGGGACCAGCTCTGACCATAGACTGAGCTCAGTAATTAGCACTGCTCTGATTTTTTGCATCTTTTATAGATATTTGATATTGGATCAACACAGAAATTGGAGTACATGGGCTCATCAGATGCTATGGACTGTTGAGAGGACAGGTCTGGGACTCTCTGCAGGTAACAAGTGATTTTGCACAGCAGAGCAAGGCCAAGCCTGCAGACGCTGCACTGGAGGGTGCCTGCCCAGCTGCCTTCACCCCTTGGCATTCTCCAGGGCTGGCTGGTGAGCAGGGTGGCCCATGGGAAGGCACTGTGCCAAGCAGTGTAAAATAAATTAGATCTCCTTGTGCTGGCCCTTCACTACAAACAGCTCCACTGGGGATTGCTCTGGGAGCCCAGGTGGCACAGAGCAGCTCTGGGAGCCCAGGCACTGCAGGTGGCACAGAGCAGCTCTTTGGGTGGGCTTGGAGTCCTGCTGGGATGGACAAGGCTCCTGCCACGGCCTTCTCTCACTCTCTGTGGGGCTCACTAAAACATCCCCTTGTCTCCAGTTCTCCACTGTCCCTCAAGGCAGCTTGACCAACAAGGCAGATTGTCAATTGAGCAATCATCTCAGAACAAGGAAATCTTTAAAGATTTGGCACCATTATCTGGGACAACCCAGCTGCTGAACTTCAGTAGGAAAAGGAAGCAAATGCATGTGCTCAACTCTGAGGCATATTTCTGTGAGAGAAAATAAAATCTGTTTAGTACAAACAAGTATTTTCTAATCCTGTATCATCCCCTTGGACAAAACTGAGATGTTCAGCTCCTGGCTGGCTGTGTCTCATAGCCAGAGTGAGTTTTCTCCTGCTTTTTTGGGTGCTCCTCTTTGTCCCTTCCTCTGCAGGGACCCCTGACCTTGGGAATGAGAGATGTGGCACAGGAGCACATGTGCTACCTCAGGAACTGGCTTTGTCCTGCTGAAACCCCAATGGCAGAATGAAGCAGGGAGATGCTCAGGGTCTGATGATCCCTCTGCATACCCAAAGCAAAGAGTGGTGCTGCATCCTTGCTGGTGTTGGTTATGTTTTGATTGGCCTGAGCACAGAAACTCCCACAGCAGGGAGTGAGAGTCACCATGCCCCAACAAAAATGTTCCATCTGGACAATTTTCTGTGGTTTGCTCTTTCCAGTGTAGTGGGAGAATAGTGAAGATGTCCTAATCCTCCCACTTTATTGGACATCAGAGTAGGCAGGGAATAGTAAAGGACAGCAAAAAGACTGTCCAGCTCCTCTGTGTGCCTAGAGAAACCAAATAATTGTAGGAGAGGAGTTTGCTGAGAAAACAAACACCCCTCCTGTGAACAACTGTGAGCAGATTGAATGCTTTCCCTGGAGTTTTCCAATTTTTTCATTAAATGATTCAAAATGAAAACATGCAGCAATGTGGTTGGTGTTTAGAAAGACAGCTTTTGTTAGAGAAATATTATTCTCCATCCTACATATGTGAGCGCTGTATGCCTCAGTCTACCATATCTGTTCCAGACATTGCAGATTCTCTCACACTTTCCCACATGATGCCTCTCCTTAAGCCTTGGATGTTTGAATACCTGACCAAAACATCTTTGCAGATAAATCCCCAGTCTCCAGTGGCATAACAAGCCCCATGTGTTGCTGACTGTGAAAACAAACAGTGTGTAGACATTTTGACTGCCACCAAAAAATCATGACCCAAGAAACCTGGCTTTAGGGGAAAAAAAAGAATTAAAACAAGTCTTAAGAGGCTCATAATAAACATCAAAGAGTTGGCAGCACTAAGAATAATCAAACAGTTTAGATGAGGTTTCCCAGATAAATTGTTTCCATTTCATCAATGCACTGTCTGGTTTTGAACACTTATGCCTGAATATACCATTTGGAATTTATAGTAGATGCAGGAAATAACAGTTCCCTTCTCAAAATCCTTTCCACATGTGGTCCATATGCCTCCAGCACAAAGAGATTGCAATGTCATGCCCAAGTCATATGGGTGTCAGAAGGCCAGCTGACTATCACAGCAACAAGATGAACCTGGGAACCTCTGATTTGAGATAAAGAGCTGCAGAAAATGACAGATTTAGTGTCCCAAAGACAGGTTTCCTGTATCACACGTGTTTGTGTGTGAGACTATTGACATTGCAGAGCATCTCCAAGCAATTGCTGAAATATCAAGTTATAACTATAACAAGAATACTCATTGCTAGAGATCTAGTCCAAGTATCTTGCATTTCATGACATATGTGTTTCCAATATGCTGTTTACCATACCATCCCAGCTTCACCTCTAGAAGATATTGAACATGGTAAAGTACAGCACTCCAGGAAGATCAAGGACAATTTCAGGTGAAGTTAGCTGGAAAAGTTCTGCTGGGAACTGCATTGCATCTGTGCTGCAGCCCTTGAAGGGAGAAGTTGGTCCATGGAGCACTGTGGGAAGCCAGGTTTTCCCAAATGGTCACCAATGGCAGGTTCCTCATCTCCTCATGCTGGAGCAGAGACCACAGGTCTGATTTATGGACATGCCCAGTGCTCACAGCTGCCCATGGAGCTTGAATATGTGAAATACAGTGGTGTGCTGGGTGCTCTGAAAGAGGAGCTCCTTGGCATCTCCAATTACACACCCACAGCACTGGGAACCATTTTTGGCTTAATCTTGATGTACCTCAGTCTCTCACATATAAACTCTGAATAATTCTGCAGCCATGGCTCTCTGTGTGACATTGCTGAGTCATATCCAGCAATGTTTCAGTAGGGGAAATATGAAACATTCACTAAGTTTTAATTAGTGCAAATATAAATACATTTCTCTGAGCAATTGTGCTGGGACACAGTGTGACTAATGCCTGGTGCTTGCCATGCACCATGAGTGGCTGCTGGTGGGCCTCACCCAGCAAATCTCACCAACCACACAGCACAGGGCTCAGGCTGCTGCTCTGAGGAGTACAATGAGCTGACCCAGCCACAATTTGTACTGATGGGCCAGGGGGATGAAGATATCGCTGAGATTTCTGAGAGCTGTGATCCTTATTCATTGGACTGCATGGAAAGGCCTGATTTCAAATAATCTGGGTCATGGTCCCAAAGCAGGAGTGGGAGATGTGCAAATCATAAATTTAACCTTAAGTCAGGTCCTTCATAATCACATGATCAAGTGCAACCTGAGATGCTGTCATCACTTTGGATTTTTGAGTCTCTGCTCAAAAATCAAGTGTTCAGAGGTGTTACACACAGCTCTTTGTGTGTGTGTGTGTGTGTGCGCACTTTTCTTTTTCTCTTTCTCTTTCTCTTTCTTTCTTTCTTTCTTTCTTTCTTTCTTTCTTTCTTTCTTTCTTTCTTTCTTTCTTTCTTTCTTTCTTTCTTTCTTTCTTCCTTTCTTTTTCTTTCTTTCTTTCTTTCTTTCTTTCTTTCTTTCTTTCTTTCTTTCTTTCTTTCTTTCTTTCTTTCTTTCTTTCTTTCTTTCTCTCTCTCTCTCTCTCTCTCTCTCTCTCTCTCTCTTTCTCTCTTTCTTCCTCTTATTTTCTCAGCACACCTCTTCAAGCAAGTTGTCTGACTGCAAGAGTTTTCCCCTTGTGGTTCAGCAGCCAGGATTTTACCATTTTCACAGTAACTATGTTAGTCACTGGGAAGTGTTCTGGGTGCACTGTGTGATTGCAAAGCCAGATCACATCTTGCAACTCCACAAAGAACACATCACAAAGGACAAGTGTGTAAGTGTGTATTTATCTGCAAGATAGGTGGAAATCACAGGAAATGTCAAGTTTGCAGGTGGTATCAATGGATTTTGAGGGGATTTTGGACCTAAACCTTTCAAATATCTCACCAAACTTAATTTCATGCCTTCATAATGTCTCGTGGGGATGAGCCTGTGTTCTCCCAAGGAGCACTGAGGTGGTGGAAGCTTGAGCCATACAAACATGAGAGCAGTGATGTGGGGCTGGGGGTTCCCACCTGGGCAGTGTGGACAAACTGTCTGAGGTAAATCAGCCATTGGCATCTCTGAAACGCTCTGGTTTTTGTGATGGAGACAGCATTGCCCTTCCCAAAGTCTTCTCAGAATTTGTTGTGATTCCTGCAGGGTCACAATGATTTCACTGAGCTTAGTTTGGAGTCCTCTGAGCAAGGGCTTGCTTTTCTTCCCAAAGCAATGTGTGTGAGTGACAGACCGTGTGCAGAGGCAAAGAGCAGCTCTGCCAGTCCCTGTGTGCCCTGCTGACTCAAGGGTGACTTCAGCTGCTCCATGAAACCCAGGACTCCTGCAGGGAACTGATCCTGGGCACCATGAATGTGTCCAACCTGGCATCTGACAGGAGCCCATCCTCAGCCCCAGAGTTTCTTTCCCACATGAAAGAAAACATTTGTGGGACCTTGACAATCTTTTATGTGAGTTTCAGAGGAGGTCTGAGATGTGAGGTAACCCCTAATGTTACAAACTTAATTGTGGAAGCCACAAGTGTGTGGAGAGGGAGCTGATCACAGTCTGTAAGGAAAGAAATAACAGGGACAGAGAGGGAACTGAATATGATGATGAGAGACTGGGCATTGGCCAGGTTTTTGGGAGGGCACACTGAGCATTCAGTTTGCAGTCTGAATGGCAAAGGAAGGGAAGGGGGCCTCACCCTCTAAATTACTGCCTGTGTAACAGGTCTGCAGCAAGAGAAGGCTCCAGACATTGTTAAATGCAATTATGGCTTCTAAATGCTGATGGCTTAACACAGAATATGTTGGAAATACTGCAGATGTCATGAGGGATGGAGGAGAGGAGGAGGAAAAGCAGTCTGGTTGTTTTTTGCATGCCTAAAGTTCCTGCAAACATCATGGAATAAGACTGTTCAGAAATGTGCAGTACAGTGCAAGTGCTCTTGCTCACAAGCCTGGGACAAACTACAGCTTCCAACTATTTCTGCAGATAAGGAAAATCCTCCCATTGGGATGGGGGAGGAGGGGAGGAGCACTTGGGAAAGATGTAGCATCTTCTGTATTTCCTAACCAGATCCTTAACCACCAGCAGAAAATGTTCACGCAAACTTCTACTGCCTCTACTGACTGCCTGAAAGAGCTCTCCTCCTTCTGCACCCCTCCTCAAAGAAAGAAAACCAACAAACAAACAAATAAACCAACATTTTCTTGGGAAAATGGGTGTTAATGTGTTTGGAGCCTCTGCAGCACATAGCACACACACTCACATTCTGCTTCAGAAAAGCAGGCAACTGGCACAGGCCCTGCTTGCCAGCTGGTTAGACTAGCCCAGTAGTCTAGTTAGAACAAGTAGACTAGTTAGACTAGCCCAGTAGTCTCGTTCTAGTCCAGTTAGCCTAGAAGGAAACCTCAGCTGCTACTTTAAAGGCAGAGGTGGGAGATGAAGACTAACCCAGTGCCTGTGCTCAGGACACTCCTGGGACATGGTCAGCTCCCACACAACCACCACCAGGCCTGAGGGGCAGGACACCCATGCTGGAGGAGAAAAACAGAGCTAACAACAGAGACTGCAATTTTTTTAATTCCAGAGGTTGCAAACTTTTAAGCTAGTTGTCAGAAATATGTCAGGCACAGGGGTGTTGTACTACCCAGCTGTGTATATGTACAATAAATTTGCTTAAGCTAGGCTGAACCCCTATTGAGAACCCCCTAAGACTGGGCTGCAACAGAGATCACCTTCTTTCATCTTTGCTTTTGGTGACAAAGAACTTTGCCATGTGTGGCATTTTGCCCAATGTGCCAATGTGGAGCTGCTCCTTGCCCTCTGTCTCTCTCCCAGCTCTCTGCCTCTCTCAGCACTGAAATACTTTGTGGTCTGGGAGGCCTCAGATTTCTCCAAATGGAAAAGCCCCTTTTCCCTCAACAAAACATCTAAGGAGGTGCATGGGAAGAGAGCACAGCTGAGCCATTGAAAGCCCTGTCTGAAGGTGGGAACCCCTCCCCAGCAGGCTCTTTAACCCAGGCTCAGCCCTCCCCAGGTGAAGGCTGCACCCAGGTGATTTTAACTCTTCATGGACAGTAGCCTGAATATTTTGACTCATGGGGCTGTGTTAAAACACTGTATGAACAGAGAGAGCTTTCCAGGCTCACCTCTGGCAGGCTCCCAACCTGGTGTCTCCATGGGGCTTGCTCATCACCATAAATCTACTCCTGGGGGTTTTCTTGCAAAACATGGATTTATGGAGCACCAGAGTCACTAAATTTTTCCTTGTGTGGTTGTCTGACCTTCGTGTTCCAAACCCTCTCTGAAGCTTTAAACCATGATTGCTTCATCATCATCATCAGTGTTTGCCCCCTGAATGCACAGCCCCTGCTGCTCAAGGCAATGCTTGCACAGACTGAGGAGACATGGAATTTCTGGAGGAGCAGTAGAGCTGGTCAGAAGGAGAATTCCCATCTGCCAAGATAATTCTGGTATTTCTATTGCATTTTCATAAAACTGGGGCAATACTCTCAGGTATTATATTTGATTTTATTTTATTTTACCTGAGCATCCAAAGGCTTTCTGTCTTGCTCCCACTCAATTTCAATTTTCAAAAATCTGGTCTTTGCAAATGTGTTAATATATTGTCATCGTCAACAAAATGTTGCATTTTGAATTAGTAACATCTGTATTTTGTGATGAAAGAACACTCTATTGGAAAATGTGTGACTGCTTCTAACAGCTAGCATTCATCTCCTAAGCTGACCTCCTAAATGCAGAAGGAAATGAGTTTGCCAAGGGGTCCATACACAAAGATTAGAGTTTCTGTGAAGTGTTTATCCATCCCAAACCCTGATAAATTATACAGATACTTGTCAGGTGCTCATCACCCCAGCACCCAGGGCTCACCTTCCCCTGGCAGGGGCTGCTCCTGGGGAGCTCTGAGCCTGCAAGCCAGTGCTGGTGGGCTTAGTGCAGTCAGGAGCTATGGCTCATCCTGCAGACCCCTCTCTTGAGATGCTCCAGTCATTCCATTTCATTCCTAAACTACAGCACTGGCTTGATATGCTGGAGAAACCTTCCCACTTCTCTACTTATCCCTGAGCACTAGCTGCAGTCTGCACAGCCACTCTGCAAGGGGATTTCTGCCTTTGCCTCTTACTGAGGGCTCACCCTGCAAACTGTGATGCAGAAGTGGTGCTCCACCACTTTATCTGCAAAAAGATAGACATTCTTTACCAAATCTAATGAAATGTGAATTTCAAGCATAGTCCTGTGCTAATATGATTATGTGAAAGCGGGACAATTTTATTTGACAGGAGTAGTGCTCATGTGTGCTGGGTGATGATTTTTTGTTACAGAAATGCATGTGGGCCATATTTTATTCCCAGGAGCTGTTAGAGACAGTCCAGTGTGGGAGCTGGAGGCCTTGCTCACTCACAGCCTCTCTGGCTGAGATAAATGGACTCTCCATGACAGTGCAGAATGTGTTGAATTTCAGGAAATCTAAATTCCCATATTTTTCTGGGATATCCTAATTTGGAAAACACCAATTTTATCAGCTGGCTCCAGTCTGTCTTAAAGACATGTTTGAAACATGTAATTTTAGCTCTGAAAGGAAGTATTTAGCTAAAGAGTCAGGAACATATTTCAGATGAAAAGTCTTGCTTCCTCCTCTACTGAAACAAGGCCAATAAAAGGTTGTGAGGAATTTTAAGGAAATTTGGTTAGATTCGCATGCCACCTGCTGCAGAACAAGCTACATCAATTCTGTTTCTTCCCTTCTCAGCCCTGTTGCAGTAAATAACAGAGAAAGTATGCATATATGAGACTCCTGGTGTTCTTCTTCAGCATTATAACCTTCATCTGTTATGGCTCAATACCCTGTGTTATTTCAACAGTGGTGTTACCCACAAGAAGTTACCCATGCTATTCAAAGTCAGTCTGTGGCTGAAAGGGAAAAGAAAGAAAGAAAGAAAAGAGGCACTTGAAGAACCCTTGCATGACTTCAGAGATTTTTCTGAAGTCAAAAGGTTTGTGTTGAGAAGCAGAACCATCATGACTCATATATTCCTAATCAAAATGCTGGGTGCGTGAAAAGCTGTGCAGCCGTTCAGAGGCTGAGCCACGACTCCTTACAAGAGGAAAATAATACACACAAGGGAAGCACTTAAATAATTGATGTGCTTTTCTTTTATCTGCTTGTAGGAGTGACAAGAAATCTATGTAGCTGGCACTAATGGATAGCATCTCTATGTCAATAATTGCTAATGAGGAAGGAATAGGAGAGCATTTGTCTTGAGGTGACTGATCTTTCTTTCTTTCTTTATCTCCCTGTGTTACAATGGGAACTTATTAGTGTAAATTTTAGAATTCTGTTCACTTTCAATCTCAAAAGCTTTTCAAATGTCTTTTTTTTTTGATGGGAATTCAATCCAGAATTGAACTGTACACTTGCTTACATGTAATCTGCATTCTGGCATTTAAGATCCTATTTTAATATCTTCTGTGCTACATCCAAACAACAAAATAAAACTTTGTTTGCATCACATGTTTAATTTTCCATTCCACAACACTGAAAGGGTGCAGGCACGCTGGAATTGAACAGAAACCAGTAATTTTAAAACACCCAATGCTTTCATCATGAAAAATTGCATAACCATTTCCAGCACTGAAGTAGGATACTCTTACTGAATAAAGTCTCTTAAAAAATTATTGGCGTATCAAGCCAATCATATCCAGCTATTTAAGTCAAAGATTGTATTCAGCCATTCCCCACAAGTTGCTTTTCTGAGGGAACAATTACACAGCTGTTCCTGCCACATTCTTGTGTAGGCTGCAAGCAGTCTAAAAACTCTGGCATTAATTTCCTGTAACTACAAAGTGCAGCTCTCCAGGTTGTTCGTGAGGCATACCCTTTGCAAAGAGGTTACTGAGGCACTGCTTACACTTGACACTAATATTTAGCTTTGGCCACACTTATTTATAGCCCTGTGCATGTGTATACACAGGCACATGCACGGGGCTGTAGGGTTTGTGCTCGAAGCAGGGCCCTGGACTGCAGCCACATTGCAGTGCTAATGATATCTGTCACTGCACCAACTTTTTGTAGCTGTATTATCTGGCTGCATTCAAAACCAAGGATTTTGGAAGTACAGTTCCAGCCTTGCTGTGCTCGTTGGATTCAGCAAAGGGGCATTTCTGCACTAGTGAACACTAAGCAGTGCATTGGAAGGTTTGATGATGATTTTTTGCAAATCCTTTTATGGAGTGTTAAGTTTTAAATGGCTAAAGTTTTAAACTGTGACCTAGCTAGTCAAAGAGCAACGGCCACAAAGAGAATTATTTCAAAATTCCTTGATATGAAAAACAAGCTGTCAGCAGCTGGTTCACTAAGATTGCTTAATAACTCTGGATGGAGTACCCTCATTTCTCTGTCCACTGCTGGTTTGGTGCATATTTTTATATTAATATAATGCATCCACATGTCTGTAAGTACAGGATATTTTGCCAGTTCCATGAAGCAGGTGTCCCTTGGGACAGGTTCCCCTGGCATGGGGCAAGGTGAGCCCTGCTTCCTGGGAGCAGGCCTGGAAGCAGCATGGGAGAATTATTGGGGGAACAATTTTTGCTCTGTTTCTGGCACGTTTCTAATCCACGTCTAAACATCACTTTATTTTTCATTCCTGTCCGTAGGAAATTGATTCCTTCCCTCAATGCATCCATTAATGTTTTTCTGGAAGAAAACTCGAAGGTCCTTTCAGCAGTGTAGGTAATTGAGATATCAGTAATTTCTGCACACAAGATGCCATGCACTCTCAATATCAGTTTCATCATTAATATCAGATGCCAGCTGATACTGATACTGTCACCCTGAAATATCCCACCCCCAACTCAGAGTGCTTAATAAGCAAACTGGGGCCAGGCCCTTAAAATCAAAGCCTGTAGAAGTGAAACTTTGCTGGTTAACAGTTCACCCATTTGAGCAGATAGGCAGGAAATACTCATTTTCATCTCTCCTGTCTTTAGCTGATAGCAACAGCCCATGGAATTGTGCATGGTGCAGCTCACTCTGCACCATATACATAATTTATATTTTTCCACTCTAGTTATGACTGAGCCGTTTTGGACCTGGGATTTGCTCTGTAAAATGGAAGCAGAGAGAGGAGGAAAGAAGAAAAACACTGCAGCAGACTTCTCCTTCCCCAGCCACAGTTTTTAGCCCAGAACCTCATCTTTGATGCACAGACCGATGGAACAGGAGTGCTACACGGGACGTGTTGCATATATATATTCATGTGAAAAGATAAGTGCTTGTCATGATAAGATAAAAAATAAAAGGCATTTCCAGTAGTCCATCTCTTTATTAGTAAAATGCCTTGGCAGAGAATAAGGTTATCATTTTGACAAGTTTCCTTTTGTACAGGCAGCCTAGATAATATTTACAGTTCCTATAGAAGTTTTTATAAAACCAGCTGAGAAACATGCTTCTTGCTGACAAGCTCTTCTGCTCAGTGAAGTTTGACAGATACAGCCCCAAGCTCCAGCACAGGATTCCTTCCCAGACACAGGCAAAGTGTGCAATGCCCTTATTTTACCAACAATGTACATTTCTGTTTCCTTTCAGCAAACAAACCCTTCGCATTCCATTTATCTGCCCCGGCTGTGTCCGTTACCATCCGGGAAGGTTTATCAAGGAGCAAACAGGACCCACACACAGCGCCTGCTCCCGCAGCACCCATCCCATCCCATCCCATCCCCACCAAGTCCCCTCGGTGAGCTCAGGACATGGATACCATCATCCCTGCGGATAGCGACCCTCCAGTCCTCCACCAGCCTGAATTCCAGACCCCTCCTGCTGCCCAGCCGCCGTTCCTGCGGAGAGAATCCCGGCCGTGCCCCCTCCCAGCCTGCGCACGGCTCCGAGCCCCGCACCGGCACCCGCGGTGCTCTCGGGCACTTTCGGCTCTCCCGCTGAAAGCAGGGGATCTGTGCCTTTGCAATCCGAGAACGCGAGCCAGCCGGCGGGACCCGGGGTAAATATAAATCTGGCGCTTACCCACAGGCAGTCCCTCGCAGTCTGACATGGTGTGGGCAGTCCTCCTCACCGGGGGCTCGGGCAGAAACCGCTGCGGGACCGCAAGCGCGGCTGCTTCTCTTTGCGAAGGCAAGGGGGAAAAAATATCAAACAGTTTACAGCCACCCTTGCCTTGCGCTGCACATCTACCCACCCAGAGAGCTGTAGCAACAGTCCCGTCCCTGCCTTCTCATTATGGGATGTAAAGATAAGAATGTGCTTTTGTGCCAAAAGAGTGTGCTATTGGTGGATAAATTTGTTGTCATCCCTCCCCTTCGCAGAGTTTCCTCTTTAATGTCACAGAGGCACATTACCCTGTCGGAAAGGCCATCGAATATTTATGAAACGGCTTTTAAGGGCTAAGCCGCAAATCCTGGCGGGAGAACAGAGCTAATTGCTGCGCATTGGGGCTGGGATCCACCCGCAGGGCGCTCCTGCTTCCCGGGGGGCTCGGGGGAGCCATGGGCTGGGGGAGAGGCTCTGACAGCTCCCTCTGCGCCTTCTCCTTCTGCAGGGTCCGGGTACGAGCGCTGCTGGAAAAGGGGGCAGAAGCCAGGGCGTATCTCTTTAAGGAGCAAGGGGAAAAAAAAAGTCTTTGTTTATATTGTAATATGTGAGAAATTGTTTTGTGACACTGTTACTAAAGGCTGTTTCGTAGTTTATAATAATATCGCGCGTGCAGATTTCTCTGTAACTTCATGGCTTTTCTTGCTTAAAACACGCCAGTTTAATGCCAGTTTTGTGGCTGCTCCTACAAGTTATTTTTTTAATCTTTGGAAATGTTTATGTGGGATTTGTTGGGTATGAGGCTCCCAGACTGGCAGTCAGTGCAGAGTACCCCTGCACACTGGTGTGCTCATTAGGCACCTTAATGAAGGGCCAGCGAAGGCTCTGGCAGCGTTAGAGCCAGGCTGGGCTTGGCAGGGACAAGTGCGGGACCCGGTGGGAGCCTCGGCTCCCGGGGGCGCTGATCTGCCGCCGCTTTTTGTCCTGGGGACAGCCGGGAGCAGCCTGGCCTTGGCCTGACCCAGACCCTCGGTGTCTGGGCTCCTCACAAATGTCGGGATGCCAGACCCGGAGCCGGAGGAAGCAAGGAAGGGATCCATGGGGGGCGGTCCTTGGGAAGCGCTTCCAGACCGTGCGGCCAGAGACAGCCCCTGGGGAAATGAGCCATCCCTGGGGAATGCCTTCTTCAAAATGCCTTGAAGAAGAAAAAAAAAAAAAGCATAAATTACATGAAGTATACTAGGAGCTCAGGGTGCCCAGCACCTCTGACAAATGTGGGCTGTTTTTACTCAGATGCTTCAGCCTAAGCCCCCAAAGGCTGGCGCTGCTGGCTCTGCCTGAGCTCTCTCTGAGGAGAAGCCTTTTTATACTCTGCTGGTTACTCAGCAGCACAGCTAGCCACGGATTCAATTCAGGATGTCAGGCCTCTGACTAAGAAGCAAAAATAGCTGCAAAAGTAGATGGTGACATGTTCCCAAAACCATTCCTCGGGTTGCCTACACAGGGCTGGGCAAGCAGAGCCAGCAGTGTCTGGCCAGCCCGAGGATGTGTTGGCACAGCTCTGTCAGGACAGCCCTTGTCAGTGCCTGCTCCTCTCTCTGCTCATGCAGCACACGTGGAGATATTCTCTGGGGTGAGGCTCACCTGAGGGCAGCTCTGAGAGAAGCAGAGCCCCAGGCTGTGCTCTCTGCCAAGGAGGAGCAGTGCAGGGCACCGTGCCCACCCTCTCCATCCTGCTGCCACCCACAGGGCCAGGGAGTGGCCACTGGCTGCTCTTGATCTCAGGATGCAGCTGGGAAAGGAAGGCCTAAACCAGACTGGGGGACCTTTCTTGCAGCGTCATCTGCCTGCAGAGACACATTGCTCCAATGTGTGAGAATCAAAGCTTTCTCAGCTCGGCCCTGTGCAAATGCAGGCTCCCTGCTCTGCAGCATTTACGTGCCAATTTCACTTCAAGCCCCGCTGAAGTTCCTGGAACTGCTCACAGTTATAAACACATGCATGAGTATTTGCAGGATTAAGGGCCCACCATTCCTCCTTGTACTCACAGCAAACAGCTGCAGCTGGTTTTGAAGTTCCCCCTCCCAGCTGTGTGCTGGTGCTCCTGCACTGAAGGTTGGAGCCCTCTAGCAGAGCTGGCCAAGTGCCTGCAGGGGAGCCATGCCAAATCCAGGCCGGTGGCTCAGCTCTGTCTCATCCTCCAGAGGAATTCAAGAGCAGCCTCTGCCTCAGTGACCCCCACCATTGTCCACGGCCATGTCTGCTGCAGGTGGTCAGCGTCTTCTGGGAGAGGGGCAGGGAACACTGCGGGGGAAGGACAAATACATCCTAAACAGTTACAGCAAAGCTGGCAAGAGCTCATCTGCCAGAGCCCTCACTAGGATCTGGCCTTGGGAGAGCTCTTCAGTGAAACACCAAAGCAGGTCAAAAGTTGAACAGATCAGACCTAATTATTACAACAATACTCACAAACAAATATCTTCTTTTGATGTGGATACTTCAATCAAAAAATTTCCTTTGATCCCTGGATACTTTAGTTATAATGCTGGGGTTTGATAAATTCTAAGACTTTTTTCTTCTTTGATTAAAACAGAGTATTTCTTTTAGCTTCTTTTAACAGAGTATTTCTTTTAGCTTCCCCCATTTATCAGCCATGATAAATGAGAATGGCCATGTTTGCTCCTGGAAAAAGGCCTGGAAAATTTAAGGCTCACAGAGAAAGTTTTGGATATTTATGAATAAGCCTGGTGTCTGTCAGGGCAAAAAAGGCAAAAGTCAAAAACTGAAATAAAGGGTGAGAGTTAAAGCACACATTATTTCAGCAGGTACTACACTAACAGGTGAAATGGGCTAAATATTTGCCAATAACTGCTCTCACTTAGGCTTTCCAAGGAACCTGGAAGATGCTTATTCTTCAACATGCAGAGAGAACCATTTATAAATCTCTCTGCTTCATTCTAGCCCCTGACAGACAGCTGTCTGCATAAATCCATGGCAAGTACGGTGAGTGGGGCAGTAAATGCAACATGTAGAAGGAAGTCACTGGAGTATTTCCTAAAGAAGATTCTCCTGGCCTATTTAGTCTCCTGTGGAAAACAGTTGCATTTTCCTGCTGCATCTCAGAACACTTAGGCAGCTGCTATGATGTCCTCCCTTCCCTGGAGATTTCCAGGAAGAATTATCTGCCCAGGAATGTTGTGGGTGTCCCATCCCTGCACATGGTCAAGGCCAGTCCTGACAGTGCCAAGGGCTTTTGAGATACAAAAGCCCTGGAGCTGAGCTGATTTGCCTGAGGAAAGAGGGAATATTTGGGGAAACCTGGGTGCAGGGCACAAATTTAGAGTTGCCTTAGAGCCCAAATACTGTCACCTACACAGGTAACACATGTAGTGGGACTTTGTTTCTCATCTGATCTGTGCCTGATCTAAGTGCTTAAATATCATGGAAAATCTGGGCTTTAGGATTTTTAATCCCATGGAGAGGTGTCATAATTTTCCCCACAACCTGACTGACCCAGCAGTCTGGCTGTGAAAAGAGCCTGATCCCCCTGAAACACCCGGCTGAACCAGAGCTTTTGCTGCTGCTGGCTTGCCTCCTGCTCAGCCATGGATGGAGCCAGGCTCACTCAAACTTCTCAGGAAAAGCAGGGAGCTCCCAGGGTGGGATCTCAGCCCTGCTGCTGGCTTTGCTGCTTCGCTAAGCTCAGCGCTGCTGCCGGGGCACGGCCGAGCTGCTCTGCTCCCCTCTGCCTTTCTCTCTCCTGACAGAGGGAAACCGTGAGAAGTGAGAATGATTCCTTCAGCTAACCGAGCCAGATCTGATTAATAAATCTGCAATTTTCCATGATTATTAAACCTGCAGTTTTCCATGAGACTGCAGCAAGCCCCTTGCTGCCCGCTCGGGCAGGCGTTCCCATCTGCCATCAGCGTGATTTGCACGCCGTTTAAAGGGAGAAAGCCTGAAATGCGCTTCTCCCCTCTAATTTATGCAAATTCCCTCGGGTTTTTCCTGCCCTGTGAAGAGATTCCTGACTGCTGTGTGCGGAAGATCCACAGCCCGGGGAGGGGGAAGGGAAGGACGGGGCGAGAAGAGAAACCTGCTATAAGCAGGTTGGCATCAGGGTGGGGGTGACCTTCTCTCAGAGCCCTGAAGAGCCCAAAATGTTTGGAATTTGGTAGCTGAGACATGTTTTTCCCCCTTGAAAAGCCCTGCAGTGGTGGGGATAGAATGTGCCTTTCTGGCCTCTGATATAAGGGGTAAAATCAACCCCAGTTTATGGATTGCACCCAGTTATAGGGCAGAGAAGCAAGAGGGGAGCCCCCACTGTCAGCCCCACATCCCCTGAGTCACTGACAGGGCCTTGGGGAGCACCCAGAGGTACCTGTGGGACCAGTGGGCCAAATTCAGGGCCAGTGAGATGTTGCCAGAGCCAGTGGGATGCAGCCAGGGCCAGTGGGATGCTGTGCCATGAGGACATGAGGAAGAGGAGGGAGCTGATGCTCAAATGTACTGGAACCTCTGCACAGCAGAAGGAAAAGCATTCAGGCCCAGTGAGCAGCAGAGCACCCAGGAAGTCCCAATTATTGGAATTTTATTTCATCATTGTTTTCTGACACATTCTCTTCGCATTTCAACTTGATGGATGGGGAGTGTAACAATGCAACTTCAAGAGGAGCTGGTG
The DNA here is from genome assembly GCF_028018845.1 of Melospiza georgiana. Taxonomy (NCBI): domain Eukaryota; kingdom Metazoa; phylum Chordata; class Aves; order Passeriformes; family Passerellidae; genus Melospiza; species Melospiza georgiana. The sequence continues at coordinate 51,960,207 of NC_080435.1, read as the reverse complement.
CTCTGACAAGATCTCATGTGGGTTCATCCAGAGAAGGAAGAGTGAGTAAAAATAGGCAAGCTGACAGCTACAACAGCCCTCTAGGAAGCAACAAATACATGAGTAATAGCAGCCCCCCAAAATAACTAGACATGTCATAATTTTTCATTTATCTCTATTTTTTTAATGTTATTAGCAAGATTTTCCACCAGTAAAAATTGAATCTGAGCTTTGTATTCAAGAAAGGAAATGTCTCCATCATCTCCTCTGATGTCACCCCAGAGAGAAGATTAGAAGATTAACTGTGTCAGGTGACACAAATCCAGCAGCCAGGGAAAATAATTTTGCACATTCAAAAAGAAAATGGAGTAGAAATTCCTGCTGTCTCCAAGAAATGTGAACCTTACCAGTGATAATTGCTGGCTCACAGAGAAAATACTTTATGCAAATGTGCAAATATACAATAAATAAGAAGATCAAAGATTCAGAAGAGGCTTTATCTTAAAAAATAAACTAATTGATAGTCTGAATCTTGGTGGCATTTTCATCCCATCTAATTTATAAAAGGTTACATTCTCTGGGGGGGAGTTATGAACGGCCACTGCAATCATGTGAAGAAACAAAAAAACTATATTTGAAAGACAGAACTGGCTTCTGAGCTAACAATGTCCTCTGACACACTGAGCCAAAAGGAGCCTGCTGTGGTGCTCAGGTGAGATGCATTTGCACAAGATTGCAGAAAAGGTGAACATGACAGCACAAGGCCAGATTTTGGCATCTGCTGCCAAACATGAGTGGCTCTGTGCTGGGCAGCTCTGCAGGAGTCACCCAGACCAGGGGACATAGCCCAGAGCTCTTTTCCCATCAATACATGGTAGATTTTCATGCTGTAATTACAGTTATTGGCAGTTCCCTCTGCAGAGGTTTCAGGTGCTGCTGAATTGTCTCCCAGTGAACATAAAAAGCCAAGGGAAATTATATGTTTCAGTCTGATCCTGCTGCTTTTGGTTTTAGGGGCATTATTGCTGTTTATTTTATTGGGTTTGAGTCTTGCACAGATGGGTGAAGCTGCATTTGCTCTGCACAGAGCTGGTAGGAAAAAGTGTCGAGCCCTGAATGTAAATATTACAGTATCATGTGGTGGGTTTGGGGAGAAGGTGAGAGCCTTGCAAACCTGATTTGGCAGCTGCAGAAATAGCACTCAGGCAAGCAGATGGTCTCTGCAAGGAGGGAAGTCTTTAAAAGATTCACAGATTAATGAGCACTGCCAGGATTTCAGTGGTTCCTACCAAAATTCCTATAAATCTGTCAAAGTGGGCAGGGAGGAGGTGGGTCCAAGAGGAATCAATAACTGCCCCAGACAGCTCGTGTACCCAAGGTTGGCTGACAAAGGCTTCAGAGCTGGAAACCTCGAGAGCAATGACAGAGGCAGAGTGTCATCCTTTGAGCCACAGTGCTCCTCATGTGCCATCAGTGCTCTGGGGACTAATTGCAGCTGTCTGTGATCAAGGATATCAAGTTTGGTGATAAAGGAAGGTGAGGTGTCAGCCACACTGAATTATTGGCTCATCCTAGGAACTCTGAAATTTGTTTTGAGGCAGTGAATGCATCCTGTGTCCACTGCAGGTCAGAGAGATCACACCTTCACCTACCTGTGCTAGAGGCAGCCCCAGGGAGCACCTAACCAGGGCAGAATATTTACAACAGCCAAACACAACACTGGCTTCAGACAAATTACATCTCATTTCCATTCTCATCCCCAAGACTTTTTCCCTGCTCTGTGCTATACAAAGCATAGAAAGATGTTGTCACCAAGCTGAAGATAAGATGTTAAAATTGTCACTGGACAAGGCTGGCCACAACAGGTTACCAAGAGATCAGGCTTTCATCCCAAATATGGAACAGGAGCAAACTGTGCTTTTAGGAATAACCAGCAACAGAAACAGAGCAGCAGAGAGATCGGATCTGATAATGGTCCAGCTGATCATCTGTCCAGCTGATTTTCTCTGGCAAAGCAACTGGTTTGGTTCTGGTTTTGTCCCCAGAACACTGAGGGAAGGCCTGCCATGCTGGGAGACAGAGCTGATTAGGACACTGATAATGGAATCAGAGGCAAAGAGCAGGGAAAATTATTCATTGGAGTGTCTATGAAGTTTGTAACATGGCGCCCTTTACACCCCACTTTCATTTGCTTTTCTGTAGCCATTTGTCCCCAGTGTTTGCCAGCAGGACTGGTCTGGGAGGAGTTTCCATCCTCACTCCCTTGGAGCCGCCTGGGTCTGTAATAAACACAGGCACAATGAACGGAAGTGTGACCTTGTTGGCAATTTCTGCAAAGAGGACAGGACTCCTTGGGAATAGTGAATTAAGCAGATTATTACCACTTAAGTAACCTCTCTCAGTCACGTTGTGGGTGAGGCATGTTGCTGGGGTTAAAAGGAAAGCTTGCTTGGGACTGCTTAAGTAGCACACAAGTAGTTTTTTCCAACAGTTTTCATTGAAAACAGGACAGATTTGGTTTAGGTTTTCTGATATTGATGTTTTTCACTACAGGCATCTCTAGCTGTCTCATGAAGAAATTCAAGACTGCCCTGGTGTGGTCAGGCTCTTGGGTTTGGGATGGCAAGGCTGGGCTAAGATGCAGAGCAGGGGCTGCCTTGGAGCTGAGCTCAGGCTCCTGATAGGAATCAGAGTCCCCCCTGCCAGCAGGGAGATGAGGAAATGCTGGAAGGGGTTAAGTGACTTCCTTGGGGTCATCCTGTGAGTCTGTGCCATGGTGGTAGGTGAGCCTGGCCCCTTAGAAGGCAAAGGAAAGAATTCATTAAATCAGTTTGGAGTGCTGCCTGCAAACATCAAAGTCTAATTTGCTTATGATTATAAAATATAAAATATTAAAAATATCTGTTTCCATTCAATGCTCACAAAAGGTGTAACAACATTTCTTCTTGTTTTTTATTAAAAGTGAAGAAGATGACTGTATAGAAACATACTGTTGTGGGATGGGCTGATCTGTCACTGATCTCTTGGGGTTTTGGACAGGTACAGCTGCTGCAGGACTGCTGGAAATGAGGCTTTAGGTGTGTGACATCCTCTCACTTAGCCCAAAATTCTGTCTCAGTGCACAAAATGCTGCAGCAGGTCCAGGAGTGCCCTTTGGATGCTTGCCAGCCTGGCTGCAGCTGCTGCATCCCCACAGAGCTGTGGCAGCTCTGTGATTTGCTGGGTGTCCACCTGGCTGCTCCCTGGTGAGCTGCAATCCCTTCTGGGACTGAAACATCTTACAGCCATTCCTGGGACACTCAGCAGCCCAGCAGCAAGGGCTTCTTTCAATGTATGAGCAGATGTCCCATCCTGCTCTGGGAGCTGGAGGCATTCAGGAAATCCAGATCAAACATTTTATGCTTTAAAATTGGAGGGACAACCTTCCTTGCAATTCCTTCATTTGATGCATGGAGCTGCTTTTTCCCTCTTCCTCTCCAATTGTGACCCAGGGAGAATGTGGGGATGGAATTTGCCCCTCTGCCTTTGCTGCACCCAGGCAGTGTGCCCTCCCTGCAGCAGTGGGGCCAATGCCAGCATTCTGACATGCAGTTAGACAAACCCAAGGGCTCTCGCTCCTCTCAGGCACAGCCAGGGCTGTTCCTGCCTCTCCACATTCCCCAGGGCTGCTCTTGCAGTTCTCAGGGATGCCTTGTCCATCCTGTGCCTTTACTCTCCTCCAGCACAACCCCAAGCCAACAGTTCTGCCTTATCCCAGATCCATTCCTCATCAATCTTTTTATTAATGCACAGAAATGACAGGAATCAGAAGTAGCAGGTGAATGCTTGCCTCTGAAAACCTGGTTTGCAGCTAATCAACAGGGCTGGCACATGAAATCATCATTATGTGTGCAGAGCAGATCCAGATGTGCTGAAGGGCCATCCCCAGGCCATCACTGCAGCAGCTGATCAGGGATCCTGGCCTTCTTCATCAGTCTATAGTTAGTTACATTTTATTGCAATATTATACTTAAAAGTTTAGTAACGATTATTAATGGCTAGATGTTAAACTTGGTGTGGAATGGACCAGAGAACCCCAAAGGCTGCAGAACTGAAAATTAAGCCACCACTCATATTCATTTCCTTTAATTTAGAAAGAAGCAGAAGCCAAAGAGAAATTTGTCTTGCAGCAGAGTCCACATCTAAGGAAATTCCACATGTGGTCAAATGTCAGATTGTTTCTCTTGCAAAGGGCAATGTGGCAATTGTATTTCCATTTGCAGAGAAGTTCTTTCCTTTGAGCTGGGTTTTTCAGAGGGGGAGGGGAAGGGAGAGAAAGCAAAGTGAGTTTTCCTTTCAGCACACACGCATTCAGAAATCTGGCTGCTCGTTTTGAAAAGGTCATGGCTCCCTTCCCCACTCCTCCCTGTGGCCCAGCCAGGCCAGCCACACCTTTGCCAGATAAAAGTTGAGCCCTTGGAAAGGCTCACAGTGCTTGGCACTGGAATAACCAAGACTCCCATCCATGTATCTAGAGAGAGATGTTGCCCCAGTGCTTTCTTGACATTTAAATTTTCTTTTCCATTGCTGTTTCCTCAAGAAACAAGATTTGCACAGTGCCTTTGGTAATAAATCCTCACCCCATGTCCCTAGTTCCAAGTAAAAATGAGTTTCACTGGATATGAAAGTTCCTACAGCTTCCAGAAAGCATCTGGGACTCTTTAGGGAGGGGAAATTGGAGTGGTTGAGGATCACACTTGTCCATGCTGTGAAGGGGCAGGTGGCAATGTGACCCACAGTCACTGATGGGGCCAGGGTGGCCGTGCAGCACACACAGAGCCCAGAGCTGCCCTGCAGGGCCACCTCTGTCCTGCCAGCAGCACACACAGCCTTACACTGACACAGGGGCAAGGTGGGGATCCAAAATGGGAGGCCGCAGTGTCAGGCAGCACTGCTGGAGGGGCCATGGGCACTGCTGTGATGTGCTGGGGATGCTGGAGAGCCTGGGGTGGAAAAAGGAGTCATTGCAGCTGAAAAACACAGAGATAAGCAAACCAGTGTTCCCCAGCACTGCAGGGTTCAGGGGCTGCTCCCAGCAGCCTGCCCAGGGCCCACAGGTGCCCTGACCCCCAGGCAGTGCCTCACCCCAGCCCTGCAGGGCTCTGCCCTCCCAGGAGGAAGCTGCAAACACATCTCTTGTTTCTCAAAGCCACCTTTATCATCCTCACCTTCCTGTCTCCACTGTCCCCCTCCTGCCCTGCTCAGAGGAGGGATCCATCCAGCTGTGGATCCTCCTCCCTGGCCATCCCACTGCTCTGCCAGGTCATCACCAACCCCAGGGGAGAGCCCCAGCTCTCCCTGCTCTCCCTTCTCCCTGCTGGCTGCTATTTATTGCTCAGGGTGCTGGGGAGGAATGCAGCCTGTCCCAGGGAAGGGCTGCTGCTGCCAGGCTAAGTTTAGTTCCTGCCTCTGCCAGGGATCACCTCTCCAACACTAATCAAAGATTAGGTTTCTCCCTGCCTCAGTTTCCCTCTGCAGACAGCAAAGTTCCCTCTTGTAACCTGCTTTGGGTGGGAGCTTATACAATTCTGCAGCTTGTTCACATATCATATTGGGTGGGAGCTTATACAATTCTGCAGCTTGTTCACACTGCTCCTGTCCCTGGAGCTCCTGCCCTGGCTGGGATCTTGGGGTGCTTCTGCAGCCAGTACAGTCATGGTCTGTTCTCATCCAAGGTCTTGTTACACTTGTGGTATGAAACACAAAAATGCTAACCAGAGCCTAATTACAGCTCTTCACAATATACTTTTTTAATTTTGCATGCAGTTCCATTTAATTAGTTGTAATTCTCTAACAAATAACATTACTTTGGGATTACTCTCATGCTTGTGAATATTGATGTGAGAGCTGATGCGGCCACAAACAGCCTGTCAGTGTTAGAGCCCTTCCCATAGGCTTCCCAGGAAGAAGCCAGTCTTTGGAGGTGTAACCAGCACTGCTCTTTCACTGCAGGAATGAAATGAGAAGAGTCTATGAGCAACAAGAGAAGAAAACCCTCAGTGTGTGATGAGAAGGCTTGGCTTGATGCTGTCTCTTTAAAAATTTGCTCAAATCATACATTAAAAGGCAAAGCTCTACTATCACATACATATTTCATCTGCACCTTGGAACTGTAATTAATGGCACAGGAGGCTTCATTTGACAAGCTGTCCTCAGGGCAGACTTTTTACTTCTATCTACATCAGCAGTGCTCTCTGCTACTGTTTCCTGTGGCAAAACTCCTCACCCCTCTCCATAGCAGGGAGGAGAGCAGATGTGAGGCTAATCCACATTTCTCTCCCCATTGATGAATACTTCCCTCAGATACAATAGGAATAAAGAGAATAATTTTTCAAAGATGGAAGAAGACATGTGGGGAGGCACACAGCAGGAGGTGAAGAGAAAACTCCTGTTTGTAAAGCCTGCCTGCTGTGGGAAATGATCAATGCTAATTCCCACTGAATACGATCGAAATGAAACACCAAGGGCCAAATTAGTCCCTGGTGCAGCACCAGTCACCCAAAGGCAGATGATTTGATTTCACTGAGCCTATGCCAGGAGTGAACTTGACCCCCAGTGTTATGTGGCATCCAACAGTACGGCCAAGAAACCTGAAGTACATCACAGGCATCCAAACAGAGGTGCTCTGGCCATGGCTGCTGCTCCAGCATGTGTGGAGTTTTCAGTTCTTGAGCACTGTCATCCCTGACAGCTATTTCTGGTGGTCATTTACCCCATGCTTTTCATAGCAGTGATGGTCATTTATGAAAAAGTTGCAGAGGTTCTCCAAAAATACAAATTAGCAGTTAGGTTTATGTAGTTACCAGATATTGGACAGGTGGTGGTTTTTCCTAACCAAATCAATTGGGAAAAGCAAAAAAGGAACAAAAAGTGGTAACCTTTCTGGAAGAATTCCCTGGTGTAACACATGCTCAAACGATGTGTACTGAACCCATCACACAGCAAGTCAGCCTGCAGCAGGATGGAGATGCACTGACATTAACTCCAGGAAGAGCTGAGGTGGTCTGAACCCAGGATCCCAAGGGCTTTCAAACACTGCTTTATGGATCTTGGGCTTTGAGCAGGAAAGAATACAGGTTTCGCTTTTCCCATCATTTTTGCAGCATGTGGAAGCTGAGGCTGCTGGGCCTGGTTTCTCTGTCTGAGGGCCGTGGGGTGCTGCAGTTGCCCAGCTCTCTGCAGGGACACGTGCCACCATAGCAGGGACCATTTCCAGGCTCTGCCCTGCCTGTTTGCACAGACTCTGCCTGCCCAGGGCCTGGGCAGCCACCCAGCAGCTGGGCAAGGAGGAGCTGAGCTCAGGGGGAGATTTGCCACAGCTCTCAGGGTACGGCGCCAATCCCCAGCCGTGGGTAATACAGCCTGGTTAGAGACCAGGTACATTCCCCTGAAGATTTTTAATACCCAAAAGTAGAATTTCATGTTTGGTGTTCTGTGTCTATAATTTATCTTGCTGACCATCTGCATTTGCATTGTATTGAGCTTTTCCATCTGGAATTTGGCAGTAGCTAGCTCTGCTATCTCTCCTTACCAGTGATTCAGACACATACATACATTGCCAGGTTGGATGGGCCCTGAGCAATCTGGCCTAGTGAAAATGTCCTTGCCCATGGCAGGGCAGTTGGAACTAGATGATTTTTAAGGTCCCTTCCAACTCTAATCGTTCTATGATTCTATAAAATCTCAGACTTGGGATGGCTTTGTAAGCTCGAACTGTTGGATGAGATTTTATGTAACCATAGCAAAAACTTGGCTTTTTATCTGGCTCTCTTTCTGGATTGCATCTGGGTTCAATTTGTTTTTTTGGATCTTCCAAAGAAGGATTTCATTCTTTTGGTTGACTTATCCTTGTTATCCACTACCTACAGGTCTCTCACTATATAATTTAATACAGCAAAACACTGCTTCAAGCTCATATCTACAGCCCTAGAAATATTTTTTTTGAGTAGCATCATTGATCTTTTCAGTACTAAATGCTGCAAGATATAAAACACAAAAAAAAAAAAAAAAAAAAAAAAAAGGAAACAATCAAATTTTGACATTTTGGGACTCGTATAGATGCCTGATGTTTCCAAAATGACTGAAAACACAGGCACCAATACAACTCCATGGTGAGGTGACACAGGCTATTGAGTCAGTGACAAAGGACACAGAGACAGAAACATCGATATTGGACAAGGGGAGCTCAGAGGACAGAGCAGTAAATCAACAGAAACACTGATTTCAGGATAGGAAAGGCCTTTTGGATCTGGTACCCAACAAGGCGTCACTGTTAACCTGTAACCACCTTGTGCTGAGGAGAAATGAAGATGTAGGGAAATAATGAACTGAAGGCAGTGACAAGCTGTGAGAACTTCAGTAAGAGTTCAGAGTCTCACACTTCTATAGCTCAGTGGATGTGGCTCTGGTCACCCTGGGGATGCTGGATTGCTGCTGGAGAGTCAAGGAGATCCCTTGGATGGTGCACAGAGGGAGAGGCCCCTAGGACAGGGGTAGAGCCTTGAGAGAGCCCTGCCACCGCCATTGCCCTCTCAGGCTTGACGCTGTTGAGTGAGTTAGGCCCCGTGCCTGCTTCTGAGGGGCCCAGAGAGGCGCTGATGCCCTGAAGCAAGCTGCACACTGCTTCTGGAGGGGGCTGGAAAGGACATCCTGCCTGTGCAGCTCCTTTGCCTTGAGCGGCCCTTAGAGGGTGGGGTTTGCAACCATGCGTGAGGGTTTGAGAATCCCTGTGAGTGCAGTGCCACCTGTAGAGCCACCAGTGCTTGTGAGGATGAAGGCTGGGACTCACCTGCCTGGTGGTAGCATGACCTGTGTGACCTCCTGGGGAATGTTAACAGGCTGATGAAGTGGCAGCACAGCGGCTGGATCTGCTCCTCTGGTGAGTGCCAGTGACGGCGGCTGTGGAGCTGGTGGCAGGGCTCAGCTCTCTCCACCGATCCTCTCCTTGCTGCACTCACCTCACCCATGTCACACACCACCACACCCCTGCACAGCCCCTCTGTCACCTGCTGGAACAGAACAGCAACGCCAGTGTGATTACAGATAACGAGCTGCTGATTAGTACTGAGAAACACAACTGAAAACATTTCATTTCTATCGCCTTTCTTGTTGAGTTAATTAATATAAAACACAAAGCCTCTCAGCTGTATTACCATGCTTCCTTGGCACTAAGCATTTTGGCTGAACAGGTTTGCAATTAATATTTTTTGTTGACTTGCATCTTCCATTAGCACAACAAAAGAGATTAATAGCACCTCTCAGATGGTTCCCAGGGATGTAGCTACTCCTGGGCTGTTACCCACTTGCTGTGGGGATGCTTGAGCTGCAGGCAAGGTGCAGCACCATCCTTCTTCCTGAAGAAGCCATGCTAAAGAGAAATGTCCATGGATCCCTGCCCCACAGTATTTACATTTGTCTTTGTGCAATGCTTTAATGTCTGTCAGCTGCTTGAAGAGGCATCATTCACGAGGTGAGTGAAAACTTTGGCTGTAATGTTAGGGGGAGAATTTTTGATACCAGATTGATGGTTTGGAAAGTTCAGGGCTGTGGTTTAGTCTGAACTGCAGTCAGTAAGGCCATGAAAGCAGAAATGAATGTTCATATGTGTTAGGTAACCCTACATATGCTCGGGGTTTACAAATGGCTTGTAAACCCTGTGGACATATCTGAGTGCCCTCTCCTGGAACATGATGGAGTTGCTGCTGCATTCTTCCAACCAGCTGAACATTAGACCTGTGGAAATTATTTTTTTTTTGCTATCTTGGAGTTATATGTATAGGACCTGTGTGTAACACATTTTTATGTATATAGTATGTAAATAAAAACTATACTCTATATGTGTAACATACACTGCATACATATCTATGCACCAAAGGCATAAATACATTAATTTTCTGCTATTCTAAGAACATGGTTATAACTGATCTACTTCTTCATGCAACACTTCATAAGTACACCTGCTCTTTTTACAGCTACTAATATTATCATCTTACCAGATTTACTAAAAAACATTTTATAACTTGTTCAGGTATACCCATCTCTAAGCTACATTCCCTCTCTTATTACATTAGTCATAGCAATAATTGAGAATAAATCAAGGATACACATAGATTTATTGTTTTGCTTTTTCAGATTGCCATTGCCATCTATTTTTTAGCAGTTTCAGCAAAGAAGCATATGTAGGATCTGGCTCTCTGTAAAGAATTAAGTATTTAATAAAAGGGATTTTAACAAAAAGAAAAATTCATATTTTTATAAATGTTAATTTTTTGGAGAAGATTGCACTAGTTTCTGTCTAAATTCACTTTTAAAGGAGTTCCTTATAACCAGGTAAATAAAATAAGAGATCACCAAGAGCAGTAAAGGTTCATATTGTTGCTACCAAGCATCATTGCTCTGTGCAGATAATGAAATTTTCTTCTGGGCACCTCAGAATCCCAGCATGGCTTGGGTTCCAAGAGAACTTAAAAATCATCTGGTTCCACCCCTCCTACAAAGGACAGGGACATGTTCCACCTGGCCAGGCTGCTCAAATCCCCATCCTGGGGAGCAGAAAAGTCAGGTTTCATCGTGTCACATCAAAATATCTGGCCTAATTTTGACTACTGTATTAAAATGCTTAATTTGTCTCCACTGTGGGAAAGAGGATGTGTAATTAATCATTTAGGAGGCTCATTAGGTTTGCCCCATATTCAGTGTTGCATTGGCTGAGTGCATTAGGCACCTGGAAGTGTCTTGCAACATCTTCTGCAAACAGATTAGCACCTCTCAGTAGCACTGGGTGAAGCAATAAAACCCATCAAATTCATTATCCCCCCTTTATGTTGGTACTACTCCATTAATTTTAACAGCCTCCCTTGACACACAGAGGTATAAAGGAACACCAGACACCTGCTTTGCTAGTTTTGAAAGCTGACTTCAATACAGGAAGGTCAGAAAAGCATGTGTGGGTTTATTTAAACATTCTTCTTTTTTCAGCCTTCCAAATTTTTTTATTTGCAGTAACTCATTTTAAGGCATTTTACTGAAGAAAAAACCTAAAGCAGAATTAACTGCTTTAATAGAAAAGAGCATCATATTTTAAAATTAATGCTAGGAAACAATGAGAATTAGGGGCCTGGCTGTGTCTTAGGTTTATGCATATTTTTAAAAGCTGGCATTGATACTACAGGGACTACCACAAGAAGAAATTCACCACAAGAGGAAGGGGTGAGATGCAATCTTTCTTTCCTATTAATAGAGGTAGGGATGCTGAAACCCATAGGGTGGGAGAGCAGATGTTGCCCTTTCCCTGCCACCACCTAAACCACAGCTGTGCTGGGAAAACTCCTTGGTGCTCACTGAAGGTGTGAGCACTGGTGACTGGGAAGGGACAGACACCAAGGTCATGCTCTGAGAGCCTAATGGATGTGTTACATGGGACTTCTCTGTGCTTTAGCCATCCTTACAGGAAACAAAACAGCTAAACCAAAAAAATAAATGCAATAAAACCCCCCAAAATTAACTCTAAACTATGTGGAACTGTTGTAAGTAGAATATTTTAAACAAAGAACACTGTGTGACATAACAGTGCCAGCTTGTGGCATCATATCAAGAATGGTTGGTCAGGGTAACACAGGAGAAATTGCCACAGTCACCAATGCTATGTCCAGCTTTTCTCTCTGCAGGCCCAGAAAGACTTGAAGAATACCTCACACTCTACAAAACAGGTGAATAAACCTGTGCTGAGTGATGAACACACCAGCACGTTCAAATCTCTTGCCTAATCAAACTAACCTCTCAAGCACATCATCCTCAAACCCCAGCACTCTTCTGTGGCTGTGAGCAGCTCCTCTGCAAAGGGGATTGGAGTGAGATGAAAATGGGCCAGTCACCTCTCCTGGGCAGTATCACTGGAATCAGCAGGGGGAAAAGTGAACACCAAAGGTGCACAGCAAAAGCAAAACATGAGGGTGGGCAGATGTAAGATCCATAAGCTCATTAAGGGTGGAGCTGTTGGCCTGCTGGGAAATTATTGTCCACTTTATGTCTTGATATTGGAAAGAGATTAACTAAAAGAGCCAAGGCAGTTTTAGCACTTGAGCTGCTTAATTATGCCTTTTAAAGTTGTCTTTGAAGCCATGGAGCAAAGGATGAGGGAAATGCTCTCTGAATGTCCTTATTAGTCATTCCCTTCTCTGATGGCAATAATAATTACACTGTCCTACATTGGAAGGAGTGTTCCCAGCAAATCCCCATACTCCGTGACAACATTTCCAGCAGGGCAGACTGAGATAATGACAGGGGTAATTAGAGCTCTGGCTGCAGGGTAGGGGGGTTAGGATGGTGAGCTCTGAATGTCCCTCCTGGGCAGAGCAAACTAGCCTCACCTCCCAAGGCTTGGGCCAGAGGAGAAAATCAGAAAATCCTGCAGCTGAGGGGAAGGTCCTGCTCAAATGATTTGACTCCTCCTATGTGTGTGGACTCCAAAGGAATTTCCTCCCTTATTCTTGTGGCTCCCAACAAAATGGTAGGTGATATTTTTGTTAGACTTTATTTTTGTTAGGTTTTAACCTCTAGAAAGCCCATTATTGTCTTTCAGTTTGTGTGCTGCGTGATGTACCACAGAAGCTGCTAATGAATATCATGACTCCATTAAACATTGAAACCTGCTCACTAATGGCAAAAGAGGTCCATAAAAATGCAGTGGTGTCTGAGCAGCACTTTAGCGCCATTGATGCCATTCATCTGGTATTTGCACAGTGAAACTGCCCAGAAATTGCATCCCTGGAGCACCTGCACCTGTGGCAGCAGCAGGCAGGCAATGGCAGATTGCAGCGGGACTTTCCCTGGCAGCACCTGACACGGGCATGAATAATGGAGGGGCTCATTAATCATTTACAGAATAGCTGTTCCTGTGGATTCATCAGTATCAGAGACTCATGTTGAAATCTTTCTCTTTTGATCCCACTGAGCATTTCGTGCTTGGCAAGGTCACGCCGTCCCTGGGATGGGAAAAGTCACACCAGGAGAGGGTTTTGCAGCCCATAGCTCATCCACTCCGAGATCGCTGCCCAAGCCCACAAATCGCAGCGCTTCCAAGTACAGCCTGGCCGTGCACCTAAAGGGATGTGGCCGTGAACCTAGAGGGATGTGCGCTCTTCAAATAACAAGAAAACGCGAAAGGAAGTGGGGGCAAAAATTAAAATATAAAGTTTAAAACAGTTTAAAAATATAACTGTTCCCCCCATCCATCCCTGCTCGGAGCTGTCCCCAGCTCCCTGCCCTGCCCCTGCCCGGGCTGCCCCAGCCGCGCTCGCTGCACCGGCCGCTCCCGGCCGCAGGAGGGGAGCGCAGCCCAAGCACCGGGTGGCTCCGGTGCCTCCTGAGGAACGGGGCTGTGTCCGGCCCTGCGGGATGGAGGAGCTCCTGATGGGAACAGGGCTGTGCCCGACACTGCGGGATGGAGGAGCTCCTGATGGGAACAGGGCTGTGCCCGGCCCCGCGGGATGGAGGTGCTCCTGATGGGAACAGGGCTGTGCCCAGCCCCGCAGTGAGGGATAGAGGAGCTCCTGATGGGAACAGGGCTGTGCTCTCGCATCGCGGGATGGAGGAGCTCCTGATGGGAACAGGACTGTGTCCGGCCCTGCGGGATGGAGGAGCTCCTGATGGGAACAGGGCTGTGCTCTCACATCGCGGGATGGAGGAGCTCCTGATGGGAACAGGGCTGTGCCCGACACTGCGGGATGGAGGAGCTCCTGATGGGAACAGGGCTGTGCCCCCACACCGCGGGATGGAGGAGCTCCTGATGGGAACAGGGCTGTGCCCCAGCCCCGCACTGAGGGATGGAGGAGCTCCTGACGGGAACAGGGCTGTGTCCCAGCCCCGCACTGAGGGATGGAGGAGCTCCTGATGGGAACAGGGCTGTGCCCGACACTGCGGGATGGAGGAGCTCCTGATGGGAACAGGGCTGTGCCCGGCTCCGCACTGAGGGATGGAGGAGCTCCTGATGGGAACAGGGCTGTGTCCGGTCCCGCGGGATGGAGGAGCTCCTGATGGGAACAGGGCTGTGCCCAGCCCCGCACTGAGGGATGGAGGAGCTCCTGATGGGAACAGGGCTGTGCTCTCACATCGCGGGATGGAGGAGCTCCTGATGGGAACAGGGCTGTGCCCGGCCCCGCACTGAGGGATGGAGGAGCTCCTGATGGTTCCCGGTCCCTCCTGATGGGAACAGGGCTGTGCCCGGCCCCGCACTGAGGGATGGAGGAGCTCCTGATGGCTCCCGGTCCCTCCTGATGGGAACAGGGCTGTGCCCAGCCCCGCACCGGGATGGGGGCACCGGCAGAGCCCCGCGCAGGGACTGCAGGAAGGAGGGAGCGGCCGGGAACCCCCGGTTCCCCTCAGCGCAGCGGAGCCATCCTCACATGGCCTGTGACAAAATGCGGGCAGCCCGAGCCGACACCGTGACCCGAGCGAGAGCCGAGGGCTGTCCCAGCCGCAGGATGTGCCACCTGCGGGCTGTGCCACGCGTGGGGCTCCCGGCCGGCCGCACCTGCCCGAACGCGCGTCCGGATCTCGCTGTGCCCGTGGCAGCGCTGGGGAAGGGATGATGCGCTGTGATTTCATGCTCATGGAGCTTTTATCCACCAGCTAAGATGGCTATTCAGAGAACTGTCGCCCTGATTTTTTAAGATTCTCTAAGCCTTCTGATGTTGACATTCTTGTAACGAACTTTCTCACACACTTTCTGTAAATAACCCATTGTTTTGCATTCCTTTATGGAGGATTCGAAATTTGATGGACTGTTGGTTTGTCCAGTGTCATTGGAGAGGTGGCGCTGTCACCCTCCAATCCACTGTCACTTTTGGAAAACTATAAATGTTGGGATCAGAAAATAAACTTCCCTTTTTTCTTCCCCTTCAGAGCAGCAGTGTGCGCTTGTGTTCTTTCATGTCCTATTAAAAAAAAAAAAAAAAAAAAAAAAAAAAATTTTTTTTTTCTTTTTTTGAATCTCTCCCTAATGTACATAGAGTTGTTTTCTGGTTTGGGTGGACATTTCCAGATGCTTCTCAGCTCGAGCAGGGCATGGTGTGCCTGCCCTGATCACTGCCTGGCTGTGGGAATACAGCGCTCAGCAGCTTAATCAGAGGTGGGGAACTGTGGCTTCAAGGCAAATATTGGGCTGGATCTGAAGTCAACAGGGCTCCCACAGGGATTTTTAATCAGGCCTATCATTAATTCCCTAATGAAGTTAGCCGCTTATCTTTATTAGATGGACTCTTCAATGAATTGATTTAATCTAGAAGACTTCTCCTCCCTGACAGCTTTTCAGAGCCCCATGCACTCCTGCTTGTGCGCCGAGCCTGGCCTGCCCCCACAGCCGTGCTCTGCTTCCCAAGGAGCTCATCAGCCGGCCCATCTCCTCTCAATCAATAAGCGTTTATTCTAATTGAAACCAGCATCGGCTGGATACCGCCCAGGAATGCGGAATGCTCTATAAATAATGTGCATGGGCTGGAGCCCGGGAGCTGGCAGCGGCAGGGCTGTCAGTGGGAGCGCTAATGGGGGGGACACATGCCACCCAGCGATCTGTCACTCTCCCAGTGCCCTATTTACAGCTCTCACCAGGGAGCTCCCTGACTGGCTTTGATGATGAATTAGCTTCCTCTGATGGATCAGCGTCCCAGTCCCCCATTGCAGCACCTTGCAGGATGCATTGCCTAAAGAGAATTCCTCATTAACATATAAATCATGATGTATTTCTTTTTGGCACCCCAGGCAAAACAATGGGCCAAGAGCTCCCCCCCATCAAGCTTTTCCCTGGAGGGAGAACTTTCATTGATTGCTAAATGGAAGGTGGAAAGAGTGAAATCACTTAATTGCATGACTCCTCTGATGTGCTGAAGCGTAGACTTTAAGTAAGTCTATGACTTCCCCAGCAAGGATGCTTTCTCCACATTTTATTGCAGGCAAGGTATGATTCCTCTGTATCACAACCACTTGCTGTAGTAGGTGTTCAAGTGTTACTTTACCAGCAACATCAGGGTTTTTTGGATACCCCACCTGCAATGGGGATAAAACTTAAATTCACAAATAAGGCTTAAGACCAGAAATCTGTGATAGCTGTAAAATCTTTTGTAGACAGATCTGTTTCCTCCATGCCACATGGTGCAAGGACACAAGGGGTCTGTGAGTCAGGAGAGAGCAGCCCCTGCCAGCACTGCTCTGTGCTGAAGTTAATAGTGTTTATTAACTTCTCATAGGCAGTCTGGGAAACACCAGCAAAAATACCTTGAGGCATTTGGTGGTTTACATCTAGCTCTGCTACAAACTCGTAGGGTGATGGTAGGTGACTGCCTGTATGGACAAGTTAGGATCATCTGAATTAGTGAATTTTCAGTTCACTCACTACAGCAAATAAAGAAATTGCCCCAAACTACCCCTGCTTCTCATTGGTTGGTCTGTGCAGAAACTCATTTCTGATTCTGTATTTTCATGTGGGCATGCCATGGGCTGATAGCAATGTGGCATCTCTATCTGTCAAACCTGGCTTGAAAATGAGGACAGGGAGCACCACATTGTCCCTGAACCAGATGAAGCTTGGTGAGGGATAGCACATTGTGGTTGCACCTCAGGCCTTGTGAGTGTGTCCATGGAATGCACCAGGCTGGCACAGCAAGCAGCAGCAGGAAGATGTGGGGTTCTGGAGCTGCAGTGCAGCCCCCTTGGAGCATCCTCTCCTTCCTCTGGAGCTGCACCAGAGATGGCTCACAGGACCTACCAAACCCATCACCAGCATTGTGTCAGCACCTGGAGAAGTCATGAGCACTCTGATACAGCTAATTTTGGATGAATGGCAGGGAAACATTCTCATCCTGTGTGCTCTTTTGCCTTCCACACCAGTGGCACAGCCCACGTAATCTGTCCTTCCCTCAGTCTCATGGAAGCCTCTCCTGGGGCTTCTCCCATTCCCTGGCATGTTTTCCATAATCAAACTTCCATATGGTGCTTTTGGCAAGAGGTGCCTGTCTGGAGAGCACAGCAGATGGTCTTTAAGGAGCAGGACCACGATACCTCATCCCAGACAGTGCAGCAGAAAGCCTGGGAGTGTCTATTCTCCAGTTCATGTGTTTGTACCTTTTACTGGAGTCTCCATGGTCTCAGGGCAGCTGCAGAGAGAGAAAAGCTGAAATACCCAGCACCTGAGACCAAGGTGAGAAGCATTTCCCAGAGGGTGATCATTGCCAGGGCAGGATCTACAACAGCATTTCCCACCACATCCTCCCAGGCAGCAATCTGCCACCCCAGCCTCTGCCCAAAGCATCTCCAGCGCTGCCCTGCCCCTTCCTCTCCTGCTTCCCTTCAATCCCATCTCTTCCCCACAGCAACTCTTCCCCACCTGCACTCCTCAGCTTGGGATAAGTGCAGTAAGCCAGCACAGGCACCATCTTCTCTTTTCCTCTCACCTTTTCTGGGAAACTTTCTAGTTTCACACTAAAATCCAAATTTAATTGAAATTTTGGCAGTTTCAACCGGAATAATAAGAATTATTTCACTGCCACAAATCTGCCTTTTTGCTGTCCTACCTTCTGCCAACACTAGGCAGCAGCTTTGTTGCCTTTACATCAAACACCGAGTGCAGCCTCCAAATGTAAGCACCTGCAAGCCAGCTCACCCTCCCCTCGCCCTTGTGTTTACCATCCATTACATTACACTACACAGGATTTAAAGCAAGGATACATTTTTTTCTTGTTTTGTGTTTACATTAGAGATTGGTATCAGTTTAATTAACTCACCTCACAATGGTTTTGTAGCAGGCACAGCTTTCCTTGTGCAGCCAGCAGCAGAGCAGGGAGCCATGCAGCTCCATGCAGCTCCATGCAGCTCCATGCAGCTCCATGCAGCCCTGCTGGGCAAGGAGGGGAGCAGCAATGCAGCTCGGGGCCATTGCCTCCACAGCACTGCCAGGGGGAGGGCTTGGAAATTCCAGCAAGTCTTCTTGGAAGGGCCTCCTTTGTTAACGTGCAGGAACACTAAAAGGAGGCCTGATGCCATTGCTGCAAGGCAGGCTAAAAAAATAGGGCACAGAAGGCAGGTTTCTCCTAAATCCTGGTGCTTTTTGGCTATTTATGCATCACTACATCCATTAGTTTCATTTGTGCAGAGTGACACACAGACCCAAATTGTAAATGTCTTTTGAGGAAATGAAACCCTCTAAGAGTGATTTTGAGCATGCCTCAAAAATCTGAGCTCTCAGGGAGCCTCAGCTGCCCCCAGTCCTGGGAGAGCTGTTGGAAGATGCTCCACAGTGACAAAGCTGCCCACGGTGCCACCAGCAAGGGTGACAGACAGGTGACACAAACCAAAAGGAGACTTATGATCATGTATGCTGGCTTCCCAGTGGCTGTTATGGGGCTTTAGTTTGGATTTGTGCTGAATACAGGGTTGGTAATAGAGATGTTTTGTTATGGCTGAGTAGGGCTGACACAGAGCCAAGGCCTTTTCTCCTTTCTGTGCTGCCACGCAGGGAAGCTGGAGGTGCATGGAAAGCTGGGAGGGGACACAGCCAGGACAGGTGAGTGACCCCAAATGACCAAAGGGATATTCCAGACCATGTATATAGAGCAGAGGGAAGAAGGAGGAAGGGGGAACATTTGGAGTGGTGTTTTTGTTCCCAAGTCACCATCCCATGTGATGGGGCTCCGCTCTCCTGGAGGAGGCTGAACACCTGCCTGCCCATGGGGAGCAGTGAACTCATTCCTTGCTGGGCTTTGCTTGTTTGTGCAGCTTTGGCTTCCCCAGCTGAACTGTCTTTATTTCAAATCAAGGGTTTTCTACCTTTTACCTTTCTGATTCTCTCCCCAGTCCCAGTGTGGGGGAGTGAGCAAGGGGCTGCTGGCTGGGGTGGGACACAACCCCATGGGAGCACAAGGGCTCCCACAGGGAGCACAGAAAGGGCTCGTGCAGAACTCTGACCCTCCTTAGAAAGCTCCCAGCAACGTGGAGCAGTGCAATAACCAGGGTATGAAGCACTCAGGGGCACATGGGACCTTCTCTGGGGCTTCACCAAGGGCAGTGCATGACAGCCCCTTCCCCAACAGCCATCACCTCGCCTGGCAGAGCCCCACAGCTGGGGAGGCTGAGGAAGGGGATGCTGCTGTTGTGAGAGAGCAGATTCCTGCCATCAGTAATCAGGCCAAGAGCCAATACAAAGGAGGTGCAACTCTTATACCTGGAGCCATGCAAAATGCTCAGCACTGCTGCCATCCTGGCCTTACTCACTGTGCTTTCAAAATCCAAGTTAACAGGTCTGCAGCATCCCTTTGTGCAATATTGTATTTAGAGATTTGGGGTTTCTGAGGCCAAGAGCTTTGCTACTGCTTACTTGAACTGTGCAAGCTGTAGTTGCACAATAGTTAAACATCAGTAACCAAGTGTTTCATCTGCTGTGCTGTCCCAGTCCCTCCTGTATGCCCAGTTGCTGGCATGATGCTTATCTGACCATGGGGTAAGGCAGCTCAGGAAATGAAACCAGCAGAAAACTGGCCTGGCAAAAAAAAAAGATAAATAATTGCTTTCTGCTAGGTAAGCTCCTGCACTGTCTCAGTGCAGTGTCTGGGGGCTGGGAGTGCCTCTCAGGGTGTATCTCCATGTGGGGACGTGTTTCCATTAGGCAAGAATGGGACCATGCCAGTGCTGACCAAAGCAATTTTAAAGCAATGTGACAGAGCATTTTCAGTTACTCCATCACACAATGGGACAACTAGACAGAGGAGTCCAGGCAGAGTGATGAAATGCAGTATCTCACAAGTTCAAATTTGAGATCTTCCCTGAAATCCCTTGTAGAAGGGAGATGATGAGCACTGTGCTGTTCATGTTGTGTTTGCAAGTAGGCTGTCTGGGGAGGTGGGGGAATCTCTCTCTTCAGAGATAATAAAAAACCAGCCAGGTGGCCCTGCTTCATCAGGGAGGTTGGACAGGATGGCCTCCAATCTGAACCATTCTGTGATCAGTCTGTGTCCCATTAAAACAGTTCAGAAGCAGCTGCAAGCACAGGAGCCTCAGGGTGGAAGGCCCAGCCCCAGGGAGGAGAGCCAGAGGGCAGCTTCTCAATGAAGGTGGGTCAGTCTCAGTCTGCACCGAGGATGGATGGATGGAAAAGTGGGGTTTGTGCAGCTCCCTGGCTCTGGCACCCACGTGCTCCTGCCTCCCTGGCCTCCAGAGCACACTCATGAGCCACATGTTCACAGCAGGGTTAACTCTGTGCCTGCTCAGGTTCGTTTCTGTCTCTGATGCCTGTTGGTCTGGCTGGCTGTGAAGCAGCCTCGCTGCAGGGCATGGTGCAGGGGAAGTGGTGGTGAAGCCTTTCCAGAAACACAGGTTAATATTTGCTTTGGTGGAGCACGAAACCACAAGGGCAATGCTCCTGTACCAGGCTGCTTCCACCTGCCACAGCTCTGCCCTTTCTCCTTTTATGTCCCCCTGCCCTTTCTCCAGCCTTTCTCTATCAAAATATTCTACCCCATCAGCAATCTCCCTCCTTCTCTGGCACTTATCCAGCCAGCTTTTTTCTCACTAACCTCACACACTAATTTTAATTTCTTTCCTCAGAAAATTTTCTGCCATTTTAATGGGTGAAATTGGTTTTCAGGGAGCAGGAGCTCAAGGTACCTGGCAGAAGCTCAGAGTCAAGGGCAGACAAGGAGTTTGTGAGACCCTTTTAGCAATAATGAGGTGCTGCTTTGGCTTGACAGACTGAAGTCAGCTGCTCCTGTTTGTTCTCTCTCTCCAATTTAATTATTTGTGTTCTTTCCTTCCTGTACTGATAAAAATGGAGTTTTTAAAATGTGAATTGGGCTTGTAAATGTAGTCACTTTTTTTCCCCCAGCCTCTGAACCAATCCATTTAACATCTCCCTAACTCAAAATGTATGCCAGTATATGACTGCAGTGTGGATAAACAGTAAGTTGATAGCAAGGTTGAGATGCAAATCTACAGATAACATTTTACTTCAAGGGCAGAGGATCTCAGAAGCCCTGGCTGTGCTCTACCTCAGGGGCAGCCCTGAAGAAGCAGAGGAGCTGACAAGAAATCCCTTCCCACCCTGTCCTCATGTTTAAATGCAAACAAATACTGAGAACAGAAAATTATATATATATATATTCCTGCCATTCTCTGCATGCTGTTAATCCTCTTTTCCTCTACCAGAGAATGTATTAGTGAGAGTAGGCTAATAATGCAGAGACATCTGGCTGAGACCAGAAAGAGTAGCATGTTTATGCATTATTAATGTGTCAGAAAAAGCAGAATTCTGTGGCCTGACTGTGTGCATTGGATCAGTATGGAATGGCCTTTACAGGAGAGTCAGTACTGATAATTGGTCCATTTTGCTTATCTTTTGCAATGGAACCATCTCCAGGAAGAGGCATGTTTATTTTTCATGTCAAACAATGAAAGAGATTATGTTTTGAAATAGCCTTTACTGAATAGTTGGAGCACAACACTTCTTTATTCCTAAAAGAGGAAATGTGATCTGGGAAGCAATGCAGGGTGGGCAGAGTAGGGAAAATGCAAATTTCCACCTTAGCCCATCTGTAATCACAAACTGTGTCTTTGGGGATCCCTGGCTGTCTGAGAACAGCAGTGCTCCAGACCCATGAGTGACACAGAGCCCTTGAGGGGAGCACAGAATTGCAGTGGGGCTTCTAAGGCACAACTCTGGCACACAGGAGATGCATTTTGTTGACTGGTTTATGTCTTGGCAAATGCAACACAAGGAGGCCAAAACCCCAAATCTCGTGCAGTAGGGTGGGGGCCATTGGGGCTGCCCAGGTGTGAGACACAATGATCAGTTTTATCTTCCAGCCTTGTTTCTCAGTTTATGGGTTGGATGTGTGATGGTAAAATCAGCAAGAAACTGAGGAGGCCCCGACGTTGGAAAGAGCGAGCTGCATGCATTCATGTGCTGCTCCTTTCCAAAGGATGGAGTGGCTCTGTTAGCATCCAGCTCACAAATCAGGGAGCAAGGAGACAGCCTGGCTCCTGTCCCCAGGCTCTGACAGCTGAGGACCTTGGCTCAGCAGCAGGGTAGGGTCACATTTCCAGCAGCACAGGCAGTGCACCAGCCCTGTCTCTCAGCTCATGTAGACAAGTGCTGGCACCAAGCTCCTGGAGTGGGATTCATTTCACAAGTCTGTGTCTGAACTGGTCACCCTGAGCTGCCTCTATAATCAATAGGGGCCCTGAGGATGTAACTCACCCTGTGCAGGGGTAGGTATCTAATGGGGGTCAAATGATTGCCCCAGAAAGGGCCCATTGCTCTCTGCTGATTGCAGGGAGTGCTGAGCCTGCTGCCTCTGCCACAGCTGCCCCAAATCACTGCTGGGATGTCCCTGGTGTCTGGGCACAGCACCTGCAGCTTAGCACTGTCACAACACTGTGGGGTTCACATGCCCTCTGAACAGAGGGAAGATGTGAGACAGCAGAGAAGAGGAAAACACAATTCTTATCACGCTTGCTGTGCCTGCGTTGGGCTAGAGTAGAATGCAACATGGAGATTGTTTACCCAAGTGATGGTGTTTTGTTCCATTGGCCAAGCAGGGCCAAGAAGTGTTTGTGTGTCAGACTGTCACGGGACAGTCAGGAGAACATCAGAGATGAGTGCAGGGTGAGCAGTGGTGAGCCAGAGTGAGTGCATGGCAGATTAGTTTAGATACAATGTACACAGTGCAGTATAATAAAGTAATTATTTAGCCTTCTGATTATGGAGTCAGATGCATCATTCTCTGTCCCTCACCAATGTCAGAGTCACCTTTGATTGACAATACAATACAGGGCCATGGCACGTGGCTGGGGAGAGCCTCAGCTTCCTCACAGAGACAGCAGCGCCCTGGAGCCCAGCTTGGTGGCATTGAGGCAGCTGCCCTTGGCCAAGCTGGCCCAAAGGAAGGCCCCAGTGGCTGCTCAGGAGCTGGGATCCACATGGAACCTGTTCCTTTCAGGGAGCCTGCACAGGCAGCCAGTGCATATCCGAGGCATCTTGAAATCCCAGCTGGAGCTGGGGCTCTGCTGAAGCAACAGTGGAACATGCATGAAATAGGATGTCTGGGCTAGGCTGAAGCAAGCTGCACCCTTCCAGCACCAGCTGCTTACCTGGCTTAAGAAACAGAGAAGCAGCCTGGTCTGGAGATGCCAAATGCATGGGCACCAATCTGCTCTGCCCTGCTCCAGCACATTGAGGCAGGGCAGAGCTGCTGTGCCCATCCAAGGGATGTGCAGGCAAGACATGGCTCCAGCTGCTCTTGGAATGGGCCAGGGCAGGTGTGCAGACACCATCTCACCCCCAGGCCTGTATGGATAGCTGTGCCACACTTGCAATGGTTATAAAAAACAACCAGATATTTGTCTTTTGAAAAGACATGTCTTTCTGGAAAGCCACAAACAACACTAAAGCAGGTGACTCAGAAGCCTGCCACTTTTCAAGTCCCTGGCATGGTGCAGCTGGACAGCAGCTGCCAGGCAGAGCCCAGCAGATCATCCACCTTGCTGAGCCCTGGGACGGGGCTGAGGCTGGGGACAGCACCAGAGCCAGCCATGGCTGTGGGAAGCACTGAGGCAAAGCCCCAGAGTGTGAGATTCACACCCAGTGTGTGGGATATGACAGGCCTGCCCCTTTCAGAGCCAGGCCCTGGCCCCTGGTGAATGCCATGACAAAGGGACAGATGCTGCCAGACTGCTTGGCCTTGCTGTCACTGCAGCGGCAATGACACTCAGCAGCTTGGCAGCTCTGGAAGGGAAGCCCTAGCTCCTTGTCCTGCCCGCAGGACTGTGGCTCTACCCCAAAAGCATGAGACCATCTGGGTTTCTTGATGGTATTTCCAGTCCCAAGAGAAAAAAGAAGCCCCAGGAAATGCCGGCTTTGAAACTCACTTGAAATAAGTTTGCACCTCTCTGTTTGGGAGACTTTGAATATTTTGGCCACACATTTGCAGTGCCTGACCCCCAAACACACCCGTGGTCCTACCTGCATCCTTCCCCCCTTCAGAGCCCCCTTTTGCTCAGAGTGGGGAAGGGAAGCAGTCTGACTTGGCAAATAACTTGCCATGAAAATGATGAATTCAAGAGCACGTGGAGCTTGTGGTTGAAAAAACCCGTCTGATCAGCAGAGCTTCCCTCCCTCAGCATCTAAGGGCAGATTTAGTCTCAAGGCCAAGCTGCCATGTGGTTGTAAAATAGAAGCAGGCCTGAAGAACTGATCTAACTTTCTTCAATTGTCTGTGTATCTTTAATCATGTTCACCACTTAAAATGCAGCAGAGCTGGCAGCTGATAATTAGACTGAGCCTGCAGCAGCATGGCCACTGGCCAGATCACATGGCTCCTTTCATCTGCATATTTATGCATTTAAAGGAGAGGAAAACTTTCATAACATTTTAATAACCAGGTTTTTCTGAAACCATAAATCCAGTCCTCTGGGCTTAGCCTACACTCTCCTTCTGATCTCACATGAGTGGAAGAGGGTGGGGTGTTTTGTTTGTTCTCCCCATTCTTTTCCTGAGCATGAACGTGCAAAGCTCAGCCTCTCCAGCGTGGGGTCCTCTGCAGGATGGGAGGGTCAGGCAAGGTAAAACTGCACTTCTAAGCATGAAGGAAAACTTTGATTTGGTTCCTGGCGTGGGAACAATTCCCCTTTCCCAAGATAGCTCATCTACAGACTAGCAGGAATGAAGCTGCTCTGCTAAACAATGGCTCCAAACAAAGAATTCCTGATATCTGTATTTCAAACAGAAGCTACAGCACATGTTGGCCGATGCTTTTCTTAGCACATGACCATCAGATTCAGCCCTAGGACAGTGATCCGTCCGATCATGGGCTGAAAAGATGTCAAAACACGGGGAGCTGGTCCCAGTCCCACCCAGCCCCTGCTCTGTTTCCATGGGTGCAGCCACGGGTGGGCTGAGTCCCTGCATGAGGCGCCTCCACTCCTCCCTGGACAGATCCCAGTCACTGTCTGCAGCCACTGCCTTATCTCTGGCTGGGGACAGCCGGGGCAGTGCTGTGAGGGCTGTGATGGGGGATGCTGTGTCCATCTCCTCTGCCCGAGGGCGGCAGCTCCCTTGACAGCCTCGGTGACATCCTGCAGGGTCCTGCAGTGAGGCTTTGCAGACCATCCTCCCTCTCCCTGGAGGCATCACTGGCATGTGCACATGGGCTTCTCCATTAGCATGGAATGACAGCCACTATCAGCACAAAAACAGAAGGTGAGGATGAGAGACTGGTCCTTATGCCTCTGTGTTGTCTTTGTAAGATGAAGGAAGCCCTGTTAAAATAACACTGATTCACAGTTTTCTTTCAAAGATGAAGCACTCTGTTAAAATAAAATTTAAAACTACTTAATGAGATGCAGTCCTTAAACACAATTACTTTTTTTAGGAAAAGTTAATAATTCGGTGCTGAAAGCAGCTTCTACCAAAGGTTCTGTGGGTGAATCAAACAATATGTTGCTGATTTATAAGGGTCTTGATAGAGGTTTTAGTTGTTGTTTTCATATAGCCAGCAAACAAATAAATCACTTTCAATGACTAGGCAATTTCCAGAGTACATCCTAACCAGCTCTTTAGCAGTGCCAGTAAAACTTTGAGGTTTGACACAACTCTGGGGTTCAACCGAATTTAGGTGGGTGCCACTGCTGTGTTTCAGAGGTAATGTTAATTGATATGGTTATGTAACAGTAGTTTTGCTAGACAAACTGAAAGAGTCAAGCCAGAAAAAAGTAAGCCATGGCCTTAAGTCCACTGGGAGGGACAATGGTTTGTTTCTTGTGTATTTAAAGAATCAGAACAAACAAACAAGGGCAAGATTAATTAGGAGTGGGAGTAAATGACTCCCTCCCCAAGTGAATGAGGAACAGCACTGGACAGGACACAGCAGCAGCGCCAAAATATTTCTTGACATTTCCACTGGAGGTCCAAGAGAATTCCCTTTGTGCTCCAGTGTTTCCAAGACATTCATAAAGCACCTCTCCATCTATCTGTTGCGATGATAAACTTGTGTCCTTAGGTTTCATTATCAAGTTTTTAATCTAAACCTGAGCTCTCTGATCTGTCATCTGAAGTAGTGAGGGAATTTGCAGCAGGGTTTTTCCCAGCAAAGAAAAACAATTCACTTGCTAAAGACATTATGTGGGAGATATAAGATACAAGAATCAGAAAATTTGGGTGTTTGTTTTGTAATTTTGGGGGTTGCTGGTCTTTAACTTAATTTTGAGGCTATATCTTACATTTCCAGTACTGTAAGTATGGCAACAGATTTTAGCCAAAAAGTCCACTTGAGACTCCTATTGATTTTGATGAGGTTGGAGGATAAATACTGACAAATGTAACATAATGTCAGAATTTGCATTTCCCTAAGCCTTGTCTAGACTTGGATTTGGAAGGTGTGATGCACCATGTGACATACAATGTAGTTAAGGCAATGTGATTTTAATGGACAGCTTTAAAGTTGGTTGTTTTTCAGGAAGCCATTACTACATTGTGTTTAGCACTTGCTAATCTAGAAACCATCAATGATAAATGAAAAGAGAGGTTACAAATCAAAGGCAGGCTGATCTTGTGGTTGCACCTTTCAGATTTGGCCTCCTGCTGCACACAGGGCTATTTCACCTCTGACAGAATAGAATTAAGGGCTCCCAAATGGAATAATGGGGAAATAAGGGCTCTCAAAATAGAAATAAGCCCTATATGGTACTACTTCCTTAGGGAAGTGGTGGAATCACTGTCCCTGAAAGTGTTAAAACACATGTGACCTTTAGGAACATGGTTTAGTGGTGCACCTGGCAGTGCTGGGTTAATAGCTGGACTCAAGATGACCTTAGAGGTCTTTCCCAACCTCAATGATTCTGTGATTCCCTGTGTTGGCTGTAGGAGTAAGAGGCAGTGGGGCTATGTGTGGGTGTTGAGGGTGTGGGTGTACAAGGGGTTAACAAGAAGGTGTGCTGGGATGGCACAGGGGAGCAGGGGTGTGAGTGTTTACAGGACAGAGAGACTTGAGTGTGCAGGCTTTAGGTACAGATGTGGGCTTGGGGGAGAGTAGTGCTCGTGGTCCCTGGGAGCAGTGAGGACAAGGCTGTTGTGGCAGTGGCTGCACTGAAGGGATGTCATTCTGTGCCCACAAAGTCCAGGCATATGAATTTCTTAAAACACTACCAGCATCTCCATCTCCTCCACCGCTATGCCAAGAAGACTTCTCCACCCAGTAACCCCAGAACTTTTGCCACCTGGGTTGGCCAGCTGGGCAGGCTGAGGCTCTGGAGGCACAAGCCCTTGCCTGGAGCTCTCACACAGAGCCAGGAGCTGAATTCCAAGCAGAGGAGTCTGACAGCTGTTACCTGTATCACCCATCCTCGGTACACCCAGACCTGTTTGATGGAACCTGATACATTTTCCCATTAGGCAAGAACTATAATTCAGGGGAAATCCACCATCCTGAGCTAAGCAGATGCTGCAGAGGAGGCAGAGGGGTTCATTGTTACCTCTCATAAAATTCTCTTCTGTGAATTTTCCCATCTCCACATTGCTGGTGGTGACATGTTGGTACACTGGGACAATGGGACCAAGGGCAAAGATTGCTCCAAGTACTACAGTTAGCAGGAATTGTCCACTCTGAAGTCCTACCAATCCATCATGGGGGGCCATTCTGGATACTGGATTTACACTTCACTGATTCCTCAAACTGGAGCCCACGCCCAGCTCTTTTGACCCAGAAGAACCAAGTGCTCTGACTTCCAGCCACAAAGTTCAGTGGTTGGTACAACAATTTATAGATGTCCTCACAGAAATCAGTGTTAATCCAGATGTGTCATTTGGGCCTCCAGCTGACTGTGATAGGTTCCTCTTTTCTTTCCCTAAATTAATTTGAAATTTCATCTTAGTGTTGTTTAGAGCATCAAAGTTTGCAGAATATGCCGTGTCAAAATAGAGATATGACACTCATTGGTACTTGAACCCTGTCTGATGCACCAAGAGTTGATTTTTCATTACTGGGCTCTGTGTCCCTCACTCTGCTTTTCCATCTGTCATGCAGTCAATGGTCATGTAAATGTCTGTGCAGACATGCTGAACATGAGTAATGCAGCATCTGTTATTACAATACAGAATTAATTAAGAGTATTAAAGTTTTGGCTAAAAAAAAATACCTATGGAGGCAACATTTTCATACCCATTCTCTCCTAAAGGCAGCATCCTTTGGGAAGATGTGATAGACACATTTAGGTAAATATCATTCCTCCAGCACACATGGTTTCCATTGCAATTGATCCCCTGCTGTTTCCTTCCAAGCACTTTCCTCTGTTGCATAATTCCACAATGGTGGCTGAAATACTGATCAGCAGAGAAAAAATTGACTCCAGCAAGTGGGAGTTTTAAGGGCAGTAAATGTTTATATCTGAGGTTTTATGCACTGTAGTTACTGAAATACAGTTTTTAGGCATGCACTGAAAATTTCAGTGGCATTGAAAGTCTAAAGTTGTTTGAGTTATAACTTAGTAAAAGGATAGAATGAATAAAGGCTGACTGAGTGAGATGGGGCATAAAGACAGTGCACTACAAAGCAGCCACATGGGCCCAAAAGCTGTGTAGAAGATGCTTCCTCCTGTAGGCTCCCCTTTAGGGCTGGGAACAGCTTGGGAGCTTCACGCAGACCTGGCACTGAGGCTGCACCTGAGCCAGGTGTGAGCTGCCTGAAACTTGGGGGTCACAAGCTGCTGACTGCAGAATAGCAAAGAGATAATCCTACGTGCTTTTAAACTGGCACAGCCATTGGCAGAAGTTTCTCAGCAGACAATAACAGCAAGAAGCTGGGAAAAAGCAGAGTGGGAATTGCTTTTCCCAGTGACTGTGTCTCCTCAAATGCATTACAAACTACAGCTCTAGATGTGGCAACTTCTTAGTGTCTAGCACATGAACAGCATTGGTCATAAAGGTGTGCTTGTGCCTTGGCTACTTCTTTGTGCCAGCCAGATGAATGAGGGCTCATGCTGTAAGAATGTGCTTACTCCTTTGTGTGGGGTGGTGTAAATGTCCTACAAAAGCCACTTCCTATGGCAACAGCAAATATTGTAATTCTTTAAAGCCTAGCTTCCCTTTTCAGTTATGTTTCAATTGTTATTATTATTGTTTGTTAATCACTGTGTGTTCAAAACTTTCAGGACATGATCAGTGGTCTCTGGTGCCAGGGTCTAACTGCAGGTCTGATGCTGGAAGCTGCATTTATACAGTGACACTGGTATTCCCTGCAACTTCACCGTCTGCATCTGAGGGGCTGCATGTGACTGGCAGAAAAACCTGCCACGTGAAAGAAGCATCACAAGACTGAAATACACAATGTTCTTTCTACCAGGAGAAATTTTTAAGATGGGAAGGTCTTTCTAACATGAACTGGAACCACTTCAACTTTTGCATTTTGTTTCTTCCTCGGTGAAATGACCCAGGTTGGCCCTTGCACGGCCCTGCTTTGGGGGAAGTGCTTTTGCAGTGTATCTCAGAAGGCTGGGAGACATGGAATAAACCCCCTTTACCTCTGGCTAGTGTAGAGCACAGCAGGTGTCTGAAGTGCCTGAAGCCCTGCTCACTGGGTCAGTGTAAAACAATAGCAGCCCCCTGGCAGGACCTTCCCTTCAACTTCCACAGGAGCTGGAATGGAGAGAGGGGTCTGTCCCTGCCCATTTAAAAAGCCCTGCTGTCACAAAGCCTGCAGCAATGGCATCACAAGAGCCTTCTTGCTGTGCTGACTAGGAATCCTCACTAATTGATATCACTAGAGTCCCCCAGCCCCAGAGTAAGCAGCAGGGTTCCAGTGCATGAGAAAGACACATGCAAAGGCATTGCTGTGGTTAATCGAGTCCTAACGAGCTGAAAGATGGGCTCCTGCTCTAGGAAACATGGGGAGAGACCATCAAAAACACAGCAGGACTCCAGGCAAGAGCTGCAGAATTTTCAGTCCAGGGGTGCCCAGCTGCCACAAGGTCCCACATGGAAATGGCTGCACGGTTCTTGCCGTGCACCATAAGCTGGAATTTCCGGTGTGGGACAAGCAGAAAACAATGTGCCATCACCCTGTTTGTTGTAGTGTGGCTCCTGTGCACAAAGCCGGGGACTTTCCCGAGGAGGCATGAGGTCAGTGGTGATTTAGGCTTTCCCTCCAGAAGAGGTCCTGGACAGTCACTGCTTCCAGGGTGAATCAGGGTAGACACAGCGACTGATTCCCACTGTCATCTCTTTCAGACTGAAATTATACTAACCCCAGCTATTTTTCAGAGGCCAGATCTACAGTTTTAGCAAAGGGCAGTTGCAGGAGGCTCTTGGGACCACACAGTCTCCTCTATGCTCAGAAGCCTGCAAGTACAGCCACAGCGTCCTTCAGGAGCTGAGTGTCCAAGGGCGCTCAGGAACATTCATACACTGCTTGGAGCACTCACAGGCTGGCCTCTGGAGTGGGTAACAATGCTAGGTGAGCTGAAGGTAGGAAACACTGGCATTTCTTCATTGGGTTGCAGTAAAGACTTAGGCAATCAAAGGAAAAAAAAAAACAACTTCTCACAGCATGCTTAGGATAAAGAGTCATTCTTTATCATACAAAGTCACACCTTACATATAAATAATTTGAATGTCTTGCTCTTTCATGGAAAGTAACAGAGAAAAACCTTCAAGGTTGATACATGGGAGCTGGTATTAGAAATCACATAGGATCAACCCCAAATCCTGCATCCAAACACACAGATATTTGGGTCCAGTGTTGACCTGTACACCACTTCCCTCCCTTGCATGGAAGGAACTGAATCAGGACCCTCCTTGGAGGACCACCCCCATCATCAACCTCTGGTTATGGATCCCAACCCTGCAACCTTGGCCTCATCACTGAAATTTACATTTGCAGCAGTAAGAAAACCCAGTTTGCAGCTGCAGAAAGAGCCGTTGCCTTCTCCAAAGTGCATCATATGTAGATTTTTGGAGGTGACTGAAATAACTAAGCCTACCCAAGCTGGATCCCTTGCAGCTATTTCTATTTCTTGGCTGACAAGCTGGCCAAAGCAGCAAAGCTAAGTATTGCACAGTCTAGCAACATCTGACTAAAACTGAGACCATTTATGTGGAACAGCAGTGTGGGAACAGAAAAGAAGCTAGTGGAGCAGCAATGAGAAATTTGAGCTTTGATCAAGGAGACAGCAGCATTTGACTCTATCTGAGCTGGCAGGGAGATCCCATCCCAAAGCAAAATAAAACATGTCATTCTTTCCAGCAGATGAAATTCTCCCCAGCAGTTTGTTCCTCCCAGGATCATTTTATGTGATCTCATTGTCTTTCAAGTCTTTCCCCTGAGGAAGCTGAACGTTTAATATAGACCACGGCGTTGGTATCCGGTACTAAATCAGTCCAGCTACTCTGGAATGAGGCGAGCGGGCGTCCTGGAAAGGAAATAAAAATGCAAGTTTAATAGAGGGGAGAGGCTCACCTTGACCCATGCTATTTATTGCAAAAGGCACAGGAACACACTGCTTGCTCAATGGAGGGTCACTCTGCCCTGCCATAGATGTGTTTTACACTCCCAGTAAATTCCAGATGCTCAGCGCGCACACGGAATGCATCACCCAACCCCAGAGGCTTTTGCATCTTGCTTTGCTTTACCAAGCAGCCCTAGGAGAGACCAGCACATTCTCACAGCTCTCATTAACCCAGCTGGCAAACTCGGGCACTTGGCATTTCAGCCACACAGTTCTGGCATCCTTGGCTGCAAAGATGAGCCATGAAACTGCAAGGAAGAAAAATGCCAGGAAGGGAAGCACTAAAGACCTCAGGCATGGTGCAGGAATGTCAGGGATCAGCACCCCAACAAGGCACTGCAGAAAGGGTCCCTGTCCCAGTGCTTCTCCTGCATCCTCACTGTGGTTTCAAGCAGGATTCCTTCCAGCAGGCACTGCACAGAGCACCAACAGCTGCCCTGTGAGGGAGCCACATGTGCTGTGTTAGGCACAACTCACACAATCCATCGCTGGTGTCAAACTTGGTGGCTCTAAGAGATTTATGTTGCATCCATGTAACTGCTCTTACATAACTAGTTTGCCACATGCCAATTGCACACAAGCCCTCAGAAAAGCTGCATTTTTGATAGTTTAGGGGGTTTTTTAAAATGTCATGTGAACCGACAAAACATGATCCTTCAGCATCATTGTGAGTGAAAACACTCATTTACCTCATTTAGTGTTTTACTTCAAGAAACAATTTAGCCCATGCTTGAAGTGTCAGCTAAATGGGATCATTTAAAATAATTCTGAAAACATGCTAACTGCAAGAGGCTATAATCAGAGCTAATTACAGGGACATTCTGGAAATCCCTTGGCTTGGGGCTTTAGTTTTGATAGAGGGGATAACAACTTGTAAGCTATGATTCTTTTAATTATAACAATAGTAACCACCTTCTTTTACACAGCTCCTTTCATCTCTAAAATCCCCACAGCTCTGCAAACTATACATACCACAGGGATTGTTTAGCCTAACACCAAAGTGAAGCCATCTCTGCAAGAAATGAGTAAGTGTTTAACAATACCTGGCAGTCCTGAGAAAGATTTGTGAAGAAAAAAAGGTGCAGAGAGAGAACATAATTACTCTTGTGTCTCCTTACAAACACTCAGGGGATTTCTGGATGCCCACAGTGGCAGCCATCTGAGCTTGAGGATAAGGAAGGCAGCTTTCAGATGTGCCTGTAGACTCAAGGCACTATGGAGGAAGGCAGCAGCACCACGTGGCAGCACCCTGTCACCCTGCCTGTCGGGACTCAGGACATCCCTCCGGGTGTCCAGAGCTGCCAGGACCCCTGCCAGGGGCTCAGAGACCCTGGCACAGAGCCCACAACACCTGGGGATTTGATTATGACCCGTGTAGCAAATTGCCAGCTTTGTATGAAGACCTGAAAGCCACAGAAGTTTAATAACAAAGTTATCACTGGGTGAAAAGGTAGATTTTGGGATTTTTAGAGTGGGGGGTCTTGGGAACAAGATGGAAGGACTTGGGCATGTCTAGCCTTTCTTCTTCTTCTTCTTCTTCTTCTTCTTCTTCTTCTTCTTCTTCTTCTTCTTCTTCTTCTTCTTCTTCTCTACCTCCATCTTCTGCTGTGATGCTGGCACTTTGGGACTGGTTTAGAATAGAACCTCACTGTCTAACACAGGTGATAGGTATTGGAAAGTGATTGTAAACATGTTATATGTAGTTTGTAGTATAGAGACAACACTGCCTTGGTGGCGGTCAGAGTGCTGCTGGCTGTCCTGCTGAGCTGACCTCGGTGGGGCAGGAGAAAAACTTTTATAGATAAGATACAATAAACAACTCTGAGACCAGAAACTGAAGAGCTCCAACTCGTTCTTTGAACAGATGGGCTGAAACAGAGTCTTTTCACATATCTTGGGGCTGCAATGAACTGCAGCACCCTGCCACCCTGGCCAAGCTCACCTGTCCAGGTCCTGTGCTGGGTGACAATGAAGCTGTGACAGTGCAGCTGGGAGTTACAGATGGCAGCGGCCTCCTCGGCGCTGTGGATGGAGAGCAGGCAGCCCAGGTGGCTGTAGGAGGGCCAGCACTTGTGGCCTTCCCCTTCCACCGTCCGGAAACCCTTCAGGGAGATGTAGTCTGGGGACAGAAAAAGGGGACAGTCTGGGGAAACACTCCAGGTGCACTTCCAGAGACTGGCTGCACTACACAATCAGTGAAACTCAAAAGAATTGCAACGCTGACAGACTGAACTGACCCGCCGAGGTGGGGTGAGGTGGAGCTGCAAAGCTAAAAGAAACCCAAATTTTGCTCTTTGGTCCTGCAGCGGAGCACAGGACAGCAACTCCCCCAGAGATGTAGGAGAGGGGTCAGAGGTCTCAAGGGCAAAAGGACAGTGGTGCCACTGCAGGGGTGGGTGAGAGGAGGAGGCTGCTGTGCAAAGCCACAGCCCCTCCATGTTTTCCCTGGAAAGCCAACCTCCAAACAGCCTCTCCTACACCCCAGCCTCAACAGCAGAAGCTCGTCACAGAGCCAGCACCAAGCTACACGGGGCACAGACTGACCCACCCGTCATGGTGCCACCCACAGAAACAGGAGACTGAGGAACCCTCTGGGGAAAGGGAGGCCTGATCCTGCTCCTGACAAAAGACCTGACAAAGAGACCCGACAAGCCTGAGCAGGTGTTGTTCAGGCTAGGAGGACTCACTGCTAGGAGTCTCTCCCCACCTTCCCACACCTCTAGGATGGTGATCATTTTGGCACAGTGCAAAGCCAATAGACAGGTGTTGTTGGAAAATACCAGTAATTCCTGTTAAAGCTGCTGGTCCTTCCATGCAAATGACCAGATATCTTTGTTGTAACAGTGCAAATTATAGTTCTTTCACATGCAAAGAGATTTCCTTCTGCAAGCCACCATCACCCACCACCTCATGTGAATGCTCAGGAAAACACAAGCCACAGTAACCACTGGATTTTTGAAACTTCCTTTTGATCAGCCTCATCTCTACCACTGAATGGGTCCTTTTCAGAGGAATGCACCTCATAAAGGCACATTTATCCATGCACAGGTCCAATAGAAAGATCTTCAGAGAAAAGGAACTTAGAGGGCACCGAGGCTCCAGGTACCCTGCCACATTCATCTTGGTGCTGTCACCTCCCCACTCTATGTTTCCATAATCTGTGCTCAGCAGACAGAAGCCACACAGTCAAATTGGAAGTTTGAATATCAGCCCTGAAAACTGACCTGTTGGCCCAAAGGATAAGGAGCCACTCAATCCCAAACACATTCCCTTGAGACACTGATGTTCATTATGAAAAGAGTATTTAGAAGCAGTGCAAACACATGTCCATGCAGTTTGTCTGCACTGCTTTTACTTTGCAAAACACAGGGTTTCAAAACCATGCATAGCTCCCATGGATAAAAAAAAAAAAAAAAAAAAACAAACAAACAAAAAAAAAAAACCACAAAAGCCTGCTCAAAAAAAGATATTTTTGGTGCTTTTCCTAGTGACTATAAACTGCCTAAACCTAGGGGAGATCAGAATTTGACCAGTTACCAAGTGCCTCATTCCCTCAGCAGTTACTTTACTTAGAGTATTCAAAATCAACTACCTTTTAAAAGAAGAGGTCTTTTCTGAAGATAGAGCCCAGACTTGTACAGATGTAAAACCTTTTCAAAAGCTCTCAGGGTTTCATTTATTCCATATCGCAAATCACCTACATTTAAGGAAAAATATGACAAAGATAAACAACTCCATGAAACATCATTTAGAGACTTCTAATAAAGAAGTTTATGAATATTAGCTGGTACCTGTTGCATTCAGAATATCACTCAAAAGGGGCCGCAAAGCTGGTGGTGCAGAGTGTGGCAAAAGATAGGTGAAAAAATACCTGCAAAAAATCCCACAGGCTGATTAGAATACAGTGCCTTCATTTCCCTGGTGATTAAGTTGTCTACATTTTCCCGTGACTTGATTATCCATATGCAACTAGTAAGTCTGCTTTGGTTACAAAGTTATGTTTGAGCACATCTTGGTGTCTCAGATGGTTCCTGTGAGTTGGGCTGAAAGCCTGGTCCTTGCTGCATGAAATCTACCTTGCAAAGCTTCATGCAATAAAGCTTCCCCTCATTCCCCTGGGTCATTTTTGTATACTAAGAAATGTATTTCCCACCAAAAAAAAAAAAAAAAAAACTGCATAAAAGAAGACTCATACAAGATCCTTCTCTTGCCCTGAAAAAGTTTGGGCTTCTTATTGCCCCTGAAAAGTCAGGATGACTCATTTACTGACTTACACAAAAAAATTCCTGTCCTAGGGAACAAGTGCACAAGAGACAGGGGCAACAGCAAGGCTGCAATAATCTATGCAGGGATTTACCCTTTAGCACTGGAAATCCAGGCCGCTTTGCTAAGTCCTTCTGTGCAAATATCCAGTTGCCAAGGCTTCCCTCCAGGATGTGACCTGCCAAGCATCAGTGGTGAGCAAAAGTCCCTGAGTTTTCAGCTGATGGCCCATGGGAAGTGCTGCAGCAGCCTCATCTCTTTGCCTTTACCTGCCCCCTGCTCTCCCATGGGAGCCCACAGGGAGATTTGGAGATGAAGGGAAGCACTGGGCAGCCTGTTCCCAACAGTGGGACTCACAGCTGGTGGGGTTTGGCAGGTAGCCTGCACTGCCACTGCCTTCAGCAAGCATAGCCCGTGGATGTCAAGCACCGGGGTTTGTTTGGCAAACAGCAAATTTACAGGTGCAAGCTCTGGGGCAGGTTTTTAGAGGGTGTTGGGGAAAGGGAGCAGCAGAAGAAAGATGCCTTCATTCCCACCAGACAACAACTGCACTATTTTCCTGCCTTATAAGGAAAATAACTTGCTTCAAAGTGATTCTTAACTACACTTTCACAGAGGTGAGGGGAATCACCACATGACTCTTATGATTCTTACGAAGAACCAGGTGCTACAGGCTACATGGCAGGGTGTGAGCTCAGCCACCCCAAATCTTCCCCCTCACAGCTGGACATACCGATATGCATTGAACAGATTCTTCTTCTCATTTATTCCTTCACATTTCCCAGCCACGGAGCACTTGAGAGGGAAACTTCTGGTAGGGAAGTCGAGTGTGCAGTCATTATCTTCCTTGCAAGGCAGCTCCTCGGTGCTGGCATCATCCATGTCTGTCACTTTTAGGTTTCCATCCACCATAACAAACTGCCTTGGCTGGAAATCCAAGAGGGCTATTGAACCCAGGGGGGAATGTGCCAAGTAAAACAGCAGTTTCACAAGACTCAGGCAAATCTGAGAAAGAGAAGATGAATATGCATGGAAAAAAACAGATGAAAAACAGCTATTAAATTGGAAGTAGAACAAAGGGGAGGGCATTCAATTAAATTAAAAGAGAAAAAAGGCATACAGAACTTAAAAGGTAATTATATGTATGCTACAAAATTTATTATCAACATTGCCACAGGATTTGACTGGTAAGTAGTTTAGCAACATTTTTTAAAAATGTGTGTACACAAAAAGAGACATTTGCAGTCAGAAGAGCTAGAGGAGAAAGCTGTGAGGAAAACAATAGCAGTCTTCATGTTTCAGGAGCTATATTGATTTGCCAGTTGAAATCAGAAGGGTTTTTCCCAGTCTGGCATAAAATTAATAGATTCCCCTCCCTTCCCCCATGCTGGTCAATACAGACTGAGGCTCCATGGTCATTAATACCAGATTCATGCCTTGCTGCATCCCTCAGCAGTTTGAATTTGGGCACACAATCATGCTTCTGAAGAATTAGTCAAGGCTTGGAGTGTATTTTTTGCCAGCTTTTTTGCTTTTATGACAACTTTCTGGCAGCAGTGAAAGGCCAGACAATACCTGACCCAGCAGAAAGCTTGGTAAATTATTTTTATAGAAACCAGAGCTAGAGAAGTGCATTTATACTGCACCAGCACTCTGTTCAAGCAGCTTTTTGCAGCAGTTTCCATTCAGTATCAGGAGCCCTGGCATCAGACAAAGTGCATGCTCAGCTGGGTGTGCCAGGCAGCCCCACGTCACCCCTCGCCACTGCCGATAGCGATCTGTGCAGCGCAAGGGATTTCTCCCTTGGAACAGCTCACACCATCCCTGGTATCTGATGTGGCTCATAACAAGGGAATCCCGTACGTTTGGACACCCTTATTAGGAAACAGGACTAGACAGTGCCAGGGTAATTCTGAGCTAGTGTCTTCTGCAGTCAGGAGGTTGTTAAAGTCTCCAATGCCACCACACCAAACTTTACCACCAGCTAATCCAGCATCATGGGAAACTTTGGCACGCTTAAGAAGATGAGGTGCTAGGAAAGCTATGTAGAAGCCAGTAAAGAATTGAAGAAAGTAAAACTCCCCAAGCCAAGAGAAATGACTGTGGAAGCTCTGATACTATTTTAACTTGTTTAGGGAAGCAATCATAAGAATTCCAGCTTTGCATCCCACAGCTCAGCGAGCGGTTGCCACAATCCCCCTCTGGCTCACATGGCAAGGCTCCCCTTCAGCATTCAGGATCACATGCAGACAGAAATTTTATTTTAGGACTTTTGTTGTGCTTTTATTTTGCCCAAAGCATTTCTTGCTGACACTAAGATACCCTTGCTTTTCTACATGATGGGGGTTTTTTTGCCTCCTGGCACCCAAACAAGTAGTATTGAACCCCCAACTGAGCTCTAGAGGCAAACTGCAAAACAAGCTATAACCAAAGTAAGTGCCATGCCACAAGTCATTTATATTCCTGGGGAGCATATGGGTCCCTGTGCAGGATGCCAAGGAGATGAGGCAGATCTCACTACAAGGGCTGCAATCCTAGCACCTGCAGCAGGAGAAAAGCAATTTAGTAGCGATTTTACTACAATAATTCCTAAAGGGCCTAAAAATCAGAAACACCACATAAACACATGGCGAGGGTCAGCTTGCTCAGCTTGTTGCCTGGAACAGGTAACACACAGCAAACCACAGACTCGAGCATGGTGATGTGGGTTTCCCAAGTCAGACTCAGGTAGCCGAGGGGCATCCTGACCAAAGCCCTTCTGCATATATATATATATATATATATATATATATATATATATATATATGTATGTATAGGGAGTATAAAGGCAAAATGAACGTTATCGTGTAATCGAAGGCATTAACCACGGCCCCAGCACCGAGTACGATTTTGTGTCTATCTCCTCCCAGATGAAGTTCTTTTAACACCGCTCTATGGAGGAAGAAACTCACCGTGAGATACCAAGCAAGGACTGTGTTAATGTGATTTTAAAGAAATGAAAAGGAAACGATTTACAGACAATTTGCGGGATCAAACAGAGTGTCAGCAGGAGAATCCCGTTTGTCCCAGCGGTCACCACCGGCTCTTCGCCGGTTTGCCCAGTTTGTGGTCTAAAAGCGACTGATAAAACTCCTTTGCTTTGTTTTCTTACTTTAAATCTTTCCTCCCAGGGGGTCTGCAGGAGCTGAATCATCTCCAGCGGGGATCCCAGCTCCAGCATGGCTGTGACCCGCAGCTCAGCATCTCCGCTGTTGTCATAGCATTGGCCGTGCAGCTGCGGGAGAGCAGAAGCCACGGTCGGGGCGATGTCGCTGCCAGTGCCAGCAGATCTCGGCCGCCCGAGGACAGCGTGGGCACCACGGGCGGACCGGCTCAGCCCCGGCAGCAATTCCCCCGCCCCGCCGTGCCCAGGCAGTGCCTCCCGCATCCCCCCGCCCCGCCGCGCCGTACCTTGACGATGCCGGGGTGCTGCAGGCGCTGCAGCAGCGTCACCTCCTTGAGCAGCTTGTAGGCGGCCAGGCGGCGGCAGCCGGCCGGAGCCCCGTACCGCTGCACGCAGCGCCGCACCTCCCGGCCCGCCCCGTGCACCGACTTGAGCGCCACGGTGCCCCCGCCCGCCAGCGCCGCCCGCGCCACCACCTTGGTGAAGCCCCAGCCCAGCACGCTGACGGCCGTGGCCCGGCTCAGGTCGCCGCAGCCCAGCCCCGCCGCGGCCGCCGCCTCCCCGCCGCCCGCCGCCGCCTCCAGCCGCCGCAGGTCGCGCCGCCTTTGCCGCAGCTCCTCCCGCAAGCCCGGCGGCAGCAGCAGCGGCGGCGAGAATCTGCCCGGCTGCGCCTCACCGCCACCGGCACCGGCACCGCGGCCGGCCGGCATCGCCGGGAGCGCCAGCAGCGCCAGCAGCGCCAGGGCCGGGAGCGCCAGCAGCGCGGCCGCGCTCAGCCGAGCTCCGCGCCGCGCCCGCCCCGCCGCCGCCGCCGCCGCCATGGAGAGCGGGGCTGCGCGCCCGGCTCCCGCTGCCCGCCCGGCTCCCGCTGCGCGCCCGGCTCCCGCTGCCCGCCCGGCTCCCGCTGCCCGCCCGGCTCCCGCTGCCCGCCCGCGCTCCGCCGCGCCGGCAAGCCGAGCGCCACCGAGGGGGCGTGTCGGGCCCCCGGCGCCCCCACCCCGCCCGCCCGGCTCGGCACGGCCCGGCCCGGCCCCGCGGGCGCACGGGGCAGCGGCGGCACGGACCGCCCAGGGAGGGGAGGCGGCGGAGCAGCCTTAGCGGTCTTTCAGGAGGTGGCCCGGCGTGGGAAGCGGAGGTGCCGGGTGCGAGCGGCACATTCCCGCAGACACCCGGCCACGCTCCACGACGGCTGTTTATAGCAGAACACGCGGGTTTCACGGGCGGGAATATCGTCAGCCCTGCTAGAGGGTACCGCAGATTACAGCCGAGGGATGTACGACGGGTTAAAAGCAGTGAGAACTGGGATATCGCGTTTCCCTGCTGCTTACAACTCTCAGGTTCGGTTTCTAAGAAGAGCAAACACTGGCAGTTTCTCTTATTAGAAGGATAAACCCTATGAGGTTGAATCAGTAACACACTGCCTAAGCACGGAATTGGAATTTTTTCCAGGGGGAAAAAAACCAAACCGAACCCATCCTCCAGCAAAGCCAGCCAGTGCAGGCAGAAAACACACATCTGTCGTTTGTGAGGCGATGAGATCGATCAGTGTCGATGGTGACACAGCTCAGGGCTGCCTTCTGTGACACACGTGTACCTGAGCAGGACAGGAAAGTTTCCGACGCGGGTGCGAGAGGTGACAGGTCCCTGTCACTGGCTCCGTCACTGCTTTTAGACACGTATCTGCACCGGGCTCTGCTGTGCAGAAAGCCAGTCAGGTTAGCTTAGGGCAAAGGCAGATGCAGTTTGTCTGCTTCTAATTTAGGCAATACGCAGTTAACTCTCCTCACTGAGCAGCCTGAAACAACAGCCAAGTGGGTGGATTCAGTTTTTTATTTATGTTTATGCTACCGAGTTAGAAATTAAAATAATAGTCTGCCTCTGCACCTGGTCTGCTTCATTTTCTGCCCCAATGTTTTCAGTGGCATAACTAGACCCTCCCCAGAGAGGGAGCAGGTGATGCATGGCACAGCTGGGCTTGGAGGATGCTGCTGCCCTGTTCCTGTGGCGCGGCCCTGCTGAGAGCCTGCAGCTTCTGGCAGGTCACACGCTGGCACACAGTGGGTGAGACTGCACAGGGTGTGCCCTGGCTGGGATCCAGCAGTGGCACCTCAGTTCTGCAGTGCTGCACTGGCCTCGGGCACATCTGCTCCATCTCCACCTCCATGCACAGCAGTGCCAGTACCTCTCTCTGGCTCACTCATAACTCTCTGTGTGCACTGCTGGGGTCACGGCC
The DNA here is from genome assembly GCF_028018845.1 of Melospiza georgiana. Taxonomy (NCBI): domain Eukaryota; kingdom Metazoa; phylum Chordata; class Aves; order Passeriformes; family Passerellidae; genus Melospiza; species Melospiza georgiana. The sequence goes on along the minus strand of NC_080435.1, from coordinate 51,918,997 downwards.
ACAAGTCACCCCTGCAAAGGAACCTTTGTGAAACACCCCTAAGAAATTCAACTTCAATGTCATGGCCAGTGGGATGGAGATTTTCAGAGATGACAGCAAGTCAGCTATCACAACTGGTGATTCTCAACGCTATTTTAATAAAAATAATGTATATAAATGATCACTTTAAAATAGCTTCCTTCCCAAAAGCCTGCAGAAAGTTTCCCTTTCACTTCTTGTTGGTACAATACCACTGGAGCAGCCAATGAGACAAAGTACCTCAGCAGAGCACAGCTGTTCAGTAAGAGAGCAGGAGAAATGAACTCTGAACTCAGGTCATTTCCAGATGGCAGAGTTTGAGGAGGGACAGCCAAACAAACGGTCTGCCTACATGTAAAATAATCAAGTGGAAAATCCCAGGCCTCCTGTGCTTACCCATGCACAGACAGGTCAGAAGCTGATCCCAGAACGGCTCTTTGAGTAGCTGAATTTCCTTTGTTGCTTTTTAACCTTAATAGCTCTTTAATTACTGTTCTTATTTTCAAATCAAGTATACATCTGTGTCGTAGTAATGAATATTCATTGCCACTGGGGAGGCATTAAATACATTTTTACCTGTGTTTCCAAGGGAATAGATGCCAGCTGTGTGTACTATTATCTAATTTCTGCCTGTCCTCAACAAAACCTATTAGAGAAGACTCACAGATACATAAAAAATGATTATTTACTTGCTCTACAGTAGCACTTAGGGATTCCTGCCAAGACCATGGCTCTGCTGTGCAAGGCTTTTTGCAGACTATGGCACAAGAGGTGGCCTTGCTTGACAGAGCTGACACCTGAAATGGGAAACATAGCAAAGTGCTGCAGCAGAGATGTAGCAGGGGAGTATGTGGTCATTTGAGTGTCTTTTAGTTCCTTGGAGGGTTCTGCCTGAATTTATTGCCTTTGATAGCATGTGAGCTCTGTGTGGAGCAGATGGATACGTACCACAGATATCTGCTTTGTCATTGCATGGTCCCAGCAGCAGAGGCTGCTTAAATGCAGGGAAGGCCTCCTGTTGCAGCTCTCATCATACAACCCCTCCAAGTGCAAATCCACACATGGTTAACCTGTGTGCTCCCACCAGTATCTTACACTTCCTTATCTACATTCATTCCTTTATAGGCTATAGATGGAGCAGAAGGCTGTCTACTGTTCAGAAAATATCACACTGTGCTATAATTTCAATAACTGTGATTGAATCCCACGCTTCTTAGCTTTTTCTGGCTTCCTGTAAGGGCTGGAATGAGATTCCTCTCATGAAAAATTGTCCTGGCACTAATGCTAGCTGGGCTCCTTTCTCAAAACGTGATGAGTCTGTACATGAAGTGTAGATGAAATTTTGGGAGTCTCCTGTGCTCCAGACTAACTGAGGTGAGAAAGCATCCCATTTTCCCATGCCAACACTGAAAGTGTTTGCCTTCTGACAGACAGACACCTCTGGGTACAATTTCCCTAGCTAGTTCCCTCCTATCCCAAGAGATCTAGGCACGAGCATTTCCCTGTTTCTTGTCTCTGACACTGATCTACAAGGGATAGGATCAAGCTCTTGGGTTAGCATAAAAAACCTGGGGAGAAATCCTGGGGGGAAAGTTTTCACTCTGAGCACACACATGAAAGTCCTGGGCATCAGTCCAGAAGGGGAGGCCAGGAGTTTATAGGTCTGGGAGAGGGATCAAAGAAACCTGCAGCAGCCACTTCAGAACAGGAGGAAGACTCAGACAGCTCTAATAAAGACTCTTGGGAATGCATGTCATCACTGGTGCCCTTGCCTTTGAGGGCAGCAGTTCCCCTGACTCCTGCCAGCTGAGCTCTGGCTGCCTCCAGACAGTTCCTGTCCAGCTGCAAGTGTGCACATCTGAGGCAGGGTGAAAGCCAGGGGAGCTGCTGGAGGGCAGGCACTTCCCTGCAGAGTGCAGGGGCAGCCTGAACAGTCTGGCTTTGCACTCCCTGTCAACTGAGAAAGCCTCTTGCATCCAGCCTCCTGGCATGCAACGCTGACTGGCCTGTGTGTGGCCGTGCCTGGGTGGCACCCAGGAAAAAACCACCCCAGCAGCCATTTCCAGATTTCTCTTTGTATTGCCCAAGAGCCAGGAAAAGGGTAAGAGAAAGTCAGATGCAGGTATGATACCTTCCTACAAGCAAGTGAACTAGGGAGACAGACCTTGCTCTGCTTCCTTACCAGCCAGGAACCCCAGCCAAGAGCTTGGTGCAATAACGATTGCCTAGAACTGAAATTATGTTTCTCTTCCCCAGCAGGAAGAAAACCTGTCATTTTTTGTGGTGTCCAAGACAGCTGCAGCTCCCAGGTGTTCTTGCAGCCCATGGCAGGCACAGCTGTCTCCCTAGGCACTTCTGGTCTGAGCTTTCTCAACAGGGTTTAGCAAAGCTGATGCCAGCACCCAATTGGCATATAGGGCACTAGGAAGCAGCTGAACTTGCTTGGTTTGGGGGTTTTTTGGATTGTTTGTTTGGGTTTGCTTGGTTTTTATTTCGTTTGTATGGGGGGGTTTTTTGGGGGGTTGGTTTTTTTTTTTTGGTCAGACCAAGGATGACCTCCTGACTAGAGGTTCTGGATGAAACCATGAGAACACTGCAGGGCATTTGCATGGCCCACAGGCCACCACCTCCTCCAGTATGAGGAGAGCCTGACCTAAGAGAGGAGCTGTGAAGGCTGAGGAGTGCTGCTGCTGTTGGGTGCATCAGCAAGGAGTGCTTGCCATCTGCTGGGAGGCAATCAGCCTGACAGGAGACACTCCTGGATGCAGGAAAAAGAGCAAGGCCTGGGCCCGTGGTCCTGTAAGAGCTGGATGGCATTTGGGCTTGCAGAGAGAGCAGGGAGAGTATCCTCTGAGGAGGGTAAGCACAAAGCAGTCAGGAAGCTCCAGTCTTGGGCATGTGAGGGCTCACAGAACTCACTGCAGACTTTTAACATGCCTACACCCCCCCTGAGCCCTCCTTGGAGGTGCCTGACCTCACTGTAGAGGTGGCAGAAGGCACCTAGGTGTGTGTAACTAATGGATCTCAGCTAGTTCATTGGTAGCACTGAGCAGAGCCCTGGTGTGGTGGCATCTCACATTTCCACAGCACAATTTGCCAGGGTCTGTCGAGCTGTCTGTGTGCAGTCCATAGCATATGCCACTCCTGTCACAGCTTCCCCCCCACTCCCCACAGCCCCAAGATACTGCCCTGCCTTTGACACATTCCCAGGATTCAGACATTTGTTATGCCACCAGCACATCCAGCCTGCCTGGCATGGGACATCCTGCATCAGCTCCTGGGAACACATGTCCAGCTGAAGAGTCCTCAGCCTTCCCAATGAGCTTTCATTAATGTCTGGGAGGATATAATCAGATTTCCAGCACAAGGTCTTGAAGAGCTGGTCTATTGATAGATGGATTAAACCTTCCCTTGCAATACAGGTACTGGTACCCCAGGTGAAAGTCATGTTACCACACTGTGAGGTATTGATTGTAGCATCAACCTTCTGGGCCTGTATCCCACTGCTGCACTGAATGAGATGGTGCACAACAGCAGCAAGGTCAGAAAAAGCTCTGGGATGTTGCCCTCCTAGTATGGAAACCACCACAGGAAGCTGACAGTGTGCAGACTGTGTTCTTGCTCTTTTAATTCAGAAAGATAAGAAACAAAAGTGGAAGCATCAAATGCCTTTAATTCTCTGTATTTCATGATAGAGGAGGTCCAACTCCTATTAGGTATGCCCATTTCTGGAAGGCAGCATTTTCAAATGATAGTGTTTTTTCTCCCTAGCAGGGCCTGGCTGCAAGCCTACATGCAGTGTTCACAGACACATCTTCAGGCACATCTGCAGCACAAGGGGGTGCAGGACCTTCCTGTCTCTGGCTCAAATTGCAGACACATTTCTTCAGTGGCAACACCATTTTAAGCAGCATTTAGTTCAGGCACTTATTTGCAGCCCTCCTGTACCTGCTAGACCATCTGGTTTAACTGTTACTGTAGCTTTGTGGCAAAAAATATGGGGAAAAATCCAGGTTAAAATAAACACAGCAAGACTTTCCTCACAAAGAAGAGTGTCTCAGAAGAATGAGCACCAGCTGTGTGGAGGGGCAGGAGGAAGCAGGATACTCCCTTTCTACAGTGTGGACTGGGAATCTATGCTTTTCATAATATCAAAAGAAAAGCAGAAGAGACTGAATAAAAATCAGGCAGTAGCACAAGGAAAAACTATTGGCCTCAGACTCTGATTTTTTGAGTTTTTTTTCCAGATTGTTCCTATCAATTGTTATTCACATTTGGAGCAGGGATAGAAAAACTGCTTTGACCAAGAGACTATCTCCAAACATCTCTTCCTCAATTCAGCCCATATCTATGCTCTACTCTTTTCTGATTTCATTGTGTAAGAAAGAAACTCCCCAAACAAGGGCTTACTTAGACCATGTTGTGTTGGATATGAGCTTAGTGGAAACCATGAGCTAGGTTTTCTTCACTAAATTATAAGGAAGTTTAGAAATAATTTCAGTCTAGTAGTCCTCTAAATGGGTCTACAAAATCCAACCTTTGATTAGTGCCAAGATTTTCAAAATCAGAAGAACCACTACCAGCAGCATGCCTGAGCACTCATGCCTGGCAGCGTCTTGCAGAGCTCCTTGGCTTTAATTTACAAATTACTCCATCTAGTGGCTTTAAGGTTCCAGCCTCGATGAGTCGAAAATTCTGTCCTGGCACCAGCTGTATTTCAAACCTCTGCAGCAGCTTTGCCATCACCACTTTTACTTCCATCTGTTTAGAAGAAAATAGAAGTCAGTGACAGCAAATACAGCTTAAAGTCAGTCTACTATCTTATACTGCTTTGTCAATACAGAGATTTGAAAGTTAAACGTTATTCTGTTAATGCAGCAGGTTGAGTTTGAGCAGGAAACCTGGGACTTCCTGGATTTGAAGACAACTGACAGGCACTAAGATCACTCTTTCTGTTTCTGTGTAAAACCCATTTTGGAAGTCAGACTGCAAAACTAAAGCACTCTGAGCACTGGTGCTTAGATGAGCTCACAGCCCAGACCCAAAGCACTGGCCTCTGGCTGTCCTGAAACGCTCTCTGCCATGCTCACACACATTAAATTGTTCTTTCTGTCCATGTAGCCCCTTCCTCACCTTCTCTGTGCCAGTTCTGGCTTGTGTCCTCCTTCAGCTGATGTTTTACCTGCCTTGATTCTGGCAGTGGCAGCCATGAGATGATCCCCAAGACCCCCTGCACATCCCCTGTGTGCTTGACCTTGGCTGGCAAAGGAATGTTGACTGTGATTCCCATTGAGGGGTTTGGATTCAAGCAGGCTGGCCCAGGGCAGTTTGGAAGGAGTGCAGCCTGCTGCTCCTCCCTGCAGACACCTTGGATGTTTGCTCCTGGGGCAGCATTTGAGAGACATGCCTGTCATGGGCATGGGGGGAGATCCTCCCTCTGAGGAGAAGAGGGGCAGTGCACATCAGTGTGGCCTCTGGTGCCCACCCCCACCATGGTCAGCACACCCTGAGCTGGCCCTGTGCTTGCAAACCAAGAGTTGTTCCAGACCTCTACTCACCTGCGCAAACACCTGCCCGATGCAGGATCGGGGTCCCAGAGAGAATGGGAAATAGCAGTAATATGGCCTGCAAAGAAAAATGGTCAAAATTGTCACTCTGACAACTTGGTTGTAAAGAAACAAGCAAATATTTCATCACAGCAGCAAGGAAATGGTCTAAATATCCCCTCACCTATTGGACTCGTTAAAGCAGTCTCCAAATTAACTCTTTTTTGCTTCAGAGCAGCAATACAGCTCAGCAGCACGTTTCCTTGTCATCTCTGTTAACTGCATGGCTCAGCTGCCAGAGCTGTTTTGATGCAAGCCTTATTTCAAAGCTGAATGTCAAGCACACTCTAGATGCTCTTCAGCCTGTCATGAGGACATCACAATCTGCCCAGTTATTGCTCTTTTGGGCAGCTCTGAACCATTTGAGTGAGGGGGTGTTTGGTTTAGGAGAGCAGACTAACTCTAGGCTGAAGGAAAACTCCTGACTCATGAAGTAGCTGGTGCTGATCTGTGCATCTGTTTAGTCACTTACTGGTTCCTTCTATTGCACTCCTGACCACTGACTAGACTTAGGCTGCCTGCCCACGTGGCTGAACAGCATCTTCTCTCCCTCAGGCTCTTCTCCCCTGTCTAATATGGAGACATTTCAAGCACCCTGGGACCAGGGCTGTCATGCATTAAATGCTTGCAATGTACTAAGGCAAATATTCAACCTGGTTTGGGCGCAAAGCTTTGACCTCAATATAAACATTTAATAACAATAACATTGGTCTTTTTTTTTAAAGGCTACATGTGGTCTAAAGAATTCTTGAACTGTGCATTATTGCTCTCTATTTACATTTGGATGATTTTGTGTTAGTTGTACTGGAATGGAAAAATAGTTTTATTCTACTTTTCTTTCCCTTAAAATCTCTTCCTTTAATGGTTTGTTAATACATATTTAATAACATGGGAATAAAAAGAGGCTCACTTAGGTGCATCTTTGCTGAATCGCTCTGGATCAAAAGTAAGTGGATCCTTGAAAAACTTTTCCATCCTTCCCATCACATAAGTGTTGAGCTGCCAAGAAAGAGTTATTTTTATTAGTCAGGAGCAACACACTGGAAATGCCTCTTTGCTGTCAGAGGTATAAAACCATAAATGCTTTCCACTCTCCAGTCCCAAATGAGAGTTTTAATCCATACCCCAGTTTTGGTCACAATTTTAGAGAAGCAAGTATAAATATGCCCAGGGAAGATTTTGGCTTTCTCATCCACATTAAGTGGGGCAGCTCCAAGCTGCTGCAGGTGGATGGGACTCACAAAGATCGTGGTGTTGGCAGGAATTTTGATGCCATTGATGACGTGCTCCTTCTCCAGCCTGCGGAGTGTCCCTGAGACGGGCGGGTACAGCCGCAGCGACTCCTTCAGAACCTGGGGCAGCAAAAAGCACAAGAGGTCAGTTAGTTATACACTGCAGGAAGCTGAAGTAAAATTAATTGCCTCCCTGTGGCCTTTCACTTCTGCGAAATGGGAAATTTTGACTTTGGTCTATCTGCCTTGGACTCCTGTGGGCAAAATATATGGCTAAGTCAGCTCCTTCAGGCCAGGTTCTTTCTTACAGCTGGTAAAATAGAGAGAAAAAGACACAAAACTCAGAAGAGATCCTGGAACAGATCTAACACCTCAAGTCAGATGAACAACTAAGCAAAAAAGTATTAGGAAGCAAACTGAGAGGGAATATCTAAGAGTGAAGTCTCCTGCCCCTGATGAGCTGCTCTGGGCACTGGCTGCCATGAGGGTGGGTGATGGTTCCCACCTCCTTCTCACTCTCAGCTCCTGCCTTTGTCTGCTTCTGCCTTTGCTTCTGCTGCTTGAGGGGCTGAACCAGGTTAGAGCCCCAAAAGGACAAAAAACAACCTGGCAAAGGAAAATGAATAGGGAATGTTGAGAAAAAAATGGAACAAGACCACTTCTTTTGGTGTCAGTGAGCTGTAAGAATGGCTTATTTCATCAAAGTGAAACCTAATTAACAGTGCACATGAGCATCACACTGAAAATGCAATTAACAGTGTGCATGCACGAGTGGACTAATGGAAAAGAAACCTGGACAAAAGGATTCAGGATTGCCTGAACAACAGGAGAGGAGCCCCACAGTCTCTGATACTCCAGTGATGGACTGGCTCTGACCAAGGGTGGCTGATTTTGATTGTACAGATCCAAGATTGTGCTGTTAAATAAACTGTCTGCTTTGAGGAGCTGTCATGTGATCTGTTTTAAAACTCAAAGGCTTAGATACCTCATCCTAATTGGAGTGGTATAATTGTGGTGGCATTTGGAGAAGCCTAAGGAAGCCTGCTGATTTTTGTAATCACACAGAATTGCCTTTTCCTTATGAGAAATAGACCTATGAAATCTATCTGCTATCCATGCACGGTAATCTGTGGGATGGGATATGCCACATGGTAAAACACTGTTGCTCACCTCAGCGGGGCAGTTTAAAACAAAAAGGATCATGGTGGACTACTAAAATCACAGGGCAATTTATGCAGAACAGCTGCCAGGACTGTGATTCAGCCTCTCCTGAGGGCTACTGGTGTCCCCCATGTTGTGAAGAAAGGAAATGCAACACAAACACTGGCTAATAGCCAACCCTGGCTTTGCAGTTCATTACCAACCAAGCCCTTCTATACACAAGACCTCTTTTAGGACCAAACTCTTTCCCCCACTACCCCCGAGTGACTGAAGAGTGTTTCAAGATTGAATAATGAAAAATTGACATTAGAAAACCCAGCCACTATTTTTGGCTATCCTCAAATCCCACTTTATTGCATATGGTGAGATCATAGCTGGAAATGCTTTAACAATAATCAAACAAAAATGGAGCAGTGAATAAGGAAAGTGTGTGGGGTTCACACACAGGTTGGGCTCAAATTTGCACACCTTTCTTAAAATTACTACAAGCTATTGTTTCACCTTAAACAGATAGGGATTGTGCAACTCTAGTCTAGCTTCCAGACTGGTAATAATTAAGGAAAGCAGTGAAGGAATCTGTAAATTTGAGGAGCATCTTCCCAATAAGTCTGGGCTGCTGCAAATGTGTCAGGCTACCTGCTGGCGGACTCTCTGGGGACAAACACTATCAGGATAAAATATTAGCATAGTTTTTAAAATTTTAAAAGTGTGGAGCTCCTCCATGACACGTCAGAGGTGCTACCAAACAGCTCTGCCTGGTACCTTACCTCACTCCTACAGTACCTGGGATAAGTAGGTGAGCTTGCCAAGGTCCTCATAGTCAACGTCTCTCTTGGCACCAAGAACCTCATCCACTTCAGCCTGAGCCCTGCAGGTCAGTTAAAACCTGTGAGATGCAGATGCCTGTTTCTTGCTAGGCAAGTTGATAAACCACATTATTTTACATTCCAGACACTGAGTTGGACTTGAACACCCATGCTCAGGCAAAATGCCAACCAATTCCCATCCAGGCTTCCTGAACTTGTACCTCATATCAGGATGAGGCAATGTGCATACAAGGCAGCTGAATCAGGGGGCATTTGGGACCTGGCATGTATAAAGGCTTTGAAAAAAATCACCTAGGTGAAACTGAAATAATCCATTGTACCATTTTGGATATAATGGTACTAGGAAACTGTTTATTTTGGAAGGGAGGCTAGAATTTAATGATCCTATCTTTTTAATAACCTTTACAATTAAGTTCACCTTGCAATTAACATCTAGCTGGGTCTGAAAATTGGAGCACACATACCTTTCCAGTATTTCAGGATGCTGACCCAGTGCCATTACTGTAAATGTCATCTGATTGGCACTGGTTTCATGACCTAATGATAACAAAAACCAGTTTAAAAGTTAGTATGAAATACTGACATGATACAAAGGTGGTCTACAAGGTGATTGTGAATAGGAAGTTTTAAACATCAAATCCCAAATGTTTTATTTTAAATATGCTAGAAAATAAAGGAAATAATAAAAGGCATGTAAAGTCTACATAAAGAGCTTTCAACAATGACAAGAAAAGGACATAGCTGGCAAAGATATGACCCATCATGCCTAAGCAAAGCTGCACTGGTTGCATGCAGCACCTACTGGTCATGAGCTCTCTAAGAGGAGGGCCAGTGAGGTCCAAGATTTGCCTTGTCATATAATGGGACACACAGTTCTGCCAAAAAGGAAGGATTTACTGATTTTTGAGGGAAAACAGAGCTTCTTATCATCTTTCTTTGAAAGGTCTGCTTTACATGTTAGGATGACCCTGCTTGAGCAGGGAGTTTGGACCAGAAGACCCTTCCAACCTTACCCACTTTGTGACTCTCTGATGTGGACACTTTTCCCTTTTTTTTCATGGATAGACATATGTACTATTTTTAAGCATTACAGAAAACAGACTCCTGCAAAGATGTCTGCTGCAATAACATCTTTCTTGCTAAAGAACAACATTTTGACCACACCTTCTTATGAACCTAACTCATCTTGATCTGCAAAATCTGCAAAGAAACCCCAACTATCTCATATAATTACTCAGCCCATACATTTTCTGATTGGCTTGACAGTGCCTTCTTCTACTTGGGCATGAATGGCATTTAATCATGTGGATGAGGTGATGCAAAGACACAATGAATATGTAAAAGATGTTTTTGGTGAGGTTTAGTGAGATCTGGGTAGTTTAGTGGGATCTGGGTGGAAGGGCCAGAACCCATAAGGAATAGCCTTGCACCCCAGTGGGCAGTGGAAAGGCAGAGGCTGGAACACAGGGTGGGAAGCCAGTGGTTGGAAAGCAGCAACCTGGCATTATTTGCTGTGTTGGTATCACTGACAGAGGACAATATATCATCTGCCTGTTAAATTAAGAATTCTCTTCAGCCCTCACCCAGCTGGTCCTATGCCAGTATAATATTTGGTCTGCCAACAAGAGACTCCTGGTTGCAGCACCATCACATGGAATGATGATGTTAATTATGATTAAGAAGGATGTTAATCTTAATCTTGTAGTCAGCTCAAGAATGAGTACAGCTTCCCACATGACATACCCAAGCATTAAAATAGCTACCAACCTGCAACAAAGAAAGTCATAAAGTTATCCAGAATGTTTTCGTCATCTCTAGTCTCCTCCAGAGCTGTTAAGATAGAAAAACAAATAAAATCAGAAAATGCCCCTGTGCCCCAGCTGGACCAGCCAGAATGCTGTGCCCTGTTGGGCACATATTGGCTGAGGTGGCATCAAGAGAGGATGCTGAGTGGGCATTTCAGTGGTGACTCATGACCAGTACTTGATCCAAAACAAAGACACAGGGAATTTTCAAAGCAATTCTCACTCTCTTCAGTGTGAAAACAACTTTAAAGGAAGATCCAAGTTTAGATCTCCTAAACAATCCTCCCTGAATTTCACAGCAAAACATACCACAGAGAAATTCACTCAAACAGTGACAGCAAGGTGTCTCTTACCATCTCCTTTCAGTATCTGTGTAAGAATATCCACTGAGGCTTCTTTCCCATTCTGGATGGCTTCTCTCCTCTGGTCAATGCACTGCTTCCCCACACGTCTCAACAGCCTCACACTCTCCCTGGTCTCCTTTAGCATCTTCTGCTTTCCTGGCATGAACTGAATACAGAATTTCTTTTGTCATTTTATTCCTTTTGCTGGTAAAAAATCATGTCAGTGTTATTTTACATGTAAGCACCTTGTTTTGCACTAAATGACACTTGTCACAGAAACATTTGCTCTCCATGCAACAAACTGAATGCCTGGGGGATGAAGGGTTTCGGCTGAAATAAGAAATATTTCAATCTGTGCATGCTGATGTCATGTCTTGTCAAGAGTCAGAGCTGATGTTTTGGGCACTGTGAGCAAAATTCAGCACCTCTCAAAGTGCAGCATGCAATGCAGAATCTCACCCCTGGTCTCAAAAAGGAAAACAGGAGCTCTAAAAGCCTGAATTGCAGCTTTCATGACACACTGGAATAATTCCTTACTTAAATATTTCATATGACATCCATCATGTCCTAGCAGATGAATTTGGTAGATGAATTTGGGTTGAAAATATAATTTTTTCACAGCAAGAATGCTCTTCTACCCTGAGTGAAGGCTGCCATCCTTCATGGACAAATGGCAAAAATCTCAATTTTTAATGGGTAAAAGAGCATAAAACCATATCAGAAGGAGACACATGCAGGGGGGGAATTAATTTCTGAGTTTTTTAAAGCAGTAATGAATTTTATCTTGATGCCCATTGGAGGGAAAGCTCTACAGATGGCTGTTTTCCTGACATATATGGACCTTGCAAGGCTCCATGAACTCAAGGAGGAGCAGCTGAACGAGAGGAGAGGGGACTGAAGTGAGGGGAGTACAGACCCTTATGAAGGGGTCGCGTGCCTTGTTCAGTCCCTCCATGATCTTAGTCACAGCGTTGGGTAAAGGTGTCTGGTCATCACTCAGGGCATTCAATTCCAGGCCAAAGGCTGCCTGAAAAGCAGGAGAGAAAAAGGCAACTTGCTGAGGTGGGGGTGAAAGAGCAGCATGACCTCACAGCACTGCCTTTACCCCTAAAAATATCTCAGTTAAATATCAGGCTGGATCCTACCTTGCGGGAAGCTGTGAGGGGCAGCCAATATCAACATTATGTTTCCTCCTTATTTGAGTGGATTAATAATTTACCACTATTCTCCATTCATCCCAAATTGGCTGGCACTGAAAGGGAAAAGGCAGCATAAGGCAGCCTTCCTGCTGACATGCAATGGCAATAATACAACCTTCCAAGCATGGAAGAGCCCTGGTGTGTCCCTTTTGGCTTGGAGGGGTGGCAGGCATGAGGCTGAAAGGACTTTTGCAAAGGGTCTCCATCCTGCAGGCCACACCTGGACTATGCAAACCCTTCCCTACCTGCCCTTTCCCATGGCTCAGCCTGAATGGAAGTGGCACTATTAGTCCTGCAGGTCTTCTGGCACTGCTGGGTAAAGGTCTTTCTGCCTGCCTCCAGCTCCTGATCCCATCCTGCTGCTGGTAGGCATCACTTCCATCCCTTCCTGCCAGTTGAGAGGAAACAAGAAAGGGACAGCTGGTACCTTTCCAATGACATCCATAGTCACCCGGCTCATCATCGACAGCATGCTAAACTCTGTTTTTCCATCTGCCTTTTTCTCCAGCTTCTCCATCAGCTCCTCTGCTTTTTCATTAAAAGTTTCCATCAGACCAATCAGGTAGCTGAACAATCAATAAAGATGAGTAATGGGGACTCTGATCTTTGCTCAGTCAAAATAACCTTTGTTATTTTCCATAGAAAGTGGTAAAGCTTTTTAAAATTTATAATTAATTTGCCTTAATACATTAAAAAGCAAGCTTATGGAATGAGCTACATTCTTCTTACATCAGTCCTGCTCTGCCCTGCCATGTAATTAACATGTGTCATGGCAAAGGGCCTGTGCCCTTTGCAGATGGACTTTATCCCTATACACAATGCATCAAACCAGACCAACCCTCTGCCTTCTCTTTTCCAACAGGATAAGGCAGCCATAACCATACTCCAGGATACACAACCCTGGGACCTTTCTGCCTTTGCTGTGTTCATAGGAGTGTCACTGCTCTGTGGGAAGTCTGGTCAAATTACACTTAGCATGGGAATGGAGTGCTGGATTCTATGTTAAATATGATTTTGTCACTGAATGTTGGGGTCTTTTTCATCCAAATATCAAATAATGACAGGGAGGAGCATGACAATCCAGTAGAAGTACCAGCTGGAAGGTCCCAGCAGTATCTGCCTTACCTTCGGCTGAAGGCTGGATCCATTATCCTCCGCTGCTTGTGCCAGTGCTCATGGTTGCAAACAGTTACCAGGCTATTCCCTAGAAACCTAGCACACAGGAAAACAAGGAAATGAACAGGTTTGTGCAAGGGAGCCTGCTGAACCCCATGTAGTCACAATTGTAAGTCTTTCACATCTACTTTCTTTTATTTTTCCATGTGTAGGGAGCACCTTTGAGTATGCAACCATTGCATCACTGTGGATGACAACCGAACCACAGATTTTTTCTCCAGGTAGGTGTGGACTGCTGAGTCCAATAAGATGCTGGTTCATTACAACTGTTATGTAAATAATAAATATTATAACTGGATTGTTTTATTTTTAAAAGCTTCAGACTAACAAAGAAAAATTCCCTTTTTTTTGGAATTGAATTTAGAAGTTGCAAACTTCCACGCCTTATGGAGTGCTCTAAAATCAGTGCTCTAAAATCTGAGAACTTTGATGATGGTCTTGAGCAGACTGCTCTGAGACTAACTGGACATCCCCAGGGGGAAAAAGGATACATGATCAAGGTAAAACAAAGTCCAACATATCCTCCTCCCTGACTGGGAAGACATTTGACTTGACATATAGTTTAATAGTTACATGCTGCTTACGTGTGTCTGGAGTCAGAAATTAATCCCCACACTAAGGTAAATGGTCTGAGTCAAAATGACATTCCTTGTATATTATTAATCTTGCACTTATTTCCAGATCACAGTGGCTACAGATGGGTTTTGCCTACCTCTCACCAAACAGGCTGAAGAGACTACCATACACCGTTGGATCCTTTGGGTGCTGTGGTGACATCAAGAACTCCTAAAATCAAACCTCAGGTCAGTGAGTACTGTGTGCAATCTGTTTCCAAACAAAATACAAAATTTCACTCATACATATCTACTCTCCTCTTCTGCAGCTATAGTCTGAAGAGTAGATGAATTATTTGGTGTGCCCTGATTCCCCAGTTCCTGTGCTGCTAGCTTGCTTTGCATCCCTCTAGCACTTTTTTGCTCAATGACCTGAAATTTCACTCTGTTGTAATTGCAAAGATTTAGAGAAAGAAGTTTGGTTTCTTGTGCCCCATTCATTTGAGATACTAAGGTCTTGAAGACAGCCTGCTTTTCACAAATAGAAAATGTTTGCTATATGTGCTGTTTAAATAAAAGTTACAAAATAAATTAACTGATCAAGGAAAAAAAAAATCAGGGCAGCCTGGAGAGCAAAGCACTTCATTCTCCTAACCCAGCCAGAGCCAAGCACAGATTGACTGCTCTGTGCTGCTCTGATCATCAGGCACCAGCTCTTCTGTTGAGGAGGGATGGGCCTATCCCCACCATTGATTTGGCTTTATTTCAGTACCTTCACTCCTTCAGGACACACAACCAATACTGAGATTCTGTGAAAGGCATTAATTCGTACAACAGGTCCATATTTCTCTGCCCTGTAAGATGAAAACATTAAAAAAAAGAGAATTATGGTACAAACTACCAACACGTAACAGCTCAGACCTAATAACCTTGAAGGACCAGAGCACATTGCAGTGGGAACTACTGCAGTCCCCTGCCAATAAAGCCATTAAGAGAGAATCACAGCACAGAATAATCAAAGTTGGAAGAGTCCTTCAAGATCCAACCATCAACCCATCACCACCATAATCACCCCTAAACCATATCCTCAAGTGCCACATCCAGATGCCTCTTGAACATTTTCATGAAGTTACTCCACCACTATCCTTATTACAGTGGCTAACCATTCTTCCAGTGAAAAAGTTTTTTCTAATATCTAATCAGATCTGAAAGGTCAATGCTCTCTCTCTGGCTCCTTTCCCAACCTTCTCACTGATGTAATTCTGTAAGGGTCTTTGTGCCTTGATTTCTTCATGTGCTACAGGACTACCCCATTCAATGTTATTGATGTGCCTCAACTTACCACTGCAGCAAGACATCTGGTGTGAACTCCTGTTTCCTCACCATTCTCCATATGATTGGCAGGTGTCCAAATAAAAAGCTGCAGAATATGAAGGTTAAGAGTGTCATGAGGATGCCAGCATAGGGATTTGTATGGATTGCAAGCCTCGTTGCTCAGTGAGTGTTGCTCATGTTTTTCTTGAAAGGGAAGATGAAACTAACTCTGAGCTGTGCCAATGCCCATCCCTCACCAAGCTGGTGAACTGGGCACAACAGACAGGCTGGGGCTCACATGCAGCCAGGGAGAGCAGCACAGAGATGTGCTCTTTCTTATGCTGTGTTGTAGGAGATATTTGGGTCTGGATGGGATCACCCATGAACTGCTTTGCTCTTTGCCTGAGTGAATCTTGACTGCAGCTGTTACATTGCTGTACATGAAAGAGATATTTGCATTAAATGCTCCTTAATACATGCTTATCCCTGGTAAGTGTAACTTCCTTTCTGTCAATGGATTTCTGTTAAGAGAAATTAGGAATCATCTCCTTCTGTCCCAAACTGCATAATTTCAAATACTGAGGAGGATAATTACTGGTTAATATTGACATTGAAGAAACTAATAAAAACTGTTAACTCTTCAAATATAACTGCATTAAAAACTTAGAGATCAATTCCTTCTTTCAACTGTGAATAGTGAATTCCCACTGGCTTTGCATAAATCTGAGGGAAGATTTGGCCAAGCTCCTCTCTAAATGAAGCAAGCTGCACTCAAGATCTGTTTTCCATTTGAGAGACAGAGAGCCATGTTATCATCCTTTTCAGTATAAATAAGCTATGGGGAAAAACAGGCTCTTATTTTATTACTGTTGGAACTGGGAGGCACTGAAAATAACAAGAACTCTACAAAGTTTCTCAACATCTACAGAAACTTTTAATCCTCCTCTTGTTTGACTCTGCCTTTGTAATTGTATCCCAAAAAGATGTGAAAGCCTGAAACACAACACAACTCCTTTGTTAGCTCTGGAAACTGCTCTATCTGCAGCACAAGAAACAGGGTCCAAACAAGGTCCTCTGGCGTGCCGTCACACCACGGTGTTACCTCACAGCTCAAAATGAACCCAAGGACGAGCAGGTTCAGGTATGACAAGATCATCCTCTCTCTACTCTTGGTGTCTGACCCTGATTACACAAGCAGGCTGAAGCCTGGAGGCGGGCAGGAGAGTGCTGGTGTCCCCGTAAGGCTGTGTATGAGTGCTGGTGTCTCTGCCTGGGGCCTGTTGGGGAGGGCATGTGCACCCACAGGTGAGGTTAAATGGGGAGCTCACACACTCCTGCACGAGCTATGACTCCTTGTGACAGCTCTGCCACTGCCTTGCTGGCAGCTTTCTCATCACCCTTTATCACTTATGACGTCTTCATTTATTTTTGGCAGAAGCTAAACACCCGGCTTATGAAGGAGGGCACGGAAGGCGCCTGCTGGAGTTAGTGTCAGCGTGCCTCCAGGCGCAGTGAGGGCCGGCGGCGGTGCGGTCCCTCCTGCGCGGCTGACGCCGCTGTCAGGCCCCTCTGCAGGGTCAGGAGCAATGGCGCAGCTCCTGCGGGCGGCTCTAAGCGCCCCTCAGTGCCGCTATAGCCGCTCGGGCCATGTAGGTCAGGACGCGCAGCCCCGGCCGGGCAGGCCGTGCTGCTGAGCAGGCTGCGGGATCGCAGCGATGCCCGGGGAGCGGGCGCCCACCAGCGCTGTGCCCAGCCTGCGTGACTCCTCGCCCTTGCCCGGCCCTCGCACGGACAGCGGCCGGAGGGCCGATTCCTGCTCTAAGGCCGCCTCACGCCTCCGGCCTGGCAGCGGAGCCCCCGAGCCTGCCCGCCGCCGCCGCGCCTGCCCGGCCGGCCCTTACCTCTCCCGCGGCGCGCCGGGGATGTAGTCGTACTTGGCGTGGATGTACTGCACGTAGCAGCAGTACAGCACGAAAGCCAGGAGGGCCAGCGCCAGCAGGAGCCCCACCGCCGCCCCCAGCACCTCCATCCCCGCCGACTGACAGCGTCTCCCGCCGCCCGAGGAGCAAAGGGCGGGCGGGCCGAGCCAGGCCCCGGGGCGGGCGGGGACGGCCGCAGTTAAAGAGCCCGGCGGCGGCGGCCTGCGCTGGGGCGCGGTGCTGTAAAACACAGGCACACGGTGTGTGTGTTTATGTCTGTGTGTATGTCTGTCTGTGTGTCTGTGGGTGTGTGTGTGGGGTGTGGGTATAGATGTAGATGTGTGGGTGTGGGTATAGATGTAGATGTGTGGGTGTGTGGGTGAGTGTGGAAGACACGAAGATGCTCACAGGACTGGAGCACTTTTCCGATGAAGACAGGCTGAGACAGTCGGAGCTGTTCAGCCCATAGAATAAGAAGGTTCTGGAGAGACCTTATTGCTGGGGCTGCAAAAGAGCTTGTCACAAGTGCATGACAAGGGAGAATGTCTTTGAACTTAAAGAAGGTAGATCTAGATTAGATATTAGGAATAAATTCTTTACTATGAGAGTAGTGAGGCACTGGAACAGGTTGTCCAGAGGAGTTGTGGATGCCACATCCCTGGAAGTCTTCAAGACTGGGGTTTTTTCCCCTGTTAAGGCTGTGGTTTTAAAACTGCCTGTTTTCAGAAAAAAGCTACCATTCCTTCCCACTGGTCAGGCAGTGCATATAATGACAACACACTATGAGTATCCATCACTAGGAAAGATATAGCTTATAGCAAGAATAGCATCACCCAGACAAAGTTTAAACACTAAAGCTGATGTTTAAAGCTAGCTGATGAAACCATGGTTTTAAAGACATTCAGTGAACTTCCTCATGAAACACTGATTTTCGGAGTGTCATCAATATTTTTTCAGCATACTTCAAGGATAGATCATAACTATGTGTAAGTTGTTGTTTCATTTGGAATCAGTCTCAGAATAATTCCTGTGAAAAAGTCCCGCTTGTACCTTGTTTGTGAGCAGCTAACTGGGAGGTGATAAAATATTTTGTATTTTATACATTTTTATGGGAAAGAGAGGCTAGGTGATACAGTTCTAATCCCTGAGTAAATCAGGTATGCTCTCACAATCTCAGGCAAATATAATTATCCTGATAACTCCCCCTAAGTATTCAGCCTGGAAAGAATAAGAAATTATCTTATTTTTCGTGCTTTAAAGATGACCTTCAATAAAAGCTTTTGTTTGTGTTCCGACAAACTTTAATACAACCCTTTGTTTGCATTCTAACGTGTTTCTATACCCTCGAGTGAAGGACGTGATCCCAAGACGCTCCTGTGTTTGTGATTTGCCCGGCAGCCACACGCTGAGCTGAGCTGGGCTGGACTGGGCTGGGCCGAGCTGAGCCTCCCCGCGTGTCCCCGTGCTGCTGGGGACTGAACTGCCACCGCGTGGACATTCTGCCAACCTGCACATTCCCGGGAAAAGGCGAGGAGCGAGAGAGATCTGGGAGCCGACCACAAGCAGAGAGAACTGGGAACTCTTAGGTGAAGTCCCAATGCGAATTTGAAAAGCTGGTGAGACATAGGGCTGGTCCGAACTCCTGCTCTCTTTTCCTTGGCGTTGCATGGCTGTCTAGGTTTGAAAACATTCTGTTCTCTCTCTGAAGGTGCAGCAGTGTTTAAGTTGGAAGTGAGAACAGCAAGGAGAAGGCAGAGCATAGGCAGCTCTTGTGCTGGGAAATGCCTTCAGGAGCACACAAATAGCCAGAGGGCTGGGCATCCTGGTCACTCAGAATTTACCACGGCAAATGTGGACAGGAAAACTCTAATAACATGTAAATAATGATAATAATGATAAATTAGCTGATCTAAAACCAGACCTGTAGCCACAGATTGATATAGCTGGATATAGGAACCAAAACAAAACCTGCAGTGGGTTAGGTGTTACTTACCCAGCATTGCCAAATACAGCCCTTTGCAGTGATTTTCACCCTGAGTCAGTTGTCCCCCAGCCCTTATACACTGAGGTCCTGATCATTCTCAGTCAATAAAAATTTCCAGCATGGAGTGGACAAGTGAATGGCAAGATGTTATAACTAACAGGAACAGTCTGAGGGTTTAGTGAAGTGATTGCCAACAGCTAATGCCCCTGAGGAACAAACTACTTGAGGTGATACTTGTACAACTGACTGAACACCACAGCCTTTCTTTTTTTTTTTTTTGGTTAAAAATAGCATCCCTATTTACCACATTATTGCAGAGGAATGATTGCCATTTCCATCATAGCTGCTTTTCTGACAATGTTGAAACATTGCTCGAGGCAGCTCTATATCTGCACCTGTGCCCCAGACATGGGAGCCTTGGGAAAGTCATGTACGAGGCAGCAAGGTATGAACACACATCAAATGTTCCATGTCTTGTTGGTTTGCAGAGGGAAAAAAAACCTATGTTTTCTTAAAGCTTAAATTTGGAGCACAGTTAGTAGTTATGAAAAGAGGTGTAAGCATCTTTTGATATAGAAAAATGTGTGTTTATGTCTGAAAGTATCTAAGGGGGCCAATGCACCTCACATGCCACACTGACCTTTAGAGAGGACTACTGGAATGTTTCCAATAAATCAGACTTGGATATTGACACTTGTGACTGTTTTTCTCCTCTGTGCTTCTGAATTTCTGTGTTGACCACACCCAAGCAGTGACAGGCTGAGCTCTCCTACAGAGGGATGGATTTGTGCTGGGGACTGTCCCCCCCACAGCTGCATCAATGCTAACTTGTGAAAGGTGCAGGCTGAGCAGGGCACAGCCCTGGGAGTGGTTTGCTGGGTCTGGGCCTGGGGGCAGGGCAGGCATTCAGGAGCTGCTGCTCCCCCTTGGCCATCATAAAGCCCAACACAAAGGTTTTACTGGTGAGAGGCTGACAGGGGAGATAAAGGCAAGACAAACACGATGGCAGCACGATGGCAGCACGATGGCAGCACGTGAAGCTGGGGCCCCAGGCTCACCTTTGCACCCTGTGCCAGTGTCACCCACAGTGCCACCACTGAGCTTTCTGAACTTGAGCCATGTCTTTGGTACAGTTTCAATGTCATTGGATTTCTCTGTGCTTATTTAATGTGATACATGTGCCTCATGCTGTTCATACCCTGCAGCCTGACCTGGGCAGAGCCAAAACTCCCCTGACATGGAGGATATCTTCATGGTGTGCTCCAGCCAGGGCTCAGCTCCAGAAAGGTTTTGCCAGCATTTGCCAGCATTTGCCTGATACAACACCCTACCTATTTCACTATCCCTCCACTGCTTGAGCAGCAAGCTCTAAAGATTATCCTAGATATGCTGGGAAGATTTATCTATTGGATTTCTTGGAAAGAGCATGGTAAGTTCAAATGAACATAATGTCAATACTGCAGACTGCAACACAGCGTGTCAGTGAGTGCTCAGGCTGGATGCTGGGTACCACAAGGATGCAAGTGAAAAATCCTGAGCTCTGGGCAGAGCTACTCTGCCTTGGAGGTAGAGAAAAAGACATTGAAAGGTTGAGTTTACACTGTTCTCTTAGAGATATGCTGGGTTCTCTGTGTGATGCAGCTGTGCTAACTTAAGGAAAGATATGTAAGGAAAAATGCAGGTGCTCCAGTCTCAGTCACAGAGTTGAATCAGGAGTCAAGGCAATAAATGATATTGCTACTAGACAAAACTTTGGGACTGCCACATGAGGAAGTGTGGTTGCACTGTGGGCTAGTTTAAGATTTATCCTGAATTAGCATCCAGGAAGTACACTGTCATGTTCATGCTTACTTGGTGTGAAATCCTGCTATATAAAAATGATATCACTAAGAATCCTATTAAACAACAGATGAGATAGCAGGTATTTAAATGCCTGTGTACTTATGTGCTTTACATAGTACAGGCTCATCATTTAAATACCAGTGAACTAGACTGACAGACACCAGGAGTTAGAACAGATATATTTTAAGCTTGGAAGGGACCACAATGGTCAGAAATACTTTGCCAGCATCACAGCAGTGCACTGAGCTGGCAGGCACTGACATGCACACACAGCCACATGTGCTGAGCTGGCTCGATCCCATCTGAACACCTTCCCCACTCAGTGCAGGCTGGGAGAAGGGATAAGAGGGGAAAAAAACCCTGTACTTAACAAGTCTTGTCTCTTTCTCTGCTACTAAATATTTCCCTGTGGAGCTGGCAGCACCCATGTAGCAGCACCACAAACACCTCACCAGCAAACACAGGGTGCAGGGCTCTGTGCCAGCACTGCCAGGCACAGCTGCTCTCACCCAGAGCTGGTTGCCCAGTGCCCCTGGCTGCCACCAGAGCCTGTGTGTCACCCTGCCTGCCAGCCAGGGGTGCTGGAAATCCCCACCAGCAATATCCAAGATTACGTGGCCTCTGCTTGTCCTCAGGATGTTCAAACAGACTAAAGCAGGTGCAGGGTAACTAACAGCTAAATTAGAAAGAGAATACTTAATAGTCAGGAAATGCTGGTGAAATTCCTGCCTAATTCATCTGTGGCAGACATCCTGGAATCACCTCAATTCCTTCAGGGTAAGTTTTATTGTGCAGGTCTTTTTTTTTCTACCCAGAAGTTTTCAAGTATAACTATGACCAAGATTCTCCTTAAAATCTCCCAGACACAGGGAGCTGAAGTTTGGCCTAGGAGCCAAAAGAAGTGGAAGAGGAATTTGGAAAAAGAATGATTGTATCTTCACCTTCCATTTTCTTTCAGTCCTCTAGTTCCACCAGCTCAGTAGGTTCCAACTCTTTTAACAGAAATATTTGCAAAGGACTCTCCTGTTCCCTGAACATTTTGAAGTGAATTTCTGCACTTGAAACAAATAAGTTTGCAACTTCACTGCAAAGGGAAAGGCCTGATAACAGTCTGGTGTGCGATGGCATTTGTAGGTTTTCAAATGAAATGAGAGTAGCATTTCTCAAAAGGCACTTTATGCATCTGTTCTTCCTTTATACTTCATAAGAAGTAAGGGGAAATACTTTTTTTTTGATCATCTGGTTTTGTGTATTGAAGGTGTTCTTTAATACCAAAACCAATTTAATGGGAATTTATCAGAAAGTTCAGGAAAAATATTTAAAACAGATTCATTTAGCCTATTCATGTTTTAGGCTTAAGAAGATACTGTCAACTTGCAATTGGGTTAAATTAAATATCCACAGTAAGGTCTTTAGATACAAGGTTTTGCTTGTGAACTTTTTTGAACACTTTTTGGGGGGATTTTTTTGTCTTTCTCATGTTCTTGTGTGAGCAGCAAGACTAAACCTATCCTGTATACACCAGGAAAAACAAATAACCAGGCCAAATGCTTTAATAAGACATGTGTCTCCCATTGCCACTCAAGTGAAAAACACATTTCAGACAAAATAGGGCTGCTTTTGTTTGCTTCTTTTTTAATATCCTCTAAAAAAAGGGTAAATATTACTGGACTGTTGCCCCAGTACATTACCTCTTGTCTAGTCATTCACACCTGTGAAAAACTGAATGGAAAAACATGTACATGTTATAAAGTCTGGGAAAGTGGAAAAACATGTACGAAAGTATCTTCAGAGCTAAACTGCATAATGATTCTGTCCATCTAAAAAAGGACAGATTTTCAATCCTGTTCATGTAAAAGGGATTAGATTTTCTTTTCATTTAGGCTAATATAAACTGCAGAAATATTTTCCATGCAGTACACTATGGTTTCTTCTAAATCACCTGATTTTGCTTACCCTCATGACCAATAGGTTTATACCAATAAAAAGCATTACAGAAAAAATAATTTTCCTTTAAACTACTGAGTGGAAGGTTAAAAAAAATAGATATACTTTTATAATTTGCAAAGAAAGGCACAGATTTAGAAAGGCACAGATTTAGAAAGGCACGTCCTTAGAAACCCCAGCTTAGAGCTGCAGGTGGCAAAGCAAGGCAAACAATGCAAATGCTTCCATAAGAGTGAAAAACAGTCCTTTGGGAACTTATTTTTTGGCAAAACATTGTGATGCACAGCTGAAGAATGGTGTATTTTGAAATGAGAAAGAAGAACGCTGTATTTTGAAATGGGAAAGGGCAACAGGATGCATCTCTTTTTTGATCTATAAAGGCTGATGATTGGGGGTTTCTTCCTACAAAAAACCCCATAGAAATGCAGCCCCTGCCCACAGACTGAATTCAGTGCTTCATTTTTTTTCCCTCTGAGGCAAATGCATGAGGACAAACATGAAGAAAACATAAGATTACTTTGAACAGATGCAGCATCCTCAAGGCAAGGCACACCCTCCTCAACACTGC
The DNA here is from genome assembly GCF_028018845.1 of Melospiza georgiana. Lineage (NCBI taxonomy): Eukaryota > Metazoa > Chordata > Aves > Passeriformes > Passerellidae > Melospiza > Melospiza georgiana. The sequence continues at coordinate 51,895,501 of NC_080435.1, read as the reverse complement.
AGCTGGTTTAGAGAGCTGGGCAAGAGAGGGATGTCTCCAAGTCCCTCAGCTGGCTGTTGTCACCGGTCTGTCACCTCCTCCCGGCCGCACACCACGCCAGCATCCTCCTCGTGCTTGCAGTTGTGCGTGCCCACCCCGGCGTGGGAGCACTCCAGCAGCGTCCTCTCCTGCCCGGAGCACTGCACATCATCCAGGAGGATGCGGAGCGAGCTGCCTTCCCCGAACTCCGCCTTCTTGGCGGCTCGCACGGCGCGGGGGAAGCCGAGCTGGCGGCACACCACGGCGGCGGCGGGCAGGCTCCAGCCATCGTCGCACACCGTGCCCCACTCGCCGTCGATGAACACCTCGAGCCGGCCCCGGCCGCGCCCGCGCCGGCCCTGCCGCATCAGCCGCACCGCGCCATTGCCGGGGCCCTGCTTCTTCTTCTTCCTCTGCCTGCGCTGCCCCTTCTCCTCCTCCGGGCCCTTCCCCGGCCGGGGCGCTCTGCCCGGCCCGGGGACGCCTCCCCACGGAGCCTCGGTCGTGGGCTGCAGGCGGGGACGTGGTGGTGGTGTTTTCATAATAAACTCTGTTGGGGGAAAAGGCAGAGAACCGTGAGTCTGTCAGTCTCTGGGCAATGCTTGAAGACAACTATACGAAACTGTAGCAGGCTCTGAGTTTGCTATGGCTCTGTGGTGTGCTGAGACTTAACAGTAGGAACTGCTGAATCATGATGAGACAGCAAAATAAGCTCCTGTCTTCTGCCTCTTGACCCATAGCTTGACTCTGTAACCTCATAGGCCACTTTTCCCCTAACCCTTACTGTTGGACAAGTTTGGATCCCCCTATATCCTATAAAAAGAGGCTGTTTTAGCCCATTCGGCAGAAGAAGAGCCATCGCTGGAACACTTCACAGACCCCTCAATAAACCATAGCTGTGGGACACCAGGACCCTTCTTCTCCTCTCGCCATCTGCTTCTAGCCCAAAGGAACCCCAAGCAAGCAAGCTCGAGCTGAAATCCTAAGAGAGCTGAGAATCACTAAAGAGCTGAAATCCACTAAGCTTGCTTAGGGTACGAGCTGACTGGGTATTTGGGCACTCTGTCTCCAAAAGGGACTGAGTTATCCAGATAGGCCTGCCTTGCTCGGGGTTAAGCCCCATCTGAGGGCTGGGGGCTTGGGGGGAGACTGACCCCCCTTTTTCACAAAACCAGTGCTGATTTTTGACTTGTATAACTAATTTCTTGGAATTTGTCTACTTGGTCCTGTTGGGAAGCAATGACACTCTTAGCGACCTGGTATTTCCTCAGTGGAAATGTCGGCTGCTGTTAGCTAGCAGAGAGGAGCACGGGGCTCAATGCCAACACTGAGCCTCTCCCAAAAAGGAAGCTCCAAGAGGTTTCTTGGCAAATGCCAGCCTGGCCCTTAAAGGGTCGGTGCTGGAGCTCCACAGTCAGGAGAGGAGCTCTTCACCATATCCCAGTGAAGAGCCACCGAAAGCATTTTAGAGACAGGCTCTATTTCTGCTCTTCTCTTCATTACTGAGGGTTGGATCGTTACCACAGGAGAGCGTGGCCTCCCCACTGGGCCAGATGCTTTATTCAGAGGAGCTGAAATCAGGAACATTCAAAATCAATTCTCTCTGGCAACTGGAATGTGCAAGAGGAACAGAGTTGCCAGGACAACACATAAAACAGGATTTGGGGTTGGGTTTGTTCTTCCTTATAAAAAAAAGGGAAAAAAAAATAAAAGAGCTTGAACTCTGAAGAGATGAAAATTCTTTGCTGTCACAGTTTCCAGGTGTTACTGGATTTACTTATTCACATGTGTTTTATTTTTAGCTTAAAAATAAGTTTTAGTTTGCCAGAAGGAAGCAATTCAGAATTTCATGGAATAACATTCAACAGAGCTGGGACAGTGTCACAGACATTTTTGCAAAGACATCATGACTTTGAATTATATCCCAGATTTACGCATCCTCATTCATCATTTGGTATGTAGTACAGAGAGGAGGAAAAATATCACTGTCTTATTTGTGCTTAGTATCCATTGTCCCCAAAAGAGAAACCCTTGCAGTGGTCCATGTGTTTGGAACACATGCTCTTTGAAAAGGAATTGTGTTCATGACATGAAAATATTTCCTTCTTTGAAAGCTGTGGTTCTCAAGGCAAGAAACAGATTTGAAGGCCTTACCTGTGCACAGCTCATTTGCTGGAGCCTGGTCTGGCAAAGCACTTGAAAACCCTGGGACTGACTGAATACTGTGTAGGACTGCATGAAAGCAAATGGTCACCTGGGAGAGCTTTTCACCTCACTGGATCAAATTCTCATTATATAATACTCTCTATTAAACTATTTATTAAATATACTTCTAAAAAATGCACTCATAGCTAATACAAAGCAGATGCCCTGGTGATTCTGTTACATTCTAAATACTAACCAAAATAAAAGACTAAATAACTGACTAAATACTAACCAAAACAATAAATATTTACAGCTACACATCCTTGTTTGCACGCTTCTGAATCAAAATGGACATGCTTATTTTTCACCAAAAAGAGAGTGTAGCTCTTGACACACTAGGTAGAATCTCTCCCACCATTTCTAAGTTTTAATTTATGAAAAAGCTACCTTGTAAACAAGCCCAAAAGATTTAGTTATATGTGTAGTTTAAAAACCTGAACTTTGGACTTGTGTAGATAATAATGCACAAGCAGAAACAGACAAAAATGGTTGAACATGAACCAAGCTACTAATATTTGGAAACTGCCTGCACAGCTAGATAAGGAGAACATCTCTGAAGATACTGAGTGCTCAGACATGTCAGCAGTCAATAATTAGCCTTAGAGTTTGTTCCACCTTAAAGACTCAGTGTTGCAAGGTGCTGAGTGCCCTCATTATTCCCTGAAGCCAAAGCTGTAGGAACCGTTAGTGACTCGAATGCAATGTAACGTGATTAATGTAATTAAAAATTAAATAAAAGTATCCTGATTTTGGAGTTCCTGCAGTACCATTAGCTTTGTTCATGGACTATGAAAGTTCATGGACTATGCTGAGTTGGAAGGGAATTTGTTGGGCTGCTTCCTAGGTACCTACATGTGTAAATTAAAAGCACAGGGGAAAAGAACAGTGATACTGCCTAGAGATCCTAACATTGTGTTTAGGTTTTTGTACCTCACATAAGACCCCAATATTGTGTTTAGGTTTTTGTACCACACATAAAGAGTACTTGGCTTGCTGCAGATTCAGCTCCACTGACTATTCCAGCTTTAGCAGTACAATACTTCATGCAGCATGAAGCAACAAAAAGGCCCTGGAGGGTTTGGGTAAGCCAAAAGTTCACCTCAGTGTGTGATCACTGATTCTTTTGGGAGCATTTTCTCATCCCATATTTTCTCACTTTCAACTAACAATGACTCAGCTCTCATCTTGCTCAGTGAACTAGTTCCCAGCCCTTTACCCATCATATCCTCTCCACTACCTGAAGATACTGCAAAAAATCACTTGTCACTGAAAAGCACCATTGACCACAGGGTCTCTGGACAGGCACAGTTACAGGGAAACCAAGGTGGTGGTAATGAAATGTGTACAATGTAGCATGAAAAAGGGAAAATGAACAGGGTCAGAAACTACAAAGGAAATCTCACATGGCCAGGAAAGGGGAAATACTGTATGACTTATTTGAACCAACTCTTCAGATCCAAAACATCTGGAAAGATTTAATTTTGAGGATATCCTGAAGAGTGAAGTTCTGGGTATTTTCCACATATGTGGACAGATAGTGCAAGTCTGGAGTTTGTATCTACTGCCAGCTAACATGAACCAATAATGAACAGCAAGAGTTGCACTCACTCTCCTTTGGCACAAACGGGATGCGCTTGCTTTTGACTTTCACTGGCGAAGGCTCAACTCGGCACTTTCCTGGTGGTGCTGTCCTTGAAAGAAAGGAACACATACACTGCACAATTAATTCCTTTCCTCTGGCATTGCAACACTTTGCTTCCCATTGTTTTTCTAAGAACATAATTCTTATTGAGGAAAAAAAAAAGTCTGTTTAAATGATGCAACTAATCTCTTACATTAGAAAACATAACTAAAGAATCACAGATCACCATTGATGAAAGTCCAAATATTCACAAGGCAGTGGAGTCCTCTGTGTTTTCAGCTGACACTATTGAAGCCATTAAGGAAATAAAACATTGGCAGGTTCAAGCACGATAGAAAGAGATTAATCAAAATGAAAATAAAAATTACAAAACTAGACAGTATATGTTGAACATCTGACACAAAGGTCATGTGTACGCACGATTTCAGACTGTTTTCACGGAAGCAAAATAACACACTATTATTCATACAGAAAGCCCAAACAAATGTCGTGCCAAAAATGCATTAGTTTCAGAAAAGAACTCTAAGTGTCTCCTCAGAGGCTTTGTCTTAGTATGGTGCTTTATTTTGACACAATTTGTTTGCCACAGAGATGTATTTCACTTCTGGGAAGTCACATCCAGCTCATCACCACTTTTTCCTATGACAGAGGTCTTGGTAATCCTCAGACTTCTTCAGAGGTTTTTAAACTGGTTCAAAAATGCATTTGGAGGATAAAACTCCTGGGCAATTAGGACTGTTTTCATTTGCATTTCTGTGGAAGGCAGAGAGCCTCTCTCTTAACTGTCTATACAAGGATGTTCCCTACTTTTATGAACTTTCCAATTACTTTTTTTGGTACTCTGAACATGAATGAAGGTTTTTTTAAGCTTAAACTCATGGCTGGTGTTTGACTCCTGCTTTCTCTATTTCTGCACAGGTTGCGTAATACCAGCTTCTTCATACACAGTTTACAGGAACTCTTCTGTTGCATTAGATAATGGAAAATGCTCCTGACAGAAAAGAGTTAGAGGAAACACATGACAGATCTGGGGGCTTTTTAAGTTTGGGGATTGGTTTCAATGTAAAACTAGACAAGTGGCTTGGTTCAAAATCCTCAGATAGCTAAAGCTGCAAATTTAATCCATTAAATAAAAAACTATAAAAAAATCTCACTCTCCATTTCTGGCTGAAAGTAGCTTGGTGTTCTGCCAATAATAGTAACACTTCAAAAACAGGAAGATGGAAAAAACAGCTGTAAGTCTTCCCATAAAACACAGCTATTCCCTGCCTTGCCCAGTCTCAGATACAGGCACATGGAAACCAGGAGGTGTAATGATGGTCCTTTTTTCTTGTTCAATCCATATTGCTCTTTGAAACACTGAGAAGAATGTACTCTTTGATTTTCATGTCTGGTTTGCCCAAAAAGGCACTGCAGGTCATGCTGATCCAGTTTTGGCTGCCGTGGTCTGGGGAAACAGGGCTCTTGTGGGAGATGAAAAAAGAGATGGAGAAGAACTCAAAAAAACACCTTGAGAAAGCGTGCCTCCTTTTGGGCAGAAATCTAGAGAAACTTTGCCAAAGAAAGACAAGCCACCCATAAAATACTTCTTTAGCATTCAGGAAATCTCCAAACCCACATAACACCAACAACCCCCACAAAAGTTTGGCACCAGGCATGTAGACCCCCACGACTGCAGTGGCAAAGCAGACCCACAGTGGGTTGCTCCAGATGTCCCTTGACTGAATTCCCCAGAAGGACCCAGCATGGGAGGAGAGTTAATTAGTCAGCCAACATGATTCATCACATCCACACCATCCACACCAGGAGTCACTGCACCATCATCAGGCCTTGCAACAAGAACATCTCATACCTGGAGGTGTCCACCACTTTGTACACCACTCCATTGGGAGCTGTGGCACTTGGTACACCAGTAGATAGGAAGTACAATTCCCCTGGTAAAAAAAAAAAACAAACAAACAAACCAGATACACCCATGAAAACTGTCCATGGAGTTTCTGTCTTTTACAGCACTGTATCACAGGTCTGAGAGTCATCTGCAGTCCATTGGTATAAAATACTCTAAGTGAATAGCAGCTTTTACAAATTGTCATGAATTACTATTTGGACAAATTTCCACTGCAGGTTCACCTGCCCACACCTTCCTTGTCATCTCATTATGATCTGTGTCCTTTGACTTCTCTAAAGTAAAACAGCCAAACCCTGAATTACTTTTGTTGAAATGAAAGGAAATTAAGGAAGTCCACTGTCTTCTGCTCATTTGGATGAAGCAGTCCTTTGGGGTGAATTACAGGAGAACAAGATTTTGCTTTCTCTAGCACACTCACAGAGTGAGACATACCCCAGACAAAAGGCATTTGATTCATCACAGCTCTGTCAGGTCACATGTGCAGGGCTCAACTTTCAACCAAACAATGTCCATCACCCTTTATTTGACTTATTTTCTCTTAACTGCATTTCTATCCTTCTTCTCCTGTTGTGCAGGGGAGACTGGGATAAACAGTCCTGCTGGCACTATTTTGAGAGCTCAAGTGCTTGAGAAGTGCAACAAAAAGGATCAGAGAGAAAAAATATATTTGCAATATTAAAATAAAAAAGAGAGAGAGAAGATAGAAAAAGAAGCAAGATGCTTACTGAGTAAGGCAGATTTTTTTTTGGGTGTTCTATTGGTAATCCAGGGAGAAGAGGGGAAGGAACAGAGAGGTCAGTGTGACCAAAGGAATGTATAGGCAATTGGTGGCAGCTGAGGTGAGTCTCCATCCTCCTTCCTGCTCTCCTGTGCTGCCCTGGGCTGAGCTCCTCCAGATAATCCCAGGGCAGAAACCTTTGCCTGCCCCAGGCTGGTGGCTTCACTTTCCTGGTGAGCTTCATTAATGACAGGCCAGAGGCAGCCTTGGTCCAAGGGGACAGGAAACTGCTGGCACTGGGTTTTGTGGTGAGGTGTGTTTTACATCCTGCCCCTTTCCTGGAAGTTACCAGGCAGGAGTTTGGATGCTCAGGCCATGAAGCACACAGGCTACACACACGTGACCCACAGACACAGTGCTGGGGTGTCTCTGACAGGTTCTGCTGGCCAGGGATGGGGCTGATGGCTTTGTAATTGCTGTGCAATGAGCCATAAATAGAGATCTCCCCACGACATTTACACACCCACCGGAGCAGGGAGATTAACATCCATCAGAGCAACAACTCCAAAACTTCAATGCTTCTGTGAAGAAAACCCTGTTAAAATAAACTGTGTGGCAAACTTGTAAAACATGAGATTCCTAGTACACAAAAAAGGTGAAGAAAAGGCTGCTCACAGCAGATAAAGCAACCTCACCACATTGTTATCAACAGATTTCTTTCCATTACTATAAAGCAAACACAAGGCAATTATCTGCCTCTGAAAAAAGACTCCAGCCCAAATCTCCACCCAGCTCTATCATACTTATGCAAGGCATCGTGTAGGGCAAAAGGGTGGCAGCAATTCACCCCTGCTTTGTTCAGACTCTGTTGACAAGCACAGGATGAGGGAGATCATCCTCATATGCATGAGCAAGGACTGCAATCAACAGCTTGATATTGCACTTGGCACAAAGCTGATTTGAACTAAGTTATTTGATTTTGGGTTAAGATATCCTTCTCACCACAGCACTGTGAAATAGCTGTAAATTCCATGAATATTAACCATTAAAGAAAATTGAATTTAACTCTAAAAAAAAGTCAAACTTTCAAGCTAATACTTAACTTGGAGGATTTGCATTCACAAGATAAAATTTGCATTTATATGATTTGAGCAACATCCAAACTTGACATAATCTGCAGGAAAAAACAGATGTTTAAAATCTGGGGCATTCTGGAAGCAGGTGCTTGTGATCACGAGCCAAGACCTCCCTGGAGCAGGGCAGAGCACAACTCCTGCACTGCTGGGTCACACATGAAGCACACATTGTGGGGCTCATCCTCTGCCTGCCCCCAGCCAGGGGCTGCATGGGCTGCACATTCTGCAACACCCTTGTACAAACAGTGGGAGAAACCACCAGCTTGCACCCCAGGACTCTTTATTTCTTCCTCTTCAAATCACAGCAGCAGGTCCCTTCCAGAAAGCAAAATGTCTGCAGTAATGAAAACACACGAGATCCTTCAGTCCTATGCAAGGCAAAATCCAGCTGGCACTAATAAAATATGGTCTTAAAGACTCTCTTGCTGATGCCTCATGCAAGACATAACACAGACTTTTGTTCTGCTTCATCTTGAGAGGTACAAATACCCCAGCCCAGGGTGAGCAGATATATAATTTCTGCTCTTGACATCTGCTTCCCTGTATCCATTAATAATGCCCACAGCCTTCTCAACTAGACAAGAGGATAGACTTGCTCTCCCTTGGGTCTCAGCTTCTCAGGCTCCCAGGCCTGCATTTCCCTTGGCATGGCACTGTGAGGAATGAGGTTTCTTTCCTAAGTTTGTTTTATTCTACTTGCCCCCTCTGCTCCCTATTCTCCAGAGGGAAGGGCAGCAGCACATCCAGCACACCAGACTCAGGCAGCTGACTCCATCTCCCACTGCAGGCACTGCATGGCACTCAGACCTCAAAATTAGCACTGTAACATTGCTTTGGTATCTGGGAGATGCTGGGAATTGGCATTTTAAAGACTCATGCTGTGCCTCTCCACAACCTACTGCCCTCTCTGATGTTTTGTTCTGAAGAGAAATCACAAACATGCCATTCAGTGTGACACAAAGTTAAAAGATTACCTGCTTCATCTTCAGCAAAGGAGATGATGTATTGATAGTAGTTATTGATAAGCCCAGGGAACATGCACGTTTGTCCTGTCCCCATGCAGATTTCACTGTACTGCCACTCTCCAGTAGCACGATCCTCCTTCAAAGACATCAGGCGTCTGCAAGGCAAAAGAACACTTCCACAGCCTGACCCAGATGATGTATGAATGGACACATGAATGGACATTTAATGCTTCCTGCCCACACAAGCTGCAAGAGGAACTGCAGCTTCTCTGAGTGAAAGATTGTTTAATATTAACCCAAATATATGATATACCCTGCAACTCCTTGTCTTCAAGGGCAACACAAGCCCATGTTAAAACAAGAGAGGAGGGTTGAAGGGCTATCAGGCCATTTTGGGGGGAATTTTAGCTGGGGGTACAACTTTGTGAGTGCCCTAAGTGTTTACTTACCCACTCATAAAATCACCAAATATGTACAGGCCATTCAGGTTTGGAGACTCACAGCCTCGGTAGACGTAGCCTCCTGTAACAGATTTCCCCATTTTGTGTGGATATGCATAAATTGGAAGCACATCATCTGAAAGGCAGAAAAGATCTGTGACTTGTTTTGCACATGCTGAAGAATAGCTCTTTATCTGGATTGTTCTGAGACTGGCAGAGTACAATCAGGTTCCCTGGTGCATCTTCTATTTAAATGAACTGCCAATGGAGTTGTGTTTAGTTTGATTTTCACCTTTTCAGAATCACATTTGATTGCCCTGTCCCTCACCAAGACACCTCAGCATTCTCCTGAGCTCTTCTCCTCCCACTAGAATCCATCTCTGTTCGTGCCACTTCAGGCACATTTCTACAGAGCTTGTCTGGTTTAGCTGCAAATTCACAGGTCACTCCTAGAGCCACTGCACCCATGCAGGAAATGTTTGCCCAATGCAGCTTTGTCTAGGTGGTGAAAGGGAAAAAAGAGATGGGTGATTCCAGACTGCAGGCACTGATGAAAAGATATGTCAGATGTCAGCACAAATAGCTTCTGTTCCTCTGAGATGGAGAAGCAACTTGAAAGGGCCATCAAATATTTATGGGATGGCAGAGGCATGAATGATGTAGTACGGGCATATTCATTGGGAAATATAAGTTAAAACATAAGACAAATGTAAAACGGAGAGAGATGTCCTGGTTTTGAGGGTCTCCATTAGATGCTCCCTCCCCTTTCTTTTGAAACTCTTGGCTCACCTCTTGGTACCCTTTCCTCCTCATCCTCACAGCCTTTCTCCCTGCCCATGGAGCAGATGCTGCAAGTAGCAAACCCAGCAGCTCTGCCAGCAAGAAATTTGCACCAGGGGAATTTCCTCTAAAGCAGGTGTTTTCCACACTTCAGCTGTACTTATCATTCTAAAGGGGCTGTGACATTTCACTGTTCTAACAAAGGGTCTCTAAAGTCATCAAAATTGCTCTGAATCCCTGGGGACCTCAGTAAAGTATCTGCCATGAATGCTCATGTGGGTACTGTCACACAGGAGAGCAATAAATGAGCTCTCTGACAACTGCTTCAGCAAAGGGAGTGCAAAAAATCTGCTCCCTGCTCTTGACATTTTTATAAAAAAATAGTTAATCACTTGTACTTATAGCAAAGCTAATAAAAGGAAGGAAGTTAACCTGAGTTAATATTAGGAAGAAAATTAGACAACAACACAGCACATGGAAGATAAAAGAGTCAGAATCTCAGCTAATGCAAATCAGTGCCAGCCCACTCCACTGCCCCCTGAATCTCTGAGGAGAGGTTCCAGCACAGGACATGGTCCACATCAGCCCTTGCAATTCAATATGTTCTGACTTCACATATTCACTGGAATTTAGCCAGCCAGCAAACACCCTCAATCCAGTTTTGAACAGTTTAAAGAAATTAAATTAAAATGAAGTTTTTCTTTGTGGCACAGCTAAAAGAAATGAAAATACACCATCCATTCAGTTACCTGCAGAGCAGGCAGCGTGCATAAGGGTTGATCAGTCAGTGTTTTTCTCTTTTTTTTTTTTTTTTTTTAATAAGGGTGAGTAATGGAGAAAAATACAATTCCTCCAAATTTTTATTGCTTCTGCAAAAAGCTTATTTTATGTGGCAAAGATGAAATTTTCCCTCTAAACCACAGAATCACTAACAACACAAATCACCTAGAAAAACAACAGCTAGCATGTTTCACTTTCTTCCTAACTCAGAAACAGTAACATTTGTACTTTCAGTATTTATGCCCAAGCCAGCTTCCTTCTGGAGGGACAGCAGAGGTTTACATCTCAAAAAGGTGTGTTTACCACCAAGCAGCCAGGCTTTGAAGGCAGGAATTAAAAATGTATCAATTCAGGGTGACCCCAATATATATAATGTGCTCTGACTCTATGATTTCAGAATGCTGAACAAATGCTTTATTAAGCTATATTGTATTACACTAATATTATATTATAACCATACTAAAGAGATACTAAAGAAAAACCTGTGACTGTCCCCAGACAGTCATGACACAGCTTTGACTCAATTGGCCAATCAAAAACAACCATCACTGGTGTCCAATTAACAAATCTCTCTTGGTAAACAATCTCCATAACACATTGTACAAGTGCCAAACAACAGGAGCAGCAAGCAGAGATAAGAATTGTTTTCTCTTCTCGCTACGTGCTTCTCACTGCCTTCCCCAGGAAAAACCCTGGGAGAGAGAACTATGCCTCTCCCTGTTCAGAGAATGTGAACACCACAAAAACAAGAGCACATCTACTTACCCAAGGAAGAATTGGTGCAAAGTTTCTTATCATAACAGCTGAACCCTTCCCTCGCCCTCCAGCCGTAATTTTTCCCTTTCTCCACGATGTCGACCTCTTCGTATTTATTCTGCCCCACATCTCCACAGAAGAGCCGTCCCTTCCCCTCCTTGGTGTGAGGGTCCCCCCTGTCGAAGGAGCAGCGCCACATGTTCCTCACACCATAGGCAAAGACCTCGGGGCGTGCCGCGGGGTCGCTGACAAAGGGGTTGTCGGGCGGAATTCGGTACAGGGGCCCGCGGTCGTTGTTGTTCACATCGATCCGCAGCACTTTGCCCAGCAGGGCTGATCTGCATTGGGAGAAGCAATGAAAAAGGTAAAGAAATAAGGCTAGACCTTGGCAAAAAGTCAGAACTGGGGGGGTGGGAATCGGGTTGGAAAGTCTAGGGTTTCACAGTATTGATTTCCCACACCCTGGAGCTGCCATAGGGATGGATCCACTCTGTTGCGTTGTGATTTCAGGGTTTACCTCAGAACCTCGGGTCCCTCCCCTATAATTCCATCCCAGGTGTGTCCATCACCTTTCCTTTCACCTCCCAGCACTGTCTATCAATCCTGGAATTCCAGAAGGGCGTCGAGTGATTGGCAGATTCAAAGGATGCTCTCTACCCCTGTGGGGGGATTGGGCCACCCAGGTGTCCTTTGTCCCTTATGACCTCCTTTTATGTACCTGGTTGGTGGGATCCCTACCCCTTCCCTCCCCTCCTCCCCAGGGTTAAAAGAGCTAGCAACCATAAGATTCAGGGAATTCTGTTGGAGCTGTTGCTGGATTCAGAGGCCTGTGGGCCAGGAATAAATCTCTGGATCAAATCCTTCTATCAAAAGTGACTCCTTTCCTTCACCATCGCCTTAAAGCTTCTCCACCAGAGGTAAACCCAAGGAGCAGACCCTGTTACAGGGAAAGCTCCATCCCACAGTCACTGCAGCTCCTGCATGCCTGGACTTGTCACCATGCACCCAGCTGCAGCACCCAGCCAGCCAAAAGTGTCTCTGGGGTGAAACACCACAGTTGCCACTATTGGGTTCAGCACCAAGGGCCAGACAAGCTCAGGCCCATCCCGTCTGGCTATATTGGTATTATTCCAACACACTCTTACTTGTTCTGGGCATTTCCAAAGGTGCCAAAAGGATCCCCAGCCATGCCTCCATCTCCAGTGAAGATGTAGAGATACTCATCATCTCCAAAGAGCAGCTCTCCTCCATTATGGTTGGAAGCAGGTTCTTCAATTTCAAGGATTATCCTAAGTGAAAACGGGGAGAAAGCAATTTCCTACTGCACAAGCACTATGCAAAGGGCAGAGCAACGTCATGACAATGTAGTTCTTGACAGATGGAAGCAGCTACAGATTGGTTTTGGTACAAATTCCTCCATATCCATGTTACTGATTTTTTCTGGGGCATAGCTGATTTTCTAACCTTAAATAGCTTTAACATATTTTCCAGATTACAGAAACGCCAAATTGTGTAATATGGAAAGTCTGGGAAATCACATGACAAAATATACTTTTAATTGCTTAAACCTTTCCTCTGATTCTTTCTTCCTCCCTGTTAATCTTCTTTTTTATTTTTCTTTATAATTTATTAAAGAAAAGGCATCTGAGCTTATAACCAACTGGAAATTGTAAGAGAAAGGACTCCAGTCTATCTGTACATCTGTACAGCTTTTGGCACAGTCCTGCCAGGCACTTTCAAGGCGAACATAAAACTTCTCAAACATTAAGGAATAGCTAAATTCTTAGAGAGAGAAGAATCTTTAAATGATAATTACACACTCAGGACCTTTTGAGTTTAAAGAGCAGTTAAAAGCAGACCCAAAACAAAGTGAATTTACCAAAGGTTATTTAAAGAAGTACCAACAAAATTTACCTTAATTTTAACCCCAAACTCTCTATTTTATTTGTTTATGTTATGGCCCTGGAAGCCCTTCCATAGCATGAAAGGGGAAAATACATAAACTATAATTTCATAGAATGGTAAAGCCACATATACATGCAGTGGAGGTTCCTAAGTATAACAACTGAAGTTTATTATTTCCAGCTTCTAAAAGAGTCCAGATTTCATGATGGCAGTGCATCTTAATAGCTAATAAGGCAAATTATAACACTTACTTACACCACCTCATTTTTAGACAGTTTTTTTCCATTCTGAAATATTGATAGTTATTGTGAGTTGTGTGAAGGAACCCAGCTATGGAATTATGGTCCTGTTAAATGTCAGCACCTCTGTGATAAGGTAACTGTGCAAAAGTGCACAGGTTCCAGCTGACAGAAGCAGTGAGGGAGGATCCTGTATGGACACAAAGGTGAATCTTCCTCAGCATCCCGAAGATGGAAAAAACCAAAATTCATTGAGAAACATCTGAGGATAAACAGACACATGCATTTGAGCCAAGGCAGCGCACAGCACATGTCAGCCTGAGCTCCCTTTTGGGCAGCAGCTCAGGATGAAGTCAGTGGGACCTGAGCCTACACAAGCACAATAGGACCACAATTCTGTTTTCTTAAGCTTTTGCTGTACTAACCATAAGCTAAGTAAGCACAGAAATTGTTACAAACATAAGGCCTGAGGATTCTTAAACAAGACAACTCATGGGCTGTTGATATCTGCAGGTTTCTGATTTGCTTTCCTGAGTGCCACATTGTAATTCCCCTTACCTGTCATCTACAGTGCTGGTTACACTGCATTGCTGTAACTGCTTTATAAACCAGTATCTCCTCTCTATCATTAGGCTATCATTTTGTGTATTTTTGAGCTAGAATCATCTACAGCTGGGTGTTTGGAAAGCCCCTCATAAAATCCAGATAATGAAGAAAAAATCTTTGAATTAGTAACAGCCAAGGGTCTCTTAAAACAGTGGTTCTATAACTATATACATATATAGTTACATATATACGTATTACACATAACTAACATATACGATAGTGGTTCTATATGTTGTAGAACATAGTTCTGCAACAGGTTATAAATCTGGGAGCCTGATTCCACAAACAAGTCTCTCATCATCTGTGTATATTAATGAGGAACAACTGCAAGACCAGACTCAAACAAATGACATTTCCAATTAAAATGCACTCCATAATACCATGGTGACATGTGTTTTATTTAATATGATATTAAATTTGTAATATCAAAGGGTTGAGTTGTTGTTCAGATAGAGAAACATGGGACCAAATCCACCTTTGGTCTGGTATCATTTAGTATGTTTATACTAATTTTGGAAATTTTGGCTTTGGAATGAATTTCACTCATTCTTTGCAGATGTCTATTTTAAAGGGCAATCACAAAAGTACAAAACAAACAAACTTCAAAGCCCCACCCAACAATAACCCCAAAACACTAACTATAAATACTGTTTAATCCATGTTTGGTTAAGTCCTCTGACATGCCAGAACTGAGAACTATACATGTTTTAGCCCTGCACACTTGCAGTTCATCCATGGAGGACACACAGCTTTTGCATCTCAATACACTAGGCATGGACTTGGACTAACATGCTAGCACTCTGGAATGCAAAAACTAAGCTAAGTAAGTGTCATTCATTAATGGTCTTTAAAAATGCACATGGCCCTCTAAGATCTTAAAAAAAACGTGTGCACAATACCTTTCAGAACCATGGTCCAAGGCATTCATGTCAGTGGGAGAAATTCTGAACTCACTGATTCGGATTCTCTCTTCAAAATTAACTTCAACTGAATAGTAGACGTACACTTTACCGTTAAATTTGAATTTAGGATGGAAGACAATGCACAGAAAGCCTCTCTCATCTCCTTCCCACGGCGAGGTGAGCACAGCCTCGCTGATGTTCAGGAATGGCTTTTCCAGCCTGGATCCATCAGGGAGGTAGGCCCACACCAGGCCCACCTGCTCGGCGATGAAGAAGCGGTGGGTGCCGTCGTTGGCGTGCACCATGGCCACGGGGTTGCGCAGCCCGTTGGCCACCTCCGCGAGGCAGAGCTGCAGGCAGCCCTCGGCATCGGCCGTCACCAGCCCCAGGTTCTGGTTCAGGTGCTGGTTGGCCAGCAGGTGGGGGAAGCAGTAGTCGGCGTCCTCCAGGGACAGGTAGCGGCAGAACTTCGCCGCGTTGTTCTCCAGCGCGGTTATCTCTGGGTCTGCGGAGAGGGCGCGGAAGATGGAGCGGCAGCTGCGCCACAGCTGCGTGCAGTAGTCCTGGCACAGCCCCGGGATCGTCCGCACGGGCGTGGAGGGGTCCTCAGCGTCGTACAAGTGAGCTGCATATGGAGAGCACTCCTAGAGGGAGGGAGGGAGGGAGAAAAAGGTTCAAGTCCTTTATTGGATCAGATTTGAAACAGCTGAGCAGTGATGCTAATTGGAGACGTGATACTAATTGGAGATATTTCACCTTAATTACAAGATATGTTGTGGTTTATTCTGAAGATACGTTAGCAGAGGGAAAGATCTTAGAGAGGGGGTTTGTCTCAGCACTCACAAAAATTATCTTCAATGTTCCTGGTGAAAGCTGACTTCCTCAAGCTGTTAATGATTTATTCCAACCACAGAACTCTTCAAAAAAACCTGCAATGACGCCTATGTTGCTACATCACCCTAGCAGACTGTACTGGGGAAAAAGAGACTTTTCTTCCTTGGATGCTCTGACTTTATCTATAATAAGATTAATCACCGAGCAGAAGTGAAACCAAAGAATTAGCTGAGAAGATTCAGGCCCTGCACACTGATGATAGAATGGGAAAGGCCATCAGGGCCAAAGCCTGGGACATTGATACCTCATCACCATCTGATAATCCAGGCATGGATCTCAAACATGGATGAGATTTACAGCTTGGAAGGAGTGGGATGTGAGAGGGGAGGAGGAGGAGGGGAGGACACCATCCTTGCCTGGGTCCAGCCGCCTTTGCTGGTGGACCTTTGCCTACAGATAGTTTATATCCCCAGCCAGGAGTGGTGAAAGGCATCTCATGATCATGGCATGGGTCACCAAGTTCTGTGAGGGATGCTGAGGTTACAGGATTTCAGCCAGTGAGCACAAGTAGCCATAATCCAGGCAAGGTCCTGCCAGCAGCTGCAGCTCAACTCTTGTTTATGGAAGGTGCAGCCTTGGAAATCTGCTTAAGGACTGGATCAAGTTCACACAGCTCACCGTAATCATGATGAGAACTCCTACAGACACATTTTCCTTATGAAAAAGCTGCAATTCAGTAAAACTGTCTATAAATTACAAACTGACCAAAGTGACTCAGTTCTGTTTTGCAAGGGTTTTTGCTTGTAATAAACACAATATTTTCCAGTTATAATGCATCTGCCCAACAACCACCTCAAAAGTGCTCTTCAAATAATGCAACATGACTCTGTGGAGGCTCAATTATCTTCAAAGTTATATTTCAGTAAATACCTGAGGCAACAAAGGTCAGAAGAGAAACCACTATTTAAATAAATTCTGTATTTTTTAATTCCTATCTGGCATTGCTGCTTCTTTTACTAAGCAAAACCAGCTTAATTAAAAAAAAAAATAGGGAGCTGTTTCTAGATCTATAGGGAGACATTTATTAATGCAGATTATAATTCTATTCAATAGCTGAAAAGATATAACATCTGAGATTCCAAACTGTTTAAATTAGCTGATGAGCATACACAATATTTAATTTTTATTTTATTTTCCATTACATACCATAATAAACTGAGAGGCCATATAACAGATCATTAGTGTACAATAAGCTTTCCTCCTGGAATGTCAAGCCATTCATTGCAAAATGAAGGTTATTAAGCTTCCAAATGAGCAGCAATTAATGTGGTAAAAAGAAGATTGCTTGTGAAACAAAACACCGAAATTACCCAGGCAGATTGGGTAACACACTTGGCTTGGTTACACGAGGTGTGCCAGGGACAGAAAGACATAGAGCATTTGTCAATTCACTTGTAATGACTGAAAAAATTGCCTTAGAAAACAAATTGAAATGAGACAGAAAGGGAATTTGATGGGAGGGCTGGGTGGGAGCTCAATCTGTTGTTGCCTATGGAGGTTTCCCATTCAGACAGAGGAGGCCCTTCACTCGAGTACTCAGGTGTACCTCATTCTGTGAAAGCCTCTTTCAAAGCAAGCAGGGATCTTATGCATTACAAAGCAATGCCCTGGCTTCAGCATCAGAATTAAAAACAGCCCAGAGACAAGGATTCCCTGTCTCTGCTATTGCAGGCTGCTCACCACAGCCTCAGCTGTGTCTGAATAGAAGCTGTGGGCAACTTCTCCCCTCCTTACAACATTCCTGGTGGCATACAGCTAATTACAGCAGCATTACACTGGCACTGAAATTCAGAGATCTACCACTAGCCTGAAAGCACCTAAGCATGTCCTACAGTATTTTCAAGACATGTGAAATATTTTCCAAATTTTTTTCTGGAAGAGATGGAGCCTCACGCCTTTTGCTGAATTTCTCTGCTTAGAAAGCAAATGTTGTGGTCCTTCAGCATTCACATCATCCTGTCATGTTCACATAACTCAAAATACCAAGAAGCTCTACCCGTAGTCAGAGCCCAGAATCAATATTAGATCTAAATTGTCATTTCCAAATGATGCTGTCTGTTCATTAATTTTAAACTATGATGTGGTCCAAGGACCGAGGAAAATACTGGGCAGATGATCAGTTACTTTAGTAGGGCTGGAACAAGTTTGTACTACGAAAATAACTCATCAGAAAACAAAACAAGTCATATTAAGGCAGGCTAACCAAATGCATCCTGTCTGCTCCAGGAATTCAGTGGCAGCTCCTTATCTGGGGAATTCCAACAGTCTGAATCTGATGGAACACCCACATCAGACAATGTCTTATTTACTGCTGCTATCAGCCTGAAGGACTGAAGCAACAGGACTCCTCAGAAAAGCATTTAACCTCCACAACATCCCTGGCATTCCTTGACCACCTCCATGTGGAAACTCAAGCCTTTAAGCAAGCTGTTCCCTGAGAAACAGAGTGAGGCATCTGCTCTTGCAGTGTGGTGGAGAAGAGAAGGCTCCAAGGTAATCTCATGGCACCTTCCTCAGAAAAACTGGAGAGGGATGGTTTACAGGGAGGTGTAGTGATAGGACAAGAGGTAATGGCTTTAAACTGGAAGAGGGTCAACAAGATCAGATTTAAGAAAGAGATTGTTTACAATGAGGGTATTTTCCAGGGATGGAGCTTCTATCACCTCCCTTGGCAACCGTAACAGGTTCCCAAGAGAGGTGATAGAAGCCCCATCCCTGGAAACATTCAAGGACAAGTTGAGCAACCTGATGTAGTTGAAGCTGTCCCTGCTTATTGCAGGAGAGGTTGGACTAGGTCCTTTCCAAATCAAACTGTTCTATTATTCTATGAATTCAGGAAAAGGCAGGGATCCACAAGCACAAACTGAGACACTTGTCACAATAATTTGATCACATTTGAGAGAAATCATGAATTGTGAGCAGAAGGAGACAGAAGTGTGCTGAGTAAGTCACAGGTAATTCAGGTCTAGGATATAAACTGTATATACAATGAATGAATAGAAGCAGAATGTTTCTAGAGTGTTTGCAATGACTGAAGTTCCGTGACGTGCTTGTGCAGCCAGAGGCAGTGGTGTGTGGCCACATCTGGGCTGGTGATGCACTGAGCTCATCAGAACATTTCAGTGAATCATTGCTCCCACAGGGAAATATTTCTCTGCTTCTGAAGACATTTTCAATGGTTGTTTTCTGACAAACACAGGAGACTTAGTTATCACTTCTAGAAGCAGGAGTGCTTAGCACACGTTGCTAACTGGTGTCCTATCTGCGAATGGACTCTTAGACACTGCTTCTTGCAGAAATATATTCAAATGTTTTTTGCTTCCAGTACAATGTGAGATGAAATAGAAGTCAATTCTATAGATCCTGGTGTGGAAAAGTGTTGTCTTTCTCTTCACACCTTAAGGAGGTACTGGCAAAATACTAAGAGCAGGATTTCTGAAAAGTCATTTTGATCCCATCTGAGCACAGCAGACAAGACTCCACTGTCTGAATCAATTTAAGGTTTACACTTGCACAGTGCTGAGCTGCTCTGTCTCAGGGGCATTTTCATACATGTGAGGCCTCCACTGATGATAGAGTGAGACACTTTGCTCTGTGCAGACTGTGATCATCCCATTATCATATCTGGCCCCAGAACATCAGCTCTGAGTGGAAATTCCTCCCTGTGCAGGATGACCACCACAGAGGTTCCTGGGCCACATCCACAGGCATTGCTCTGCACCCATCCCCGGGACTGTTAGCATCTGGCACCTGCTAAAAGTAACCCAATACAAAAAAAGCTCCTGATCCCATCAGCTGGTCATAACAAGGAGCAAGATTTGTGCAGGCAGGTGCCCTGTGGGTTTCTTCACCAGATTGGTATCCTAACTCTGGGAGGGGAGGAGACTGTGCAAACTGAACTGCCCACTTACCTATCTCAGAGACTGCTGCTCCTAAACTAAAGAAGAGCAACATCCCTGCTCCTCTTTTAGACAACTGCCAAAGAAGAAAAAGTCCACGGGAATACTCGATGATGGACAGTCACTCCTTCCAGTGCCTGGTAGCACATGAGCTGCTGTGCTACCCCTGATGCTCTGATGTGTGGGCTGATGTACCCATGCCTGTGCCCAGGTGCCAATTCCATGGATGATGTACCTGTGGGTGGGTACTTCAGCCTGGGCTTGGGAATTCACATCATGGCTCACACTCCCCTCGACTGTCCGAAGTGCCTGGACCAGTGCATCGGATCAATGCACCCGTGGGATCAATGCACCCATCTGGGCCAAAGCATCCATACCTGGGCACGAAGCAGCCCTGCATGAGTAGATGCACACACATCTGGGCCAAAGCACTGCGATGGGATAGAAGCATCCATGCCCACACAGAGCCCCGTGCAGCGGCTGACCAGCCCAGTGTGGCTGAGCCCTGCACGGCGGATCCCCGCAGTCTGTCAGGGGCTCCCGGAGGTCTCACCTGGCACAGCAGCTCCTGCAGGTGCCCGGCGCAGGCGGCGTAGGTGTGCTCGTCGAGGCTGGCGCTGAGGCTGTAGAAGCGCTGGAGCAGGGCGCTGTCGCGGCTCGGGTCGCAGCAGCCGAACTCCCCGTAGCGGCGGCAGAAGGCGAGGCCCCGCGGCGGCCGGAACGGCGGCTTGAAGTCCAGGCACTGCGGGTGCGGCCGCGCCGGCCGCGGGGCGAGCGCCGCCGCCAGCAGCAGCGCCAGGGCCGCCCGCGGGCCCCGCATGGCTCTGCCGGGACACGGCCCGGGCACGGCCGGCCAGGGGAGCGCTGCACCCGCCCCGCTCCGCCCTCGGGCTCCGCATGGCTCTGGCCGGGACACGGCCGGCCCGGGGAGCGCTGCCCCCACCCCGCTCCGCCCGGCCCGGCCCGGCCCCTCATGGCTCTGCCGAGGGAGAGGCCTCCCCGGGGCCGGCACCGCCGCCGGCCGCACCCGCGGGGTTCCGCCGTGCCTTTGGACGGGAGGTTTTGTTTTGATCCCGCCCAGAGAGCAGCCAGGCAGGTGCTTGGCTGGACAGCCGGCACAGGGTGTCACACAGCCCCGCAGTGTGACACCCTGGGCCTGGGAACTGATTCCTTAGGCCGGCTCCTCAAGGGATGTCTGCAGGACTCGGCTCTGCCGCTGAGGGTTTTGTGTGACCCAGACAAGAATAATAGCACTCGGAGTTTATGCGGCTGATGGACATGTTTAATAACAAGATGTTTTATGTTTAATAACAAGAAAACCTAACTTCAGTACAACTAGTGCTTCTGCATCCTTTGTCAATCTCGTCCTGGGCTGAGACTGATTAGATTTAGCTTTGAGGCTGGAAAGAAGAGGTCTGGTGTAGTCTCTACGGCCTAGGCAGCCCAGGTGACATACTTTGCTCTGTGAAGCACTCAGAATGGTGCTCCCTTGCCCAAATAAAATAAAACAAAACTGCTGAGGACACTTTACTTACCCTAATGTTCCTCATGGCACACCCCAGGAAAATAGTTACTCCTCATGCACCTCATATAGCCATATCATATGTGGTGTTATCAGCTAGTAAGATCTAGTCCCAGGCAGATGGCATTTCTTTGCTGTTAAACACAGCTAGTCAAAGTGTATTGTGTATTTTAATATTAACACACCGACTGCCCCTCAAAGACAAAGAATGGAGTTCATGGTGATTTACTATTTCTAACTCCTACTTTGAGACCAAAGAACTACTGTACAGTGCTCGTGGACTATAAAATCACTGCATGGCTTGGAACATCCTGTCAGGAGACCATATGTGTTACACGTTTAATACAAGTTTATTTTCTCTCCATATGCTTATGTAACTGCTGTTAAGGTCACTCAAAACTCTCCAAATGTGCAGGCAACCAGAATACCCAATGATCTCAGTTGAGAATTCTCTACCTTTTTATTTTTGGTCACTTAAAAATGCTTTTTTTCACAGACAATGTTTGCAAGTGCTTTGGAAAGCACATGATCAAGTTGCTGGCCCTTAAAAGTTTGAGAGCCATGCAAAAAATGAGTATGCAGTTATGCAACTCCATATTGCATAAAAAACCTGATGTAAAGACATCTCCCTCTTCATCCCAGCTAATCTTTTATTCCTGTGGTTAACACTGGCTGCTATTTCAGTGTTTATAATGATTATTAGACACAATTAACACTGAAACAATGCTTAAAATATAAAGAATGGATTGCAGTAGCCAAACATATTCTGGATAATGAGATTTATCCTATAGCCTCTTGATTTGCTATTGGAGTTCTTGATTAGTTTGGCATCCATAAAATGTTTCAGGAATGAAAGGAAAATTAAATGCTGTGCATATTTAGCAGTGAGTTGTAGAACAAGAACTACAGACTCGGTCTGCTCATCACTGTGAAACAGCATAAAATACCTTCTGGAAGTTCCCTGTGAGCATTTACAATGCACCTCCCATGCCAGAGCTACCACTGTTTTGCTCTTTCAGGCAGGGCAGTTGTTTGGTTGCCCCTCAGGCTGCTCAGCAATTCACAGGCAAGGCTCTGCTGAAGCAGAGACTGGAGCTGTCTTGGCTTATTAATGAGATCACTCAATTAAAGATGTCTTATTTTGTTGTCAGCTGAGTTTTGAGGCTTCCCAGGCCACAGGTAGGAGCTCCTGGGCTGCATTTGAGGGATCTGTGGTGTGGTGCATAGAGCACACAGCTCTGCCTTTCTTCCCAGCTCTGCCTGGAGACTTAACTTACTATTCCCAAGACACTGTGCTTCTGCCTGGATTCTCCCATTCATGGAATGAGGGCAGTGAATGCTCATCCACCCCATGGCAAGCTCTCAAGGTGCTGTTTATTTATATTTTAACCACCTTTTTTTCTTTTTTATGAGTTCTCTGCTGAGCCATTGCTAGAGACTAAGCTCAGAAGGGGAGCTGTTACCTTGGACCTGACATGCTAAATTTGAAGTTGCCCTTGTTCCTACCCAGGGGCAATAACATGCATCTGTGCAGCAGTCACAGAATGGGGATGAAGTTTGATTTAAGCAGTATTCTCCAAGATCATATGGTAGTTTGAGAATTTTTGCTCAGAAGATTTTGTATTAAAATGACTCATTTTTAATTTGGTTAATTTGAATATTCATTCTTGTGCCTGATGGCCTGAATCAATCAATTAAATATTTTGTGGTGTATATCAGCTATTGGAAACAAGTCCTTTTTTTTTTTAATTTTATTTTTGGTGGCTTTTTAATTTCTATTTTTTGTTAAGATATTGGATTTTTTGACTTTACATTGAAGTTTTTAACTTTAATTAATTCTCAATATTAGAATTTTTATTGATGGATGAAATTGAAGAAGCCAGGTGTGAAAATGCAGTATTTGCTTTCAAACAACACAACATTAAGGCATAAAAAACTATATTTAAAAAATGTTGCTTGCTTTGATGTATGAAACCTGAAATCTTTAGTGACCATTGAAGCAACTGATAGTTGTAGGTACCCTGCAGCTCAAAAAAACTTCCTTATCTACCTCAGATTGAGCTCCTTGAATGTGCAACATGCAGATTTTTTCTCTTCCTGCATACATTAGAATTTGGTAGTGTTCATGGGACTGTGGGCATGAATGAGTGAATGTGGGCACATTAATTAAAAATGTAAAAAAAAATTGCAGTTACTTGATCAAATGACCACTATTAGACCCTGTGTCTAGAAGTCCATCCTTAAGGGGAGCTTAATGCTCTGAGGTTTAATAGCCAAAGCACACACTGCTCATACCCAAGTCAGCTGTGAACAGCATCCCTAAAAACTTAACAGTCAGGAATTAAATATAGGGTTATAGCTCTTCTCAAAAGAAATTAGGCTTTGCTTTCTCAATGCTCATCTGATCACAAAACCCTTCTGCTCCTCTTTTGTCTTCTCAGTGTTTTATTTCTCTGACTGGTGCAGATACTGAGGACAGATTGTTATTATGAGAATAAAATAAAGGAAAATGTGTGTGTGCCTGTACACACAAACCCACAATGCAGGTGAGCTAAGACCTGAACAGAACAGAACCCATGCTAGGCAGTCTGTGATCCACTGGCATGGAGACTGCTCTTTCACACAGCTCTTACTATTCTACACAAACAATTGAAAAAATGTATTAAACCTGAGGAAAGATTAAAGAAGAGTTTTACAGCACAGTCAAAAGCAAATGGGCATCTTCTATTCAAGGTGATTTTCCAGGGAACACAAGTAGCTGAAGTCACACAGGCAGTGACAGGCCCAGCAATCCATTTTGATATTGGGGCAGTGTTTAATGCTGGAATCCTGGGGAGCCAGCCCAGTGCAGGCAGCTCTGTGTGCTGGATCAGGAACACTGGCACAGGGCTCCATGAGCAGAATTCCCTGCCATGCTGGGATGACTCAGATGTGGAATGAAACGAACTGCTGCAGCATCAAAGACCTAATTTCTCATTCTAATGGAACCATGTGAGTCCATCACAGCCTTTAATCGTGCTGTGATGAAGCACCTTCAGCAGTAGCCTTTGGTGCACGTTTCTGGGCTCTGTGTCATGTGTCATGGCAGATTTTTGTACAAAGCAGTGAGGCAACCCTGCAGAGGATGTAAATCAGCAGAGCTCAACCACAGTGTATAATATCCAGCATTCTCATACAGGTGACACATTGATAAATGCTTTTCCTGTCCTTCTTATGTTCATTTTATGCACAGGCAGGATGAAAACATCACAGCTTTACAGCATTCACAGCATTCAGATAATTGCTTTTTTTGCTCTCAACTTGCTACCATAGAAATTCTAATGTCAGAGTCCTCAAGAGACCATATGGGCAGTAAACATTCCTTATCTGTTGCATGTGCAGAAAGAATATATTTTCTTATCAGTTCACACAAAAGCAGATCATGCAGAAATGATTTTTTTAAATTACTACTATTTTCCCTGCGGTAACAGCAATAGAACAATAAGTAACAACCCTTGAATGGCTTCTCTCTGTTTTATAGTACATGGATCTTTTTATTTTGGTCACAAGAGAAATAAAGACATTAAAATGTATATTTCTTTTCAGAAAGTGTTGTATTGATTTTATGTAACATCTGAATATTTTGTGTTGTAACTTAACATATAACCATATAATTTGCCTGTAACAAGAAATAGACCAAAAGACTTGCTCAGTGAATTGTACAAATGAGCCTTTCCTCATCAGTGATCCAAGGCATAATAAAATACCCTTTTTCATTTCCCTCTGTGAGGTGAAAAAGCTCACTTACAGAAGCTAGTATATTCCACTGAAAGAAAAGGTGATTAATCATAGCTTGAGCTCATACTCAAAAGGAAAAAATCCCATTTGGATCCAGGCATTTGTCCCAGGATCATTCAGTTCCATCTCTAGTTTGGAGAGAATAAGGTTTTTTTGATTAAGAACCACAAAAATGTTACTTTGTTGGAAGAAAGCTAGCAGCAGCCAATGCTGCTATTACACCGCCCCTGTTGAAGGACAAAAAGCTAATAAACAGCTTGTTCAGATATTTTCTAATGGTTGAAAATACAAGTCATAGCCAATAAAAGCCAGCTGAAACTTGAAGGATTCTTCCCCAAAGTAATCTGGTTATGCAGCAAAGAATTGGATGCTGGTCTAAACCTAGAGATATTACAAATTTAGTATTTCTGAACTCTTTCTGAGAAATGAGGTGTATAACATTGGCAGCTCAACCAAGCCCTCAGACATGTATTTCATAAAAAACATACCTAGAGGCCAAACAAATTTTCAGGAAGGACAAAAAGAAAAGGAAATTGCAGAAGTCCATGTGGATATTCTAGTGGGCTCTTTTCTTTTCTGGAGGAACAGGGATCATGGGGATCATGGCTGTGCAGACCATGCATACTTTAGGATACCTGGAGAATCCTGGACCAATCTGACAACTCTTGGGTAGTTACATCCCTTGAATATCTGCCCCAGTACCAGCAGGCATCTGGTAAACACACTGCTACTGGGTTCCAATCAAATCCAGTGTCTTCATGAAATACTCAAACAACTTTCTCTGTTAAGGGAATATGCATATTTTCATTTTGTTCACAGTAATATTGCATTTAAGGGCCAATACAACCATGGTCTTCCATCAGTGACTTGGTGCCTTTCCTTACACATTCTCTGGGCAAGGCTGAGAAGAAATATGTGATCATTTCCCTCCCCAAAGCTGAGGAGGCTTTGTCCCCAAACTGCTGTGGGGTATCTGCCACTGTGGGATATCTTCAAGCATCTCTCTTGGTAGCAGCAAATGCTGCAGTGGTCTGGGAACATTGCAACCAAAACCTGCTCTAGGGGCAGCACCTGGAAACTTGAGGGAGATTCTGAGCAGGTTCTGATTGCTTCCCTTCCTGCTGCTGTTCTGCCCCACAGAAAAGGCTGTAATGCAGCAACAGTACTGCAGACTACTAAATTCTCTTACAGCCTAATTCTGGAGGAGGTTCATGATGGCCTTTTACAAATCCAAGTGGGTTAGGTGCCTGCCTGCTACTGCTGTCCACACGGGCTAAGTGCTTCAACATGTTTGGCATTTCCACTGTCTCTATGTGCCTCTAGACTTTTGCACTTCCCGCTCTAAAGTCCTATTGACCTAAATAATGGAATTAATTCCTAAGTTTTGAAAGAATGGCATTTTCAGACACTTAGAGTTATTTTGCCATAAGCAAAATGTCTCATAGTCTGTATATCAGTTATGATTTATGAGTCAACCTGACATAGTTCAAAATGCTCAAAAGCAGATGTGGCACTTTAAAAGCTTTGCAGAAACATGGCTGTGAAAGCCAAAGAGGCACAACCACATCACCAGGCACAAACTCTAGGTGTTGTGCAGAATTTTTATTTTTGCAGAGTTTTATAAGATCTGCTGGAAATAACTGCAAATTAGAGCTGTGTTTATTTGATGTTTAATTCATGAGCAATAGTATCTGTTGCTGTAGGAGTACATGGGTTTAAAAGATTTTCTGCTCTTGGCTCTTCCCTGGCCTCAGCATTGGCTGCAGCATTTTCAGTGGGGACCTGATGGGTGTCAGGAGTTGTCAGCTCTGGCTGTTGCAGGCAGGAAGGAGCAAAGCTTAGGAGCAAAGGGGTTTTCCCTGTCAGTGACCTGTCACAAGCCCTGAACAGGTCATATCTG
Source organism: Melospiza georgiana (assembly GCF_028018845.1). Classification (NCBI taxonomy): domain Eukaryota; kingdom Metazoa; phylum Chordata; class Aves; order Passeriformes; family Passerellidae; genus Melospiza; species Melospiza georgiana. Next base: position 51,868,508 of record NC_080435.1, on the reverse strand, counting down.
GGAAATGATGGTCGGATCACCTCCCACAGCCCCAGCGGTCCAGCAAGGGGGAGGTCAGATAAGGAGGTCTTGAACTAACTACAGCTAATATATGTCAAAATTAACAGCCTGATTGTCACACAGAGATAACTGGGAGGTCACTGGAGATCACACAGCATTGCTATTTCTGGATGCCCTTGGGGCATCCTACAGTAATCCAAGCTAGATTGAGCAGAGCCCTGTTCACTGTATCAACATCTGGGTCAGGAGCAGAAGGAAATCCCCTCTGAGCAAGCATCAGCAGTGAAAAAAGCTCCTGGTGCTTTGGCTATTCATCAGCTAAGGAGGATCCCATGCTGTTTCTGAATGCTGACTCTGTTTTATGCAACCCAGGCAGTGCTCCATGAAATAACCACCATTTATCCCTTGACTGAGAGCAGCTTCTCAGGGCCTCTCAGCTCATTACTGCTCCCAAATGCTGTGGATTGAGGAGCAGAGAAGATGCCTTTCAGGGTCACTCAAAGCCCAAGGAAGGCATTGAGGTGCTCCTGGATGGATTGCCTCTGAACTGCACTGGAGGAGACAGCTGAGCTCTTGGGATAATGCAAACCTTGCAGGTGCTCTGAGCTTTCACGCATGAAGTTTTGCCAGGGTACCAACTCTGCTGTCAACAGATTCTCACTTAAATTGTGGTGGCCAATCCACAGCCTGCTACCATAGGGATATTTCCTGTAACTGACATGGCAGAGACAATGGGATGGATGTGGGTTAAGGATTAGTACTTTTCTCTATTCTTTATGTGACATGCGTATGCTGGATCCAAATCCAGGTTTTCACCTCGGAGTCTTTGTTTCAAATCTAGCTCAGTAACACCTGAGGGTTGTTACCACACAAATTGCTGCCATGTGAGCTGTGTCCAATGGCATCTTTATTAGCCTATATCAGCTTGGGAAACTGGCTTGTTCACAGCACTGTCCTCACAAGGGAATGCCCACACTTAGCCTTCTTCCCCTCCATGCCTCTGCATCCAAGCACTCAGCATTGCCAGCTCCCTTATTTGTAAGCTCCAAGAGAAAATTCCCTGAATATCTCAACTAAAGGTCCTCTCTGTGAGGCAAAGCATTGCCTGCACTGATGCTTCATGTGGCATGACTCCATCTCCTGGTGACCAGGGGGAAATAAAGCCATCTGCTCTTTGGGAGTCCCAGGATCATTCTTGGCTTTTGGCTGTTACATGGAGTGTGTGTGTCCCCTGGCTGTGCCAGTGACATCCTGAAGGTGTAAATGGAAGCTGACCACAGGGTCTGGGTGGCTCCAGTATGAGACCCTCCATGGTCAGCCTGATGTGGCCAAATATCTCTCTGTTGCAACTACAGTACATGAATTAGGAGTATTTAGCCCATAACTGTACAGATCTCACCTTTGATGGTTTAAGGAGAGTTGAGCCCACCCAGCAGTAAGCAGGTAGCCATGCTGAAAACTTGGATTCAATTCCCTTATGATGAGACCACCATGAATTAAAGGTGTTCAGGATACCCAGGCATGAGGTTAGAGTATGTAGCCTAATTTCAGTGCTTAATCTCTTCTTTTCCCGTTTCCATCAATAAAAAAGGGAGACAGATCTTTTATACTTCACAAGTACCCTAGTATTGTACCAGTGCAAACCATGAAAACATACAGAAGTTCTCTTTTCATCTCTCAAATAAAGACTTATTCATTTTGGACAGGAACATCTTATAAGACTTTAAAATATATATATAATAGACACAAATATTGATAATCATTAAAACAGAGAAACTGTAAAGAAGGGGTAACTGATGTAGCAGTTCACTACAATGATGTGAAAGGTTCCTAGAAATGGAAAAATTCCTCCTTCACAGTGATGACTCTTGCCCTTTAAAAAACAGCCAGATGAGACTTTCTTCCCACAGGGCTCTCCTGCAGTGACAGCTACATTAACCTTTGCTGACAAGCACTTCTCTTTGCTTGTAAAATCAGCTGAGTGAGTGCAAAATTCCTCCAGACTTTAAAATGGTTACCATCCTAATGGAGATACACTCCATGCAAAACAAAACATCCTCGTGCCTCACAATTACTCCTGGTTTTTTTTGCTTTGAGATCTCTGGGTGGGCTGATACAGGATGATGTCTGGGCATCTGTCTGCTTTGGCTAATATTGCAGAAGAGATGTGAACGTAGGAAAGGACACTGAGGTTTTTCCTGCCTTTCTCTCCCTGGGCATTTTTCCATGCTTATCACCAGATTGTCTGGGCAATGAGCAGCAAAGCAGAGGAGCAGTAATATATGCTTGGGCTATCTGTCTGTTGCTATTAGAGAAATGCTTCAAAACTGCAGGAGCAGCCAGCCCTCTCCCTCCTGCGCAGGGGCACACGCACACGAACGCATGCTCCATCCCTCCCTGACATCCTATTTCCCCCTATTAATGCCACATCCTTCTGGATTATTCATCTGAGCTCTCCTATACGTGCAAGCAACCCCTCCCATGCAAAGGGAATTCTTCTGGACAAAAGGAGGCTCTGCCAGTCTCCTCCCAGCCTGTGGCAGCACCCAGCCTTTGAAACTGGGTCACACGAGCTCTGCCACCCCGTCAGGGTTAAGCTTTCACATCACCTGGGGCCATTTCAAACATTTCACAGCCCCATGGATTGAATTTAAACCATACAACATACACAGTTTTGATGCACTCAGCAGTTCTGTGATATTGCTATGACATTTGTAACTGCTGACCAGAAATCTCCAGGACTAGGATTTTGGCATGAAATGCACCCAATCCAGTGCCACCTCATCACAATTCTGTCCTGGATATCAGCAAGGTACAGGAATCCAGTACATCACTGAAAAGATTAAAGAAGAAAGGAAAGGAAAGGAAAGGAAAGGAAAGGAAAGGAAAGGAAAGGAAAGGAAAGGAAAGGAAAGGAAAGGAAAGGAAAGGAAAGGAAAGGAAAGGAAAGGAAAGGAAAGGAAAGGAAAGGAAAGGAAAGGAAAGGAAAGGAAAGGAAAGGAAAGGAAAGGAAAGGAAAGGAAAGGAAAGGAAAGGAAAGGAAAGGAAAGGAAAGGAAAGGAAAGGAAAGGAAAGGAAAGGAAAGGAAAGGAGAAAGGAAAAGGAAAGGAAAAGGAAAGGAAAGGAAAAGGAAAGGAAAAGGAAAGGAAAAGGAAAGGAAAGGAAAAGGAAAGGGAAAAGGAAAAGAAAAGGAAAAGGAAAAGGAAAAGGAAAAGGAAAAGGAAAAGGAAAAGGAAAAGGAAAAGGAAAAGGAAAAGGAAAAGGAAAAGGAAAAGGAAAAGGATAGAATAGAAATAGACTATAAGGATTAAAATTTTATAAAAATGCTTGTAATTATGATTTTTATATCAGGACAATTTTGCAGTGTAAACACAATGTATTCTTACACTGTCTTTCCTTTACGTGCCAACCCATGACATTTATTGCAAAACTCCTACTGAGCTCTAAGATGCAAACCTTGCTTTCAAGCCCATCTTTTCACTGTATTTGGTGGGGCTGGAATTGCCCATGTCAACTAATTAACTGTTAAAACCTTAAAGTAAAATATTACATTAAGTGTCAGAAGGAGCAACCTTCTGCTGCAAAAGCAGTGGGCAAGAAGTTTGCTGCAAAGATCAAGTGAAGTTACTTTTCTAATAACTCCCAAATTAAGCCACTCTTATTATTTGCATTATTCTGGGATGTTGGATTCGAGATATCTTTGTAAAGATGTAAAGTTAACTGGCAAATCAGACCAAGAATGCTGAATTTCTAAGAAGCTAATTGCATGTACTTAGTATTATCAAGTTAAATTTTGGAACTGACCTCGTCTGCTACATGATAAGATTTAATTGTGTCATATGGTTCATTAAGGAAGGGTCCATGACTTGCTGAAACTAGACTGAGTTCCTTTATGAAGTATGTTTATGAAAATTTGTTTCCTGGCATTTAGAGGGGAAATTATTTTCTGACTCCTGTATACTCACTTGAAGGACTGCCAACATCTTAACACAGGTATAATTCCATTATTTTGACACCAAACAAGAATCAAAATTCCAATATAAATACACATGTGAGAAATCAGACCTGTTTTCTGCAGATCACAATAAGTCAATGGCAGCCCAGTCCTTGACTTCATTTGGACCAGGATTTTAGCCAGGATACTTTGTCATCCAAGCTTCCATGTGAAAAGCTTTAAAATAACCCAGTAAAAAAGGAAAAGATCATGGATAATTCAGTCAGGGTGTGTCATTCAAATGGACTTTAGAGACAGCTCATAAGCCAGAGCTCTAAAACACAGCACATGGTTTGGATGGTGAGGTCCTTGGGACTGAAAGCAATTCTTTGGCTTCCTTTGCTGGGTCACTAAGATTCTTTTTTCACTGATGGACTAATAACAGAGAATTATTACAAATTATTCCAGTGAATGGAATTAGTGAGACATTAAAGTTGTGCAGTTTTTTTCTTTTTACTACCTCTGCCCATTTAGTAACTTTGCTTTATGGCTGGTGGTGGTCAGCTACAGGCTCTAAACAGCACGTCCCTTTGCTAAGGAAAAGAGATAATTTAAAAGCCATGTGCCTCCTGGGTACTCTCCACTCCCTTCAGTCTTCATTGTTCTGCTGCCACAGGGCCCCAAACCTCCTGGCTGCTCTGTGCCCATCTTTTTTAGACTTCCACACCTTCTTTATTTGCACCTAAATTGCTACAAATAATAAAACAGCAGTTCAATTTCTTAGCTTTAACAGATGCATCTGATTTCTGGTTTTGTTTCACGGTTTCAGCTATGAATAAAACTAATCAAGGCATGTGAAGAAGCCTTGGGGTCAGAACAGTTTAGAAAAGGGTCACTAATAATCTAAAACTGTGGTCAGAATGTCTGGTTTAAATGTCTGAAAGAGCCATGGGAAGGGAAGGCAACATTTTTCTGCTGTGAAATTCACACGTAGAAATGTTTCCAGTTTAATATCTGCGACTCTTTTGACTTGAACTATCCACAGTTTCTGGAAACAGACTAACAAATCCTGAAATTGGCATTTGGGAAGTGGTGTGATTATTATTCCAGTCTGATCCAAGATCTAAAAGAATTTCTAATTTATCATATCAAGGTTTCCTGATGAGTAGCCATGAGGGAGATTTCAAAGGTCAGGAGAAATGAAATGCAGATTTAAATCCAAATTAATCAGAGGCAGACTCCAGACTGGCTTACACGTACATGGGTAAACATTCACCATGGACTATATATCACTCCAAAACATGGAAATGTAATCTAGAATTGAATTTCAGAGCACTGAACAAAATGTAAGCCATAGGAAAAAAGCTGTGGCTGGAGGTGAAAATCACTCAGCAGAGACTGGGGAGCAACAGAGCAGGGAAATGGGTGGGCATGACCCGAGTCTACCTGGGCAGTCCTTATCACTGGGGCAGGGGAAAAGCTGCTCTGATTGATTCTGTTGTCAGCTTCAAGATGGTTTTCCATGGTCAGATCCATGACTTGCTACTTTTCTGGGATTTATCATTTTTTCAGAGTGGGAAAAGACCCTTTAGGACCTGTACCACAACTTCTGGAAGGGCTGAGCTGTGTCACAGAGACCACAATGCTGACCTGGTCTGAGGCTTAGAGATTTTACATGACAGCTGTTGAATGTCTCAAAGCTTTGGCCAAAAGTTTGTCAGGTATATAGAAGCTCTAGTAGATGTGTTTGCTTTATTTAATGCATATATTTGCCCATTAAATAATTCAGAAGGTGTTGTATTAAACAGACTTCATAGAAAAGTGGTGGAAGTGCATTTGCTGAAGCAAGAGCTTGAATAATGAGACATTTCATAAAAGAAGCTGGACTTTTAAAGTCAGAATGGATTAAGGGCATGAATTCATGTGTCCCATGAGAACTTATTATAAACTCGAAGGACATCCAGAGACCTTCAGCAAGAAGCAGCTCTCACACTTGAGTTTAATTTTAGTACCCTTGCAGTTGTAAATAAATTGTTTTTATAGTTGTTTCAATGTGAATAAGAATCTTATCTGATCACCTAATTAGCAGTATGGGGGGGTTGTAAAAAATGAGAAATGTATTACAGATGATTCTGTGCATTTCTGAACACAAAAGAAGATATCTATAAAAATTGTATCTTTAAGGCTACAAAAAAGGGAGAATTTAAATTATACTAAATAAACCCCTTTGAAAAAAGTCAAATGAGTTTTTCCCTATCTGTGGCATTGTTATAACACAATCAGCTGGACACTGATAACTGCTCATCATACTCATGGCTGATTTCCTATCCTCACACAGTAATAATGATATTATGATCATCCTAACTGCTGTGTTGCCAAAGCTACAGGAAAATGATAACCTGCCTGAAAGCATCACCTTCAGAAGGAGTGCAAAAGAAAGAAACCCAGACTGGAAACAGGGTCCCAGTTGAGGTGAGAGCCTCTTTGCCCAAACCTGGCTGTGGACAGAGCAGTGAGGAGGATGAGGGAGATGGGATCTCCTGCTCCCAGCACCTCAGGCTGGTCTGTCCTTCAAGATTTCATTTTCAGAGCCTATTTTGCAAAGCAAGCTTCAGTGTGGCTCTCCCCCCAGTGCCTCAGGTAACACAGACGCTCTCTTCCCATCCTATTCTATTTCTCTTTTCCCCCTCATTTTCATAGAAACTTCAGCTTTCTTTTAGCCAACCCAGTTCCAGGGAAACCACCCTTCTTAGTGGTGATTAAGTATAGTCAGTGATTTAAAACAAGAGAACAAAAGTCCTGCATTTAACTTTCACTAACAATTTAGAAAAAAAAAAGGCTCTATAAATGGTCACTCTATTTTAACTCCTCTTTGATTTTTCTGTAGCAGAAATAAGTTGTCTCCCCTATTTATTTTAAGTGTGCTTTTGAGCTGTTCAACATTATTCCTGCTTTGGACATGAGCTACCACTGTTACAGGTGTGTGCAAATTGTGACAGAATAGAATATTTCAGTTTGAAGGGACCCACAATGCCTACTTAGCCCATCTAGGCTGCTCTTATATGATGGACTGATGGATATGATGGACTGATGATGCAATGGACTTCTATGATGGAGCTTTTGCTCAGCTCAGGGGCAGGAGATTTTATGTCTCACCCATCAGCTGTTCCTGCTGCCAGGGAGACTCTTTCCTGTGGCTCTTCAGCAAGGTTTGACCTCTGGTATGTGGCAGGTGAAAGACAATGACTGATCTGAGGCCTGGATCTCATTTGGTGATTCTGCTAATGAAGCAGCATGTGGACAGGCAACAGCTTTCATTAGCTGCCCATTTTTTCAACTGCTGTGTTTTAGGTTCACAGCAAGAGTTAAGGATTGTAGGATGGAGTCTGAGAAGAAGAAATACTAAGCTCACTCAGGCACCAGATTGCCTTCTCATCACAAGTTTTATACTAAATAATGATATAATTGGTTACCATAATGATTTTTATTTTAAAAATATATGATATCATTTATCAACTGCAAACTAATTTCACTTCTTCTGTCTTATGAATTTAAGATTCATGTGAGACTGATCATACTGTAAGAGAAAGCAAGTCCTATTTTTACTTACCCAAAAGAGTATTTGCAGTGTGTTAAAGTCATAGTTGCATTTCTTACTGTTCCAAGCCTTTTGCATTTCAGTTGTCAAACAAATATATAAAAGTTGCACTCCTGAGATTTTTAAACTCTTGGTGTTGCATTGGGTTTCTTTACTTTTTTCAACGAAACCATTAGCTTAAGATTTAAAGCAGCTTAATTATGTGATCAAAAAATATCTCCTTAGTGTGCATTCTCTTTGTTTGGCTGCTGTAGATACATATCTGCCATCTCTTGCCTTGCACAGGTCTCTGAAGGGCAGGGACAATTTCCCCAAGATTTAAGAAGATAAGCACTTTAGCACTACCACAGTAAAGAGCAGGAGTGTGTGAAATTATTGGAACAGCAAGGCTTGGTATCTCTAAAGGCTTAACCTTCTCTTACCCCAGGGGCAGTATAGCAGAGACATTTCCCCCATCAGCACCCCCCACTCCGGGCTGGGAGCACATTTCCAAGCTCATTCTGGAGAGTGAGTAATTCCTGCCTCATGCCCAGGGAGGGATGAGGCCCTGCCAGGGATGAGGCTGATAATTGGTTTCTCTTTGAGGTGCTGAGGTGGGGACACCTGTTAATGAGAAAGTTGACCAAGGACAGCAGCCCCACTGACACCAACTATTTAGCAGCTGTCAGGCAGTAATGACTCCAGTCACTCCTATTTGGCCTGGTTTGAGCCAGTAACCCAGAGACAAAGGCCTCCTGTCTCATTACTGCCTCTCCCTGGAGCCAGACCCCTCTTTCCCAGCAGCTGTCTATCGCATTAATGTCAGAATCTTGCATTTAAAGGAAGAAGTTTGCAAAGGTACATCTGTCCAGCACCTAAAAGCTCCCTCCTGACCCAGAAAGTTCTGTCTCAGGTTGCCAGCTGACAGGGGGGGTACTGCAGCGTCCATCCCACCTTGGCTCAAACACTCCCACATCCATTTGCCTCTCAGAGCCCACTGTACTTCCAAGCTAAAAGTCTTCATTATATTATTATTAAGAGCACTATGTGTGGCCTCTTAAAATAGCTGGGGGACAAAGGAAGGGGCACAAAATTATAGACAGGTATAAAATCCATTCAAGTTAGCTGAGCTGCTCCCATTCAACCTAAGAGAAGATTCAGCTCACCCAGTGAAAATGAAATGAGTAGGCTTACCTGTCTAACATACCTGATAAGTACAGGGGCTGCAAAATAATCTTCCTCTAAGGATATACATGGAAATATCAGCAGCCAAACACACTTTGGCATCAATTTATCAGGAGTCTGATCCAGATAGTATTCAGTAGTGAGCACTACCCAGACTGTATCTACAAGCTCCAAAACAACATGCTTCTGGGTTAGAAATGGCAATAAAATGTTACCTGCAGACACTACAGGCAAAAACAACTCCTGCACCTCCCTCTTTCCCTTCCCCCTGCGTTCAACCTGGCAGTGCTGAACTCTGCCTGTGGAAACGAACAGCTCCAGCTCTGGTAGGAATGCTGTTTCCAGCAGGGCTGTGCTCCACAGCGGGCAGGGTCCCCTCCCAAGCCCCACGGCAGCTTTTCCAGTCTGTCAGGTCAGGTAAGTGAAGGGAAGAACAAAAGCATTGCTGTGTGCAGGAAGGGGAAGGGATGGCAGCAGTGACCTGTGCCTCCCACAGCCCACCTTGCCCCAGCCCCCAGCAGCGAGGAGAGACCTTTGCTCAAGGTTTAAAGTAAAGGTGGTGAAGTAAGAAGAGAGTTAGCATGTCTCTCAAATCCTCTGCATGCTAATATCATTAGTATTAGTGTTGTTGTTATTGTTGTTATTTTTATTATTATACAGTTTGTACAACAGTCACTTCTGTGGTCCCCAGTTGCAGACCCCAGGCCATGCAGGGTAACAGTGACTGCAGAAAGGCAGTCTGAGAGATCTGATCAGCAGATCTCTCAAGGATGCCAGACTTCAGTCTAGGAATTCTCTGCTCTGGATAACCTGTGCAAGAGCAGCAGCAGCAATCCTTCAGTACAGCAAACCATGCACGATGATGATGTGCTGAGTGATCAGGGGTAGGAAAGAGAGGTGGAGCTCTTTTACCACCACAGATCTCTCTCACACAGATGCAGTTCTGGGAGTGGTGATGGCAGCAGACAAGCTTGAGGGGCTGAGCAGATCCCAGGGGGCCAAAGGGGCTGTCCCATGTACAGCAGGATCAGGAGCCTGATCACTGCTCCCTAGGCACTGGGATGGCTCCTGGGGGACACTTTTATTGCTCCCTGAGGAGTTAGACCTAACCTAGACACATTGCCTGCCAAGGAAGCTTCCACCTCTTTTTTCCTTCTCTCTCTTTTCATTACTTGCACAGGGTTTGTGTGGAAATACACCTCCCAGTCCAGGCAGCATGAAAACCTCTTTTCTCTCCTTCACTGTTCTCTGCAGGTGCCTCAGCTGCAAACAAAGCAGAAGTACCATGTATAGCAGTAACCACTCTTTTCCTTGGCACAGAGAAATTCACTGTGAGGGACTATTCCTAGCCCAGAGATAGACTTATTGAAAAAAGCAGAGCTAAGGAAAATCTTTGTAAGCTTTATGGGCAGCTTTGGAAACTTTATGGGCACAACCTTCTGCTGGTGGCAATGTGTGCTGCTCCCTTGTTGCACTACATCATTTGGCACCACCCTGCCATACTTTCTGCTCCTGAGCCTCCAGAAGGCCAGCCCAGGATCAGAGAGCCACTCTGGGAGCACCAGGAGGGCTGTTCAGTCCACTGCACCTTTTAACAGGCAGGCACCCAGAGCAGAGTATCCCCACCAACAGGACAGGCCCTCATGGCTGATGCTGGTGGTGATCCCAGCACTGAGGCTGACCTCAGGGACAGAGGTTGAGCTGCAGGGAGCAATGGGCGTGATAAATTTGCTTTGATTGGCTCTGTTCAGCTGGAACTTTGCTTTCCGGAGTTGTCGATTCTGGGAACTTTCCTGAGCGTTACATTCACTTCTAATGAAGGCAAAGCAGGGAGTACAACAAATAAGCTCAAATGTGCAAGCAGAACTGATCAATTAAGCCTGGTACATCCTGCACGCTATCAAAATCAATGTACATCATGGCTGAAAAGTAGTATCTGCAAAACAAAGCTCGAGTTGTACCCAAAATGTAAATTCCTGAGTTTGCTCTGGAAATGAAGAGACTAAAAATAAGATTATAAATATGGGGATCTTTGCTTCTCTGGCTGCTCAGCGCTAGAATGGTTCCTGTGTCTGACAGATTATCTCCGCGCCGCTAAAAATGATCAGAGCCCCGAGGCAATTAATTCCTCACTTTCAGAGTTTCACTTCTGCGGCAACAACGATTCCAGGGACAACGAGGGGGCGGCCGAGAGGGGCGGGAGTGGAGCGGGGTAAACAACGCCAGGGGCAGAGAGCGAGCAGGGATACAAAGGCACAGCGACCCGCTTGCTGCAGGGAACAGCCCCAGCCGTGGGAAAGCCTTCATCCCACCGGGGACAGAGCGCAGGGCGTGTGATCACAGCCAGGGCCATGCTGAAAAGGTGCCCCACCTCACCCTGGCAATCTGATCACCCCACAGCACCCGGAGTTCCCCCAGGCTCCCGTGGGGGACAGAGGTGTCCTGCATCCTCTCTGTATTCAGATGGCATCCCTGCTGCTGATGGTGGCAGCAGATGTGGGCACAAGAGACAACAGAGTCACCTGCCTCCAGGACCTGCTGTGGTCACCCAGGCCAGGAAGGGGATTTCAGCCACACCAAAAGGCATGTGTGTTATCATGTTGTATTCATATTTCTAAAGTCTCCTACCTTCTCAGCAATACTTCTTGGGGGCAGTTCTTCACAGCACAGACATCCTCTTCTACTTGTTGCTGCTTCTTCATCAGATGCTGCTTCTTCATCAGCACTCCTTCCAGGCTCTCCCTGACTGGCCAAGCCCAGCCCCTTTTATCCCAGTTATCTTCATTAGCTACAGCTGCAGCCCAATTAAGGACATCGCAGCTGCAGCCCATCAAAAACAACCAGGGCTTATCAGGGCAAGGCCTATATAGAGATATCCAATATACAATACAGATATTTTACTAGGACTCCTACTACATGTGTGGACTGAGATCACCTGTTAGGAGTTCCAAAATGACATCCCCTTCCTGCCTGGTTCACATTTGCAGAGCATATCATGCAGTACCGAGCCCCACAGCATGGAGCTGGCAAGGGGTCAGTGCTCTCAGGGCATCCTCTGCCTGTCACCTGATATTTTATGAAAAATCCCTTTGCCAGGATTTCTTCTCCTGGGAAGCTTCATCTTCTCCCTGGTTTGCTGCTTTGGAAGGTGATTTGGAGAATTGTTAACCCGGCATGTGAATTGTTTTTAATTAATGGCCAATCACAGCCATTTGATGGACTCTCTGAGTCTGTCACAGGTTTTATTATTCATTCTTGTGTAGCCTTCTGATGTATCCTTGCTTCTATTCTTTAGTATAGTTTTAGAATAGAATAGAATAGAATATATATCATAAAATAATAAATCAGCCTTCTGAGAACAATGAGTCAAATTCTCATCTCTCACCTCGTCCTGGGGACCCTCACAACACAACACCTGTCCAGCACCCAGCCTGAAATATCAGCCCCAGCAAGGGGCACCAGTCCAAACTATGGCCTGAGAAAAACAGAGTAGAAAACAGATTGCAACCTCCAGAGGATTTTTTACTTTCACACAGGCAAGGAGAGACAAGCTGGGAGTGCTGCTTTTAAATCAGAAGTGGAAGTGTGATTTCCTGGAGGGCTTTGCCTCACTCAGTTCAGTGTGATGGTAAGGGTCTTTTGGAAAAACATGACTCTGGCTTCAGTCCAAAACATCCTCAGAATTCCCAGATCCCTGATGAACCAGCAGCATACACACCTGATCTCCAGCCTTTGCTTTTGTTAAATTGTTTTGAAAGGCAGCTCCTGTAAGGAACAGAAAGTGATCCTGGAGACCTGTGACAGCAACCTGGGATCTGCAACATCTCTGCACCAGGATGAGTCCAAGGGAAGGGCACTTTTTGTTGTCCCTTTTCCCAATCCAGGCCAAATTTTATTTCATTCCATTTCAAATACCACACAAGGCAAATGTAATGGGTAATGTGACAAATCACAAAGAAATCCCCAGGTTTTGTGTATCACCTCACTTCATGTAACACTGCTGCAGTTCTTCCTTGGGAAGACTGATAATGGATTTTGTGTAAGAAAGGAATTTGGGGAGTATTAATTTTTGTGCAGCACGTACTAAAACTGGATGTTGTCACTTAAGCCACTGTTCCTTTAAGTTGTGCTGCTTGACACTATGAATTATTCAGATATCTCTATGATATATAGAAGTGGTGTCAGCATTTTAGGGCAGGACTCTCCTCTCTTATCTGCTATAAAATCCCAGTGGTTTCACTGAACTATAAAAGGCAAAATTAGGTTCTCAGCAGCATTGTTGTCTTGCAAGCAGAAAATACTCTTTAACACTGAGTGAAGGGTACCAACAGGCCTTGCTTATAGTATAAAAGCAGATATTTGTAACTCCCTGGTGCATCAATACATCTAAAAGGTCATTTAGTCGTTCAGGAATGAGAAATCAGAGCGTAATGAAGATGGGGGATAGTGTAACATTGCCTATCTCTCTATTGCAGAGTTACTCAGGTTGCACTGACCCCATGCTGCTAATACCAATGGGCTCATGTGCTGAGCAGTGAGGTGTCTGTGCTGTAGGCAGCAGGGCTGAGCCTCAGCACAGAGCTGTGCTGGGAAAAGGAGGGTGCATGTGGAGTGGAGGAGCCCAGAATAGCCCAGGGGCTGCTGCATCCCCTACAGACTGTTCAGGGCAAACCTCTCAAGCTCAGAGGCTGATTGGGCTACAAACACTTGCCATGAAACTGAACAGTCCCTGGGAAAAGTGCTGATAAATTTTCTATCCTTGCATTGATTTTTTTTTTCTCCTGTTTTTAACCAATGATGTCAAAGACAATTCAGTTGAAACTGTTATAAATTCATTGTCAAGCACGGAAGAATATTCACTCTGCCTCACCAAAACTGAGGGGTTGTTAGAGCTGTAAAAGAAACAAAGATAGAGGAGACAAGAGAAAAAAATATGCATGTGTTGTGAATATACTCTTGGCAAAGCCAGGGCTTAAATTACCAGTGGCTTAAATGATAGAGATCTAAATTCCTGGAGTTTCCTGTGCCTTGTCAGTGTGTGGATGCTAGGGTCAGGATAACCAAGGTTTAGTGATGCCAAGGCAGATGTAAATTCTTACTTTCCATTTCTCCCATCTCTCTGTTGCAACACTTGTTGTAGGTATTTACAAAAGAGGTATTTACAAAAGGCAAAGATATATCAAACCTTGCTGGCCTTCTTCCCATGTTGGATAGAATGGTAAATATTTTTGGAGGGGGTGTAAACCTTAATGCTGCTGGGAAGAAGCCAAGAGGTACCAAATGGCAGAGAGGAGGAAACTCACCCTATGGGCAGGTGTTTTTCAGAGTATTCTCATCAGCATCTGGTATTTGCCACTGGCAGAGACAGTACAGGGGCTAGCACTTGGATCCAGTCTGCCTGTCTTTCTATTCCTGCTACTGATTGATTTCTTACCTATTCAGAATAAGTTCTGTCAAATTATTTTCCTGACACACACTTGGATCCAAAATCTCAGCGTCTCTTCTCTTTGTGTGGATGATGGTGGAGGATGTGACAGCTCCCCAGCACATGGCTTCAGCTCACAGGCATTTGGCAACCCTGATGATTCAAATCTTGTAAGTAGAGTTGGGAGATTTTTCTTAGTACTTCAAAAAATTACTCAGATATTGAATGGATTGTATGTAGCCTTCTGACTTCACAAGGAAGCTGGATCCCCACCATGCACTAAATTAGTGAAACTTCTGCTCTAGTTGTTAGGTATGTGTTTTGGACATGTCAGTCACCTGCAGCTCCCAGGTAGGAGCAGCATTGACTACTCCTTCTTAGGATTTAGCTTCCAGTCCTTTCCCAATGTAAAGATTAGGGTTGAAGGAAAAAGACTCCATATTTAGAGTTGCACAAAATGGTTATAAGCTTCCATGAAAATGAAGTGGTAGTAAACATTGTGGGTGAGGGGATTTTTACAGGCTTTTTCTATTTGGCTCAAGCATGCCATGTATGCCTGCTCTGCAGCTGCCACTGCAAGAGATCTGACTTGGTATTGCTCCAACCCTGCAAGGGTGCCTCACAGAGCAGATCTGGACCCAACACGTGAATGTGCACCTCTTGGGTGACTGCAGGACACTTTGAAATGGACTGGAAAACAGCATTTGAGGCACATCTGGAGAACACACACCTTCCGTGCTTTCCTTCAAGGAACAGCTCCTCATCTCCACTGGTCCTCAGTTTGGATGCTACTCTTTGTGCAGTGTTTATGCCTTTTGAAGGACCTGTTTTTCTGGCAAGGCAAAGAGTTTGCTGGTCACAACCACAATCCTTCTTGGAATATCCTGAAGTCCTTCAAACGAGTTAGTGCATTGGAGAATTTTACTAGCAGTTTCAGGGCACAAAATAAGAAGGCTTTGTGGACACAAGATAAAAACCTCCAGTAAAACATACTATTTTCATAAGGAGAGAGAATGAACTGGATGTCCCAGTTTTATTGCCAGAAGCCAGCATTTAGGAGTGCTGCATAATCTTCCAAGAGACTGCATTTTCCTCATTGCTCAGCCAGATGGGCAAATGGAAGCACAAAGACTTCTCACAGGATGGTTCAGCTGATCTGGGAAAAGCAGGAAGAATGACACAAGACAGGTCTTCAGGTCATTGCTTCTTGGAAAAGTGTTCTGGCTGAAAATACTGCTTAATCAGGCTGGAAGGGAGGTTCCTATCTTGATAGCAGAGTTTGGAGCATTGCTCAGTTTTTATTATCACACAGCTTTGTCTCACAAAGAGAGCTCCCATTGTTGCAATCTGGGTGCTGGATTTCAAAACATTAATCAAGGATTAGGCCTTGGTGCTGATTTACTGGTGGGAAAACACCAGTGCCACAGAGGGTATATCCCATGTAAATGATTAATGGAGGATGTGTTCTTCGAGGTGGGTCCTTGGCACATATAAACTGGATCACAGTCTGGATGCACAGGCAGCAGTGTGTATTCCTCAGGCTGCCTCAGAAAACCAAGCTCCGGGAGAGTCTCACTGGGATTAATCCTGCCCCTGTGCCCACTCCCACAGCCCAGAGGGGGCTTTGGAAGAGCCACTCTCTCCGGGGAAGGGAGGGAAGCGGCAGCACAGCTCTGAGCTGTGTCTTCTGTAATACTGACGTATCCCTGTAGAGGGAATGCTTTGGTAAGACTTCAGTGAGGCTGTGTATCATCGTGTTCTATCAGGGACCAAATTCACTTCTTGCATCACCTGCTGAGTTCAGGAGTTAACATCAAGAGCATTTTTACCCAGTAGGTTGCTGGTAGTTGTTTTGTTGGGAATTTTTCCTATAATTCTTATTTTGCTACAATTCACTTTAAAATTTCATCCCCGACTGAACAGGGTGGAAATGCCCATCTGATTCAATGCAAGGGATAGGCTTTGATGCTGTCTTACATGAGCATCAAAAGCTTAAGATAACATGCATATTAAAAGTGTTTTTCACTGGCAGCTGGCAGAAGGCCCCATGGCCAGATGTAACAAGAGGGAATCCATAGCGTGTTGTTTATCAACTCCTTCTACACTTCATCTAAAATGCACAAGGAAATCACAGTGCCTTCTGAAAAACACTGGGAAATAGGGTTTTTTCAGTAAAACTGAAACTATGAACCCATCAAAAATACCCCAACATTATGTGTTATTTGTTTAATTAAAGTATGCTTTGCAACACTGGGTATGTAATTGACCATAAAACTGTGCACTGACCTAGTCCTTCCCCTCCAAGCTATCTAAGTATTTAAAGACTTATCTACACCCAGCCTTTGGTTCCACTGTGCCCACAGATCACCTGGGCCACAGACACTTTCTGATACCTCTCCTCTAGCACTGCTGCCTTGCCTTTCCAAAATGAGGGGATTTTCCTCTACTGCAAGGCCCACCTTGAAGGGAAGATGAGGGAGCAGTACAGGTGATGATGCACACTGTCCTCTTTATTCAGGTCACAGCCACTCAGACCATTTGCCATCTGGACACCTGGCAGCTTCAATGCCACCTCCTGAGCACACAGGCCTCTGGATGCCCAAGCACAGCAAGTCACCATCCCTCAGAGGCCACCTGGGCACCAGAATGGCAGCACTGACAGTGAACCCCTGTGGATGGCATCAGGGTGGATCTGTGGTGTTAACATTTCTAAAAGCACAGACATACTCACTGAGTACTGAAAGCAAGCCTTAATCATCACAGGGACTTCCTCTGTGGATATGAATAATCTCCTCACTTCCCCTGAGGAACCCCCCTGTCTGCTGAGCTCTGTTTCTGCAGAAACACCAATAACACTCAAACTTTCCTAGGTAAAACTTTGATGGGTTTTACCTAGGAAAGACAGCTTTTCTTGGGAAAGGGATGAAGCAAACATTAGGTGAGCCCAGCAATAAAATGCCCAGGCCAGGCACTGCCACAGTGCAGCTTCATCTGTGTCTGTGACACAGCTGCCAGAGGCTTCTTTCTCTTTTTGACTTTGGTCAATGATGAACAATTGCTCTGCAACATCCCCTGCTCTGCTCCTCCTTCCCCCAGCCACTGACCAGGGACCTGCTAGTCAGATCAGCATGGGAGGGTCAGGGAGAAGCACTTTCCTCTTCCTGTGGGGAAGGATATGATTAAAACCTTGTAAATAAAAGGCTTGGCTCAAAAAAATGCCTGGGTGCCTTCTGGACACAATGCAGCCATGAGCTGTGGCTCAGGGTGGTGAGAAGCAGAGGTGGGACAAGGCGTGATTCCATGGCATGCTGGCCATGGCCTGTCTGCCCCAGAGCCCAGGAGCAGTGACCTCTCAGCACAGACACCTGCTGCTTCCATGTCCTAAGGGCTAACTGAGGTGGCAACATCAGGAGAACCTGCCACAGCCAGGACTGCACCTTCTGGAGAACTGTCACCAAGGTGGAACCCGGGTCAGAGCACAGCTCTGGTCCTGGGTGGTGCCTGTGTCACCTGCTCAGAGCCATCCCCCTTGAAAGAGCCAACAGGCCTCACCACTGGCTGTACAGTGGGATCCTCTCCTCTCTAGGGAGCTGCTCTGGTGTGGGTTTGTGCCAGGGGAGAATTGTCCTCTTCAGATCTCCTGTGTGCTGTGCTGTGTGCTGCCAAGAATCCACCTGCAAATCCCACACAAAGATTTGTGTCCGTGCTCTGTCCTAAGCTCCTCTTACCCTTTTGATAATGGGATAAAAACCTTCCTTAGGAGGACAGGGACAACATTGTCCATGGAAGGGATGAGCTCTTCCAGAAGCAGGGAGGGTCTGCTGTTTTGCTTTAGTAGGGAGCAGGCAGCTGTCTAGTTTGCCAAGGGTATATCTGGGCTCAGAAACCCAGCAGCATAGACCTGTGCAGAACAACAGGAAGAAACTGCAGCTTTACTGAGGCTGAGAAGGATAACATCAAAAGGCAGAAGTTGCAATCCTCCATCCCTCTTTGTTCCCATGTTCCCTCCATGCACGGGCCATATGCTCTGCATCCCACGCTCTGGCATCGGATTTGATGTCTCTTTATAGCTCGAGGGTGTCTTGACCAGCTTTCCAGTGTGGTCAGAAACCTGATGTTGCACTGGATTAACCCTGGGAGTCAAACCATTTACTCAGGTTCCTAAGGAACACAAAGCTGGCAATTCCCTGAGGCTTTTTAAGGATACTCATGCTGTGTCCTGGTGTACCTTTCGTTTTAACAGTGTGATACTGGTCAAAAACCAGTCCACAGAGAGATATCATAGCCCAAGGAAAAGTGCATGAGACTGAAACTCAGGGGATGTGATGCAAAGAAAAAGGAAATCTACCCACGTGTTGCCTAGGAAATTCACTTTATGAACTTTCCATGTCCGATGTGTGCAGAAATTGAGGCTGGAACCCCAGCCTCCTGGCAGTAAGGACCAGAACCTGTGACGATATTACCGAAGAACAAGCGATGTCTGCGACTTCAGGGCCGTTTCCTCCCGCACCGCTGAGGTATAAAGGGATCTGCCCTTCCCAGGAGCAGAGAGGCGGCAGGGATGCTGGAGCTATCAACCTGCCGAGGCAGGAGGGACCCGCGGACAAAGGCGGCCACCCCAGAGGGAGCAGGGCAGAGAGCCGCGGCTGACAAAGCCCCCGGCGGCGGCGGAGATGCTCCGGGAGATCCCGCTCCGCTCGCATCCCAAGGCGGCCGCCCGTGGCTCGGGTCCCTCCCCGCGCCAGGCAGAGCGGGACCGGGGCCATTTCGGCGCCGCTTCCCCGGGCCGCCCGGCAGGCGCGTTTTCCTGCCTGTCCAACCCCACCCTTTCCCGGGATGGTGCTCTCCCCGGTACCTTTTCTTTGAGAAAAACCGAGGAAACCCATCTGAAAAAAAAAAAAAAAAAAAAAAAAAAAGAAAAAGAAAAAGAAAAAGAAAAAGAAAAAGAAAAAGAAAAAGAAAAAGAAAAAGAGGCAAAAAGCGGGGTGGCAGCCTCGGGGGGGCAGCGGCGAGGCAGGGCACGGCAGGGCACGGCGGGGCGGGCGGAGGGCGGGCGCAGGGAGGGAGCGAGGGAGCGGCCCCGTCCCTTTGTACCTGCCGTTCGAAGGCGCCAGGCGGGCCCGCATTGGCTGCGGCGGCCGCGGCTCCGTAACCCGAGCCGGGGCGGGCGCGGCGCACCGGGCCCGGCCGGCGCCCAGCCCGGCAGCCAAGGGGCGGCTCGGCTCGGCTCGGCTCGGCTCGGCTCCGCCGCCAGCAGCCGCCTCTGCCTGCGCGCCGCTGGGCTCGCTGGGGCAGGGCCGCGCCGCCCTGCCCGGCAGGAGGTGGGACCGAGCCGCGGCGCTGCCGCCCCCTCCTCCCTCCCTCGCTCGTTCCCTCCCTCGCTCGCTCCCTCCCTCCCGAGGGCTGAGCCATTCCGGGAAGGCGCCGGCTCCCCCACCGCTCCTCGGCAGCGCCTCACCGGCATCGGCCGCCACCACCGCGCCGGGCTCGGCCCCACGGCGCTCCGGGGCTGCGGAGGCTCAGCGGCGGCAGCGGCGGCGGGCTCGGAGCGCGGTGCCCCGGCGGGCGCGGCGGGCGGCGGGCGGGCGGGAGGACAAGTGGACGGAGCGCCCGGGAGCGGGGGGGCGGCCGCCGCGTAGTTGTTTTGCCCGGGGTAAGTTGGCCGATCCCTGCGGAGGCTTCGCTCCGAGCGTGTAGCGCTTGGCTCCCGGCTCCAGCCTCCGGGGCAGGGGGGGCGCCTTTTTTTATTTCATCCCCCCTCCTCCTCCCCCTTTGGTTTGTGTTTTCTTTTTATTATTATTATTATTATTATTATTATTATTATTATGGGGTCTATGGGGGAGCAGAATTTCCAGTCCGGCGTTGCTCTTCTTCCTTGTCCAACGCTCAGCGGAGAACTATAATATTTCTTTCCCGAGATGCTGCAGTGATTTTTAGTTATAGGAAATCAGGCGAACAAAATAATCCGAATAACACGAACCATTTGTTATCCTGTGAGAGCGAACGCAGCCTAGGCACAGATGATGGCAAAAAATTCCATGGAAGGGTCTAAAGAAGACCTGAGCAAAATTACGGAAGAGGAGATGCTGAGATGGAGCAAGGAAGAGCTGGTGAAAAGACTGAGGAAAGTGGAGAATGAAAAGATGAACTTAATGGTGGAACACGGCAACTTGATGAAAGACGTGAACCGGCGGCTGCAGCTCCACCTGCACGAGATCCGCGGGCTGAAGGAGGTGAACCAGAAGTTGCAGGACGACAACCAGGAGCTCCGGGAGCTCTGCTGCTTCTTGGACGACGACCGGCAAAAAGGCAAGAAGCTGTCAAGGGAATGGCAGCGCTTCGGGAGGCACACGGCCAGCGTGATGTGGAAGGAGGTGGGCATGTACCAGCAGAAGCTGAAGGACCTGGAGGCGCGGCAGGAGACCCTCCTTCGGGAGAACGTGGAGCTGAAGGAAATGGTGCTGATGCTGGACGAGGAGCGGAGCGGGGCCGGCTCGCGGAGCTCCATCGACAGCCAGGCCAGCCTGACCAACCTGAACGGCGGCTCGGCCACCAGGGACGTGGGGGACGGGAGCAGCACCTCCAGCACGGGCAGCGCGGGCAGCCCCGACCACCATCACCACCACCTCCACCACCACAAGGCCGGCGACAGCAAGGCCGGGGCCATGCGGAGGTCTATGGATGACCTGTCGGCGCCCCTTCACCACCGGAGCATCCCGAACGGCCTCAATGGTGAGCGAGCCCCTGCCCTGCCCTCCCTGCCCCGCGCCGCTCCCCGTGCGGTCCTGGCCATTCCCAACCCTGCCCATCCTTGTGACCTCCTTGGCACAGCAGCCCCGGGAGCCGGGAGGGGCACCTGTGTGCGGGGTGTGCGTTATCAGTGCGTTCACTGTGTTATCGAGGTCCTGGGCTCAGGGTTGGAGCCTCTTTTATCTCCAGCAGGGTTGGTGTTTGGTTTTGTTTGTTTGTTTTGGGTTTCTGTTTTGACAAAAATCAGCCTGGGTTTTCAGGGTTAAATAAACACTGATTGTGTTCCCACTCTTCCACCTCTTTCTCTCCCCCTTTAAATATTTTCGTTTATGTTTGGCTTGCTTGTGTGCTAGATTGATAAGATTGATAAAGATGGGATGAGATTTTGGAGGCATCTGATGAAAGTTCAGGCTGATCCCACCTGTTAGCTCCACAGGTTCTCAGGGCAGGCTGGCTGTGGAGTGCTCAGCAGTTTTGGAGAGGGGCATCTCGGCTTTCCCCTATCTCCACTTCAGAAAGAGGAGTTTTGTTTGTAGAGAAGAGATTGCTCTCGAAGGGACGCTGTGCTCACGATTTTGTTCAGGCTAGTCATTGAAGTTAGAAACAAGCTCCACAATGAAATCGTGCCAAGCCTTCTTTGGCAGCTCACATCCAAGCAAAGTTTCTCCTGTTGTCTAATAGTGATCAGGCATTAACATAACATTGAAATATCTTTAAAATGGAGATTTAAAAAAAATCTTTTAAAACCAACAAGACCAAATACATGACTTTTAGAATGTGTGGTCAAGAGGATTCAGTAGGAATCAAACCAGGCAGCAAACTAAAAAGTTCTTATATATAAGACTACTTTTAATGTTCTTAATCCTCTTTTCCCACCAAAGAGGGCTATTTTCTTTGTGGGGTGTCCTTTACCCACCTATAAGCACATAGAGGGGGATGGAGCCCCAGAAGTTGGCTCTGATTGATGTCAGCAGTGGATGTGCTTACTAGATAACCATGCTTTCAGCTCCCAGAGCTTTTGGTGTTCTTTTTTATTTCTGGTGATTTGTGGCAAGTCTTTATGTCCCAGGAGACCTGAGGGCATGGAGGACTGATCAACTTGTTTCACAAGTGTTCATCCATGAACGTGCTGTTTGCAGTCCTGCTGCCCCAGTGTGTGTCAGCTCACGGCTGGAGATGTTCTGGCCACCTTGCCCAGTAGTCAGGGATTGCTGTTTTCAAGGATGATCCAGTCACCAGATGGTGCATGGTACAGCAAACATCTTTAAATGTTTGGTGTGGAATTTTTTAATCTCTCTCTCGTAGAGCTGTGTAAATCAGAAGTATCTGCTTTGTAAATCTGCAGATAGCTTCTGCTCTTGACGTGACTTGACTTTATTTTCATAAAGCACTGCTCTCCACAGAGGCTTGAAGAGCACATGACAGGTATTGACTGTTACTGTTATGGAACAGAAAGGATTCACAGCTCTGGTTTGTGAACCTTAGACCGTGTCCCTTTTAGGTGCTGGTAGCAGAGCGGGACAAAGCCAGTTGAATTCTTCTGTTAACTCAGGGCTCTTGAGTACACAAAACATAACAATACCTTAGAGCTGTCCCTTCAGTGCGGGGTGGGACAGCACAGTGGGATACTTCACCTGGGATTCAGAGTCGCCCCTGTCAGCTCAAAAAGGGAAACCTCTGTTTCAGAGCTCGGTCCTCATTGCGCTGTGTGTGGGAATGTGCCCAGCAGCATCTTTTGGACAGGACTGGGAGCCGAGTCTCATGTCCTGCCGTAGGGTAAGGGTAGGAAAGGGAGGGTGACCATCTGCACACAGTGCTTCCATGCCTGCCTCTGCACACCCCTTCTCATTTCCTCTGTGGGAACGATGGGTATGGGCTAGAGCATTTCACTAAAACCTGTAGGTTTTGGTGACTTCTAGTTCTGGGGTGCCTGTGGAAGGTGGTCTCTGTGGGAAGAACTGAAGCTCTTTCCTGCGAACCAGCGCGGCTTCATTTCTGAGGGTGCAACGGAGATGATCGGCACTTTTAAAGCTAATAATCCTTGTAAAGATGTAGACAAGCCTGATCTCTCCACTTAGGTAGTGAAGCTGTAAAATGACTTGAATAGTTGTCATTCTCAGATAGCATCGGTATTCAGCAAGGCCATTTCCCTGGCTGTGCCTTTGGAAATGCCTCTCAATACATATGCAAATGCAGGGCTTATCAGGCCTCTTTTTTGACTGACAGCAAGAAGTCTGGGAGTGTTTGCCTGGGACCAGCAGCAATTCTGTTAAGCCTGTGACGGTGTAGAGGAGCAGGGCAGGAACAGGTGAACATGAAAAACCACTCCAGTGAGTCAGGTGGGCGGTGGAGCTGTCACGGAGCAGCCCCGCGGTGAGCAGCGAGCCGTGTCTGCTGTCCCTGCTCCTGTCCCTGCTCCTGTCCCTGCCTTCCTGCGTGCAGCCCAGAGCTCAGCCTTTTTGTGCTGTCCTCTTGGTGAGCTTTATTTTCCTCAGGAATAAAACAGAAGGAAGGCAGAGGAAAGGGAGTGCGTGGCCTTTCATTTTTTGGTTGTAAGCTTGCTGTTATCTCATGTCTTTAAAGCCCTGGAGAGCTGAGCAGAGGGTGAACCAGGGACTGCCCGGCCAGCTCAGCTGCTACTGAAATGAGCAGCCCTGTGTGCTTTCTTAGGGAGAGAGGTGGCTGGAAGGGATGCAGTGCAGAATTTAGCATCTCTAGTAAGAACTCGGCAGAAGCTTTGGACAACTGGTGGGAGCAAGGTTGCTACTTCTGAGCTGCTTGCTGGAGTATTTTTGCTTATGGAAAAGCTGGAAAGTCCTGAAATTGAGAGCTGGAAAATGCAAAGCTCTACTGCCTCTGCTAATGGTATCCATTGAGCTTCACTTGTTAAGTGCTTTTCTAAAGGAGTCAGGAGTATTGTGGCTGTTCAAACACTTACAGGAAGGTAGATTTTTAGTAGAATCTTAGTGAGCAAAGGTGGGTTAAATGTTTCCCATTTTCTGTTCAGCGATCCTTGGAAGCGAGTTGGTTGAACCAGGGCTTGATTTATTGGCCCCAGTGACCCACCCCAGTGTGAGGTGATGAACTCTAGGTTTGTAAGGTGAATTCAGAATAAATGATGTAAGTGTAAAAAACACCCCCAACCCAACTGGTGGTCCAGCTTTGCTTCACTTTTCTGAAGTCTATTTACTTCTGCAAGTTGTCTTTCAGAAGCTGATGATTAATTATTCACTCATGGAAGATAATAATTATAACATAGTGTGAGAATGGCTAATATTAGAGGACATGTAATCCTGCTTGTTGGGAAAGTGAGAGGTTTGGTCAATCTCTGTGTGCACAGGGACCTGGGCTGTGGGACAGGGGCACCCCAAACTGTGTGATGGAAGCTGGCCAGGTGCCTCTGTAAGGATATGTCACAGTTCTAAACCTACCCAGATCCAGGGCAGAAATTGAGGCACAGTCACTGTGTGTGCTTGTGAGTGCTTTGGCTCTCCTTTTTATGCGTGGTGTGGATCTCTGTGTGCACACACAATCTTTCTGCCCATCCAGCTTCAGACAGCTCTGTTGAAGCAGCTGCTTGGAATTAGGTTTGAAAAAGAGAATTAAAAAAAAAAAAGTCGGTACATTTTGTGATATTGATATTAACATGACCTGGGGGAAGAAAACCCCCTCAGGTTTATTCCCACAGGATGTATTCCTGGACTGTGAGGTATGTGGGAACATTGGGAGGATGACTCAGAGTTCCCTGAGGCCAGGGCAAGGGCTTCCTCCGGTTTTGGCCTTCTCTAGATCTCACTGGGACAACTGTTCATCCATCTCCAGCCTGGAGGCATACAGGCTCAACTAGCAATGTGCCCGGGACTGAATCCTGTGCATGCAGGGAAAGCATTCAGGCTTTAGTTTTAGTTCACTCCCATCAGCTGAAGTTGTCATAGAACCTCCCCTTCCACTGAAACTGGTTTTTGCTCTAGGTTCCCAAAATGGACTGGGTGGTTTCCAGTGTCTCTGACTTTATTCCAGTTGGGTGAAGTGTTAATTTTGATGCTTTGTTTTTGTAAATTGTTGAAAACATCAACAATTAAAAGTGGTCAGGGAGGCCCAGAAAGAAGCTGTGGGTACAGCAGAGAGCCTGTAGTAGCAGAGATATTAATCTATGGCCTCTTGTTGCTGTCTTCTCCAGTGAAAGAAGAATGCTCTCTTCTCTGGGTGAGGGGGTGGGAAGATCTCGAGTTGTATTGATTCCCACTTGTAGATGTCCACATATTTACCTAGAGGGTACAATATATTGCAGTTAAAATGGTGGCAGAGAGAAATGGCTGCTCTCTGTGGGTTGGTATTGATTGGTAATGCAGCTGCCCTTCTTCGCACACCCTTAAGGCCAAAAGACTTTGTTTTATTAGTGTATTAATAATCAATATATTTATTATTTATGATGGCATATTAATGAGGCCTTTGAGACAAGAATATGCAGGGGCAGAAGCAAAAGATGAGGTTCATCCCATTTAATTTGAGATATCTCCAATAGAGGCTTTAACATCTGCATTGCCCTGGACATCCTTTATTTGCCACGTGGAGAGAGGCACTGTGGTGTGATGATTTATGTGAACCATGTCTGCATCAAAGAGAGCAGAACTGTGTGCTGGTTGTGCTCTTTCCCTCTGCTGATGCCTGGTCAGCTCATTCATATGCAGCCATCTAAAGCCAGATGAGATCAGCCCTGTTCCAGCTCTTGTGTGACCATTGTCCACTTTTGCAGTGCTCCTGTCCTAGCTCTGCTGAAAGAGAGGAAATTGCCTTTTTCAGCAGCATTCAGATACCACCCCCTTACAGTCCCTCACTGTGTGGGCAGGCCAGGTCAGAGAAAGTCCTGTTCTCTGTTCTGGAGACCTCTCAGAACTCAGTGGCTCCTGCAAAGGTTAAGCTCAGATTTGGTTACTTGACCAATTATTTTCTTTCTTATATCAAGAGCACTTTTCATCCTATGAAAATGGCTTTAATGTTGTTTTTTTAATACTGCTGTTTTTAACATGTTGGTATTTTTGGTGCTGTAGGCTGTTACAGACAGACTCCTTGTGATTAAGGCAGGAAATCAGCTCTGGGTTGGTACACTAGATAGGGGTAAGACCTCTGGATAAACACCTGTTTCCATCTCTGTAAGTTCAATGTGTTCTGCTATTTGGCTTATCAGTGCTGAGGTCTCAGATATGAAGGGTACAGCTTGAGTTTTTGTAGCCAGCAGCCATTGGCCACTCATTCAAAGGATTTCCATGGAGTGCTTCATTTGAGGCACCTTTGTCATTGTCCACTCCTGCCTTCTGCTGGGGTACTGCCTGTGTGCAAGCCTGCTTGGCTCCCAAACCTCAGGGTAGCTGGTGTCCCTGAAAACAAGGCTCAGGATGCTTAAGTTAAAATTGGGCCATATCTGGAAATATATTCTCCATGGTAATGTGTTCTAATTTTGTTTTCCTCTTGCGTATTATATAGAGATATCTTATTCTCAGCTGTCCTGTTGAAGGAAAAAACCTTGTATTGATTAAAAGACAATTTTCTATGGGCCTTTGATGGAATTATCCACTTACCCTCATTGAAAGCAGTCAGAATAAGGGAAGTAGCCTGTGCTGGTTACATGTAAATGATTTGCTCCTCTGGAGACATTTCATCAAATAAAGCTGAGGATCGAATTAAATGGTGATCTAATGAAGTGGCAGGCTGGGAACCCAAAATGCAGCCCTGGCAGGTGTTACACCTGATGTGTGTGTGGAGAGGAGAGGCATGAATACCAACGCTGACAGAGCATTGCATCTGAAAGCCGAAGGGTTAATACTTTGTGGGGCCAAGGGTGCCTGCATCCATGCAACCTTGGGAGTGCTGTGGGCCTGCCCTGGGAGGTGTTGGGCTTTTAATCTGCCCCACAGCATGGCTGTGGCCTTGCTTGCATCTCACACAGACATTCCCATGGCAGGGTCTGCTGACATTGTCCCCTTGTAGTATCCTTCTCTACTGGGGCTGCCCTTTGGAGATGCTCTGGGAACAGAAAAATGGACAACAGCTGATGGTAGGTGAGATGGGGTGAGGTGCTTAAACTGGCAAAAACATCTGGTATACATCAGGTGTGGAGTGAGGCTAATGAGAAACATCTAAGCCCATTTAAAATTCAGCTAAAATGCTTTAACCCAGAAGGCTGATGTTCTTTCCACACTCAGAGGCAGGCCTTAATGCATCCCACTGCAAAACACACAGCGCTGCTCTCCTGGAGCAGAGACGGTTTGGAAGCTGCACATCCAGTTTTCCTGCGAATTAGCTGCAACTGGCTGGGTTTGCTTCTGCATTCTGTATTTTTAACCTGACTTTTTGTCTGCCAGCCAGAATTCATCCTGCCCTGTCGCCAAATGTCATCATCCCCTTGTGGTTAACTTGCTGCAATTCATGAAACACTTGGCTGCCATAAATAGTTATGTGCAGAGGTTCCAGTGCGCGTGGGGCGGGCAGAGCGGCGCTGCGAGGCACTCGCACACGAACATGTCCACCAAGAGAAAGTTGACCCACTTCTGCAAATAGATAACTCCTGGCAGAAAAAGTAACACTGTCTCAGAGAATCTATCTTCCCCTTGCCTACTGAATTGTGAAGCAAAAAGCAAGCCAGCTCCATCTCCTGAATTAGCGGTGATGTGAGCACAGTGCTCCCCATTGAAACCGGGGTGTGTAAATCGGCCCTTGATCTGAGGAGGGCTTAAAATGGCCACAATTTGGTCGTGATTTTCTTTTTTTCAGTATAATGAAAGCTTTTGTTAGTGAACGAGGTGCATGGGGTTCAGGACTCAGCTGCTCTTAGGCATTAGGAAACATTTATCACCATGGCAATTGAAGGCTGCTGGGCAGGTTATTTTGAACACTTTTCTAGTGACTCATGTCTGGGTCAAGACCATTTGTGCCAGGTTACTTTAGCCCCTCTACATACAGGTGTATATAGTCTTCTTTCCCTTAAATTGTTTCTTGCCTTGCTATTTTGCTTCTCTCAGGGAACTCATTGCTTGTTCTGCCTTATGTCTCCAAGATGGTGGTTCACCTTGCTCAGAGCCTCTTTGTGGGGGTCTTTGTGACCTCAAGTCCTTGTGAAGTAGATTACAGGTTAGTTTTGACTGGCTTTGAGACTTCACGGATCTTGCCATGAGATTGAAGCCATCCTAAATGTGATGTGAGTTATCTCATTGTGTGCTGGGGCTCTCCTAGGGCTTGTAGGACGGGATGTCTCCTGTTTGCCCGGGGTGGGAGGGCTGTCTGCAGCAGAGGGAGCACCGTGGGTGAGTGTCGGGCTTGTGGCAGCAGGGCTGTGGCCAGCTGCACGCTGCAGCGGCAGGGTGACACGCTAGCTGTCTGCTGCGGTTGTGTCAACGCCGGCTTCCTGGCAGAATTAGTTCAATCAAAGCTGGAGTGCTCTGAAAAGCCCTTCAGACTTTGCTCCATCCCTGGGCTCTGTGCAGTGACACTCAGGACTGCATGCATGCTGCCTTCCCCCCATTTCAGCCCAAACTCCTGTGCTGCTGTGGTTTCATTCATGTACAGCTGCACTGGAATGTCTGTGAGAGGTGAGAGATGAAGTGTGGGGAGCAAATGGATGGGGTAGGGCCCAGGCTGGGAAGCAGGAGGAGATACTTAGCTGCTCTTTCAAACCATCTCCAGGACAGTAAGATCAAACCATCTCTAGGGGTGCCTGTGCCTGAGGGTTTGATGGCTGTGTCTGACCTGTCCTGCATTCCCAGGACAATGAGAACTCCCTGGCTGCCTCTCTGTCCCTGTGCTGTAGAAGATCCATGAAGAGGAAAGGAGCAGGCAAAAGGACTACTCAAAGTAGTGCAGCAAAACCAAACCATTGTTTTAGGAAAGAAGAGAAAAGAGAGCATTTCCAGTCCCCAAAGTGTAATATTTCTATGGAAATAGCAGGAAGAGGCTTGCTGTCAGTCTCTGATCTGGTGGGACTGACTAGATTTTGTTTGTTCTTTCCCACATCTTCCATCATCTCTGGATCATCTGAAGACAGGTTGCTGTGCATCACAAATGCAAGATTCCTGGTTTCTGACTTTTGATTAAGTGCTAAGCAGTCTCTGGAGGACTGGCATCTATCTTTCATCTGCAGTTTTTTACTTGCTAAGGTACATTTCTCTCACTCTGTGACACTTATTGATGATGCCTTGTCCTTTAAATGCCTCTTCTGTGACACTCTGCTCCTGGCTGTGACTTTTTATGAGGCCATGGACTGTTCAGTGCTGTGGCACATCTCAGTGGCCAGTGAAGTTACTGTGGGACACTGTTGGACTTGAATGAAATTGAGACTTGGACTCTTTACACTTGCTTTGGTATTTTTTTCAAAGGAAATCCAGAGTGTCTTTAATCTCCAACAAAGGAAGTAATCTGTTCTGTTTAGGCAATGTTCTGCTTGATTTTTGTGTTGCCAGAGGACTACTGCTGGTTATATACATACAGGAGTTTACCATTTTCATGTTGATGTTTTCACTGTTTTCCCCTCATTTTTCTTTTTAATAGGATCTAATAGAATAGATTCCAGGACAGTCTACATGAAAGTCTACTTTTATGGAGTAGAGTAACATCATCAGATGCTAATGGAGTATCAGTAATTAAAAACAACTAATTTTGGTTGATGCTGAATCTTTTCCAGCTCATAACAAAGGTGTTAAGAAAGTCTTATTTTAATGTACAATCTTAAAGGGCTATTGTGATGCACAGTATTCTTTTGTCTTCTTGGTTTCCTTTTCTTATCTCCCTTACTGGGATTTACAGTCTCATATTTATCTATTTCCCAGCAGCTGAATATAACTTTGATCTATGCTTTGGATCTACGGAGCTTTTAATCCCTTTCCAGTGAGTTAAAAGCTTGTTTGCTGTTGAATGTGATACATAGTTACAGGTTATATGATCTCCACCAGCGGTTCATGCATTGCACAGGGATGGCACGTTGTGAAAAACTGATAAAATGTTCCCTTGTTCATTTTCCTGATTGCAGCTGAAACCCAGCATGGGAGTGAGTCAATCATTCACTCCTGGTCAAACTGCTGATACAACTGTCCTTTGCTGTTACAAATACCTCTGCACTTGCCTGCTTTAGTTCAGTTATTCATTCATTTCTCTGTGAGGCTTATTTTTGAGGCTGAGTATTTCAGTCAGTGCAGCAGCTTTTCCATCTTTCAGTTCTGCCAACATTTACAGGGTTTTCCTTTTCCATCCTTTTAACACCTTTTAAAAATAGGAATCAATTTTTAAAGCCTGTGTGTTTGTTCCTCTTTGATGTCTTGAGGCATGATAATATATGCCTTGTTTGTGGAGATCTTCTCTTGTGGAGTGGCTGCAGTTTCCACCTCAGGAGCAATAATGGTTTCTGCAGCTCTGTCCTCCAGGCCATGTGGGTGTAGCTGCACGTGTGTGACTGTGTTCAACCATCCTCTGAAAGTTCTTTTTGAGTTTTGGTGCAGCTCTTTGCTTCCTGGATTCTGAGCAATTAAGCTGAAAGTCTCTCCCATGCTTGTCTCCTGACCTCTTGTAACAAAATGCAGTTCTCTTTTTATGACATCAGTTAAGACTCTATTGTTTTAGATGTAAGCTTTAAAATAACAAAAGGATGGATGGTTCTGCAAGTTAGAGCGCTGGGCTGGGACTCACATTTGGAGTGCTGTCTCATTGTTACGTGGCTTTCTGGTGTAGTCTTTTAGCTAACTTCTGTGATTTGTGGTTCTCCTTTTATACAACCAGGATAATATATTTCCTTTGTCTTCCCCAGGTTTATTGTGGTGCTCAACAGAATTAGACCCTTACCTCAAATGGGGCCTCTGACCATCGCTCTGACACCAGTGATAACAAACAGGTTTTGAGTTATACTGACCTAGCAAGGAAGGAGACATCTTTAGAGTAACTCCACACATTTCTAATTCCCAGTTTTGGAGTTGCTTCCAATCTTGTTTCAGTTTTACTGGGATAAAAGCACTTTACATGTTGGGTTGCTTCCCTCTATATTGTATATACTTCTTGGAACCACACGATGATGAAGTGTGGTCAGTCTCTCAGCACCATAAAAAACCAGAAACTTGTCAAATAATAATTCTCTCAAATGAGAATACAAGCAAAATTAGATAAAAAGCAGGGTTTGACTCTCCACAAACACAGACAAGTGCAGAAAGATGCTGCTGCTGTCACAGCAACAGGCTACCTTGATATCTTTCAGAGAGTGGGCACAGCATTTGTTGTTATTTCAGCTCATCCCATCTAGGTTGCCCAGCTGAATATCATGCTATCTATATATGTGTATTTGAAATGTGTATTTAAAATGTTTATCTGTCAGCCTAGTACAGTTTTGACTGGGGTGAAGAATCACAGCTGTGAAGCAGAAGGGTCCTGCTTGTCACGTTGCTGCCCATGTCACAGCTGTAATTGCTGAAGGCACTCTTCCTCTTTCCAGTTAAATTCTTACCTGATCCCTTGATTGCTTTATTTCTGATGCTGGTAATTTGGTAACTCCTAATGAGTCCTGACTGAAAAGTCATCAAAGTCATTCTTGGGTGTGAACTCAGAGTTTCTTAACCACATGGGCTTTTATTTCCATTTGCGTGGTGGAATTGGGAGGGAGGATCTATTTGTCAGCGTATCACTGACGCCTTAGGAGGGTGACAAGACCACAGTAACTCTTCCTAGGCAATTATGTATGAAAGGTTGTCAGTATGAGTAGTATGGGAAGTTAAAAGCCTTAATTTTCATTTGGAATTGAAGCTCTAATGACTTTCCACTCCCACAGCTCATAAAGACCATGCTTCAGCTTCTAGTTGACCAAGAAAAAAAGGGGAGGGGACATCTTTTGTTTCAGACTTTTTTGTGCAAATTTTTTATGGAAAACCAGATTTATGAGTCACTGTTCTTAGTATAAAAGATGATTACTGGTGTATGAACCTCAAAAAGTGACATTTTATGACTTTGCCACTAGCCACACAATTTTGCTTTCTCTCTCTTCAATTAGTTAAGTAAAACAACATCTTGGTTTGAAAGGACTAATTTTATTCCTATTTGTTGTTTGCCTTATACACTAATTATTTTCTCTATGTAAAGCTAAACAGCAGAGAGGGGAAGAGAAAGGATCATCCCAAATGAATGCTCTCTAATTTTCAAAATGATGGGTGTAGATCCCATGGGGTTAAGTGAAGTGTATTCAGTCACATCCCTCTCTTGCAGCATAGTAAGGAAGAGAAACTGGATCACGTAAATCCTTTTGTTAACCCTAGGAACATAATTAACTTCCTCTGGAAATTTGTTCTTTAAAAACACAACCCTCTAAACATCAACGTTGTTTAATCTGTGCTTAAAAGTAAAGCTATGTTTTTATACACTTCTCTGTGTTATGTTGTTGTGTTATTTGGTTTTTTGTTTTCCAAGAAACAAGGGAGCATTTTGTATCTCAGTAGCATCTGCTGCCTCACACAAGTGAGAGCCCAGGGCAGGAGTGTTGGTAGAGGTGGCATGTGCAGGTCACAGTCCTGCTCTGGCTCTGTAGCAGCAGGTCCAGAGCTCTCACAGTGCCAAGTGATCCAGAGCATGTTTGTCTTTGTGGGTCCACCAGGGATATTGAAGGGCATCTTCTGATCAAAGCACAGGTGCTCAGCATTTTCAAGTATTGAGTATTCTGAGAGTGATGCAGGCTTCATTCTTGCAAGTGGCTGAGGTGACTAGCTGATTTTCTTGGCCATGGGGCTGTGTTCTTGAGAAAGCATTGCTCCAGAGCTGTAAATGCCCTCTGTCCATAGCAGCATAGGTCAAACAAGTTTTCTGATCCCACAGCTCTGGAGACAAGTTTGCTCAGAGACCTGCAAGATGAGGGATGGATCACATAAACAGCAGCTGATGCAGTTGTTGGAAAGGCCTCTATTTTTATTTTCTTCTTGTTTTCATCTTGGCCAGGTTGGACAGAGAAGGTTTTCAATGGAAGATCTGCTCTCCTGTGCTTCATTCTGCCTTATTTGGATAAAAATTACGGGGTTGTCCTTTTTAATTTTTTCTTTTAGTTGGCAGTGTAAAGTGAAGGAGAGATAATATTTTTGGGACAGCCTTGGAACTGCCCCTGTAAAAGGAATGCTGTATAAAGAGTAATACTCCCTGACTCTGTTATGTTCAAGGTTGGCCATATTTGAATTTAATATTTTTTTTCGCAGGAGAGATTTCATGTGTGAATTTAAACCAAAACTGTGTCATGCACAAAGGGACAGGTTTCTTCTGTTGAAAACAACATCTGTAGAGCTGGAGGGAAGGGCTGGGCTGCGTGGAGTGTGTCCTGGCATGGGGAGCTGTGGAGGTGCTGACTTCTGGAGCTGCTGTGGGAGGGTAGGGAGCAAGAGGGCAGTTGGAGGCAAAACTTTCATCAAGGTCAGATGAAGCTCTAATGCAGCCCTTGTGTTGTGCTGAGGGGAGAAGATGTTCTCAGTGTGTGAGGAATGGGCAGCAAGAGCTGCCTGCCTAGCTCAGGATGGGGTTGGAGACCACCACAAAGGGATGTGGCAGCAGCTGAACGAGGGGATGGAGTAAATCACTGCAAAGATGTGGTTTGGGAACTAGCTGTTAAAAATAACAGCTGATTTTGTTGAACTGGATTGAACTCACTCCAGCTCAGCATTGATGATGGTGCCTGGAGCTATAAAGATTGTATTTTGATCAGCAAGTCAAAAGCAAGTGTACCACTAGTTATGAATACATTTTCAGAATTACAAGCAAAGGAGATCTCAGAATAATAATGGGCAGAAAAAGTTGCCTGAAGGAACCAGTTTCCTTGATAAATGCTGGAAGAGGTGTGGACCTGAACTTTGCACTCCTTCCCATATCAGCTTTTTAAAAATGTGCCAACAGATCTAGAATCTGAGTTTTGAACTTGTTAAAATCCTGATTAGACATAATGCAATATGGCAGGAAAACCAATAATGTTGAGGTTTTGAAAATACAAATGGTTCAGCTGTAGATGTGTGATGTGGGTTAAAAAGGGTGTGTGTGTCCTGTGCTGTCTGTCGTTGACCCAGTTGGTTATTCAGTGATGAATTCTGATCTGGATGTTTCGAATGACAGATCTGGGTTCTGAAGTGCTGATGATTAGATTAAGACAGTGTAGTAAACCTTAATGGTGCATGAAGAGCTACTGCTGGATTTGCAGTAATACCTACTTTTCTGCCTTAGAACAGCATGAATAATACTTTATGGTTGTATAACTCCTTCCAGACAAGGAGTCTAGGAGTGCTTTGTAAACGCTAATGAGTTTGGCCTCATAGCATATTTATAAGCCTGAGAAGAAGCATTATTCCCCTTTTTTACAGTTTGGATGTTGAGTAGCCTAAGTATGCAAAGAACATGCAGCAGAGCTTTCATCTGCTGACCCTCAGTCCTGGGTCTGCAGGACTCGCTAGGCTTCCTAAATGTGCTCAGAAATTTACTGCAGATTCATTCCAGAAAAAAGGTTGGGGTGTTTTGCAAACCTCTGAGTGTCCTTTGTAAAGCATAAGGCATTGTAATTATTTGATGATAATTTCGTGCTTGCCGTCTTGTTCTACAGCAGCAGAGATTGAAATTAATCCTCTGCTGGAATGAAATCAGATTGGGCATTATGAATATTGTTTCCTTGCCCAGAACAAAGAGACTTAGTTAATGTGAATGCAAACTTCTGTTATCTTTACGTGGGAGTTGCAGGTGGGTAAGGAATGTGAGGTCAGGAGGATTGGGAGCAGATAATTGCCCATGTCAAAGGGCAGTGAGAGTGATGCCTGTGAAAAACGCCTTGCAAAGTAGGTGGGATCAGACACTGCAGTGGGCACACTCAGATCTTTCCTTAGCAGCTTTCTCAGATGTTCATCCCAGAATGTCTGCATTATTTCTACAGATTCATGTAGTGGGATATTCTGCAACATGAGCACCATGTGGATTGTAGATAAATTTTGTAAATGTTTTGGTGTGAATTTAGTGTTTGGTGACACATGCTGCAAAGACAGGTCTAGAGGGATAAGTCCCTCTTTAGCTGTGGGATAAACATATGCAAGCAGGCATTTCACACAGTGCTTTCACATCCCTGACCTGAAAAACTGCTTCCAAATCTCACAGCTTCTTCATGGACTGGAGACCAGTGAAGATCTCAGCAAAGAGTCTATAGAGTTCTAGATGTGGAGATGGTGATCTCCATGATGTGGTGGTTAGAATTAGCAGCATTTCTGGTCTGATAGAATGATAAAATAGTCTGGTTGGAAGGGACCTTTAGAGATCTTCCAGTCCAGCCCCCCTGCAATGAGCAGGGACAACGTCACTTGATCAGGTTTCTCAAAGCTCCATCCAAACTAACCTTGAGTGTTTCAAGGGATGGGCATCCACCACCTCTCTGGGCAACCTGTGCCAGTGTTTTACCACCCTCATTGTAAAAAATGCCTTTCTTAGATTTAATCTAAATCTACCTTCTTTTAGTTTATAACCATTATCCGTGTTCTATCCAAAAAGGCCCTAATAAAGATTTTGTCCCCATCTATCTTATAACCTCCCTTTAAATACTGAAGGCCACACTGAGGTCTCCCAGCAGCCTTTTCTTCTCCAGGCTAAAAAAACCCAACTCTCTCAGCTTTTTCTCTTGGAGAGCTGTTTCAACCCTCTGATCATTTCTGCACCTCTCTTTTGGACCTGCTCCAAACATGGACAAACAGGGTCATGTCTTTCATTTGTGAAACTGTGTTCAGTGTGTTGCTGCACTTCAGACCTGTGTATCACTGAATCAAGTGCCATTAAAGCAGTTGCCTCTTCCTTATGACTGGATTTCTGTCTGATACTGGTATATGAAATGCTATATTGGCATGTGACTTTTTCCTTATCTGGTTACTTCTGGAACACAGCTTAGCCTTAGCTCCTCAGCACAGAACAAAAGCTTTCCTGAAACTGTTTGCACATGGCTACAAATAGAAACCTCAGGTGATTAGCAAGAGGTTTTGGCAAGTCATGCAGATACAAGGGCTATTTCAGTGTGTGATGTGGCATTCTTGCAGAGCTGGGGGCAGGAGCATCCTGTAGGGAGGCTCTAGTTGACTGTGCAATGCTTAATCTTTCTAATACATCCCATAATGTGTAGTGGAAGATCTAGATAATGCAAGAAAACAGTTATTTATCTGGGATTAACCTACATAAAACATTTACATTGAGCAGAAACTAGGCCAGAACACCACTCAGTCTGATGAGGGGTAGTTGAGGGACCTGGGGAAAAGGAGGCTTAGCTCCTTCCTGCTCTCTACAGCTACCCTAAAGGAGGTTAGAACAAGGTGGAGGTTGGTCACTTCTCCCAGATAACAAGCAATAGGAAAACAAGAAATTAGCTTAAGTTTTACCAGGAGAGGTTGAGTTTGATATTAGGAGAAATTTATTCAGCAAAAGGGTTGTCAGGCATTGGAATTGGCTGCCCAGGGAAGAGGTGGAGGCAGCATCCCTGGAGATGTTTAAAAGATGTGTGGATGTGGCACTGTGGAACATGGTTTAGTTGTGGACTTGGCAGTCCTTGGTTAATGGTTGGACTCAATGGTATTCAAGGATCTTTTCCAACTAAAATGATTTGGTAATTCCATGATCCTATGAATTGCAGTGTGGTACATCTTCTAAAATCAAAAGAGCCTTTGTGGTTCTTTCAGTGAGTGGACATTAGCTCTGGATTTTGTCTTAGTACCCCTTTTGTTGTTTTGTACCACTTGACTTAGTACTACAGTCTATGTGTATTGATGTTTTTGTATTAAAAAAAAAAATCGACTTTGGCCTTCCAAGCACCCAAACAAGCACACCAAATAAGTAGAGCACAATTAATATAATCTTTTTAACAAACAGGTTGGCTGGTTATCAGTACTCCTTATGAAGAATAGTCTGCCTGTTTTTCCAAATTCCTGCTCTGTTAGTGGTGCACAAGGCATTCTCCTAAAGATTTATTATGGTCGGAGCTGCAGAGTAATGCTTGGTAAATAGATTTATACATGTGACACTCTACTGAATGGGAGATTTATACTTGGCTATTCCATTGCTGCTCATTACCATATGATGTTTCATTGAATGCAATTACATGTCTGCCTCTACTCTCTAAAGTCCAGAAAGGTTTCACAATATTTCTATCTTCCTCTGCTCAGCAGAGCCTCACAAAGAGGCACTTTGCTGTGTGATGGATGGGGTTTGAGGGTGGCTTTGTCTCTGGTAGGCCTGGATGTGTGAGGGATGGTGGGTTTTGGCTGTTAGCAAGACTCATAGAGTTGTCGTGCTGAAGGTGTTTGAGAAGATTTGCTCAACTTTGCCTGAACTCTCACAGATTTGTGCTGCAGAACTGACCTGGTCTTATACGTTGTTAACTGTGAAGACCTTTGTAACTCCTGCAGGTTTCAAAGAGGCGTAGGTCTTTCCTCTTGATGGATTTAGTGTAGCATATTCATTACACCAGCTCAAGATCACAGAATTTTCTCTGACACTAGAAGGATGATTTAGATTTTTATTAGCTGATATTTTTCACCTAGTTTCTTTGGCCCATATTTTACTGTTTACTGCCATTATCTGCTACATTTTTAATCAGAAAACATGAAATCAAAATAATTTTTTTCCTGCTTTGGAAATCAACGCGATGTAAAATCTTTTCAAAACTGTGCCCTAAAACAATGGGAAATGCTGGGTATTTTATTTAGTGCAGATATTTTGTGAGACACCTTGACTACACTGAGGTCTGTGGCAAAACTTTCCTTGGCTTTGAAAGGACTGGAACGTTACTTCTTATTTTCTGTTTGCCTGCAACTTTTCATTCCTGGCTATCGCATATTACATCTTCAATGATTTCTCTTCAACGCGCCTTTTAGAAACCATGACCCTTTTTGTCCATGGTCAAGCCCTGTGTTGCTGCACCCCTGTGCTCTGAGACCTCATTCATAAACATCTCTCATAAAGAGCACGGCTCTTTATCCCGTGTCCAGGGATGCGAGAGAATCCCGAACAATGGCGGGGCCGAGACAAAAGCCGGCATTGTGCTGAGGGCGCCGGGGCGGGAGGGTTTGGGGGCCCGGGAGCCTCTCCGGGCTGGGACCATTGTGCCCCTAATTGGATTGGATTGGATTGGATTGGATTGGATTGCTGATGGTCGTGGTGGCCATTCTGAGGGACCCACCAGGATCCACCGGGACCTGCTGCATCAAACCTGGCGGCGACTGGGGGAGGCAGATGACCTCTGGAGTCCGTGTGGTTGAGTGAGACCTAATACGGTCCAAATGCACCAGGTTGCAACTTTATTAGTGATTAGAGCCAGAGATAAGCCTCAGCACGTTGCCTAATCTGCAGAGTCTAATTCCAGGCATTGAAGGTAGGGATGCTGATGCAGCCCGAGGCCTGCTCAGGCCCGGGGAGCTGCGGGGACTGCAGACAGCGAGAGAGGGAGTTTGGGGGACATGGGGTAGGTTCTGATCAGCTCCTGCTGTGGGGGAGTTCGAGGGACCTGGGTGTGGGGCAGGTTCTGATCCAGCCCCTGCTGGGAGGGAATTTCTGAGGGGTCTGGGGCAGGTCCTGATCAGCCCTGCTGTGATGGAGTTTCTGAGGGACGTGGGGCAGGTTCTGATCAGCCCCTGCTGAGAGGGAATTTGGGTAACCTGGGTCTGGGGCAGGTTCTGATCAGCCCCTGCTGTGGGGAAGTTTGAGGGACCTGGCCCTGGGGCAGGTTCCTGTCAGCCCTGCTGAGAGGGAGTTTCTGGGTGACCTGGGGCAGGTTCTGATCAGCCCCTCCTGAGGGGGATGCTGGGGCAGGGAGGCAGCCACAGAAAGTGTGAAACTGGAGGCAGAGTCATACAACTGGTGACTTCAAACCCAGTTTAACATTTGCTACAGCTGATCACAAATATTCACATTGACCAAGGATTGCTCCTTTCAGACGAAAATAAAGGTGCAGGCTATGGCTTAAAGTGACTTGTAGAATATTTAAGTGGGAAACAAACTCTTTCGCATTTCAATTTTTGCATCTGAGGCTGTTCCTGGCACTATTTTGAGTTTTTTGTCATCTTTTTAGACTGGGCTCCCTTTCCTGTGATCCAGGATAATGTCTTAGGTGGGTTTGGCCTGTGGTGATTGATCCATGCTGGATGTATTAATCTGTGACTGAATCCTGGTAACGTGTCTGCATGAATGGTGGTGGAAAATGTCAGAGGTTGCAGGCAAAGATGAATCACCATAGGCCAGGGGCTAAGACAGCACAGCAAGTATGATGCTGTGGTATGCTCTGTTATTGGATTTTCTCCAGGGTCTGCTCTTTGGGGAGCTTTGGCCTCATGGCATGCTGCAGAGACCTGCTGCTTGGTGCCATCCTTTAAGCACAATGTGGGAGCCTCCAGTTGGATCGTGTGCAGATCTTGGGCTGTGCTACAAATATATGCATTGAAATGCTTGGCAGATTCACTCTGCAAATCCAGACAAGCCCATGCAGCCCTAACATTTTAATCTGTGGCTTGGAAATCTGCCTCTCAGAGCCACTGCAAACTGCCTTGTTCTGGACTTTTTTGGATGGCATCTCTTTTTCTTCAGACCCACCTAGACAAGTACACAAATATGATCCAAGAAACTAGCTTGCTAATACCCAAATCCTCAAAACTTTGTTGTTCAGAGGAGCTGGTTTTGACCTTTATTTGGGCAAACGGGTATTAAACTAATCCCACCCAATCTCTGTAGTGACAGGATGACCTATTTCTTTTTAATCTTATAAATTAAGTTGTTAAAGTTACTACATCTCACTGGTTTTGCCCCTTGCCTCCGGGCAAAATGCATTTGGGATTCCTGCTTCTCTAGTTTTTCTCTTAGCCCTTCCTGTGTTTTGACTTGTATTTTGGAACACCTAGCTCTGTGTTTGAGACTGAAAAGGCCTGAGAATCCTCATTTGCTGTAAGTGAAGTATCACTGGGCTAACATTTACCCCCAAGCGGTGGCAGGCCACAGAAATTAGAGATTCTGGAGAAACCAAAATCTTGTCTTTGTGATGTTAAATTTTTTAGATTGTTATGGGGGAATTTGGAGATGTTAAATTCTCTAATGGTCTGTTCAGGACTGGGAAGTGACCTGGCCAAGGCCTGGCTGTAGGCGAGACCTTGGCAGGTCCCAGGTTGGCATCCCTGTCCCTGGGAGAGCACTTTGCTGGGTTTCTGTGTCAACTTCCCTGTGGCTTTGCACTGTTTTCCCTTTTATCACCCAGCCAGGGCTTGCTGTTGGACCTTTGCCTCCAGAGTTTAGGAGAGGAGCCACTGACTTCCCTTTCTGACCAAGGCAGCTTTGCATTAACTGGTCTTCTTCTCTGTTCAAAAAAGTGGGAATCAAGAGAAGTTTTTGTTGCTTTAAATAAACGTTGGACTGGACTTGATTTTGTGAAGTCAAAATCTGTGAATAGCAAATGATACAGACTAAATATCTGGTGCCAGGTGGCCTGTCCAGGCCATTTGGGCATCTTACCAACGGGTGTAAAGTGGATATTGTTCCACCACTCTTGTGTTTCATGCATCACCTTCCCTCAGGATAGGTTTTGCATTGTTCTGGAGGTGCTTGGGGAAGGTGAAGCAGGAGCTGAAGTGAAGTTGTTCAGCCCACAACTTCATAGCTTGCCTGTGATAGGTGATCTGTGTGA
Organism: Melospiza georgiana; assembly: GCF_028018845.1. Taxonomy (NCBI): domain Eukaryota; kingdom Metazoa; phylum Chordata; class Aves; order Passeriformes; family Passerellidae; genus Melospiza; species Melospiza georgiana. The sequence continues at coordinate 51,827,968 of NC_080435.1, read as the reverse complement.
AGGTTTCCTGGACAGATGCAAATGTTGGGTTTGTATGTCTGTTTTTGTTTACTGCTTGCATGCTTCACTCCAGAGCAGTGTTAGTGCTGCTGTAGACACCTCCTGTGTCATAGCTTCTGATGGAGCTGATCAGAGCAGGATTGCTCCTAAAACCTTAAGAGAAGCCTAAACCCTTCTACCTCAGAAAAGGGGAACTCCTTGTTTGCTCTCTTAGAAGGTGGTGGTGTGACTTCTTCCCACCCACTTCCTTGGTGGTAAGGACAGCAGAAGCAAGACACTTGAGAGAACAGCTTGTATTGGTCCAGAGTGCAAATCTTCATGTCCTGGGAGGAGGTTTGGTGAGCAGCAGGCTCCTCAGCACCTGCTGGCAGCTCCTTTCTGGGAGCCTCTGGTGCTGCATCCTCTGCTGCCAGCCCTCAGCCACCCACGGCCGTGGGGGCTCCCGGCACTGCGGGGTTGGGAAATTCTTTATTCACTAATCTCCAGACAGTGTGGCCTTGGTTAGATAAATCCATGCCTATAGGCAGCTTTCTGGGGCTCATTATAATACTAATTCAGTAGAATTCCTAATTAGAGACCAGTGGTTTCGTGTAGGTATTCGAACTTGGTGTAACTTTCTTAGGGTGGAGGAATCATCCACTGAAAGCTGCTTTGGCAGAAATGAGATTGGAATCTAAGAAAGGATGTCTATAAAATAAAACATCCATTTTAAGTGTGTTGTATGGCTGGTGTATTGCTTCAGATCATCCAGGGTTTGGAATTATTATTTTAGTTGACTTTCTGTGTGCAAAATATACCTCTTCCTTGGGGTACTAGGAAGGACAGTTTTCAAGCCTAAGTCTGGTGTTTCTCTGTTTCTCTGCTTCAGATAATTTGAATTATGATTAAATAAGAACAGGCTTCAAGAGACAGAGAGAATCCAAAGCAAGCCTTGTCTGACCCCTTGATAATTGTGGAAAAATCCAAGCAATGCCCCTCTTTGACCATTCGGGGTTAGATATGTTCAGAACAAGCAGAACAAAAATTAATTATAGCCCATGTATTTTAATTTTGTAAAGTGGAAGAAGCAATCTGTCTGCACTGTAACTATGGCCTGGTTAGGCTTGTGATCCCTTCTATTTATATTGCCTCTTCTGTTTGAAAGGGCTGCTTTAGAAGGGTTTAGTTCAGGGAGTGTTTGAGCATGTGTTTTTGTGTTGGTGTTGCACTCTATCATTGCTCTAATGCATCTCTGGGGAATGTGATACAATAGTTAATGCCAGCTATGCTGTTAAATAATAGCTCTTTCAGGAAGGAAGTGAAGAATAATTTATGTACAGGAAAACAGAGCAGGTATACAGAGAACAATAAAATAGATAAGCTGTGATTTCATTAGAACAGTTGAGCCAAAAGTGGCTTGGACTCCGTGATGCCTGCTGGTGCCCTCCTGTCTGCTTCCAGCAGTGGCAGCTCCATGAGGATGCTCCATGGATGGCCTGTGGCTGGGGCTCCAGGGCCTTGAACACTCAGGAGGACACAGTGAGGAGTGAAAACCCAGAGCTGTTCAGCCAGTGCTGGGATGTGCATTCAGCAGCCCTAATGCAGTGTCCTTGCCCATGCACTGCCAAAATCCTGCTCTGCTAAGGGTTTCAGGTGGGAAAGGGTGGTACCCCTAAAGGGGCACTGGTGGAGCTTGTTTATACAGAGAATGGATTATAAGCTGTGACCTGCCTTTTGATTGTACCAATATGCTCACTCTTATCTAAATAGATTTGTGCATTAGCGTACTTAATTATCTGCTGGACACTCTCAACTTTTGTTTGGATAGCCTTCCTTTTGTATGTAAAGGTAAATAAATACTGATAGAGTAGATTGGGCTCCATGTGGGCTGTGGGGCTGAACAGGAGTCTCTGCTGTGCTGTGCTCCTGTGAGCTCCTCAAATAAACAGAGATCTTCTCTAGTGCTACTGGGAGAACTCCCCCACCACTAATTTTAAAAGTAACCTATAAATCAAAAGCATATCACTCTCTTTCCTCTAGCATTTTACTTTTAGAGGTGGTTTACTTTTGCAGTGCACAGCTGAAATGGCAGCTTTTGATTAGCCCTTGCCTTTAGTCACAGAGATGTATTATTTAAGTGTAAATACATTTCCATGAGAAGTGGTATCCTGTATCTAAGCTGTTGGGAAGTGATCACTGTTTATCTTGTCATAGAAACTTCTTACCCTTTCTGCAGGCTTCACCTGACCACCCCCAGCCCCTCTCTCCCCATTTCATGTGTGTGGTGGCCTCTCAAGCAGAGAAGGCATGAAAGCAAAGAAATCCCAGTTGCAATCTCGTAAAGAAACAGACCACCTATGTGATGGGGCACCTGGGCATGTGGGTCAGCAGTATATTTTGAGAATGTGGATTACCTGTGGTGGGGCTGCAGTTCACATTCCCATATGACAGGGGATGGGATAATGCTATCCCATCCCTCTGGCTATAGCACCACTATCGCTTTTCTACTGAGGTTCAGATGGTAATTTTAAACCATGGGAAAATATTTTTTCTCTTTGAAGAGTATTGTTAGTCACTTGAAGTCTCCTCCCTTGGTCCTTTGCTGAGTGCATCAGCCCTCGATCAGGTTGCAGAGGGGAGCCCAGGATTCCCCGGTGCTGTGGGAGGGGACTGCCCTCGCTGGGGGGATGCAGGGGACAGAGGGGACTGGCATTGCTTTTCCTATGGCTTTGACTCGTGTGAGTGTGCTGGTCTGTGTTTGTGAGGGCAGGAACATGACAGACACTTTCTGAGTTATTCTTGGGTCAGATTAACCAACGTTTCAGAGGAGAACTTCTACAAATTCACAAATTACAGTTAGGTCAAGACAAGACTAATTGCCTGCAATTTTCCTTCTACCCCTTCTCACCTCCCAGCGTATCTGTGTTCCCTCACTGAATAATATTCCACCTCTCTGGAAGTGTAGTCAAGTGCCTGCATGAATTTCAATGGAAGTGTCATTACAGTAAAAATGCTTGGTGTGTTATGTACTGCCAGGTGTTATTGGCACAGGGGGGAAATCTGCACTTTAACAGATCCTTGGCTTAATGAAGAAGTGAAAATGATGCCTGATATCTTAGGGTTGGTTGGTTTTTTTTAAATGGAAAAGCTATCCCTGATCTCTTATGAACAATGCACAGTCACTATAAAGTACTTGCATTTCAATAGTACTGTTTTTTTTTCCTCTCAGTGCTGGGTTGAGGGAGATCTGATAATGCAATCCAGAGTGGAAAACCTTGAAAACTTGAGCTGTTAAAATAAAACACAGCGTGCTGTGTTATATTAAAAGATAAGGCTACAAAGGTGTGGTGCTTATTTTCGTGGGTTTTTCTTTTCTAGAAGCAAGAGGTGGGTTTGACAAAGAGCAGGGAGCGGGGCGGAGGCAAATTGGGACTGTGCTCGTGATGATTGTGTGCTACCAGGCCATAGATCCATTTATGATTGATAGAAATATTAGGTCTCTCCTAGAAGATAATGACTGACTGTAGGAAGCAACTTGTGAGATAAATATAGTATCGTTTTGAAGCTTTCTGCCTTTTTTTCCTAAGCTCCTGGGAGCTGTTTCCACCTGTGAACACCTCTCCAGTCCCGGGGAGGGTGAGGAAATCCCCGCCTGCCGCTGGGTGTGTGCCAGGTGTGATGTTGCCCTTATGGCAAAAACAAACCTCAAAAAAAACCCCAACAAAACCAGAGCTTGTGCAGCTTCAAAGGAAAGGCAGGGCTGTGGGCAAGGGTATGCTGAGAATCTGACCCTGGGAGCACAAAGCCAAAAGGGCAGCGGCAGGAGCAGGTTACGGCCGTGCCGGCACAGCGGCTCTCAGGCTGTTTGTTCAGTTGCACTTTAATTAAAAGCTGGGGTGGTTGCAGCCACATTGTTATTTATTTATTTGTGCTGGTAGAAGCTCTTCTCTTTAGGAAAGTTTAGGTTTCTGGAAGGGAAGTGGTCTGAGTGTTGAAGAAGCTTTTCTAAAGAATAGCTTGTGGCATGGAGGTCCATCTCCAAGGACCTCAGTCCCATCTTCTTTGGTGGGCATGGTCCAGTGATGATCTCACAGACACAAAACTGACAGTAATGTTGTTTTTTAAATGTTGTTTGTTTAATTTTTATAGTATTGTAGAAATATTTAGGTTGGGAAAGACCCTAAAGATGACTGAGACCAGTCCTTAACCCAGCACTGCCAAGTCTATCACTAACCCATGCTCCTAAATGCCTCATTTGCACCTCGATTAAATACCTCCATCATTTCCCTAAGCAGCCTGTTCCAATGCTGGACAACCCTTTAGGTGAAGAAAGCTTTCCTAAAAGCCAGACTAAACTCCTCCTGGAGCAACTTGAGACCATTCCCTCTTTTTTTTATTAGGATCATCTCCTTCTGCTGGAAACTAGAGACCCAGAAAAAAATGCCCTTTCTTGGTGAGGGAATATTGGTTGATTTAGTTTTCTTTCCCTGGTGCAGATGCCAGGCCAAAGCTCACCCTCTGCCATTTGTGTCCCTGCCTTATTACTGCTGTTTCTGTTCCAGAAGGTGAAAGCACCAATCCAGGTATCAGTGTGATCCAGTTAGATCTGGGCAGGCACAGACATTCCCAAAAATGTGATAAACTGATGGATTTTTTTTAAGGAGTAGAGTGTTATCAATCCATCCATACCAGATAATTTTTAGATCTATTTTGTTTCTGTGCACCAAGGCCTGTGATCTTGATGACATTCATGATTTGACTTTTTTGTGAGATATTCAATTAGAATATTGCATTAAAATTCTGCTGTCTTTAATGATACTCATGTGGAAAGTACAGGCAGGTAATTACACATAATTTCCATGGTTTTTTTTTCTGAGATAGACAACAATCTTCACCTATACTAGGATGAGTGACACAGAACAATCTTTCATCGAGTATGCCTTAATTAATACAAATGTTAACTAGTCTTACAAATAAGTCTCATTTAAATGTCAAACATTTGTTATTCTTTGCCTATGAGTAATTTTTCTTGCTTGCATGTGTGTGAATTAAGCATATGCTTTGAAGTCATTGAGTATCCGAGGTCACAACTAAAAATAGGGAGGTACATTGTTTGTTTGCCATCAAGGGTAAAATAAATTCTTGATTTCTTGCTGTGTAGTGTTCAAGGGAGAGAGAAGTGCTCTGAAGCATTTGTGTGGTGCTATGGAACCTTCCTGAATGCTGGAGTTCTTAGGGAAGAACTTTTTATTTTTCATTACAGATTTCCTTGTTTGTACAGTCTGCACCAGAGCCATCCTGTATGGGTGTCATTCCCAGCTGCAGAGCTGTGAATCCAGATATGCCACTTCAAAAAAGGATGAGTGACAAGGCAGTGACAAGTCCTGCTATTGCTTTCCCTCTGTATTCACCAGTGTATTTATCCTATTGCCAAATGATCAGCACAGAGGTGGTTACAAGCCTTTGCATTTGTGCAGTCTTTGTGTGGAAATAAGTGACAGCAGCCTGAACCCTGCAAGCCTGTGCTGACCTCCTGTTTCCTGGTGGTGACCAGGGGAGCCTGCCCTGCTGCAAGCTGACACACAGCAGCTCCTCTGCTGTTGGGATGCTCAGTTTTAGGTAGGGCAGGCTGCTGCTGGCCTGCTTCAGCCCATCACTGCTGGTGGGAATCCTTGGAAGGGCCATTGGTGAGGATGTTTGGAAGTGCCTCTGTTGGGGATACTTGGAAAAGTCCTTGTTGGGGATCCTCATAGAAGTCCTCAGTAAGGACACTTGAAAAAGTCCTGGTGTGACCAATTCTTTAAGCTATATCTGGAATGGATGTTGGCTTTATTTCCTTCAGGGATCTCTCAGGGATCTTTCCTGTGGTGAAGGAGGTGAAAAGGGAAGCTTTTGTAGGAAGCCACAAGGCAGGTGCCAAGATACTGCTTTCCAGTTGAACTTTAAGGCTTTGTGCAGCTGCTGCTGAGACACCTGGTTCATGGAAATGCTGCTGGAGCTGTAATTCTCTCCTAAGCTTGGCCATGGGACTGCAAAAGCACCCAAAGGAAAACCAAGCTTGTCCTGCTGGAAAGTCCATCCAACACAGAAAGGTTGATTTGCAGCCCAGCCAGGCATTCGGATCTTGGGTGTTTGGACCTACAAACCCCTCATTGCTGCAAGCTCAGGAGAACTGGCTCTTGCCTGAGCTGGCTTTCCACTGTGGCCTGGCCATTGAAGCTGCTGGATGAGATAGAGGTGCAGGAACTGAGTAAGTGTCAGAGTTGGAAACTGGAAATGATGCTCTTCATCTGGGAATGCTACAGGGAAGAAGGCTCCAAATGTTGGCCTTTCCAGCCAAACTTTTCATATCCATTTATACTTCTTCACCATAGCACAGCATGTTCTGATTCTGTTCTCTTTGTGGAAGAGACTGGGGCAGGGTGAGGGAGAAGCTGCAAGGAACAGTGGTCTGTGGAGGAATGCAGAAGTTTGAAGTGTGGAGCAAGGCTGCCAAGAGCAATTGCACCGGGGCAGTTGTTTTGGAGCAGAACTGCTCCCCAGACAGCCTGGTTTGGGGGAGACTGACCTGGCTCTCCTCCTCCCCACTCCCTGACCCTCTGCTTCCTCTCATGCTTGGTACTGGGGCCTGGGAAGAGGCCTCTGATTATTTTATTGCTGAGTTTAGGGCTGCTTCTGGAGCTGTCTTGAGCACAGTGCCTTTGAGGAGGGTTAGCCTGTGCTTTGATTAGGCAATCTGTGCTTTGGGCAATAAAGAGCCTTAATTCTGCACTGTGAGTTTTGCAAAACAGACATGAGGCCTGGGAAAACAGATATTTGAGTCAAAGAGTCCATCCTGGGCTGCTGAGTTCCAGGCAGAAGATAGGAAAAAAGTATTTCAGTGGTTCTAACGTCTTGCAGTATCATGGCCTTGGGTGACAACAGAAATAAAAAAAGGCAAGAATTTTCTCCCCTGTAATGAAGGAAATGAAGAGTGACCCCTTAGACTGTCCATAACCTCCCAGCTTGTCAGGGATGCTCTCACAGATTCCCCTGCCAGCCTGGGTTCCTGCCTTGAAACACATCTGATTTATCTAATCTCTGCTAAAGCATCCTGCGTGATAAGGGATGTTTTTATTTCTCCATTCCTCCTCGTGCTGTCTGGGGGGCTGCAGTATTTCATGAAAGCACAAAGCTGCTGTTTTAGGCAGCAGTGGGCTTGTTGGCTACTTGAATCAGGCACCCTGTCCTTCTCCAGGTTTTGTGCAGGACTGATCCCACTGGCAGCAATAGATAACAGCAGTTCCCTGTTGTGCAGATGGAGGTATTAATGGTCCTTTTTGGGGTAGTGAGCCAGCCCTGGGGGTTACCCACACTTGGGTTTCCAATGGCTGCATTGAAATATTTGTTGGCATGATCCTGTTTGTATCCCTCAGAGCTTGATGTATATCAGGGGTGGCTTTCAAGCTCTGAATTGCCATCCCTTGAGCTGGGATTGCAAGCTGATCACTCTGCAGAACTGCCAGAATGTGCCTGTGACCTGCTCTGGGATGGACTTCAGCACCTGCAGGGCTCTGAAGTTGGACTTGTGGGGCCAGCTTGGAGCTGCTCCCTCAGCCTGAGCCTTCCCCGGAGCCAAGCCAGCAAAATGGGTTCAAACAGGCTGCTGCTAATCTGCTTAATGTCTCCACATGAGATAGCACATGAAACAGCACATGAAATAGCACATGAGATAGCATATGAAATAGCACATGAAATAGCACATGAGATAGCATATGAAATAGCACATGAAATAGCAATGAGATAGCACATGAAATAGCAATGAAATAGTACATGGAATAGCACATGAAATAGCAATGAAATAGCAATGAAATAGCAATGAAATAGCAATGAAATAGCACATGGAATAGCACATGAAATAGAACATGAGATAGCACATGAAATAGCACATGAAACAGCTCATGGAATAGCACATGAAATAGCACATGAAACAGCTCATGAAATAGCACATGGAATAGCAATGAAATAGCAATGAAATAGCACATGGAATAGCAATGAAATAGCACATGAAACAGCTCATGAAATAGCAATTAAATAGCACATGAAATAGCAATTAAATAGCACATGAAATAGCACATTCTCTGCTGCTGCTGGTGGGAAACAGGGCTCTTATCACTGCTGGTTTCAAGTGCCCAGTCACGCTGCCAAAACAGATACAATTAAAGTCCCAGAGCTGATCTGATGAAATAAAAATTAAAAATTTGGCTTATTTATTTATTTGTATTTAAAACAAATCATCCTTCCCTCAAAAGAGCTGAATTCCTCCAAAAAAGTCTCCAGCCAATCCTCACCCTTCAGCTGTGGCTCGTTTGATGCTTTCCAGCCTCTTTTTGTGGTTCCTGTCTGAAAGGAGAGCTGGGGGTGAGTGCAGTGCTGGGAGGGAGGAAGAGCACATGGTGCTTGTCCTGCTCTGTTCTCACATGCTTCCAGGACTGGGAGGTGCAGGAATGGGAGCCTCCCAGGGTGTGTCATTGCTGCAGTACATCCCCAGGTCCGTGGGTCTGGTGCCTGCTTCTGGTGTTTGTTTGCTCTGTGCTGTGCAGTTCCTCCTGTCTGAGCGCAGCCTCGCTGCAGGAACGTGCTGTACATCGCTGTTCTTGGGGGAGGGAGCGTGCTGGAGGGGCTGAACACGTGTGTACCCTGGTGTGATGGCATCAGAGCAAGGATGGAAGGGGCTGTTTCTTCCTTGGCTGCACTGGCATTGTTGTGGTGATGTGACTTTTGTGTGTTCAGACAAGGCTTTGGGCAGAAAAATGCCATTTTGGAGATGGTTGGCCTGGTGGAAGAAGCTGCTGTTCCCTGCAGAGTGGGACCTTCATTAGTGTCACCACTGATCTGCCAGGCACAAGTTGCCTGGAAAAACTCTTAACTTTCTTTGGCCAGAGCCAGCAATCAAGCTGCTGGGGCAGAAGTCTGTATTTTGTTATAAAGGGAACAATAGGCATTTGGGATCTTGTTTGTTTAAATACATATTCTTGAAATGAAAGTAAAGCATAAAACAGCACCAAAAGAAGGCAGAGAAGCAGCAAGAAATGAAGATGTGAAGGAGGAAGAACATCAGCAAAGTCTAGAAGAGATGAAAATGTAGATAGGATCTAAGAAATAAATGCAAGGTGAAGGCATGGTCAGACATGGCTTTCCTTGAGCACAGGGGGTGCAGACCCTCTCTCACAGGCAGCTGTGGTATCTGTGCCTGCAGTGCACTGCAGGATCCATCTGCCTTGGAGAGAGTGGGTGATCTCCCAGGTCAGGGTCCAGCCTCCTAACTCCCCTTGCATCAGCAGGGGTGTAGTCTGAGAAAGGACCCTTTGCTGAGCACTAGAAGAGACCAGTGATACAGCTGTGATCTCCTAGTCAAAGAGCAGAGACTTCAGTGGATCTTTTCTTTCTTGTATTTGAAAAAAAATAGAGACGAGAAGCCTTTTCTGAAGCATCTTGTTCTTTTCAAAGCCTACAGAAGATTTATTTTTGCCTGTTCCACCTATTTGAAAAGATGTGGGAAGACAGGTAGTGCTCTGCAGCACTCATCAATGTGTACTTGAACTCCTGGTACAATAGCTAATGAGATTGCTATCAAAACCTAGTCAGTGATTTATACGAGGGTGGCTGCTAGCATCCGGCTTATGGAATGCTCTGGGATTTGAATAAAACTTTGTGTTTTCATAGGATATTACTCTCCATGCTTTAATAAACAGCATTTCATTGTCACAACTTAAGAATGTCCAACTCTATAGTAGGAGTCCTAGTGGCCTTACCCCGATCCTAGTTGTTCTAAATGGGCTGCAGCTGTGATGTCCTTAATTGGGCAGCAGCTGTGGCTAATGAAGATAACTGGGATAAAAGGGGGTGGATTGGCTGGGCAGGGAGAGCCTTGGAGGAGCCTTGATGAAGAAGTGGGAGCAGCACTGCTGTGAAGAGCTGTGTGTGAGAAAACCACTCAGAAGGTATGGGACTCTAGAAAAATGATAATAACAATATGAATACAACACAACTCCTTCATCTGAGGGCAGCATTTCAGCACATCACATCCTTATTTGTCTGTGATGTTCTGCTTCACTGCCACTGTCCCACCATGGGGTGAAAAACTTCAATACAAAAGCCCAAGTGCCTTAAGAAAGAAATCTCTTGTCACAAAACTATGTTGCTTTCACACAAATGTGGAACACGAGCAAACTCTTCTTTAACAGCCACTTAGAACAAGTTTCCAATTGGTAAGGGAATCACTTTTTCCCCCCCCTTTGAGAAATTCAGAAGCCATCCTCTCTTACTCAGTTGTGTAGGGTGAATTGTCATCCACCAGCTGTTGTCAGGCTGAGTTAAAAGTTTTGTGGGAACCACCTGAGGCTTTGGAAACTGCTGTGGTTAATGTGTTCAATCTCACCTGTCTCTGTGGTTAGAGCTGACCTTGGGCTCCCTGCTTTGATGGTGCCTGGGGTAATGGGGCTGTAAGCACTTCCCCAGGAGAAATAACAATTCAGTGTTACAAAGGAGAGCACAGGCAGGTCCCTGGTATGTGCCTGGGGAAGGTGGGATGGATTATCATAGCCTGAGGTGGGGCTGCTCTACCTCAGTGGGCACCACTGCAGGATCTCATGCGCTTGTTGCAGTTATTCTCTGGGCAGAAACAGGGAGGCAGAAACAGGATCTCATGCACTTGTTGCAATTATTCTCTGGGCAGAAATAGAATCTCATGCACTTGTTGCCATTATTCTCTGGGCAGAAACAAAGAGGCATCCCTTCCCTTGCAATGGCTGCCACGGTCCGCTGTGTGTCCCTGCTTTAGCTGTGATATCTCCAGTCACTTGGGGATGAAAAACTTGACTTTATTTGGTGTCTGAACAGCAGCTCAGACAAGACTTGTCTGTCTGTGACTAGGCTTATAATGCAAATAGCAACTACATAATAATAATATTTAAGGGAAAGATTGCTAGCAGGATTAAGATTGCAATCTGTTTTTTTCCCCAGTTTTTCCTGGGGTTTTGTTGTTAGGTAAATGCTCATCCGCTCTGTCTGACTGCTTGTCACGCAGCATTTGCAGAGATGGATTCTTGTGCATTAGTTACATCTTTTTATAGAGGTTCATGAGATGAAACTGTGTAGCTGCTTCACTTCAGAAATGCTCTTTTCAATACCTCTGGGGTTTTGTTTCCCACCATTGTTCCCTCCCTGTAGGACTGCCATTTAATATGAATTGGAGCTTCAAAACAAGCCCAAAGATGTCCCTTTCTTTTAACTCTTTGGGGTGGAAAGAGGAAGTTTGAACGTTTTAAACTCAACAGATCTATTAATTTACTTCGCTGAAGTCAGGCTACCTGCCTCCCTGCAGTAGCAAGGTGCCAGATCTGGAAATGGATTTGAGGAGGGTCTAAGAGGGTGTAGATACACGGTTTGTTGTAATTTGGAGTGGAGCTGCAGCTGAGCCTCATCCCCAATGGGCTACAGCTGTGCAGGGCAGGTGAACAGTGTTGGAGGTGATGAGCCATGGAGTGCCCAGGGGCACTGACCAAAGGGCACACAGGTGCAATGCATGTACCATAGGAGTGTAAAAGAATGAAAGGCTGTTCTTGCACTCTTGCTGAAGAACAAGAAAGAGCAGATGCCTGCAGCCTTCTGAAGTGATGTGATGTTACTCTATATGGGCAGATGTCACCTTCTGATGTGGTATGGTGTTACTCTGTATGGGCAGATGCTGAAAGCCTTCTGAAAGTATTTGGTGATATTCTGTGTATTGTGGCCATCTCAACTGTGACATGTTCTGTGACAAGAGGAGCCTAAGGACCAGCAGCATTCCCAGTCCCTGGTGATGTCCTTCAGCTGTGGGACAAGGCTCTCTTCTCTCACCCCTTCTTTTGCTGAACAGGGTGGCCAAGGGCAGTTGATGCTGGAGCTGGTCCCGGCCAAGTAAAGGTGAGCTTCTCCCACTTGGGCAGAGGAATGGAGAGGCTGGTGGCTTGCGTTGATGTGGTTGTAGTCTCTTTGAGAGAATGGGAAAAGCAAAAGTTGCTGGATTCTGGTTGTATTTCTGCCCTAGCTGAAATGGCCCTTTGCCCTGCTGCTTTCTGATGTTTTCTTACACCTCTTGTGCAAGGGTGGAAGTAACGTGATTTCAGGAGGATAGGTCTGTAGCCCAAATTCTCAGCAATGTCGAAGTGCCTCATACCCCTTGAAGGAAAATTGAGTTGAGTACTTAAATGCTCATTGATAATGATGCTGATTGCTTTGGTGAATTATTTGCTCTATTGGTTGGCTAATGTCCAGTCTCAGACTTAAAGGAGGGATTTGTCGGTTTCTCAGCTGTTTAGGTGGCCTGGAAAGGCCCAGGGTGGCCTTGGACAGCCCGGCGCTTCAAAGGACGAGGAGAGACTTCAGATCTTTTCTCGGTCTCGGTGTTTATTAATTGTTTATCTAAAAGATTTTCTTTCAGCCCGACAGAGGTCTGCACAGCAAGCCAGCTATGAGCACACTGACAGCCCCCGGGGCGGTCACTTATCTTTATACCCGAAGTTACGTATGCAATATTTATAATTTTTCCCCAATACCTTCTACTCTTATTAACCGGTGCACTTCTAGTAATAACCAATCCCAAAGTGCCACCATCACCACAGAAGATGGAGGCCAAGAAGAAGAAGAAGAACAGGACACGCCCCAATTCCTCCATCTTACTTCTTTAGACCCCCCTGTACAGAAATGTTAAACCCTGTGTTTCACTCTAATTAACTTATCCCTTCACCATTCACCCAGTGAAATCCTCCCATCCTCATACAGGTGTCGTCTCCTGTGTAGGATCAAAGTCCAGCCACCAGACACTTCTGGCAACATTCCAGGACCTCCGAGCCCCCCAAGGGTGTTCTCGGCCACTCTGCACCTCCATCCTGAGGTGCTGAGATCCCACAGGGATTGGCCCTTGCGGCAGCAAAAATACTGCTCCAGTGTTTTTATTCAGAGACTGGAGGCAGCAGGGACCCATTGTCACTGTGTGTTGTATCACCCAGCCCCTAGCAGCACTTCTGTAACACCCTCCTGGGGACTGCAACCAGTAATTCTGCACTTGCATTGGGGTTTTGTGCTCAGATCTTCCCTAGCAACTCTCTGAAGTAAGGAAATTGCAGCTCTGGCAATCCCAGGCTTGGGTCCTCTTGACCCTTTCAGAAATGGCACAAACATCATCTGACGCGTTAAAACCTTCCCCGCTGGGCAGTCTAGATGGGAGCTGAGCGCGTTCAGTTCTTGCAGAGCTGAGCTGTTAAATTGAAAGTGCCTGTAGTTACTCTCCTGAAGGGAGAGAAACATCTTAAATCTTTAAACCTCTCATGCCCATCCTTTCGTGCCGTGCTGTGAGAATGTGTATCAGCAAATTCCTACCTGAATGTAGCCGGGCCAAGATGTGCTTGCAGATCTCAGCCTTCTCCTGCTGAGCATGAACCGGTGCCTGCCATGGGCAGGGTCAGTCGTGGGGGTCTTTCAAGGCTACTGAGGGCTGTTGTCAGTGCTTTTGAAAGCAATGCATGTTTCAGAAAACCACAGTTATGGTGTAGTTGCTCCATTCACACAATGGAGATCTCAAGGATTATTAGTTTCTATGCTGAAATATTTTCTTCTAAAGTAACAGTGGATGGCATGTGTGTCTGACCAGATCTTTTTTGAGCTCTGGGATGAGTGTGCTTTGTGCTTTCATTTTATTCAGATTTGGTTTAACTAATGAGAAGCACAAGTAAATGTTCTTTGTTGCCTAGAGGGAGATCTTGAATGTGGATCATTAAGAAACGGGGTCAGATAAAGAAGAGAAAATACCACTGTCCCCAGACTGGAACTTGCAAACCCATGCACTGTGCAACGCCCCACGGAGCTGGAAATCTTCTGTCAATGCTCATATGACTGTGATGGTCTGCAGTGATGATAGCAGTGCCTGGCTCCAGGGTCTGTGCTATCCCTACTTGTCACAATCACTGTGCTTCAGAAGCCTGGATTGCATTTCCTCCCGGAGTGTTTGTCTGATTGATTGCCCACAGCACATAACAATTTGAGAACAAGTTTGTTTTTAGTAATGAACCTTTATGGCTTTTGCAAAGTGGGTCTTCACAGTCTGTTTGGGGCAGAACAGCTCCACCTGACCTCTGGTTTGGGAAGAATGCCAGCCCGCAGGGAGGAAAGACAAGGTTATCAGGGAAAGGGGAAATGAAAGGTTTTTCTTACACTTAACACTTACTGTGAGCTGAAAAGTCACAGCTTGGCAAAATATATGTTTCTCCGAAATTCTGAAAAAAATATTGAATTAATGTAGCTGTAAGTTATGTGAAATGAAATCCAAAGGAATTAATTAGAATTCTGAACCATATGGTCATGTGAATCTGGAGACCCACACAACTGCGTTTTCGTATCTGATGTTGACACATTAAAATTCATCAGTTTGCAGGCAGAGTTGTCTTAGTTAATTTAACTAATACCATAACATTCCTGAGATGCATCATTACACCTCATAATGTAAACATAAACCAGGATGATTAGTGGAGAACCACTCACTTCAAAGAATTAATATAGCTGAAAAACTGCTTGCAATTTAGAAGGATTAAAAGAAGATGCTAAATATGTCTCCTTATGCCCCTTGTTAAAGCCAGACCTTTATCAGTTTACACAGTACCTGATTTCTGGTGGTGCATAAAAGCCAATGGCTTGTTTACACTTGTTTCTGTACCATTGAGGTGCTTGTGTGTTTGGGATTGCCACAAACATTCTGAAATTAGAGTTTTGAGGAAGAGGTTGTTCAGTTTGTTAACCTGAGTTGTCCCCTTGGCTGCAAAAATGTGTGTTCCCTAATGCAAGGTGCCCCTTGTCATGCCTTGGAAGGAAGAAACGATGCCCTCAGGGAGAGGGAGCTGAAAGGGAAGCCAGCACTTCAGCTGAAATGCTGAGGGGCATCTTGGCTGCACTGTGGTGGGAAGAGAAGAGTGGCCCACCTCTGTTGTCTTTAACCAGGTCCAGGTTGGACCTTCCTTTTGGTGTAGGGAGGTGGAAAAGGCTCAGCTCTCCTCTTGTGCACAGGTTGAACTGGAGACTTTCTGCTCAGAGGTGAAACTAAGGCAGATGGGTGTCACAGGAGAGCTGGGTTCAGAAGGTTAATGCATTCTTGATGTCTGCTTAGACACTGGGATTTTTCCCCCTGATGGTTTCTTGTCGTGTTATATGTCTTATGTATCTGTGGTATGTGCGTGTACCAAGAGACAGAACACACTCCTTGTGATTACAGGAGCCAGCTTGCAGACTTCTGTGGCTGGCAACAAAAGTGTTCTTAGGGGTTTTAAGATTGTTTTCAAAACCTCTCTATTTGTGTGCACAGCTTGGGGCTGTGTTGGTCACAGGCTGACCAAGGGACACCAGGTCAGGAGAGCACTGGTTGCGCTTCAGAGTGTTGTGTGATCCTCTGCTAGCTCCAGCATAATTTGGAAATCCTGTCCTTGTGAGGAAGGCCAGCTACTTTGGACCTCCTCTGCTTCATGGAATACAGTGTGCAAAGCAGATATGCTCGTGTGTTTGCCTGCTTTGTTGGTAGGGTCTGGGACCAGCCTCAGACAGAGCAGTTAGTCCTGGAGGGACTGGGCTTAGCACAAAATATGCAGACATCAATAACAGGCCTCAAATGAACCAATTGATTTGAAAACTGTGATATTGACTTGTGAACTGTTACTAATGGATTAAGCAGCAACAGGATGCGAGTCTTTCAGGGGTCATTTAGCTCATCTCTCTGCCCTAAGGCAAGACCACCTCATATCTAAGTAGGTGTTTTTATAGCCTGGTCTTAAAACCTCCACAGATGGCAACTCCATAACCTCAGCAGGCAGTGGCTTCCAGTGTGGTACTGTCATTCCCAACTGGAAGGATTTTTGTAACCTTTAACCGAAATCTTTATCACTGCAGTTTAGGTCTGGTTTTGCCATGTCCAGTCTGCTGTGGGAAAGGAGAACAGGTTATTCTTTCCACCTACTTGTCATGTATTTCAGATATAGTTATCGTGTCTATTCTCAGTCTTCACTAGACTAAACAACCTAGTTCCTTCAGTCATCCTTTGTAGGTCATGTTTTCTAGGCTGCAGAGAAGTCTTGTTCCCCAGTGGACTGTCAAATCAATGTGCTTCCTTTTTTGAAGTGTTATGCCCCAAACCAGCTGGCTGTGTGAGGGCGATGCTAAGCAGAGAGGGAGGAGCTGGTACAGGCCAACTGCTGGTCACCAGGAGCTCAGAGTGCCCATCTCTGTGGGGAGTAATAAAGCCCTTGGGAAAGGCTCACATGCCTCATGGCCTGCCCTCAGAGAGGGAGAAACCTTGGCACAGGGGCTGGTGTCGTTGAGCTTCCCACATGCCCAACAGCCCTAGCAAAGTTTGCAGCCTGAGTTTTTTGACAGGGCTACTGGGTCTTAGACATATCCATGAGCAGGCCCTTGCTTTTGTAGTCCAATCTTCTGTTTAGATTGTTACTGACTTTTGTATCAAGCAGAAATACATGAAAAAGAGGAGGCTGAGGGAAGGGAGTGGAGTATTAGTTTCTCATTTGGCTCATACAGCGAGCTGCCTGAGTTTCCAGAGAGCCACTCAAGATTTGACTCTTTAAAAAATTGGCAGGTTGCCATTGCTTTAGGAATTAATTTTTTTTCTTTGCTCCTAGAGCTTCTGCTGATTCCATAAGAAACTGTTGGAGTGGGGGCAGGGGGAATACCTTGTGCAATGAAATCAAACCAAGGGATCATCCTTATTTCCTTAGTGTGATATGGGTTGAGGGACCTCCTCTGCCTTGGAATTGCAGTTTATGCTTGGCCTCAAAACAGACCTTACAGGGTGACAGGAAAGGGTCCACTACCCAGCATGTCTTCTTCAGTGACAAAACTGGTTGCTTACCAGCCTCTCCTTCCTTGCCACCAGTCTGCTTGCCCTGGTCCAGGAATTCCAGCATTAAAGTCAAGCCAACTCCTACATTCACACTTGGAATAAAGGATAAAACAAAGCAAGCTCCCAAAACATGGCCAACAGGTACCTTGCAGCCAAGCTGCTTGCCCAAAGCAGGCATCAAGCCCATGTCCCAACTGGCATTACCTGTGGCAAAGGAATGATTAAAGGAGCCCTCCAGCCTTTTTCCCAGAGCTTAGGATCACACCCCTGTGCATTTTTCTCTCTGCTTGTTGATGGATGCTGCTTCCTTGCTTTCCCCTCCCTGAACCAGTGGGCTGGGTGCCAGCCTGGAGTTGTGCAAGCTCTCAGCCTTGTGAGGCTGCCAGGCATGGCCATGGGGTAAGAGGACACAGGGCTCTTCTTGCAGCATTTGGAGTAGATAATCCTAATTTCCCCCTTTTTTCCCCCCACCATTTCTGGCAACAGTTGTAAAAGATGGAAGATAATTACCCTGTGAAACAGATTTGATTTCCTACCCGGTCTTTTGTCTCTGCCAGACACTCTTAAAACTTGAGGGTTTTGGAGGGAGAATTTCATAACACATGACTGATCATTCAGCAGTCCACGTGTGGATCCGACCTTGGAGTGTTTGTACAGACTTGGTGGAGCTGCTGAATACAAATATTTTTCTTTTTCTTCCTCTGTATTTGCAAAACATTTGGGTCCCGATCATCTGCTGTGCTGCCATTTGGAGCTGCGCACACTGACACGCCGTTTGTTCCGCTGCCACTCGGCAGGTTAAACAGTAACCTGCTTGGGACACTCATTACTTGGTGAAACATCTCTCAGGGCTTGAAACCAAGGCTCTGCTGCTATACACAGCAAGATTTATGGCCTGGTGGATAAATTGGATTTAGCAGAGCTGAGGCAGTAATAAAATGATTGTATCAGATTGCAGTGTGTGAATGTGGGGGTCATGCAGGACTCAAATACCTCCTGAACATACTCGCTTTTCTTGTATGTCCTCCCTCTCCTGTAAAACTGTGCTAAAGCAGTGATAAAAAAACAAAGCAGATAGGTTTGGAAAGAATCACTTCTGACTGGCTGACTTCAGTAATTTTAAAACAACAGCATTGTTTCTTTGAGGTTGAACTGGCTCAGAGTATTTCTTCTCCCACCCCAAGGGAGAGATTTTATTTTCTTGAAAGTATAGGTCCTATCTGAGGGGAAAAAGAAGTGGTGTTTTCTTGCTAAAGGTTTTGAGGGAAACCTTCATGGAGAATTCAACCTGTGTTCTTAAATCTTTGAGAAGTGGACTGTACTGCATGTTTCTTCCTCTGCTCCTTGAAACACCTGTTACCTCAAACAGGGAGAAAGCAGTAAGAAAATTCTGGCAGTGCAAAGAAAGGAAGCTGGAAGATCAACACAGTCTTCCTAGTCTATCCAGCATCCCACTGGGATTACTATTCTGGCCTGCAGTTGTTTATTTATTGGACAGAAGGTTTGGACAGAAGATGAGATGTTACTGATGAAGCGCTGGATGAAGGCAGAACAAAACTGTGGGGTGAGCTGGGCCAACAGTGCAGGCACAACTGTTGATGCATTTGCAAAGGACAGGCCTGTACCTGGCTTCAAAACTTGCTCTCAGGTTGTTGCTGTGCCTACCTGAGTGTGCCTCTGACTGGCTAAAATGGCTTTTGACCTGGATTTTTGGGCCCATTCATAGTGTGCTCTCCCTGGCTGAGAAGGGTAGACAAGCACCAAATCCATACTGGAAGCTGGTCCTGTTTATTTCTGTTCTTATCAACTCAGAATTGAGCTAGAGAGCTTCTCAGACATGGTTGTATGCTCCAGAGCTCCCTGGGAGGGGATGAGAATCAGCCAAGCACGCACTGTGTGATCATTGGGATTAAGTGATCTCTTCCTGGGAAAAGAGGATGGAGGGAGAATCATGTGCTGAGGGCATCGTGATGAGGAGAGGTGTCTCTTCCCTTCTGGAGCAAAGCAGCTGCCCTTCCATGTACTTCAGAGCCTCACAAAGCCTCCATGAGCCTCCAGCCATGCAGGCTAATATGGATTACATTAATATAGTCAATCCAAAGATTAATTTTATAAAGCGAACTAGATTGGGGAGCAGGTAAACTTTCTCCCTTCAACCAGTTTTCATTAAAATGATTTGGAGGGTGTGCCTGTACCTTGTCATGGAGTGCAACCCAGGGATGGATGGGTGCCTGTGGGAATGGAGGCTGCAGTGGAGGATCTGGGCATCACGTAACCTCCTCCAGGGGTGGTTGTGTGTCAGGACTTGTTCCCTTGGCCGCAGCACTATCCTGCTCTACTCGCTCCAGATCTGCCCAGCGTTGCTCCTGGTTCTCCCTGCCACACCTTCTGCAGGCAACAGATAAGTGCTTTTGGGGGATGATGTAAGATTTTCCATGTATGAATGCTACAAAGTTGATTTTAGGGCAGCATGGTTAAATTGCATTCTGCCTAATGGTGAAGTGTGCTTCTTGGATAGGTTTTGCTGAGTTTCAGATTTTGTCTAATCTAAAAAACAGTTGCTGTTCCTGGGAAACAGGCGTTCCCAAAACAAATGCAGTGCTAAGTGAGAGTGCCTGACAGCTGGGGTGCACAGGAGATTTATTTACATTTTATATATATATATATCTTTACAAAGATAATGGTAAAAGGAAATCGATAGCAATAGTGGTTGCAGTCTGAGAGAAGTGTGTCTGGACATTTTGTGGACACAGACATTTTCTGGCATTGATGACTACAGTTGGTGGAAACCCTGCTCGTTCCATTAAAAATAATGTTCATAATTGGTCGGTTCAAAATTCACCAATACAGATCATTGCTTTCCAGAAGCAGCATTTTATGCTTTTCATTGGACATTGCTTACAGCATCAGTGGACAGTGCAAGGAGAAAATGGGCTCATTAGATATGAACTTAATTGAGAGTGACATGACTGGGTATTAATATTAGTCTTGCCTCAGGCTTTTCCTTTCTTATTTTTTTTTTTTTTGTGTTTATAGTCATGCTAGTAGATCCTGAACATTTTATCCATTTACCAAATTCCACAACAGTTCCTTCATTAAAAGGCATAGGTTTTCTTTTTTGTTTCTAAATGGAGATGCAGCATCTGATGTCCTCCTCCTCCAGATGCAGGAGGGCAGGGCTCTGCCTGGCTCCGAGCACAGGTCACACTTGCTACCGACGTGACCTTTTTGATGGTATTTCTGTTTGCAGGAATCCGCATTTGTGCTGGTTATGGCGGTTTATGGAATTTAACTTGGCATTTATTTTTCTGAGGAATGGTCTGGTGACAAGAAGCTGACAGAGATTTCTCCGGGGTCCTGCCCCCTGGGCACTCCTACCTGTTTCCCCTCCCCCCTGAAATATGCCTTGGAGAAGAAACAAATTGTGAGGTGAAATGGAGGGGTCTGTTTTCAGTGGGAGCAGGAGCGGCGCGCAGGGGAGGCGGGTGGGCTGCGATTGGCGCGGAGGGAGGGAGGCGCTGGTCGGGATAAATAGCGGGATGCGCTCCTTTGTGCTGAGAGCTTTCCCGTTTGTGTTGCTGTCACGACTGATTCCGCTCTTTTTGGTACCTCAGCTTTTCTTTTAGGGCATGGTTCTTTCCCACCACCCCTCCCTTGCTGGGGGAAGGCAAGGATGTCCCTCGCAGGGTGGGTGCTTTGCGTGCGCTCCCCTCCCAGCCAGGGTGCACAATTATCAGAAGGGATTGTCTCACAAGTCACTGCCATCTGTGCAGGGCGCCTCCTTCCCCGAACAAAAGGATTTGGAGGGGATGAGGGGTACGGCTTTAAAAAGCCCAGCTGAGTGGAAGAAAGGGATGCTGTCACCCACTTGTGACTGCACATGGCGGGAGCTTTGTTCCCTCCCAGAACGCTCAGCATCACTCGTGCTACCTGCAGCCACGCCAGCCCCTGGCAGCTTGGTCTGTGATTGGGGGATAGGGTAATACAGTCAGTCATTCTGCCTGCTGCTGCTATGGTTTGTTTTGTTTATAGATATTTTACAGGGTTTGGTCTGACAGTTTTGTCTCCTGGGTAATTAAGCTGAATTATTGAAGGCCCTGAAATTAACAGTCATTTTTAATTATTAAAATTAAATAAATCTCAGCCTGTTATTCAGGTTAGGTTATTTCCTCTTTCTGATTTTGAAGGGGTGTGTGAACTTGTTGGGAAGAATGTGAGCACTCAGGTAGCTTGGGTTTAAAATTTTGTTTAACAAAGTATGGGGAAATCCTGAGGTCCAGGTAAGGTCTCTTAAAACATCCAAGCCTTAAAAGAGAAGAGAGTAGGTGGGAAAAGTTCAGAGGATGGTAAGCACTGCTGGTCAGATTTTTTCTGCCCAATATTAGAGAATAAGATTCTCTTGGCAATTATTCTGGAGCAGGGGAGTAGTTTTAGAAATATGTTTTCATTTCTTTCTTTTAGATTGTAACACTGGCAACAGCCTTTTTACTGGCCTGATTATATGTGTAGGTTTAAAAAATCTTTTTCTTCAAACATTCAAATTTATTTTGTCATTATTTCATTTTTTACTATTTTGCTATTCAATATTGGAATTTCCTATTTGCTGTGGATTTGAGAATCCTCCTCCTTTGCTGTCTGGGTAATCCTCAGTGGTGGATTTCCAGGAGCCTAATTTAGTTAACTCCAGTATCAGCACCAAGGTTCTGGCCTTTGTTCCCTAGCTTTGGGTCAGCTGTACCCAGCCTCATGCCTATGAATCACCCAGGCTTCTTTCTCTTGACAAGGATTTACAAAGTCTGGCTCCTCTGTACCAAGTTCTATCAATTCTTGCAGGATCAAGAGCTGTAAGCATGGAGAGTGATACCCACGTTTGTGGAGCTGCAGCAGAAAGGGGCTGCTCCCCATGGGGGTGGTCAAATGGGAACTGAGACACTCAGATCCCATCAGTGCTGCTGCCTGTTGGGAGTGACATTTTGTGCCAGTGAGGGAGCAATTGGGGTTAGAACAATGACCAGCAGCAGTCAGAGGGTAGTTCAGGCGGGAAAGGGCCTCAGGACATCTTTTCTTCAACATGCTGCTCATAGCAGGGTTGTCCATGAGATCAGAGGAGGTTCTCTTGGGTCTGGAGACCATGCAGCCTCCCAGGTCAGTTTGCTGCAGTGCTGGACTGAAGGAAAAGGAAGCTCCTCAGGCCAATAAGTCTTTGTGTTTCTGCTTATGCATGTGCAAATGTCTGAAGCCACAGAGGAGGTCACAGGTGGGTTAGGACAGCTGGAGAGCAGGAGGAGTGGCTCCAGGCCCAGCTAATTTAACTGGTTTCTCTGTGCACACCCAACACTTTTTATTGATAAGCATATTGTTGTATTTCCTTGGCAACAGTGTTATGGCAACTGCTGACTTCCAGTTTGCAGAGTGAAGGTAAAGGAGGGCAGGTGGTGGAGAGGCTGGCATGGGATAGGGGCCAAGGGGAGAAATATGAGCCCTGATCTCCAGTTGCTGCATGGGGCTTCAGTGCTGCTCTCCAAGCTGCTGGCTGCAGCAGGAGTGTGCCAAGGAAGGGCTTGAGGATGTGGCTTTGCCTTGAGAAACATCTGCAGCTCTTCACTCCTGCCTGGTCACCACATGAAAGAGAGGAGCTGGTGTGTGGTTAGGGCAGTGGATTGGGCCTCCTGGCACTGGGATTGGCCACAGACTGCTGGTGTGACCTTAGGCAAGTCACCTGGCTTCTCTGTGTCTGGGGTGCCATTGGCATGATGGGGATAGCAGGGTTTGTTCCATTCAGCACGTCCAGCTGAATTCTGGGCTCTTTGGGCAGCCTTGGCTTTCCTGGCACTGCAGAACAGGGCTTCAGGCTCTGCTCTGCCTTGTCTGGGTGCTGCTGTCACAGCCAGGCTGACATGCTCAGGTAGGCCACTGCTTTGCAAGTAAGGAATATTGCCTCGGGAGCCAGGAGGACACAGCTACTGAGGATTGCCACCCACGGGTGGGTTTGGGTGGGCTGAAGGGCAGAGTGCCTGGTCCCCAGCTTTAGGCAAGGCATAGGGGCTGTCTCTCCTCCAGTCCTGCAGAAGGAGACCCTGCTCCCTTACCTCTCCACAGCTCTGCTGTTTGCTTTCTGAGTGCTCAGAGCCTCTGTCTTCCCTGCAGAAGCAGAAACACCAGCTTGTCCCATGTGGGTTCCTGCACAGCAGTGAGTGGCTCAGAGGGGGTTTCAGCATCTCACTTGGAGGATTTCTTTGCCAAGCTCAGGGGTGAAATGGACAGGTAGAATGTACTGGAGGTGCCCATCACCAAGGCATTTGCAGGCTTCTGAGTCCTTGCATCTTACTTTTATTCATGCACCTGAGAATTTACAGGAAAATAAGCAGTATTCTTAAATAATACTATTTTTAAAGCACATAATTTAAAGGTTTTAATCTTTGTCTACCTTCTGGCCCACATTGCCTTTCATTCCTTCTCAGATGAATGGGTGAAAGAGGGGATCACTGGGGGTGTGTGTGTTTCTGGGGAGTATTCACTAGACCATCTCCCACGTCACTTGCAAAGAAGCATTTTAGCATTCAGATGCCAAGCCGGTACTTCAGAAAGCTCCTTCAAATGAAATATTTGGCAAATCCATTTTCACATCCCTTAAAAGTGTGGGAAGATTTTTTTTTTTAATTTGAAAATCTGGTTTGGGCCCTTGCTAATTTTCAGGAAAGACTGATGGAAGGATTATGACCAACCCTAATTTTGCAAATGAGGTAAGGGAGCAAAGCTTGTATAACAAAACCACAGGATAATGTGTCATCTTGTGCCCTTTCTTCACTCACTGGCTGAATACACTTTACTTGTAATGATGTGTGAACTTTTCTTCAAGTGAATTCTGGAATAAATTTTGCCAGAGGAAAAAGAATCTCAGGACTACCAGATCTCATGATATTTCCCTGCTGTTTGAGGCATGCAAATTATGGGCGAGTTTCTATTGTGTTAAGTTCCCACAAGCCTAAACCAAATCCTTAAGGAGAAGCAGGAGAAGCCAATGGGAAAGACATTTCCCAAGACTGCAGGACCTCTTTTTTTTTTCCTTTTAGCCTTGCAAAGAGTCTTGGGTTTGGTTTGTTGGGTTTTTTTGTTGTTTTTTACTTTTAATGAGCAGCAATATTAGCTAAGATTCCTGCTCTTAGGAGCACCAGGCATGACTTTTCCCATTGCTGTGTGGGCATGTTGTGTGAGCAAGGAGTGGTGGATTCAATCCACTGGGGCTCAGTGCTCCCACTGTTTTCATACTGGTGTCTGTGAACTGAGCACTGGGTGCTGAACAGGTGAAAGGCTGGCTCACCATGCAGGAGGGGCTGAGCAGAGGGCATTGGGGCTGGGAGGTGCAGGGCAGGTTTGGTGTCTCTCAGGGACTGTGATGGCAGGGAAAAAGCCTTGCCTGGGATCACACCTCTCAATGCTGGAAAAGCCTGACTATCTTGTCCTGCCTATCTCTACAGTGCTCACTTTGAACTGGCCTCTAATGTCTGTTGTCCCCCCAGAAGGATGCTTTTCCAAGCTGGTGATCCCTGGATCTGGCTGAGACCTGGTACTGTTGTTGTTTTCTTGGATTCCAAGTGCTGCATCCCTTTGCAGTCTGGAAACCAGGCACGAATTGTTTGCCCAATATCTTTTCCTCAGGTAAACGTTGCTTAAGATGCTGCAGCTGTGTTATGCAATGCAGATAGGTGGGGACAGTTTTTCCTTCTGCCAGCAGTAGAAAGGGAAAGTTGTTTTGCCAAGATAAAAGTGGGATTTTCTCCAATAGCTGGGTGCACAATATAACATCCCTTTTTCAACTTTGTTATCCTTGGCAGCTAGAGGTGGCTGGAGCTCTGTTCCTGGAGGGAGAGATGGGTGAATCAGACAAGGTTTTCAGAGTGCAGCATTTTTGACCAGGTTCTGGACAGATCCCTGCTCTCCAGGGGCAAAGGAGGACACAAAATGGGCTCTGCACGCACCTGGGTCAGCACAGCATGCAGGGCTGCTCTGAGTGCTGGCTGTGCCTGCCCCTCCAGCTGCCATCCTGCCTGTGCATTGTGCTCCTCCTGCCCCTCCACTGCCATCCTGCCCATGCCTTGTGCTGCTCCTGCCCCTTTAGCTGCCATCCTGCCCGTGCATTGTGCTCCTCCTGCCCCTCCAGCTGCCATCCTGCCCATGCATTGTGCTGCCATCCTGCCCCTCCAGCTGCCATCCTGCCCATGCCTTGTGCTGCTCCTGCCCCTCCACTGCCATCCTGCCCATGCATTGTGCTGCTCCTGCCCGTCCAGCTGTGATCCTGCCCCTCCACTGCCATCCTGCCCATGCATTGTGCTGCTCCTGCCCCTTTAGCTGCCATCCTGCCCATGCCTTGTGCTGCTCCTGCCCCTTTAGCTGCCATCCTGCCCGTGCCTTGTGCTGCTCCTGCCCCATCAGCGGAGATGCCGCTCCCGGCTGTGTCCTTGTGCTGTTACTCCCTCCTGGCAGATCTCACCAGGGGTTTGCAGTGCTGGGGCTCTGCTGCTGGCTGCCTGCACGGCAGATCCTTCCCCAGCTGCCAGCAAGGCTGTTGGAGCTGGAATGGGAGCGGGGGCTGTGGTCCCTGATGGTGACACGTGTGTCCCCGCGGCGGCAGGGGCACAGCAGGGCTGCCTGCAGGGGCCTGGCAGCTGCCTCTCCCTGTGCCCTGGACCTGGGGGACACCCAGCACACCCATGGTCTGCAGGAAATAAAACATTTTGTGCTCTTGTGCAACAGACCCGCTGGCAGTTTGGGGGCCTAGGGGGAAGAGGGTGAAGAGTTAAATTTTGTATCTGTTCTTCTTGTCCCTGATGGTGTCCTTTGTGGGCCAAACCACAGACATGTGTGCATCATTTTAGTATCGTTCTTTCTAATTCACAGAAGGTTTTAAAAAGTCAAGGATGACCCTGTAGCTGTGGTAAACTCCCTGTGATAAACTTTCCAAGGGCCTTGTGTACTCAAGGCCCCATGGCTTTTCTGGTGATTGAAAATCCATTGAGTAAGTGTATAGTACCTTAACAAGACAGTTGCTTCATGGAAACAGGAGACTTATTTGAAAAATATTTGGTTGTTGTGTTTTTTTAAGTTATTGTCACTGAACCTGTGGGTCTGCTGTCTCCGTATTTCAGTATTTAAAGCAGTGCCAGTAAAAGCAAAAAAAGAACCCAAAAAGCAAATATTTGCCCTTTGTCCACTGTCTAAATCAAAAGTAATTACCCAGAGCAGAAGTATTCACACTTCATTATATGAGGACTGACTTTTCCAATTGAGGAATCGTGAGATTGTGAAGAAAATTCAGTTCAAGGATGAGCCCAACTTGGAGTCTGTTAAGTAGTGTCTGTCATCTTCACTTCTTCAGTCAAGCTGTATTAATCTGTCTGAAAGCTCATATTCCCAAGGGCCACCCAGTGCTTGCTGTGCTGTGGCAGTGACCTGAAGGAGAGTGTGTTACTTGTGTTAGTTTGAAGAAAAGCTGAAATGAATTTTTTTTGGCTAAGCAAAAACAGCAGTGAAATCAGCAGATGAGTGCTAGAGAATCCTAAACCAAGAGGCACTTTATCCATTGCCTCCAGCCTGGACATCCCTCATCTCTGTATGTCATCATGCTTGTCCAAAAGACCCATTACTCCTTTGTAGGTGCACAGCTCATCTGGTAATAATGAGACATGGGTATTCAAGTTGGCCAAATTCATCCCTGAGGTCATTTCAGATGACTCCAGGAGGATTAAAACAGGACTGAATTTGCTCCTGGAATCTTCGTGTTTGCAAATTAATTTCTGTGAAATCTATTTTTAATTATGCTGTACCTAATTATACCAGATTTACTATCACAAGGGAGAAATGCTCTAGTGTCCAAAACACACAATATTTTCTGATATCCAAAGCAGAGTGAGTGTGCCCAGCCCCTTAGATTAATCTTGCACTGATGCTGTGTGTGACATGTGGTGATGGATATATCCAAAATGCACCAGTATAGGGAGACAGGAGATCAGAAGGGATGTTTGGGATTGGTGAATATGGTCTTGTGCCATAGTGAGCACTCACACTTGACACTGACTGCCTTCTGAAATTTTCGTTGCTGCTGCTTTTATTGCAAGGCAAATTATATTCCTGAATCTCATGCTTTCCTTTCCATTGTGAATGTCTTCAGATTTAGTCTGTGTTCATATTTCCATCTCTTTCAGTTGCTGAACATTTTGCCTTTCCTGCCATATTATTGCCCCAGGCAAATGCTGCTGAGTCCTGGAGGAACACAAGTCTGTCGGTGTGAATCCTGGGTTCTGCTATCATGATGTTGCTTTCATCCTAACAGCAACATCTAACCTCATGATACATGCTGTGAATGTCACAGGCAGCCTTGCAAAGTGAGCCCTTCAGCTCCCACCTGGGAACCTGTGCTAATGCATTACTTTGGAAGAAGACCTCTATGAACACAGTCAAGGGCACCTTAAAATTCCCACTTGGTTGGTACATTTATAGAGAAACATATTTGGGGCAGCCTAGGCTCACAAAAATGCAGTGTAGCCCCTGTGGTGTGCAGGGTGCTGCTGTGCCTGGCAGCTCTGTGCTCAGCACTGCTGCCTGTGAGCAGGACATGGCCCTACCCTGTGGGCTGTGCCAGGCAGGGGAGGAGGGGCAGGGAGAAGAAAACCTGCTGCCTGAGGTGTTGGACTTGGGGGTAGGCAAGGAAAAGATGCTGCTCGTGGCTGTGCTGAAGGCTTGTGATGCACAGCTCTGATCCAGAAAAGCATATGGAAGTATGATTGACTCTAGGCAATGGCTTTTTATCATTCCTCAGGTTACTGAGCTGTTCAGCCAGGGTTTAACACTTAGCTCTGCTGGAAGTTTTGCTTAGCTGGTATTAAGTTTATTCAGATTTTGTGTCTTGATGGGGAGGCCCAGGTCAGA
Source organism: Melospiza georgiana (assembly GCF_028018845.1). Taxonomy (NCBI): domain Eukaryota; kingdom Metazoa; phylum Chordata; class Aves; order Passeriformes; family Passerellidae; genus Melospiza; species Melospiza georgiana. Next base: position 51,800,148 of record NC_080435.1, on the reverse strand, counting down.
ACTCGGGGTGGGGAAGCTGTACAGCACCACTGGAGCCTGGGAGTGCCAGGCTGGTATTCAGAGTTTCCCTGAGCTGCAAGTGGCAAGTGCTATAAGTACTGTGAAGCACACTGGAAGTCCCAGATTTGTTAATGCTGCAGGGACAGCAGCTTTGCTACCCAGTGTGGCTGGGATGCTGCCCTGCCTGAATTGTGCTGTAGAGCGCCACAGTGCCCTTTCCATTCCGCTCAGCCGAGGATCCTGCTCTGTGGAGGGGGAAAGCAGTGAGGAACCATTAGCTCTGCTTCAGTGATGAAGCACCAGGCGTGTGGTTTCACAGGCAGCTTCCACTGACCTCGTGCTGGGCAGCTGCCAAGGACTGGTGCTGGCTGCCCATGCCCAGCTGCACGTCCCCATGCCCGGTGCCAGCCCCAGACAGGGATGCTCTGCGTCACCAGGTCATCCCAGGATGGCACGGGGAAGCGCTGCCCCTTTAGGCAGCTGCCTGTGCTCGGGTGGGCACAAAAGCTGAGGCCTTGCCCATTGTTAGTGGCAAGCTTTTAAGCAGAATGTAGGCTTTCCAGGTCCCAGGCTTTGGCTCCCTGCCTCCCCCACACTCCAGTTCTTGCCCTTTTTGCAGTCACTGTTACAGGATTCCCCAGATCTGAGGTCCCTAGGCAGCTCTGGTATCTTCTGTGACCAAAACCAGCCCTTTTATGCGTTGAGGGAGCAAGTAGGAATGTTTTTATTCTTGTGATACCTCTTAATGCATTTTGCTTGAGGAAGTGTTTGTTAAAAAGGTCGAGTAGGGTTAGAGAAAGATAAATTTGAGCCTCTAGGCGTTCTGTGGCTTGATGGGCATGAAGCTCTTTCTGTGTCTGCCTCTGTCAGGGGCTTGCAGTGCCATCATGTCAAAGGCTGGCACTGGCTACTGCAGCACCATCAGGACTTGCTTTTCTCTTCCTTCTGGCAAGCAGTTTGCTGGGAGACCATTTGTATTATTTAACTAATGATGACTAATTCTTAAGAGTGGATATCTGAGCAATGCAGGTGTATGTCAGTCTGAGGTCTCAGCACTTTCTGTCTTGGTTTTGTGCCTGAGAACACAGCCTTCCCTAAAAAGATAAAAAAGCCAAAAAGTGCTTTACTGGAATCCTTTCATTCCTCCTTTTTGAGAGTGAATCATTCTGAAAATGAGTTCTCTAAAAATTCTCATCTCAGTTTTTGTTGAGGCAAAATTGAGTGATAAGTAGTTTTGGGGGACAAACAGAGAAGTTCGGGAGTCCCATGTCTCTTCTGGGACGTGCACTCTGTGTTTGTGTGTGTGTGTTTTGTCCCAGCTCTGGGTGACAGCCAGATCCCCACCACGTTCCTCCTTCAGTCCCTTGTGTGTTGACACAGGTGTGGGGACTGAGGACATGTATCTCCATTCTTCTGAGGCTGTCAAAAGCAGGTCTTGGCTCTTGGCAGCAGCCAGGGATGGCTGGAGGACCCCTGGACTCTGAGGTTGAGGTGTGGATGAGCCTTTGCAAACATAACCCCGTGCAGTCCCATTCTGGTTGCTGCAAGGGGAGCAGCAGCCCACAGCCTGGACACTGCACTGGGCAAAGTCCAAGCAGCTCCTTGGAGCCTCTCACACAGCTCAGGGTGATGGAGTAGCCTGACAAAGCAACCCAAAATGAATCTGCTCTGTGACATGTGCAGCTGGTTGGGCAGAGCTTACTGGGAATGAAGCTTTTGCCTCATGCATGACGTTTTTGAGCATCATGTCGTGTCTTGTGTATTGCTCTGCTTTGGCCTGAGTGTCCTGCTCTTGGGTACTCATGGAGCCTCCAAGGTCTGAGAAGTCTCAGAGGTCTCTGTTTAATTTAATTTTTTTTTGTTAAATAATTTATACCCAGTTGCAGCCTTCCTCTTTTTTCCTCACTGCCTTTCAGGACAGCACCTGCTTCCCTCCTAAAGAAGCCATTAGCGTGCATGCTCCGAACCAAAATGTTAGCTCAGCTGTAACAGATGGATGGATATGGGCATCATGTAGCAACTTAATGAATAATATCTATCACCTAATTTCCCCAAAGTTGGCATGTAATGAGTCTGATGCTGTGATTATTACCTCTGTAAATCATGACTTTAGGATGCTGACAGTCCCTCCTGCCCCAAGGATATGGGGCAGCCAGGCAGTGATGTACGTTTAGTTGCTGATGTGTTCAGGAGCTTGCCATCGCCTCTGAGTTATCTTCTGCAGCACAGACACTGCACAGATTAGTGCAGATTGGAGGGGAGGGAGCTGCTGTGTGCATGTGTGTGTGTTTGTTCCCTGGAACCAGCTGCTGGAGGTGCTGTGGGCTGGGCTGTGTGGGATGGAGGTGTAACTCCCAGGCTGGCGTTTTTGGTCTCTCCTCAGGACTAAAGAATAAGGGGATGGAAATGGAGATTGCTCACAACTGTGTAGAGATGCTTGTTTGTGGTGAATACCTCTGTAGACAGAGGACTTTGACCTACCAAACACAACCTTGGCTTCAAGGGCTAAAGCTGCCAAACCTCTGCCCAAACCTCCTCCCACTACAGGAAATTTCTGTCCCTGATTTCTTCCTACCACAAACCATGTCTGGCCATTAAGCAGAGCCAGTGCCCATATTGTGGGCTCTCAGCTTGCTCATGCAGTTGATTCCTAGCCAGGGGAGGCATCTCTGCTTGCAGGGCCCTCCCACACCTTCTTGTTCTTCATCAATTGATTGTAAAATTATTATTCTGATGGGCTTTTAAGGTGTCTTTCATTAGATCCTCTGCTATGACAGTTAATAGAGATGTGGATGAATCAGATATTGCAACTGACCCTTGGAAAGCAGCTACTGCCAGTCTGTCTGCCTGTGCTGCTGGCTGATGCTGCAGTTTTGCTGTGCTGTCTCCCCTGCTTGGGTACCTCTGTGTGTTTAATTTCTCTTTTCCTTTGAATTTGCCCCCATCTCGTGGTGTGTGGGTGAGTGGCTGCATGTGGCCCAGAGCAATGGACACCCTGATGCTGTGGTCCTCTCCTCCACTGCAGTGCCTCTGAACCTTATCACCTCTGTGATAAGCAGAGGTGAAAATGGCCTGGAAACTGTGACAATGGCTGCTTTGGGTCAGACTGAGGATCCCCTTGGCCTCATGTCCTGTCTCCAGTAGTGCTCAGGGGAATAAGAACCGGGGCAAATTGGTGACCACGTATGATGATGAGTTTCCCTACAATACTCTCCCAGCCACCAGAGATTTGCAGCTGAAGGACTTCCCAAGCCAGAAGTGTTACCTTTGGGTTTGGTGGCCCCTATGCAGCCACCACTGGCAGTGCCACAGCTGCTCTCAATTCCTGCAGCTCAGGCCCAAAGCCCAGATGCTCACCTGGTTAGTGGGGGGATGGCTGTAAAATCAGCCGTGCTGTGGCTGTCTGGGTGATGTGAGCCATAGCTCATTTCCAAAGGCACTGGGTACTCTGGGCTGCATGGGCTGGGGCTGCTCAGCCATGTGCTGGTGTCTGTGTGTTTCAGGGGGAGCCACTGAGGGGCTGGGAGAGGAGACCCACAGTGCTGATGGACCATGTCTTGTGCAGGGGGTGGCATGCCTGAATTAGCCTCTCTCTCCTCCCTCTGTCGTGTTGGCTTGCACAGAGGTGACCAGTGTCACCCCAGATGGGTCAGCTCCCACAGTGCTGTCACCCTCATCTCACCCTGTCCTGCAGGGCTCCCTGCTGGAAGTGTGGGCAGGTTCTGCAGAAGGAAGGTGAGGATTCCAGCAGCCTGCTGGAAGTGCAGGGCCAGGGGGGCACATGCAAATACCCTGAGAGCTCATACTCTCAGGCATCTTTTTACAGCCAAAAGATGCCCTGGAGCATTTCCTTGGTTTCCTTTCTTCCCCCAAATAAGCAAACACCATCCTGCCAATGCTTTGTGGTGTTCCCATACCTGCTGGAAAATTCCTGTCTGCTCAAGCAAGGCTGCTCGTGCTGACGGATTTCCCAGTGAAACACCAGTTTCTTCTCTTTAGCTCTCAGCAGTGAATTGGCTGCAGTTGGTCTGAGTCTGTTGAGCCTTTTTGTCACTAAAGACATTGTAGTGCTTAAGGCATTACTGGTTACATAAGCTGGCTGTCTCCAAGGGGCTTTGCTGTGGCAGGATGCTGCTTTAGGGTGAGGGAAGAGCCTGCCTCAAAACAGGGGGACGTGAAAAAAAATACACATATGTGCTTGACTTACTTGAACTTAACCCACCCTGCAGGAAAACGCAGATTTTGGAGTTTTCATGCATTCTCTCTGGCTCCACAGATTAGAAGGGGACCGTGGGAAAGCTGCCAGGGCTTGGAGATCAATCCAGCCTTTGTAAATCCTTTCATCTGACTGGCGGCTCCGTACAATTGAGTATTACCCACTTTATTATTGTTGGCTGATTAAATTCCTGTTGGTCAACACAAATAGTGCTGTGCAGGCTGTGCCTTCATGGGATGGAGATTGGCATTGCAAAGCACTTCCTAGAGAAAGGCAGGGGCAACCTGTCACTTAAAACCACATTCAGAGGGTGTTTGGCAGCCATGGGGAGGAGGGGGGGGAGAACAAATCCCCCCATGCAGGCAACTTCCCAGGCATTTCTCGCATGCCTGCCGAGGTTCAGTTGGCAGTGAGGGAGTGTGAGGTGGGGTCTCCACTTTTCTGGCAGCAGTGGGAGCAAGCAGCAGCCTCAGCAGGGATGCACTCACCAAGCCCTGTGTCTGCAAGGTGGGGGAGGTGTGGTGGAGGGTGACTCCAGCCTGTGTAACCAGGATTAATAGGATGAAATTAGGTGAAGGAGAAAGTTGTCAGGAAATGTTTCCTCAAGGTGAAAGCTGTTAGGCTGCAGCGCAGCTTCTCAAGGGAAGCAATGGGCACTTTACCTACCTGGGTTGTGCTTAAATGACAATCTGAGAAAAATCTGCCTTTGGGGAGGAGATGGATGTTATCAGTGACTTCAGGGGCTCCAGGGAGATGTGACTGCTCCCCAGGGATAGTGCATTTCTAGGAGGGATGGGGGGGGGCTGCAGGGTCCTCAGCTGAGGTTCAGGTTGGGCTACTGTCTTCCAAAGCAGGATGTTACCAGTAAGCGAGCAGCTGGGACTTGCCCTGGTGTTAGGGCTCCTGAAACAGCACCCCCTAATTTTTTTGGCCTTTCAAAATGCTATTTCTATGTAATGCCTGGCTTGTAAGAGGGAGGGCACAGAACATATTTCTCAAGAGTGGGAGTAACTGGCAAACAAATAATTTGGGAACCTCTGTGCTAGATGACCTGAAACCTATTTATGCTTTTATGAATGGTGTTACTTTGACCATCCATGTATTTTTACGTCACTGTCCTTGTGCCTGAACCAATGACACACCCTTTATCTTTGAGTGAATGATTTGTTTCCCATCTCTGTGCAGCGTGCACCCCTAGAAAACGAACCCACCACAGAATATGCACTTGAAAGCCAGCAGGCAGAGGTGGATCCTGTGTGCTGCTGCGTGGTGGGGCTGACAGTGAGCCATGAAGGCTGCCTTGGCCCAAGAAAGCACATGTCAAAGGCTGCCTGGCCTAGGAGAGCCATGTCAGCCTGCCTGGCAGGGAGCCCTCAGCAGCCAGGCCCAAGGGCTGGAGAGAGGGGCAATAAACTGGTTAATAAATAACAGGGAAAGCTGGCAGTGTTGCATAGTTTTAGTTTCTGCATGCAACCTCAGAGAAACGTGGCAAAGGTTCGCACAGCCCTTTGCAACATTGTGTGAGCGCTTGTTTGGCTTGGTGGATCAGAAGGTCTTTTCCTGCACTCTGAATCATTGTGGGACTGATTTTATTATCCCCAGGGGCCACATGAGAGCTTGGGCTCTCCTTGGCTACCCCAGGCCAGGTGATGGATGGTGCAGTTCCCTGGTTTGCTGTCACCCCCAGGGATTTTTCCTGTGGGGTGCTGCCAGGACAGCTGCCCTGACAGCCAGGGTTGCTCAGCATCCCCTGTGAAGGCCATTTCTGGCAGAGATCAATCAGCTCTGTAGTGTACTTCCCTAAAACTCTTGGCTCAGGGTGGTAGCGAGGACAAGAGTGAGTTACAATTATTAGGGGAACTTATCTGAGGGTAGACTTGCTGCTTCTAAATGATATCTCCTATTGTTATTGTAGTAGCACTGTACTATTAACTTGTTTTAAAACAGGTTTTGTTCCCTTGTCTCATTGTTTCAATCCAGCCCAGTGATACACTGTAATCTGTGCCTCCACCTTGTTTCTGCTCCCATCAGACACTGCATTATGAAATTCTTAGGTATGCATTGTCTAGCCTTTCTTTCCAGGCATGAATTGTACATTTGCAGTATTTGGATTCTTAAGCCATACCCTGTGTCACTTGCTTGGGTATCTGGAGTTCTTGTTCTGCTCGGTTCTGGGTTATAGCATATTTTTGGTTGGCCCACTGCTGTTCCCAGCTGGTCCTGACAGAGCCCATGCTGTTTTGGCATAGCCAACACATTCCACTTGACAGCCCTTCTCCTGTTTAATTTCCTCTTGCTGACTCCCACGCCAGGAAAGGGCTGCAGGTAGGAGTAGGGGCATTGCTGTTTCCCAAAACAAGGAATTTCCCTTCACCCTCAGGTAAGAACATAGGCAACAGTCTCTGCTCTCTTTGTGTAATTTGATGGCATAAAGGGTCTCCTCTGTGGCACAGTTGTTTGTGGTTTTTTGGTTGAAGTTTTCTCAGGTGAAAGCTGGCGGGGATTGGATCCATGCCATCTTCCAGCTTGACACTGAAGTACAGTGAATAAAGTGTGCATACTTTATAATTCTTTATGTGTGGCTGTTTCTCCTGACTGTAGTGAGTCCCTGAAGAAGTTTAGGAGGAAGCACATCTTCATCTCATGATCTCACACCACCGTTGGATTGTGTTTATCACAAACCAGTTAAGTTAGAAGACAACTGTAATATGTAATGTTTAACTATAAGCTGCAGTAGGAGAGCGTGAAGCTGAGGGGGTTTCTGCTGCTGGATGGGAAGGAGGAACTGGGCAGGGGAAGAGAAAATAAATTCCTCAGAAAACCCCCAGATCACAGGGGAACATTCTCTTCTGCTCTGGACTCTGCAGCAGAGTATTTCTTCCCAAAACACTGGGTCTCGGGGAGAGGTCAGCACATTAAGCCAGCTAACTGCAAAACACACAGAGAAATCCCAAACTGAGCTGTAGGTGAACACTGGAGCCTTCCCAGGTGCCCATCCTTGCTGGTAGGAGTCACTGACTCCACAACTGCAGTTATTTTTGGCAAGTAGGACTGGGTGTGGGGCTTCTGCCTGCAGTTTAGCAAAGCTCCATATCCCTGGCCACAGAAATTTGTGTCTTTGACACGTTCATGTACAATCCCCAACTCAAGAAGAGCTTAGTGTGCAGGGATTTAGACATTCCTGGTGATGGACTCACAGCTATTTTAGGCTTTCTCCCCTTTTCTCTCTGAGGGTCTGACTAGAAATTTCATCCAGAGCTAAAAATTACTTGAAACTGAGTATGTGGGATAAAAAAAAAAAAAAAAAAAAGAAAAAAAAAGGAAAAAGCTCTTTTGATAAAACAGTGTTTTCCTACCAAAAGCTGCTTTACCTAAAGTTTTCCAGCCAGCCCTCATCCCAAGTGGTGTGGCACTGTGAAATGAGGCATCTCCCTGGCCTCTTGGCCAAGAGCCCTCCCTGCCAGCCCCCAGGTGGGAATGAGGTTTGTTGCCATCCTGTGCAAAAATGCCATTTGTAACTGGGGAAATGCTTTTTGCTGCAAAAAGCATCAACACCTTTGCCACCTTGCACTCCTTTAGGCTCAGGGAGAGAGCTGGGGGCAGACAGTGCTGAGGTTAAAGATGAGATGTAGGGCAGCCTGTGAGGGGGGGGATAATGAATTCATGGGCACATGGAGACCATTCAGCAAGCTCTGGGCTCCTGTGGGGCCCTGGGTGGAAGGACTTTGATCTGACTCCAGCCTTGTCCCAACTTTGAATGGTTCCTGCTCTCAGCCCTGCCATCACTGCAGACAAAGGCGAGGGGAGCAGGGAAGAGGAAGGGGGGCTGTTTACCCTCATCAGAATGGTCGAGTGGCCTGAGTCAATACAGCCTATTTTTCATTAACCTAATCATTAGTTTTTCCTCACTGCCAATTAAATTTTTCCTGTCAGTACTCAGAAGGGCATCATTTGAATCTATGAGATTTTTTTTTAATTTAATAGGGAGCTTCCTGGACATGGTGGGGTTATTTGAGGAGTGGAAATGAAAGTTGAATTTCTGTCTGGATGGAAGAAGATTTTTTGAGTTTTAATTATCACGCAGCTTGGATTCCTGACGGTTGAGGACTGTGTTGGAAAGGCTGGTTTCCATTGTGTGGAGTGGATAATTATGCAGCCCTCTCCCAGGCTCACTGCTTTTATTGTCCTGAAGAATCTTCCCAAGCAAAAGGGGGGAGAAGATTTACAACCCAAAATGCATTTTTAGAGCCTGCAAAACTTTCAACTTGATGTTTGCAAAGGGAAACTTCTGCAACTATTTGAGATTTTGTTTACCCTTTCAACAAAATAACCCCCATCAATTAATCTGGTAATCTGCCTTTCCCCTCACAGGTTGCTTAGGAAATAGTTTTGTAAACTAAGAGAGCCCTTCTGCAGCTGGATTGCTTTGTGCTATCAGTTTCTAAGCAGAATTCCTGGCAGTGGGAATTTCTGCATAAAATCTACTGTCCCATTTGTATGTAGAGTGTTGAATAGAAGATTTACAGCCATCCAAAACTTGGAAGTGTTTCTTACCTAGGAGGTAATGTTAATCTATCCAGGAGAACGTGTTAAAGGATTCAAAGAAACCAAAAATGCCAAAGCAAAACTCATTTACAACTGTTCTCTTTCACAAGCCTTTGGATTAACCTCGTGTCTTTCTCACTGGGTTTTGAACCATGGATAGTTTGAAGTTTGCCATGAAAATGGAGACATTTCAGCAAAGGTCTGGTCAAATCTGGGGAAGCTTTTGGAACTGCAACAATCCCACCAAATCCTCCAAGGGTGGGATGAAATCTGCATGTGTTTGGGTGGGATCTGATCTGGGGGCAAACATCCTGTGCAACTTTGATTAGTGTGATGAGATGAAAGAGAAAAATGCTCATTGTGGATATGCTCACTCTTTTTCTCCTTGCTGAGAAGTGGAGCAGCAATAGTGCAAACTGGGAACCGGGGAGGAGATTCTGGAAGCACTTGTGCTCATTTCAGTGGATTTGTAAGAGATAATTTAGCAGGACAGCTGTGCATGCAAACATTTCAGATAGGCCTTATTTCCAGGGCTTTCTGACTGTGACAGGGTGGCAGAGGACTCTGAACCCAGCTTGACTTTCATTTGCAATTCTTTTTTGTTTGAAGTTCTTTTGGCGTGAACCCAAGAGGATTTGGGCTTCTGCTAGCTACGTTCCAGTCTGAAAAGACCACGTGGTTGTTTTGGGGAAGTTATCAATTTATTGTGGGGGTTTCTGGGTTGTTAAAATAGCTTAAAACAACCCAGTCTCCATTTCCCATCCTCACTTTTCAAATCAGTGCTTTCATTTGTGCTGCCCAAAGACCCATAGACACAGACTGTGCTGTCTCTGTAGCCTTCTCCAGCCCTTTCCTCTGACAGGGTGCCTCCAAGCCTTGACCACAGTTGGACTGTCAGTGCTTCTGAGGCTGCTTCCTCACCCACGTGGTTTCCTGGCATTCTCCAGCTTGCCTACATACACTGAGCAGCCTCTTTTTTAAGCTTCTTCAGCTAGAGACCATATGTTGTTACTATAGTCATACCAAGCCTTGTGCACGTTGGCCTTCTGTGATTTAGGACTGTGAATTTATGTGGAAAAGCTGGATAACTCTTAAAGATAAAAACCCTCTTTTTTGGTGGGGAAGTACTTTTGAAACCTCTGTCTGTATTTTACACAGCCATCTGTTTCTAATATAACTTTTTTATTGCAAACATCCCAGTAGTGTCAGAGAGCTTTACCCCAGCACTTGTTCTTCTCCCCACAGTCTTTCCAGCTCTCTTTTCTCCTTTGCCAGCCACTCTGCAATTAGGTGAGACTTTCTGCAGGTGATGGAAAACCAAAAGGCATGGATGGTTTCAGATTGCTGAATCTGACAAGACAACAGAGGCTGCTTTAGTGATTTCATTTTTTGCCTTCAAGTAACTCGTGATGTTTGCTTTCTGGAATTAAAGTGAAACATCCACAGTTTTTCCTCATGTGATATTGCACAGGGTAGACATAGAAAACAGGGTTGAAGGGCTCTCAGTTTCACCTAAGCAATCCCTTTGCCCCAGGTCAGACTCTGCTCTACCTAAACTGCTCCTGACAGATGTTTGTATAACCTGCGTGTGAAAGTCATCATCAATGGCAATTCCACTGCCTCCCAAGGCAACCTCTTCTACCCCTAAATATTGCTGATATTAGAGACCTTGCTCTTCCTGGATGGAGATGGAGTACAATTTATTAAATTTTTAATTCTTCTGGCAATCATTTACATGTTTGAGTTGTTTACTTTATCTATGTTTGGTCTTTTCTTCCCCAGGCTAAGCAAGCTGGATTCCTTCAAGCTCTCCTGCTAGACTGTACTTTCCACACTCTGATCCTCCTTATTTCTCTCCTGAATTTTTTCCAAATAGCCTGCATGAGTCTTGAAGCGTGATGCCTAAAAGTGGACACAGATGACACAGATCTGTATCCAAGATCTTTAATAGTACTGGTAAGGGAGGATTATTTCCCTTGTTTACATACAGGTCTCTTGTTTCTGCATCATGATACGATCTCAGATATTGTTTTCAGCCTGACAACTGGTTCATGCACAGTTTACAAGTTGCAATGTAGTCTCCAAGATCCTTTTTCTTAGGACTGCTGTGTGCTGAATGAAGAATCAAAGGATGCTGCCATAAAGGTCTGGGATCATCTTGGCAGAGACTGTGAGTGTGGCAGGCTGGCAGTGGGATGGACTGAGCCTTGGGTTGATGCTGTAGAGACAGGGAGAGCAGCTACCTCAGCAGTATCCAAAGTCAGGCAGGAAGGGTTGGGTTTTGGCAATGGGAGAGGGGAATTGAGTAGCTGGATTGATACAAACAGAAAGGAGTACAGCCTGTCCCATAGGTTTCAGGGAATTTCCCCTGGGACCATACTCTCATGCTGCAGTGTTCATCAGTGCCCCCAAAAGGAGGTTGTGGAGCAAAATGGGCCACTCTTGCAGAAAGATCCACACTACCCCAAATGTTGAGTCCTTTGTAGCCAGTGGAAAGACACTAATCGGCTTTGGGGCTTTTTCTGACCTGGTCACGTGATTGTGCTATCAAGATTAAAGCAGCACGAGGAAGGAAAAGAGGCTTAAACAGCTGAGGGTGCCTAGCAGGTCATTTTAACCTTTTCATAATCATTAAAGCTGCAGAATCCCATTAGCAGTGAGTGACTTGCAGCTTCTCTCCTCTAACAAGCACTGGTGACACAACTTTCTGTTCACCTCTGTTTTCCCCCCAGGACAGAGCAACCCAGCTGGACCCAAACATTGAGCCAAGTTTGGCCATTCCTTCATGTGGTTCTAGGAGTTTGTACCAAGGAGAATCAATCCATGGGTCTATCAAAAGCAGAGGATTTATCTCTCAGTTTCTAAAATTAGACTCTCTTGGAAGGTCCTGCTCAGGCCATACTGTGGTAGATCAGCCCTTGTCCATCTGTGGCTGTAGCAGAGAGGTACAGGATAAGGAAGATTATGATGATCTCCTAAGTCACTTCTTTGGCACTGGTCAGTGGGCTATGGCTTTACTCTGCTGGATTGGTGACAGCAGAAGATCCTGCACTGCTACAGGGCAGCTCTGACATGGGAAGCAAACCTTTTTGAGTGAAGCTGTGTTAACCAAGGCATGAGGCCCTCAAAGAGCCTCTAGTTTATTGGTGTTACTCATCTTTTTCTCTCTTGCAAGTTTTCATGAGTGCAGCATCATGTCCAGTAGTCAGTCTGATCCTCCTCTGTCTTTGCTCCAACTGTATCTTCTTTTGTCTCCCTTCATATCATCTAGTAAGCTCTGGTGTAGAAATTCTTGCCCCACAGTATCTGGAAGACAGGATCACTCTGATCCACCTGAAACCTGAACATTGTCATAATTTCTTTAGAATTGTCCTTTCTGCATTCAGGCAGAAACCATTGAGTACATCTAGTGCTTGCACAGCAAATGGCTTCTTAAAGAGGCCAAGGAGACCCTGAATTCTGCCAGGTGTCAGTGGGCTGTGATGGGTGCTGCAGGTATTACAGCACCTGGGATTGATCTGGAGAGCACCTGCTTTCTCAGACAGGGCAGGCTTCCATGTACAGGGAGGGAGAGCACTGCAGGGGATGCAAATCAGCTTTTCTCTGTTACATGTACACCAGTCAAGGCTGTCTGGCTGTGCGTGTCTTGGAAATTAATATTTCTATCAGTGTGTTTGCTTATTTCATCTAATTACAGTCTATTCACTCTTGACTGAAGGCTTAGTCTGAGGCTGAACCATCAGAAACTCGCACTGATTTTTCTCAGGGTGATGCCCACAGTCAGGCATTAAACACAACTTATAAAGCAAACACCTTTTTTCCTTGGCTGTTTACCTTCAGAATTTCTGGGGGAATAGCAGGGAAGATCTCCCCAGGAAACCTGTCTGGGCAGCAGTGACTGGTGCCAGGGCTGAGGCAGTCTGTCACACAGGCAGCGCCTCTGAGAAGCCTGGTGAAGGTGCTATCCTCTGCATGCAGACTTACAGGAGGGCTGTGGAGAGCCACAGCAGCACTGCCCACTGCCAGCAGCAGAAGAGCAGCTCCTGGTTGTCCCTCAGGAGGAGGAAGGTGTGGTTTCAGATGACAGGACTGGGAGGAGTTTTACCACGTTCCTGTTTGGCAGGTTTCATGGTTGTGAGGGTTGGACATCCTCAGATGCAGATGTTCTCCAGTGGTGGCTGCTGTTCTGTGCTGTGATAGAGGGACAGCCCCCACAGAAATTGTCGTGTCCACATCACCCAAGCAAGGAAGGAGAAACTGGCAGCCACCATGCTGCAGCACATGGACACACTGCTCCTTCCCTGTCAGCCACCTCCTGGTGAAATCCTGATTTCAAGAGCTTCTGAACTGTTGGCAGTCATTGTGGGCAGATATTTTGCTGTGTGCAGAGATGATGTCATGGCTGGGAGTCACAGTAGTGAGCTGTAACAACCAGGGTCAGGAGAGACCATACCAGACTCTTGCAGACCAGCTTGAGGCTGCTGAGCACCCTGAGAGGTCTAATGAACTGAAACTGAGTCAGGAACATGCAGTCTTGGAAACCTTCAGAGCTCGTAGTTAGAGGCTTGCTATGAAATGTTAATTAAATAGCTGCAGCAGCATATGTTCCATCCTGCCAGAGCTGCACACAGCCATGTTGCCTGTGCATAGCCAGTCTTGTTAGAGTTAAAAATGTGTGCTATTCTGAGACTATATTTCTTTGTTATTCGTGATTGGACTGGCTGCACCCTTCTCTGCTGTTTTGACTGGTGTTTGAGTACCTGAGCTATGCCTGAGCTATCACCTGCACCTTGAGAATGAGGCCTCCTCCTACCAGGCTTATTCAGACAGATGTTCTTGTGGGTGGCTTTGGATGCTGCAGATGGGCCTTTTATTTATTTAGTGTAGTCTAAGGCAGTGTCTGTTCTGTAGATGTGCTGCACCTCAGCTATGGAAATATTTAAGATTTGGCCTTAGTTCTCTTTCTGTGAGTGCATTCCTGCCGTCTCTAACAGTGGTTGACAGAGTGCAGAGGAAATTCTCCCTGCACAAACCACAGTGAATGAGGTGGTGGGACAAGAGCTAGAGCAGGTTGGTGTGGTTTGCTTGCTGAATATCTTACAGAGGTACAAAACACTGGGAGCTTCTATTTACCATAGACCTCGTTGTTGTGTATTCTCTTACCACATCTCAAGGGAGACCCCAAATTGTGACTAAGATGCTAATGGAAAGGCATGGGATTTGGGAATAGCAGAGTATGATATTTTGGAATGATGATCATGAAGATGTGAAGATGATCAGGGAGCTGGAACACCTCTCCTCTGAGGAGAAGCTGAGACAGTTGGGGTTGTTCAGCCTGGAAAAGAGAAGGCTCCAAGGAGTCTTAGAGCAGCTTTTCAGTACCCAAAGGGGGCTGTGAGAGAGCTGGAGAGGAACTTTCTACAGGGGTATATAGTGATAAGGAGATGGGTTAATGGCTTTGGACTGACAGAGGTCAGGCTTAGGTTAGGTATAAGGAAAGAAGTTTGTACAATGAGAGTGGTGGAATGCTGTCACAGGTTGTCCCAGAGGACATCCTTGGAAACATTCAAGGACATGTGGATGAGGTCTGGGCAGCCTGATCTAGTTGAGGATGTCCCTGCTTGCTGCAGGGGCTGTACTAGGTGACTGTTCAAGGTCCCTTCCACACAGATTATTCTGAGATTCTGCACCAAGGCCAACCAAAGAGCATTCCCTGAAAACCCTAGTGGTGCCATAGCAGAGGGCAGCACCTGTGAAACCAAAGGAACTCAGCTTTGGCTTTGTGGTGCCCCTGCTCACATTTGAGCCATCCACTGACTTCAGCCTGTTGTGAAATCTTGCCTTGCATACCAGTGTGAAACAGGACTTTGGGATTGGGGTTTTCTGGTAGGGACAGAAAGATGGGGGATGCCTAGGAAAACCAAGGGTGGTGCATTTGTCCATCTCTCCCAATAGTTTCCCTTAATGACAATATTCAAGATGTGTGAGTTTCATCTGCTTTCTACCTCCTGAAAGAGTGCTGTTGCTATAATAAATCAACTTCTTTATAAGATATAACAACTGGCCATTTTTCAGCCTGCTTGTGTGTGTCAAGAAGCAAGACCAGTAGAGCACTATGAATATGAAATATAGTGGAGAAGAGCAGAGATGTGATAATGAAACTGCCAACAAACAGCAAAGTGTTTTATTGAGCACAGGTGAAGGCCTTCTTATGAGATGATCTTTGATGGAAGGAGAGGAAGAGAAAATGTCAGCATTCTATCATGCAAAGAAGGCAGCTGGCAGAGCATCATTCCTTCGTGTGCCTTTCCTCTGTGGTTTGGGAGAATCCTTTAGGGATGCTGCTTTTTATGAGGATAGGAGGAGCCTTGTTTGCAGGACATTGACAACATATGGCTGTGCTTTGCTGTCATGAATCAAGCTTAGTTAAAGGAGCTCCTGGGGAAGAAGTGCATGGAAGCAGGGGGTGTCCAGCCTGGCTGCTGGGTGTGTGGGGCGCCTCTGAGCTGCATGGGGGGACAGAGCTGCAGTGGGGCACCATGCCCTGGCCTGCCAGCCAGCACTCCAGCTGGGCTCTGTGTAACCTGTGCTTTGTAGCAAAAAGGCAAATCAAGAGTGTTGGAACCCAGAACATCCCTCTGGCTGTCCTGAGCAGCCAAGACCCCTGGCAGGGGGCTCAGAGTCCCTGGCACAGAGCCCAAGATGCCTGTGTGGTTTTGATTATGACCCATGGAGCAAGTTACCAACCTTAGATGAAGATCTGCAGGCCACGACAGTTGAGTAGAACAATAGTGAATTTATCATGGGGTGAAAAATAGATTTTTGGGGTTTTTAGAATGGGGGTTCAGGGGGCAAGATGGAGGGATCTGGGCATGTCCAGCCTTTCTCCTTTTTCTTCTTCTTGGCCTCCATCTTCTGCTGTGATGTTGGCACTTTTAGATTGGTTTAGAGTAGAAGCTCACTGTCTAACGTAGGTGATAGGTATTGGGAAGTGATTGTAAACATTGTATATGTAATTTTTAGTATAAAGACACAACACCGCCTGGAGGCAGGCAGAGTGCCTGGACTGTCTTGCTGAGTGGACCTCAGCAGGACAGGAGAAAGAATTTTATAGATAAGATACAATAAATAACCTTGAGACTGAGAAATGAAGAGCCCTGGCTCCTTCTTCAAGCGCTGGGCTGGGAAAAGAGACTTTAACTTATCTCGGGGTCTCTCTGAGCAGTGAGAGGCCCTGAGACCAAAGGACGAATCAAACCTCAGTGGGGTGCTGTGGAAGGGAACTAAAGCTCTGCTCGTTCAGGTCTGCTTGTGTCATTTTGTTTGGTATTGCCCCGGCTGGGTGTAAGGACTGTCCTGCTGGGAATGAGTCCTGTCAAAGGGCTCTTGACAATTTTCTCCTCTCACAGACACCTACATTAACCTTTTCTGACATCTCTGGTGTGAGCTGCCCTAAGTAAAGGGCAGCTTTTTCCTTATATTCATTTAGGTGCTAGCACCTCATTATGAGAAGATCTTAAATAAAAGTGTCTCAATCCCGACCTTGCAGCTACCACACAAACCTCTGCTCTGCATTCCTGTGGTTGGAGAAGTGGCATGCAAGGAAATGAAACCATTTATTTTGCTGCTGTCAAAATAAATGTGTAATTTATTATATTTACCCCTCTGCCAGATTCCTCTGAAATCTCAGATGAGAATCAGAAAGGCTACAAGTGTCTTTTAAAATTACACTGTTCTGTGCTCTGCAGGCTGCAAGATTGTTCTGTTTGTAAAAACAATTTCTAATTTATGTTTTTACAAAGCTTGAGGAGCCGGGCAGTTCCCTGCTCTCCAAGAGACCATTGAGTTAAAATAAGGTAGACTGATTTGTCTTGCCTCCATTTAGCTGTAATGAGTATTAAGTGGTTTATCTGTGTGGAGAAAAGTTACTCAGCTAGATTACACCCAAGCTGAATTGCATCCCATTCCAGATGGAGTATGTTTTTTAGAACAGTAAATCTTGAGGAGGGTGGATAATAACAGTAATGAACCTTCCTGAGCTGGAGTGCAGCTCATGGACATAATGTGGGGAGCTCTACATCCAATTAGTTTTCCTAAGGCTTTGTAAAGAAACAGGACTTCAGGTTTCTCAGCTCTGTGAACAATTTAGCTTGTAGAATTTACATGGTGCAAGTGAGGATGGCTGATGGGGATTGCAGTTTTCCCTGTTGTGGGCAGCAGCCTGGCAGGGCACGTTCTGCCTCTCCCCAGCCTCCTCTGCTGTGTGATGGCTGCCACAGGGAGGGAGGCTGCTGAGTGGGATGTGAAATGTTGTGATGGGAAATTTCCTTTCCTCTGATGCCATCTGGCCCACTGAGGCACCCACTGCTCGTGCAGCTGGTTCTCATGGCCCCAAGGGGTAACTAGAGGAGGATGTTGGCCCCAATGGCAACCCAGGCAGCACTGAAGGTGCCAGAAAGGTTATCCTTGACCACGTGTCCTTGGCCACCATGCTGGTCTGGTCACCAGCAGGGCACTAGCAGGTGTGAGTGGACTCAAAGTCAGTGCCGTGAGGCGTGGCTGGGTGGCTGTGCAGGGTTACACTGCTCCAGGGCCTGAGTCTGGGAGCTGCTGCAGCCACTGAGGAGGGTGCTTGGGGGCTGGTGAGGGTGGAGCCCTGCTCACAGCTTTGGCACAGCAGTGAGGACCATTTGTATGATTTCTGATGAAAAAGGATGTGAGGGTCTGATCAGTCAGTGATCCGGCTCTGCTGCCTGTCCTGGATGGTCAGTGAGGCTGTCCTTGTCTCCTGGCTCTGGGGGAGGCAGGAGAGGACGGAAGCTCACTGATAAGAGAAAGGTCAGAGGCAGAAAAATGTTGAGAATGTGTTTCTTGATATAACATGGGTGACACCTAGCCTGGAGTTTCACTGCTTAGCCTGGCAGTGTTACTGCCTGCTGTTGTGAGAGTTATGGGCTTTTTTAGAACTGAGATCAAGATGCAAATGGTTCATCTGGCACCTGCCTCAACACAGGCAGGTCCAGAAGATGGAGCTGATTCCTCTCTGAGGGCATAGCAAAGACTGGGATGGCTCTGAGCACTCATTTGGGGTTTTTTTTCTATTTTTTCCCTGTGTATATTTTATGTTTTCATAGGGTGTTTTCTGGCTGAGGTCAGACATCAAGCATGGTTTGGGTTTGAACAGTGGTGTCTGAAGAATTCTAGCAGTTCTCAGGTCAGGCTTTCAGAGCCAGTAGTGGGCATTGGTTCCCAAGAATGCAGGGCTTGCCTTCCCGAGGAATATCCTTTTTTTTGGTAAGGGGTATGAAACCACAGAGAGGCAATAATACTCTATTTCCTTTTCTTTGGCAGTCATGCCCTATTCTTTTCATCAGCCAGACTGTCAGTCCTGGTAGCATTCAGAGCCTGAACATGGCAGCTTTTGCATCACCATTCATCCTCTTAACCTAAATTCCTTGTAGCTGCTGGCACAATGAGGGTACTGGTGGAGCTGGGATGCAGGTGGGAAGGACACCTTATCTGACCAGATCTCCCAGTGGAAGCTGTTGTATTCAGCACACAGCCAGTAGTCTCTGGTTGTCTTCAGACAGAGCTGGAGACTGGTTTTGGAGCTGTTTAGCCAAATGGGTATTGTTGTACTGATATTAGGGGTAAGTTAACAAAGTGGGATGGCCTGGGGCACAGAGGAGGTCAGACCAAAGAATCCATGGTCCTTCTGGCTTTGACAATCTCAAACTCCCCTTGCACCCTGCTGGAGGACAGGTTCATTACTGATTCAGCAGGTCCTTCAAGCTGATCCTGAAATCTTGCTGCATTCAGCACCAATCTGCAGCAGCATTCTGCTCAGCACCCTTAGCTGTGCACGGGTAATGCTGTGGTGCACGAGGCCTTCGCAGGAAAGTGCTTTAGATTGATTCTGTAACTGCTTGGTTTGCTCTCTCCTCTGACCTGGAGACTCCCCCATGTTGGGGTGGTTGTTGGGCTGAGTTTGCAGCTCAAGCTGGTGTTGCTGTGAACACTGCCACCACTTAAGCTGTTCACTGAACTTACATAGCTCCCTACAGTGTCTTCTTAACCTTTCTCATGAGGACTTGTTTGGATTTCCTGGGTTTGAACAAAGCATAATCCAGTCAGAAAACTGAGCATTTTTCCTCTGAGAGTGTGCTTTAGATGGGCACATGACTCAGATCCATCCTGCTGTTCCTTTGTGTGCTTTGGCACTGGTCTGTTGGCACTTCTTTGAGCATATTCCAGTTTTTCCCTTGAGTGGCCAAGGCAGTGTCAGTGATTAGCTGTGGCTCCCCTGCTGGCCCTTCTGCTGAGGGGCCAGAGGAGCATTCAGCCTTAGAGCTGAGAGCCTTTGGCAGCCACAGAGACAGAGAGGAGCTGTTCAGCACAGAGCCAGCCCAAACCTCACCCCTGTGCCTGCTGAGTGTTCCTGTGCCAGAGCTATAGCCAGAGGTTCCTGCTTTCCATGGGGGGCTGATCCCAAAAGGTGCTGGGGCCACAGCATCACAAACCTCACCCCTGTGCCTGCTGAGTGTTCCTGTGCCAGAGCTGCAGCCAGAGGTGCCTGCTTTCCATGGAGGGCTATCCCAAAAGGTGCTGGGGCCACAGCAGCACACCCCACTCAGCACCTGGTTCCTTGTCCATTCATGCTCAGCAGGAAGACCTGGGGTGGGGCAGTGGCTTCTGCAGTCACACCATAATAAATGAGATGAGGGAAGTTGTAATTTTGCACTTTTTAGAGCCCCTTTAGCAGTGTGGAAAATGTTTGGAGTTTTTAATATATTTATGTTTCAAATCTTTTCCTCTTGCTGTGGCAGCTAATGGCCTCTGCTACTCAAATTACAAGTGGAGGAGAAATTTTGCAAAGATCCAATTGTATGGGGGTAACTCATCAAGCTGTAATGAGACTGGAGAAAAGCTTGTCCCAGTGTCCTTTATTTTCTTCCCTGTGAAATTTTCAGATGTGTTTCTTCTAGGCATGGTTCAAAACAAAAGCCAGATGCTTTGGAGAGCAGTCAGCCACCCACAGAGCTCTCCAGTGACTTATCCTCTGTGCCAGGCCACCCTGTCTGGTGCTGCTGCAATGCTAAACTGGCCATTGCATTCCTTCAGGTTGAATATTACCATTTTATGTGAGGGTATTCCCTGTTTTATTGTCCTGGTGTTTTTCTGGTTAGTGTCACGTGCTTCCACTGGAAAAAACAGATGTCCTGGGTAGGCACTTGTTGTGTGTGTCAGGCTGTGTGCATGCTGCATGCAGCTCTGTGGCCCTGCTGAATACACTTCTCTCCCTTTTACAGCACTGGGAGCTGTGGCACTGACCTCCTCTTAGAGCTGTGCCAACAGCTTGGTTTTGTGAGTTTCTCAGTTGTTTTTTGAAAGAAAAAGGCACGTGTCTGGAGGGGTTGTTTATTCAAACCTAAAAGGAAACATCTTGTTCTGCTGTGGAGTATTTTGGTGCAGTCTAGATGAATGGGAATAGCTTTCAAAACTAGGAAATTACTTTTATGAAAATACAAAACACAGGGTTTCAACTTCACTTTCCTTCTGTATCACCCACCTCTCAAACTGGTATTGATGCAGATCCACAGAAGATATTGCTGTTGCTGAATCTCAACATTTTAATGAAAAAAACCTTTGATGGAGTCCCCCATCACCCTGCACACATAGGGTTTCATTCATCAAGTCATTCCCAAACTTGCCTTTTACAGAGTGGGAAAACATGTTGCTTCTGACACAAAACTTGCCTGTACCACAAGAAACTTAAATGTGTTTTTTTTTTCTCTTTTCCTAAAGATTCATCTTCCAACTATATCAGGCAACTTGAAACAAAAGTGAAGCTGCTGGAGGATGACAACAAGCTCCTTTCCCAGGTAGGTTTTATTGCCTAATAGATACTAGTGTGGCCCAGTTCTCCTGTTTCCATATGGTTGTGTCTGACTGACCATGTTGATGCACACTGGCTTTTGGTAAACATCCTGTGCAGGAAGAACACAATTCATAGATAGAATTGTGTTGTCCTTTTGTTAAAGTTAAAAAATAGATAGAATTTGGTCTCCTTTTGTTAAAATTAAAAAAAAATATAGGGAAAAAAAGTGAATCCTCTGTGAGTGTCTGTGTGTGTTTCAGAGATGCATTAATGCCTCCCTGCAGAGCTCCTTGACCCACCTCTGCTCCTGGGGATGCCACCAGAGTCCAGCTTTGCCTGTCC
Organism: Melospiza georgiana; assembly: GCF_028018845.1. NCBI lineage: Eukaryota > Metazoa > Chordata > Aves > Passeriformes > Passerellidae > Melospiza > Melospiza georgiana. Next base: position 51,779,167 of record NC_080435.1, on the reverse strand, counting down.
TTGCTGTAGGATTTTGCCTTCCTTGCCCATTTACATTGACTTTTATCTTGTTGAAAGAGGAGACTGTTGTCAAAGGACAGCCTTGGGAATAGTTGTGTGTGGTGCAGGTTCCCAGCTTTTATTTGAGATCTTACTTAAATCTGAACAGACTCTCTAAAGGGGCACTTTTTGCTTGCATCTCCCTTTCAAAGTCTACTCCACGTGCCACTGTGCTTTTGATCACTCATGCTGCTTACCTGTCTTTATATAGCAATGTCAAGCAGTGAGAAGAAAACAGCCATTCTGCCTGGGATGTCCTCTGGATCCCCTGTGAAACACAGCAGTTGGTGTAAACAGGGGCAGCTCTGCCGCATTTAATAAGGCACTGTCTATTTAAACCATTGGAAAAATGATCCTTTTTTTACCTGTTCTTTGCATCCTTTCACTGCTTTTATGTTCTACCTTCCTGTGATTTGTAAAGATTTTTTCCCTATACTTTGCTTCTTATTTCAAGCACTATGTTTCACAGTAATTTTGTTCCAGATTCTTCCCAATTATAAGGGCTGGAAGTAGAAAAGCCCTGGTAATATTTTTTTTAAATGCTTTTTTTCCAGTTGTGCTGTTCTTTGCATTTCACCAAATCAGAGAGTAGATTGTTCCAGGTCACATTTTTAAAACATTCTCATTTAAAATAAACTCACAAAAATAATAGCTCTATGTGTACTGAAGTTTTAATAACATAATTTTGTCAATTTTTTTTAAATACATATTTTTACCTGACTCTGAGCTTTTTAAAAGATTACTCCTTTCTCCCAGCATACTCGTCGGCATTACTAGCCATGAAAAAAAACTCAGAGGGCACCAAAGGGTTAAACCCCAAAGGGTGCTCTACTCACCAGCTTTGTAGTTGCTTCATGTATTAATTGATTGCTAGTTTGATTTTAAGTCCCCCTGTCTTTCTCCCAAACTGTGACTGAGCTGGTGTCTGGTGGCTTTAATTGGAGCTATTGACAGGCAGATGGATGTGCACGGGTACAGGGATGGGCTCAGTGTGCCCTTGGCCTGGCTTTGTCCTGCCACAGCCAAGCACTTCACTCTGTCACATCTGCCTTGGGAGGTCAGGAAGAAGTTGGTAATTAATGGTGAACATGAACAGGGTCTGCATAGCTGCATGGGCTTGTTGCTTTGGGAGGATGAAACCCAGTTAATTTTGGGTTGTGCAGGGCTGCTTCAGGCTCATCAGCCCTTCACCTTCATGCTGCCCTGGGTGTGAGGGCTGTGCCTTTTCCTCCACTGTCCTCAGGTGTCATCACCTTTTGGGCTGTATTATTACAAATATTTGAATCCAGAAGGGTGGGAAATTACCTTAAAATAGCTCTGTGTTCTGGAGAAGGCCAGTCACACCCTCAGTGGCAGCAGGCACTGATGCCAGCCTGGCCTGGCTCTGATGTGCTGAGCAGCCCCTGTGTGATGTCTGAATGGCTCTCCAAAAACACCAGGACCCAACTTGATTTAGATCACATTCAGGAAATAACTTCCTTTTATTATAAACAGGGATTTAGTTGTCCTTAGGCCATCAGGACTGTTAAAGAACTACCATGGGCTGGCTGAGCTCCCTGGGAATACTGAGCTGCATCACCTCCAGCCTGTCATGCTACACACCCACATCTGGATTTTTTTCTCTTTTAATGAGAAAGATTAGAAAAATCTGTATAGACACAGGCTCACATGCATATGTACATACAGTTCCCAGCACTTTCCCAGAAAGCATAATCCACTTACTGTGTTTTTACTTGCTTTGTCTGACTGGGAAGTGTTTGGCTTCTGTGGATTTTGGGATAAGACTCTACTCAGAAAGGATCCTGGCAAACTTTCTCCTGTTTTCAAAGTTGCCAGGTGATCCTGGCTGTTTGAACTCTGCAGTGCCAAACTGGCTTGTCAACACCAAAGTCACATTTCAGCTCGGCTTGGCTTTCTCCCTGGGAGTATTGACTTTGCAATAATATTTGCAGCCTGGTGTCAGGAAGTTCTATCACCAGTGTGCTGAGGGGTGATGAAACCTGACGTCCTAAGTAACAAACAGTGCCTGTGCATTAAGGGATTAACAAATCAGGGCTGGTTATGGAAGTCTTCCTGGCTTCCTTCCAACTGCTAAACATAGAGCTGAAATAGTGCTTCATCCAGAGAAACCTGAGAAGGCTGGTGCTGCAAAGGATATTTGCAAGCTTTATGGATGGATTTATATTCCAGTGGCCAGTGACACAATACCCTTTTGCTGGCTGCTGCATCCTGAGTGAGATTTGTTGCTTTATCTTCTCCAGCATCTCTGGAGTGAAGGTGTGCTGAGAGGTGGTGCCTTTGTAGCCCCTTCTGGAATGCAGATGTTGCAGGGGATCTCAAGCTTGCACTTTTTCTCCTGCTTCCCACATATCCTTTCTCTAGAAGCACTTTAGAAGAAAGCCCCAGTGGGACAGGCAAAAGCTCCCCAGCCCATGCCTGGCAGCTGCTCTGCACTGTACATGTCACCTGGGTTCACAGGGTTCACACTTCTGTTTTTCCAGTGACTTATTTGAACAGGTTAATGGAGAGAGCTTTTCTTACTCTTAGAGATCAAGAAATTCCATCTCACAAGCCACACTGCAGTGGGAGGAAAGCAAAGGGAGATAAGGGTGTTGCTATAATAGCCATATATGTGGGGTTTTTTTGTTGTTGTTTTGACTTTGGTTTTCTAGGGAAGGGTATGATCTGTATTTCCAGTTGGAAAATGATATGCTTCTGACATTGCTAACCCATCAGTATTCATCACTCTCTCCATTTTCTTTTCTCTGAGGAGAAATAACTCCAGTTTTTAGTTTTTTTGACACAGTTTATGCTGTGATGCTTTGTTGGTGTGACCGTGTCAGCTAGAAGGTCATGCTCTTGGCTGGCATCACTGTGCTGGCAAAGTCTCTGGCAGCAATTCTGGCAACCCACAACTTTTGTTGCCCTGGTTTATATTGTCTGGGGAGAGGTTGTAGCAAATGCCACTACCAGAAAAGGCCACTCAGTCTGCTCTCCAGTGCTGGTAGGTGTCTGTGGTGTGGCCACAGTGGCAAAGACCCCACAAAGCCTGGTGGGGATGGTGTGAACCTTTCTCACAGGTGCAGCTGGGTTCTGGAAGTTTTAGTTGTGCAGTGTGAAGAAGATCAATGAAATCTCTGAGAAATATTGGGTGTTGGTTTCAGAGAGCTTCACGGGCATCACTTCTGTAGCCTCACATTCTCAAGGGAAGACTTGCACTGAGCTCTGCTGTGTGCATGGATTTGGTCTGTGCAACATCACGTGGGTAAAGTCCTGATATTCCTCTGTGTCATTGAGGGAAGTGCCCAGAAGATCTGATGTTAACCTTTCTTCAGTGGTGTCTGGTTGCCCAGGCAAGGGTGCCTTCCACATGGCTAAGATACAATCCCTGAGGTGGGAGACCATATTTGCTTTCCATTGCTCTGAGCTAAAAGTGTCCAAGCACAAAATAAACCCCTTAAGCTACTTCATGCTGCCCCTTGAACAAACTGGATTTTTTAATTTCACACTTTCCCCTTAGGTTAGAGAGACCTGTATTTACAACATTTGGGAGCTCCAAAGGTCAGTTCTGGGTAGTTTCATAACTAGTGCACACATTATAGGGGTATTAAGGGTAACAAACTTCTGGCCATTCTTTCACATTATTTTGCATTTTCAGCTCATTCTGTACACATGCAAAGGTTGAGCACTTTTAGCTAAAACTGGAGTTTATAGGCTGTGTGGACTTATCACTTTTCTCTCTTTTTGTAACCAAGTACTGTGCACCATGGGCTGGCTGTCAGGGCTCCTTTTGGTTTGTAGTCTCTGCTGAGCTGTGTCTACCTTTTCCCTTGAGAGCAGGAATGCCAGAGGCATTTTTCTATACAGGGATGCTCAGGGCACATTACACATCTTTGTTTCAAAAAGCCCAGCTTTAAGGAAATCAGATGCATTGGGCAGGTGATGCTCTAAGTAACTGGACATTTGGCAATGAAGTCCTGGTGCCTCTTTCACAGGTTCCCTGGTGCAGAGCAGAAACAAAAAATTCTTCTCTAGGGAGTGACAGCCCTTGAGATTTATGAGTATTTAATTAAAATTGCCAAATAGACTTCAGTAGCAGCACTTGACAGCAGTGAAGTGGCTGGGATTTAGAGTTTCCTTGGAAGATCTTTAGAGCATCCCTACAAGTTCTTGAAAACTGTTCTTAGTCTCACTTTTAAGAAATTGCATGCTTTCCCTGAATTAAAAAGCTGCAGCTAAATGAGTCAATAAAATATTAGCTAATTTAATAGTAGGAATGGTAGATATTATTAACTCATTAGATAGGAGACAATGCCTGAACACTGCTATTGAAACAGGGCTGAGGTGTTTGAGCAAGGAACTTCCATGGTCACAGCATCTGCAGCTGCCACAATTCTTGGGCAAATGGGATCTTGGCACAACCATGCACTCAGCAGGCAGTTTCCAGCACATCCTTCTGAAAATAAGGGGGAAATCTGGACCCCAGGGCCAAAAGGAGCCTGACAATCATTAGCACTGCAAAGAACAAAGATGTAAATGCCATTCAGTGGAGAGAAATGCCATTCTTATTTCCTCCAAAGGAGGAGAAAAAGAAATTGCCCACAATGTGCTGGCTGGCTTCAGCAGAGTCAGAGTGCAATTTCCCCCTTATTTTATTATCAGCCACTTCTGTGCCAAGTCTGCCATTAACAGTGCCTGCTTGCAGAGTTGCCTCTGGCTCTCAGAGGTGCTTTAAGGTCTCAGCATTGGGGCCTCTCTGTGAATTGGCTCTGGAGGTTTGTCTGAGGCCATGGCTTGTGCCAGGAGCACTGCACACGCTCACCACGACAGGAACAAAATTACAAACCTGTCTGATTTCCCCAAAGCCTGCCTATTGTTTGTGCATGAGGAGGATAAGTATAATTGCTTTAATTTAAGGCCTCACAAGGGAAATAGAATTTTTTTTTGGTAATATAGAGCAACTCAGACATGAAAGTTTTCCAGGCAGTTGGTCTCCATTTAAATTCAGAATACTGTAGGGGATTTGCCCTCAGTTACTCTATTACCATTTTTAGACAGTGTTTCAATGTTTAGCTGCATATTAATTTTAAGTAATGAAAAAGGAGATTCATATTTGGGGTCACATCCAAATATTCCTTTCAAGTCAATGGTGAGAATTCCTACAGGACTCCATGCATTTTGGAGTACAACTCTTGAAGAAAGATTTTCAGAGACCTTCTCTCTTGAGACCAAAACTTTGATATAGTTTTGAGAGTACACTGAATTGCTTACATGTGCAAATGCAAAATATGATAACAGAATCCCTCAAATGTTGCTTCCTTAGTTGTGGAAGCAGAATCTTAAAAAAAAAAATCCAACATAGGATGCAAAGCCAATCAATATCTTGTGTCATTATATTGCAAATGTTCCATATTGTTGTTCCCTTATTGCAAGTGTTTCACACCTCCTTGGTGTTTCTTGTAGGCATCTCCTCAGAGCACTGGCTCTTCCTTCTTCTCGCAGCAGCCAATTGACTCCAGTTCCCCTCAACCAACCAACCCAATCTTTTATAGCACTCTTCTTCTTATTGGTTACAGCTGTGGCCTGTTAAAGTCAGGCCTGCTCCTAATCTTTAATAATTAGCCCAGCTGCAACTTCTTAGGGGTAAGATTACATTCTATACTACCTTTATTTTCTTATATTCTATCCCCCTACAAATGTCCAAGTGTGTTCCATTTCACTTCTTCTAGGAATTGCAATAACAAGACTGATCTGATAAATTTGCTATCCAATAAGCTGACTTGAGATGTAAGTAACAATATGTACTTACTGAATAAAATGTTTTTCCTCCCCAGATAAGAAATGCACACTTTTATAGGAGCAGTTCAAAATACCTTCAAGCCCTCTAAGATAGTGGAGTTCCTTCAGTTTACTTTGGACATGAGAGACTTGAGCTGCTCCCTACCAAAATAATTGTTCTCTAAATAAATATTTAGAAGTGCATTTATATACTTCTGAAGTGCATGATCAGTGACAGAAATGAGCTTTTGCAACTTGCAATGAAATCTGGGTGCTGTGTCTTCTGGGGGTTGTCACTGTGGCATCCAGGGATTTTATGAGAATATAAAGAGAGTTCCCTAAAAACCTAGGAAATATAATTCAAAAGATCTGGCTCCAGAAGTCAACTAACAGATAGAAAGAGACATGCTGGGTTAATTCACTCTTACAAATTTGAGACCATCATATAATTTCTTGCAACTTCAAATTTTGGAAGGACTGGAGCTGAATTTCAGTGTCTGTGTGTGTGTGTGAGAGAGATGTGCACATGCAAAGCTCTGTCATGCCCCATTTGTTTCTGTTGTGGGTAAGCAAGAACATTGGGTTTAATGAGGCTCAGTTTAACCTCCAGCTGTGAAATACAGGATTAGTCATATCCTGTGCTTAACCAGCTTTGTAATAATTTCACTAAATTCCACTTTTTATCTCTGTATGAGGACAGGGCCAGGGAAAAGCTCTTAATTGCAGTTAGATCAGGCTATGAAGAAGCAGCTTTTTGTGTCTTTGATACATGTGGAGAAGTTCAAAGTACATAGAGTCTCAGTGATCCGTCCATCTGAGAAGTACTGAAAAATGTCTTGAGGGGAAACTATGCAATAACTGCAGAGACTTTAAAACAGATTTTTACAATGAGTAAAACGCCAAATTCAAGCCCAGATCAAGAAAGATTGAGAGTGTGACATCTGAAAACTACTTGGGCAACAATGGGAAGGATGTTAATCGTTCATTGCTTTGACAACAAAAAAGCCTCTTTACTCAAAAGTGCAAGTTTATGACAAGACTTTCAGTTTTGTTTTTTCTTGAAGCCAACAATGCAAATCAAAATCTTTATAAGAGACTTTTAAAGAATATTCAGATTATCTCAAAAAAATTGAGACTGGCTGTAATTGATTCTCCCTGGCTGCTTGAGTTCTGGTTCAACAAAGAGCTTGGAACATCTGAGTGGTCCTCCAGAGGGGAGGCACTTGGCTGCCCAGCATGAGCTGAATCCTGCAAGGGACCTTTGCTGCTTTATCAGCAGAGGTTCAGGTCTTTATTTATCTCATTCCCAGCTCTGTTGTTTCATGGGATGTGGGGGTTGCCCTGAGGGCAGCCCAGCAGCGTTTCTGTGGTGTGATTTTGGAGGAGGGACTGGTTCCCTGTAGCCTCCTTGCCTGGAGTGCAGCTGACAGGAGAAAATGAAAGGTGACTCTGGGGGATGGTCCAGAGCTGTGCTTGACCCTACATCCATATCAACATTTGCTTCCCTGGAGGGGTTGGGGCAGCATTCTGTAGTTTCTCTGCTGGCACCCCAGTAAAGATGCTGATTTTGGTTCTAATGAGCCATGATGGGCTCTATTAATCTGTGACTCTGAAACTCCAGCCCTGCAAGCCACAGACCAGACTTGGGCTGCACCAAATGCCAGTGGCTGTAGCTCCATTTGGCTTTGTTAACTACTGAGCTGCATTTCTGTTTGGGTTATAGGCTGTGATACTTGGATCTCTCAGTTGTGCCAGCTCATATATCCTCCTGAGCAAAGCTTGCCAGTTGTGTGATTATAATTATATACTGCAATTTGGTTTGAACTGATTATTTGAGTCTCCTGTGAGTTATGGGCTTGATCTTTCTCTGCAGATCTCAAACAAGAGGACAAAAATGCAGACATCCTTGAATATTAGCAGTGTACTTAAGTTCCCTACCTCAGTTGCTACAGAGAATGGAGAGGTTTGAAACCTGCACTGCTTTTATATCCTGTACCCCACTGAGATGCTAATAAAACTCTTTTTCCAAGAGTGATTTTACATGGTAGAATCTGCTAAGCCTCTTACTGTCTCCTGCCTTTCCCAAAGTTGTTAGCTGCCCCAGCAACAGAGAATTCCAGCTGTCACCAGTGCAGCCAGGTGAAATCTGGTTGCCCCTCTGGTTTTGTGAACACAGATCATGATGTGAGGGGGAAGTCAGAGCCTAGGTAGAAATGGGGATCCTCACCCCTATGTTACATTTGTGAATGGCCAAGATCCAGCCGTGGCACAATGCCCAAATGCATTTCCAATTCTACATGGACTGCTAAAAATGGATTTACTGATGGAGCTGGCTGAGGCTGTGCTTGTGACCTCCTGGCTGAATACTGAAGAGGGAATCAGGAGAGTGGGTGTTTGACAGACCCTTATCCCCTAAAGCCTTTGTCACCAGTTCAGGTGATCCCCAGATGTGTTACATGTACAACAGGGATATGAACCAGTGTGAAGGAATTTAATCTCTCCTGTTACAGAAAACTCATATTATTGCATGACATGGAAGATGTTAAATAGTTTTAATCTCGTCCTTTAATTTTTTTTCCCTATTTGCAGAGTTCTTTCAAAATCAAAACTGTTGATTTTTTTATTGCACTCTCATGTGTGTGATTTCCAGCTTACCTGATAAATGCTGCTGAAGCTAATGGGATTCTTCACATACACTTAAAGTCAGATATGTGCTATGCTGAGCTTATTTTTGCCTGAATATGTCTTGTAGTGATAACTGCAATTACTGAACCTTAATTCAATTATTTGCTAGCTTCACACAGTGAAATTGCCCATCCCTCAGATTCCTGGTGCGTGAGACACTAAAACATGGACTAATGAGATAAGGGGGAAATGTTTGTGCAGGGGTGTGTGGCAGGGGATGCTCTCTGGGGCACGAGGCTGCCTGACAGGGCCAATCCCTCCTGGTGGCCCTGAGGAGCAGTGCCCATTGCCCTGATACCCCTGTGGGAGCCGGGCAAGGCAGGTGCTTTGCACCACCTGTGTGTTATTTGAGATGTGTTTCTGCTTTGCTTTAGCTCAGTAAAATATCAATGATGTACTGCGATAGCTGGGGCTGCCTTGGGCCAGCTCCTTGTAACAGGGTGTCACCATGATGTTTTCTGAAAAATCTCTTCACCAGGATTCTTCTCCTGAGAAGCTGAGAAAAGCTCAGAAAAGAAATGTAAACAATAATTATCTGATTGCTTGGAATGTGGCCTGGAGTTTGCTCACCAACAGGTGCATCTTTGATTGGTTCCATGTGAATTGTTTTTAATTAAGGACCAGTCCCAGTCCAGCTGTGTTAGACTCTCTGGTCAGTCATGGGTTTTTATTATTCATTCTTGTCTAGCCTTCTGATGGCTCTTTTCTCTATAGTTTAGTATAGTTTTAGTATATAATTTCATGATATAATTTCATGATATAATTTCATGATATAATTTCATGATATAATATAATATAATATAATATAATATAATATAATATAATATAATATAATATAATATAATATAATATAATATAATATAATATAATATAATATAATATAATATAATACCATATCATAAAATAATAAATCAGCCTTCTAAGAACTTGGAGTCAGATTCTCATCTCTCACCCCATCCTGGGGACCCTCACAACACCACAACAACAGGGCTGTGTGCCCTCTGCAGGTGTGCTCAAATGTGGTAGCTGAGAAGAAGAGTAAGGTGGTCAAGCTTTACCAACTGTTTGGGGGGGATCACCATGCTCTGAATCTGGATAGTCAGGTATTAGTGTTTGTGCAGATGGGTTCTGCAAGGCTTCATTCATGAATATAGGGAAAGGGGTTGAAGTTCAGATAATGATGTTATCTTGCCAAGTAAGACAATATTGACACCTGCATATAAGACCTTTGGTCACCTATGGCACAGTTATGGTTTTTTTTCAAGATAATAAAATGACTTTATTTGGGTTAAGTTTCCACATGTATAATGTTCTTCTGTTCATTCTAGCTGGCTGAGTGCAACAGATTCCCAGGAAATTTCAGTAAGGCAGAGAGAGCTAATGCATCCACAAGCAGCTTTTTGGAACTGGGGGGCTGCCCTTTAGTACTGCTGCTGATTGTTTAGGGCTCTGATTGCTCATTCTTTCACTTGCTAATGTTGGTGATTTCCATTTTTTAATCATCTGAATGTATTAAATATGCCACTAATTTATTTTTATTTCTGCCCTGTACCTGTGCAAGAGACATTGGCTAGTGATATCTGTGTTTTGGCCAAGTTCAAATCAATGCCATTTGCCTATGTGAAGAGAAGCGTGCACTTTCAGCTAAATTGCTACAGGAAATAACAGAAAAAGGTCTTGAGCTAAATCTTCCATTTAATTACTCAGTTGCAAACAATGGGTTGTTGAGTGTCAAAATTGAGGCAGTTTCAATTACTGTAACAATTATGGTTTAGAGTGTTGTTGCTGGTAGGTTAAGAATTTATATTGCAGTGACAGACAAGTAATCCAGGTAATGGGCAGTGCAAGAGTCCATAAAGATGAAGGCAGCCTGACACTGAAATAAAACCTTCTCCATTTTTTTTCCTCTTCACAAATGTATATAATCAAAAGCCAAGGTCTCAACAGAGTTTTCCATCTAACATCCAAGATTTATGGATGAAACTAAAATCTGAAGTAAGAGCAATTTTTTTTTAAATATTGGCTTTTTTTTCCCCATATAGAGAATTACCCAAATCATAAACCAAGATCCTTATGGGCTTACATGGTCATGGTGTGATGCCCTTGCCCTATAGCTGAGGACCAAGTTCACTCTGATGTTTAAATGATGGCTGAAGGAAATCCTGTGCTTTGTGAAAGGGGAGTTAGCCACTGAAAAATGGAAATTGCTTGTCTGTCACAGTGCTGGGTGATGGTGTGGCATAACAATTTGTCCAAAGAAAATCTTCTGAACTAGTGTCAATAAGGGCATGTTCTCTTGTCAATATTGAGTTCCTTGCAGTATTCCTTTCCATTTATTTACATTTCATGCTGTTACATAATTTCTTCTAAAGTTGTGTTGAAAGCAGATACAATATTAATACATTTAATGGTGTGCTGTGTAATCTGCTGTCTCCTGAGCTTAGTGCAAGTGGGTCTACATTGTGGGAAAATGAGGCTGATTATTATAAACCCTTGGAAATGACAGTCCTTTGGGAAGTCTGCTGTCTGTGACTCATGTATGCTTGATTCTCTGTGTTCTGGACACATTTTGCCAGCCCTTTATACTCCCCAGAGGTAAATAAAAAGGGGCTCAGGGCCTTCAATTTGGTGCTTTGTTGTGTGTTTTTAAAAATCACTTGTGAACCAAGAGAGAAAGTTTTCACGGTGCAGAGGGTTAGAAATGAGTTACAAAGGGGTGGGGAGAGCTGTGGTGCTCAGGTGCCTGCAGGCTGTCCCTCCTTGCCCCTGCCTGCAGCTGGAGGATGCTCTTGGTCTCCAGCAGCTCTTTATCACTTCTGCCAAGGCTCCAGGGGTGCTCAGGCACTGCATGCCAATGTTTAGACACCCAGATTGCTCCCCAATGACCCCACAGCCCATGGGGAGAAGGGAAGCTGTGACCCTTTGTGAAGGCTTTAATATTTCCACAGGGCACAGGGTCAAACTGATCATTTATGATTAAATACTTCTTAAAATCTGTCTTCAAGCCTTCATCTGTTAGAATTTATGTGAAGGGAGAAAAAAGTGTTTTCAATTAAAGGCTACTTATGTAACAACCCTGTTTTGAATGCTAATTCATGAATTACTGGGAGCTGACAGTGCTGCTTTTTAATTTTCCACGGTCACTTCAGAACATAATTCTAACTGAAATAATTTTTTGCTAATCTCTCATAAATACTGAGAACTTTCTGTCAAGTAAATTTCCGTCTTTCTGTATTTAATTTATGTTAAGAACAGTCCATTTTGTTGCATCAAAGAATTTCAGAATGAAATATTTGTCTTCTTTTTTCTTCCTTCTAGCAGAAGTAACACTGAAGGGTAGCAGAAAAGATAATTTGTCTGACTTGTCTCTAAGTTTTCAACACTTTATCTTCACAGTTGGTCCAACACAGCCACAGCACTGATCTGACTTTACTGGACAGAAACGAAGAGGAAAATAAATGTTTCTTTGTAGCACTTTGACCTTAAAATACCACAAACACCATCCATCTTCTTGTGTTATTTGTGTTATTTTTCAATTGAATCACTCAGCACAGCAGGTCAAAAAGTCAGAGGCCACCATTTCTTCTCTTTGCTAGCAGGATGGAAAGCTTTGATAGGAACAAGTGTTTGCTGTTTCTTCATTGTTTTGTTTTGCCTTTTTTTTTTTTTTTTTAATGTAATTTTAGTCTTTGGTAAGTACCAAGACTTTAATTTCTATCTCAAGCATTTAAAATTATACATTATTTGTTACGGAAAATATCCCTTTCCACCCATCAAATTGCTTGTTTTCTACACAGAAAAAAAGTTGGTTTTGCAGTTATTTATACTAAAAAACTTGGTTTGATGACCCTACACTTTTCTCGCTGGTAGGAATAGACCAAACTCCCTTCCCTGGTGGATGGGACAGGCCTATGTCCATTTGTTTCATAAAGGGCTGGCAAAGTCTTGGGCTTTGGTCCAGTGGCATCTTCTGGGTCACTGTGAAGTCCTGCCCAGTTGAAAAATTTAACCATAAATGTTTTGTCATATTTTGTGAGTGCTGAGGAGTGATTGTGTTGGAATGCTGGCAGTGGGGTGTCAGTGCTGGCAGTGTGGGGCACAGGTTTGTGCTGCCAGGTGAGGGTGCTGGCTCTGCAGGCTTGTCCCTGTGCTCATCAGAAAGTGCTGAGCTGGACCAAGGGCAGGTCTTGCACTTTTGTACCACTGGGAAAGTCAGGACATGCTTGCTTTTTCTTTTTCTTATTTTTTTTTTTTTCTTCTTTGAACTATGGATGAAACTAGGGTTTGAAAAATATTGACAGCAAGACAGCAAGAGCCACTCTTGGAGCAGTCAGAGGCCAGTTGTTGGTGTTTGCTGGGGGTGTGAGTCTCCTTTGCTGTGTCCCTCCTTCTGTCCGTTCCTCAGCTCAGGAAACATTTCCAATAAAAGTTCAGCTGGGACTGCATGCTCCCACGGAGTTTTAGTTATTTCTTGAAACTCCAGAAATGTGAAGTGATTTTACCTGAAGGATAATTTATTATAGATATGTTGCCCTTTAGTTGAGATAATCTCCAGCAATGATGATGAACGGAGATGATCAGGGATTCTACTTTTAAAATGTCTTTCTGACTAGAAAAGCAATTTGGGATCCACTTACATCTCAGTAATGAAAATTGGGTAAGGTAATAAGAGATTTCATTTTGTGAGTGAATTGACAATGCAAATACCAGGATTTTTAATTTAGGTTTAAGTGGAGTAATGGCTACTCATTCTGATGCATCATTAGTCATATTGCTTTTTAATGAGGGATTCACTTTCTTTCCCTGGTTAGCTCTAACACTGATAGCAAAGCCCAAGGAATGTGCAAATGTTTAGGGAGGTCTGTTGAATATGTGTCACTGCACCATTTTAATTTTAAAAAGGGAGAAAAAGCAGTTTTCTTTCAATGGTGAAAAACCACACATTTCCCTTTAGTACAGGGAAGATAAATAGTGCAGAGCTGTGATTGGTAGCCTGTTGTAAAAAACCACAAGCAATAAAGTAAGATACATTCCCAAATAACTTCTAGAAAATATAGAAGGAAAATTGCACTGAGTGCAGGGCTCGTGGAAGAGGCTTTATGACAGATGGTGGGAGGAAAAAGTTTACTCTGCCCATCTCTGACAGGGATGTCTTATAAATAATGGCAGGTGAAGACTCTTTTTGCACTAGCAAACCCACTGTGCTCCAAACACCTTGTTCCTCTTCTGGAGACATCTCTGCTCAGTGTTTTTATTTCTTAGATGTCTTTTCTTTTTCTTGTCCTATTTTTTTTTCTCTTTTTCCTTTCTGTTCTTTAATTAAGAGCTTGTTTTGTTGTTCATTGAACTCAGTGGGAATCTTTCCATCAAATTGAATGCATTAGGTCAGATTCATAATCAGCTGCCACTGAAACAACCTAACAATAGTTTTGTCACACGCTAGTGAAATCTTAAATGGGATTTGCTTTAAAAAAAGCAATAGAACTAATCCATTATAAACACTTGTTAGAGCAGAGTTTTGACTGTATCTGTGTATTTACCAACACAATTTCAACCAATTTAAACCAAATTGAAATGAAGGCAGACTTTTTCTCCAGGCAGGAGCATAGGGCAGTTAATTAAATCAATTTAGACTAGTGTGGTTTTAGTGACAGCAGTGTGATACTGGGTGCTCTCTGGACTTGGTTTGGTTGTCTCCCTTCCTTAGCTGGGTAAACCATTTTGACTTTCTGTGAGGATAAGCTGTAATGTGATGAGACATGTGGGGAATCCAATGTAGACCAACCCTTTCAGATTTGGGGGCAAGACAGCAAGTTTCTGGGACGCAAATGCCCAGCAAATCTCTCTTTCTCAAGCCTGTTTACACATTTCTGGTACCCCACCATGGTGTGGCATCCTGCAGGTCTCAGTGTGGTTTACAAAAGTCTGAGTAACCCATGGTCTGTAAACTGCTGAGGCCACACACTCTTCTGGAGCAGAGATTTGAGGGGATCTGCAACCCCTGGGGTCCCCAGCACAAAGATACAACCTCACATTTTGGCTCTGCTGTTTTGTTCTGCTTTTCCCTTGGCCACACATGTGCCCCTTCATCCCAGATGTCAGGGCAGAGTGCCTGAGCTCCCGAGCTGGCAGCCCAGAGCAGTGCCAGGAGCTCTCCAGGAGGTTGCTGTGTCCCCACACACAGGAGGGGAGAAGGGGTTGCACACAGCAGGGATGTGGGAGCACGACCAGCCAAGGAGAAATCCTGTCAGGATAACCACCAAGAGACATCACATGCCTGGGACACTGCCAGTAAACCAAGAGTCTTCTTATCATCCTCAATTGTGACCTGCTAACCTTGCTTTGAAGTGATATACCTCCCAGGAGCAGTGGAAACTCAGTTTTGCAGCAGTCACTTTTCAGCTTCAGAAGGAGTTATCTCCTTCAGATCTCTCTCTCTCTGACTCTCTGTTGTGAAATGTGAAAGAAATACAGGCCACATCTTCTCTCTTCATAAATTCAGGGGAATCCCAGATATCTGATATGCTGAACTTATTCTGTACCACTTGACTCCATGTGAGACACTGCAGCTCCCAGCAGATTGGGTCACACAGGACTGGCATCCATTTCTCATTATGGCTTTCTTGAGAACTGCCCTTCTCTTCACAGCTTATAAAAGGAAAGTTGATAGGGTGAGGCCTCCAGAATGGTTGTGAAAGCACTGGGTCACTGTAGAAGTTTTAACCTAAGAAAACAACATTTTGGAATAAAACCAAAGCTGAATATCAACTGAAACAGGCCATGTAGCTGCAAGAAAATATATATGACACTGACAGAAAATAATGTATCCACTCAGAGTGCATTAATTCTTCTCTTTGAGCAGGAAATGGAAATGAACTTCTGATGTTTCCAGAGATCTGTGCATGACAACAGTCTCCAAAGTCCCTGTTATGTTCAGCCCTTTGGGTTACTGTGGGGTTTTTACATACAATTGATATGATTTATGAGATTTCTTGTTAAGTTTTATTGCTCCAATGATTTTTCTTTTGTTCTTTTGAAGAAGAAAACATAATTTCTGTAGCAAATGGCAGTTGAAAGTCTTAATAGAGCATAAAAATCTGAAAGGTCATGATTTTAAAACTTTAATATAGAGGACAGTGCACTGCTTGATACTGCTAAAAATATGAAAAGTTAATGAGATGTTTATTGGTGATAAAGATAGAATCTTCTCACAGACCTTTGATTTGGCTGCTTGTGTATTGGCTTTTTCTGGGTGCACTTTTATAAATGAGAAACACTTCTCATTCTTCACATTTCAAGATCACAGAGAGTTAAAAACACAAGGCAGAAACTTTGTCCCAGGGTGATTGTTCAGTCCTCCTAACACCCAGTGCTCCTTCCCCTGTGAGTGCAGACTATTGGTTGCATTTATCTGGTTTTTAGGGTCATATTAACCACCTTCATTTGTTTGACTATGTTTAAGACCTGTGGGTGCAAGCAAATTTATAACCAAATAAGAAACTGTTCCTGTCACAACACACATTTTGCAAGCTTTGGTGAATGACAATGGTTTACACAGCCTTAATCTAGAAAATGTCTCCTAGTGTGGGTTTTTTTGGTTAATTGGTTTGTTTGTTTGGGGTTTGTGGATTTTTTGCAGATTTTGATTTAATCTGCACAATTAACAATTTTTTAAAATTTTTTGAAAAATCTGCAAAAAAATCTGGATTTTTTGCAGATTTTGATTAATCTGCATAAGACTAAAAAATTTAATATTGATTAATCTGCATAAGACTAAAAAAATTTATTTTTTATGTGCTTCTTAGCAAATGTTTTGTATTGAGCATGTAGGAACTTAGGTAAAACAAAAATGCCTTCCTGCAGTATCACTTAATGTAGCAGACCTTCACCAGTTCACCTCCAGTTGCTTGCAGGTGTTTTTTCTAGGACTGGAATGGAAAAAGCACTTTATTCCAGTGTTCACTGTCACTGTTGGTGCAGGGAGAAGTAAAGAGGGGACAAATGTGGTCATGGCAAAAGCCAGGACATCAGGAGGGGCCCAGCTTTCTTTCCTCCCATTAACATTTCCTGTTTTCTGTTGTTTTTGCAGCAGTCCAGCACGGGGGACCTGCGGACCCTGAGGAAAGGATTGTCCCCGTACCACTCTGAGTCCCAGCTCTCCTCACTGCCACAGTACCAGGACGCCCTGCAGAACGTAAGAGACATTTTGGGTTTCCCCCCCTGCAGCTGCTGGTTGCCCCAAGGGGTGCTGTTACTCATGATTTTTTTGTTAATCTTGTCAGCCAGGCTGGGATACATCCAGTTACAGGGGAGCTCTCACAAGGGGTTGCTCACCCTGAACCTGGAGTTGCAAACATGCAGCAAAAACCTTGGGAGGATTTGGAGCCCCTGGAACGTTAATCTTTGCCTGAATTTAGTTCATCAGCTTCCCAGCGTGGGTTTTCAGTCAACTGACAGTCACTCTTGTGAATCTTTTAAAGCTGGGGTGATGCTTGGTACACCTGCAGCTTCTTGGTAAATGCCCTGTGCCTGCTGTAAAAAAGCTGGTTGTGGGTGAAGCTTGCCAGGTGTCTGGCAGTGCATGGACAGGGTTGTTTAGTGAGTAAGTTCTTAGGTTTTTCTGTATCACAAATGAGGTTTGGGTTTCTTAAGATTTGCCTTCATTGCTTCCCAAACCTCAGAACAGCTTTGACTAAAGCCTCCTGCATAAGATGGAATCTGTGCTGCTGTGCCAGGGCATGGCTGAGGAGCCCTGCCAGCTGTTTGCTTCCAGATGTTACCCTCATGCCTGGGCCTCTATGTTTGGGTTGTGATGCTGTTTTCCAGATTAGAGGAAGAGTGTAGAAACAGTCAGAGAGTCCTAGTGGGAGTGGGTTGTGAGTGTTAGGAATGTGAGCAAAATCCTGATGGCAGCAGAGCTGGAGAAACCTCACTGCTCCATGTCTGGGACCCTGGACAGCAGGGCTGCAGCTCCTGTAGGACCAGTCATGTGTTGGCTGCTTGACTGGGAAAAAGTCATTCTGTAGATTTAGTCTATCTCTTACAGTTGTAAAGAAGGGCACAATGATAATTTAACAAAGTTTGCATAAATGAAACTCAAGTATGGAAGCATATCCCCTTCCTATCCCTGCTAAATGGCAGGATAGATAGAGATGCTTCAAGCTAAAAAAAGAGGGATAAAGCTGTCCAGGTGAATATTCACTTCTGTAACTTTGTGCTCCATGTGTAAAGACAGGACACTTTACAGGGAGTGCAGAGAGACTTGAACCTGGAGATGTTTGTCTGGCTGTGCCAGCCTTACAATTTTGGAGATTTTGCTTTGCTTCCCTGGTGCTCAGGCTTTTGATTCCCAGCTTTGTTCCAGGTTGGTGATGCTCAGTCAGCCTGTGCTGGTTGCCCCAAGGATTTTACATTTACTACTCATGATTTTACATTGATCTTGTCAGTCAGGCTGGGATAGATCCAGCAGCCCTCTGCAGAGGGGCTGTGCTGGGATGGGAGCTGGCAGGAGAGTTTTCTGCTTGAGCATTGGCCCCTGCAGCTCACTGGGGCTCTGTGAGGGCTGGTGGCAGATGGTCCTGCCTGCTGGAGCCCTTCCTGGCCACTTGTCCCTGTTTTCTCTCCTTCCTCAAGGAAGAGATGCACCTGGCATTTATGGAGAGTCCTGGGTGCTGTGTGGCATTCACTTTCATCTGTCACCCTAGCTGTGTTCTGCCTTCTTTGTGGGAAGTCAATAGAGAAAAACAAAAACAGCTTTGGATCCAAATCCACCTTGTCTGAGATACTTATGTAGCCATTTATTTATTTATTTCTAACAAAATAGCTTTGGTTTGTGGCTTGATGTGATACACTGTTTTTGTGACAAGGACAATGACCACAGATTCATGAAAATGTCTTTGAATGACTTGAGCATGCCCAGAAGTGGATATTTAGATGTACCTGGGTTTCTCTGTAGCTTTTTTTAACAGAAAGCAGGCATGAGTTTGTAAGAAATCATTCTTCTTTGTGCCTGCCCAAGCTTCATGTGGGTGAGTGATGGACAGTTGGTGTCAGCTTCAAAGCTGCCCCATCCATTCAGGGTTCCATCACTGGCACTGCCTGTGTAACCCTTTGGGAAGTTCCCAGCTCATCCCTGTCACTGTCACACAGGTAACGAGCAGGCATCACCCCAGATCTCCAGGCTCTGACATACCCCAGTTTAGGACACAGCTGGGTGTTCCTGGTGTGTCCTGGATCAGGGACAGCAGTGCACCCTCAGCATGCAGAAGCAGAAGACTCTCACAGTTGTGCTCTGTGCATTGGCCTTCACACACACACAGATAATTACAGATTTGCTGTGTAGTCTGCAGTTACCAAATATCCAGGAACAGCAGTCCTTGTTAGTCTGGCCTACAAGACCCTGTCCTTTGCAGGGGAAGGTGTGATATATATGTTAGCTTGCACTGATAGCAGAGAGTCAACCTTTCCAGCTCTGGGAGCTGCCACCCTGTGTCATTTCATGGAGTACAGAGTACTGTGTCCTTTGGGAGGTGAGGGTGATTTGCTCTGGCTTGGGCTCATGAGAGGAGGCAGCAACAAGCTCCTGATGGGACCTGCCATTTCTCTGGGATGAGGCTGGATAGGCTGGCTCCATTTTTCCCATTGCCAGAGCCTCCAGAGCTGCTCAGTCTCCTGTGAGCTGCTGCCCCAGGCATCAGAGCTGTCTTTGAGAACTGTCTTTGAGTACCTGTGAGCTGTGCACTGCTGTGGACTCCATGTCCCACCTGGCATCTGGGTGTCATGGTTTCACTGCAGCTGGCAGCTAAACCCCACAGAGCTGCTTGCTCACTGCCCCCACACCCAGGGGACATCCCAGACCCCTGCAGCACAGCTGGGGGGCTGAGGTATAGCCCAGAGCTTGCACCTCTCTCTTTGGCTCTTCATGGCTGCCATGTGGACACATGTTCCCTGCAGACTTTCATGGGCCTGCTGCCCATGGGCCCATCTCAGTGCCCAGGCATGAGAAGGTGACCTGAGGGCTGCTGATGCTCCTGTGGTGGTACCATCAGCTTGAGGGGCTCAGAAACCAGCTGCCTGGAGGAACCATTTATCCACACTGGCAAAGAACACCATTAAACATGAACCAGCTTGTTGCTAGCAGTCAGAGCTAGCCTGGCTGGCTTACACTTTAAATCTGCTAGCAGTGTTCATGTGATTTATAATGGGAATCCTGCCTTTGGTGGGAGTAATTCAATGGAAATACTGAGGGTGGTGTGCATGGAGTGTGGGTGGGAAAGTGTGTGTGAAAGCAGCAGGAATTCTAGAGGAGGGGATGCTTTGGCCCTGCTGATGGCCACAGATGTGACTGGCAGCAAAGAACTGGGTAAACACCCCAGGATGTGTGGTTTGTGTCAGGACTGGGAGGTCTGGGCTGTGATAAGGCCACAGCACAGATGGCTCACCAGCAGAGGACTGGTTCCCTGATAACAGGAGCAGTGTCACACCACAATTTTTCTTCCTGTGGTTCCAAGAGGAAGGAATAGATAAGATGACCAAAGTGATGGAAAGGAGGCAACAGGCAGCAGCTTTCCTAGGGTTTTTGGAGGGTAAGCAAGATGCTGAGATAAAGGTCAGCCTGTAATCACCACTGACTCCTAAGGCATGTGAAAAATGTGTCCCAGAGCCCATTTCTTTGCTGTCAATGAGGAGGGATGCTAAGGCTGTCATTAGGGCTTGCTAAGTGGGTGTCCCTTGTTTTCTGTGGCACACACAGGGACCCTGGCCACCTTTTGGTGAACCTGTGAGTGTGTGTTTGTAGGTGTGTGGGTGTGAGTGACAGGTTAGGTTAGAATAATCCTCACCTTCCCCTTCCTTCAGTTTTTGTACCAAGTTTGTAGTGTTCCCTTGGTGAGGAGCAGGAGCTCCTTGTGGTTCCCCAAGTGGGTGCAGGATGTGTCTGCTGGTGCTGTGGCTGGAGCCCATCCTGGATCTGGAACTGGGAATCCCTGGGGAAAGTACATGCAGATACACTCTGTGGGAGCTGAGACAAGCTCTGTCTTTTTGAGAGGACACTGCTGATGATGCCAATACCTGTAGGGGGATAGAATATAAGGTAGTATAGAATGTAGTCTTTACCCCCTAAAGAGTTGCAGCTGGGTTAATTAGTAAGGATTAGGAACAGGCCTGGTGTTAACAGGCCACACCTGTAGCCAATTAGAAGAGTGTTATAAAAGAATGGATTGGGTGGTTTAGGGGAACTGGAATCAGTTGGCTGCTGTGAGGACAAGGAGGAGTCAGTGCCTGGAGGAGCTGCCTACAAGAAACATCAAGGAGGTACAAAACTCCAGCAATATGGAACCCTTGCAGTATAGTGACAATAGAACTCTTGCAGTGTAATGACAACAAATACCCAGCTTTTATACAGGTCCCCGAGGACAACAATAAGCATCTCCAGATAAAAGGGAGAGTATTAGAGTTAGAGTATTCAAAGCTGCTTCTCTCAGGAGTCTGTGTAGACTACAGATCATTCTGGAGAGACACAATTTCTTTTTCCCTTCTAAATCTGTTCCAAACCCAACCAGGTCCATAGGAAAATTCATGGTAGTGTGGTTATGTACTGCAGGGCACTCAGCTTAGAGGGCTGCTGAGTCTCTGGCTTCCTGACACTGTTTCTGACTGTATTTTTCTCCAGTGCCCACTTCTTGAAGGATGCAAAGCCTGGGAGATATCTCTGGCAGCACCAGCCCCTTGCCGTGATTGCCACAAGGAGTCACATTCTGTACCTCTGCCTTGCAGAGATGCCTGGGGGAAGTGGATTTTGTTTTGCCAGATGGCACACTTGCTATTACAACAACAAGCCCAAATGTTTGTGGTCTGTAGGTGTAAAGAGAAGCCATTAGATGGAGTGGGAAGGGATGATGAGTCCTTGGCTGAAGCTCTGGCTGTCTGCTGAGCCTGTGAGAGCAGTGGTGGGAGAAGTGATGTGAGGGAACATAGCAGCTAAACCCCAACCCCAATGGCAGTCCTGGCTCTCCCTTTTGGCTGGAAAGACAGTGGAAAATCCTGCTCAGTACAAGGGATAAGGCAGAAAAGTGAGAAGGTAAATATCTCTCTCCCTCACTCCCTGCAGAGGAAGGACAAAGCTCCTGAACAACCTGGTGTAGGCAAGGAGATGTAATTGGGGCCCAGGCCTGGTCTGGGATCTCACAGGGCAAATCTTGTAGTTGCTCCTCAGCCTGCATGGGAATAAATCTATTCCTCTCAGGGAGAAAAACTGGATCAGCTTGTTAAAGTCAACTTGACTTTTCAAATCAAGCTTGAAATCGCTAAAGATCACCACACTGTTCTCATTGTGATGTCCTGAAGATGCACCCAAGAAGAGTCAGGGGAACCCTTGGAGCATTGATTGCCCCTGCACGGGGCCCCAAGGTGTCTCAGCAGAGCACAGCAGCCCCTCCCCTGCCAGCAAGGAACCCCCAGCCCTCACAGTGCTACATGAACCCTGGGCATGGGCATCTCTGGCTGCCCAGTGCCTCTGGCATCTCCAGAACTGCATTTACATCTTCAGCATCTCATTGTGGCCTCTCAAAATGCCTCCAGCCCCTTCTGTTGCTTCAGAAGCCCCTCCTGTGCTGTTCCCTGATGGTCCCCTGCCTTCTCCCATCCCTGCACCCATCCCCTGTCACTGTCAGGTGAGCTGAGCTCAGCTGGTGTGTGTCAGAGGATGACTCCAGGCTGATTTCTCACCTTCCCACATCAGTTGTGGCCATGGTGCCTTTTTAGGCAGGGAGAAGCAATGATTGAGAGAAGCATGACAAGAAGGCAGCTCCTTCCCACTGGCTTCACTGATACCACCAGGATGTTACTGAGCAGGCAAAAAGAGGAATTCAAGGTGCCTGATTTGCTGCTGCAGCAACAGTATCTGTGGAGGAAAATGAAAGGTTTGTCAGGATTTATGGCACAGGGAGTGCTATGGTGAAACTGAGAACAAACCAATCAATTTTTGAAAGCAGGTGCCCTTCATCTGCTGCTGTTGCAGAGGCTCTGAGCAGTGGGTGGCTTTTTCCCCCATGGCAGCTGACCAGCACAAAGTTGGGCAGTGACAGAGTTGGGGGTTTTGAGGAGCAAAAGAGGCATTGAGAGGCCATGCCCATAATCCACCCTTACAGGTAACCACAGGAAGCAAGAAAAATCTATCTGCTTTGAGGATCTGCTGTGGGTTCTCATGCTCATTTTTCATGTACCTTGTGTGGGGCTGGCAGTGGCTCAGGGGAGAGGCAGGAACACAAGGGACCCTTGGTCTGCCACAGGCGCATCCTCCACCACTCAGAGGCTTTCACCCGCATCGTCCCCTAAGCAGATTTGCTTCAAAATCATGGAAGTCTTAAGAATGCCCACCGTTTCCTTCTGCTAACAAATGTGCTTGGTGTCCCTTTATCAGAAGTGCCTCTGGGGTTGCTCACGCTGGCAGTGCCCCTGTGAGTCAGTCAGGGTTGGTGCACTCGGCTGCTGGCACGGCTGGGCTGGCTCTGTCCGGGCTCCGTTCGCTCCTGTCAGGTAATCACGGGCTGGAGCTGCTCTGCACAGCTGTTGGAGGGGGTTTCACAGTCCGAGGGGGCAGCTGGAGCTGTTGGGGGTGGTTTTGTGATTTTACCACCATGCCCCATCCCCACTGCTGCCCACAGAGCGAGCGCTGCCCTCGCCCCAGCCGGAGGAGCTGCGTGTGACTCACCGGCTCTGCGTGCTCCAAGGAGCCTCCCGAGTCTGGAGCTCAGGGCTGAGAAAAGACACCCTTCCTGTTTGTAATGACATCCATTGCAAACAATGTCCTGACTTTGTTTTTCTGTTCGGGGCAGTCTCTGAAATCTTCCCTTCCCTTGGGTGCCCCAGCACAGCCCGTGCAGCCAGCCTGCCAGGGAGGGGAGCCATTCTTCTGTGATGTTTGCTGAGAAAGCAATGAAGGAGTTAAATTGCTTATTTAATAATCAGAAAGTGCCATGTAAGTCCTTGTTATTACTTAAGCAGACATCCATGCCTGCTGGGGGCACCATGAAGGTGCAGGAGGAGCTGGCTGGGACACACAGACGGGCTCTGTCTGGCTCCTGTGTGGAGTTAATTCATGGATTTGAATGTTTACATGACCAGCTGCTCTCTGTGATTAAAGGCAGCAAATTAAGTAATGCCAGAGGAGATTATCATCTGCAATAAAGTCCTTGATTTGATAAGGAAGATGCTAATACAGGGGAGTGATGGCTCTGAACTCACTGCCTGTCAGGGACCTGTGTTGTGCTGGAGAGCTGGGTCTGTCTAGGAATCCTCCTGGTGCCAGGCTGTCAGGTGCTTGCAGCTGCAGGGCAGCCCACCCTGTCTTTGGGACTGTGCAGCCATTTAAGTGTCCCAGAAGGAGCTGGAGGTTGGGTTTGAGCTGGGTGCTGGCAGGATTTCTGTACAATAGGCATGGAATTACCACAGCCAAGCACCATCAGTGCTCTGGATCATCTGCCAGGCAGACAGGACACACAGGGATGCTCCCTGGCTCCTGTCAGGGTGTCCCATGCTCAGATATCAGAGGTCTGGCATCATCTGCAGTAGGGTGGCAAAAAGGTGTGGTCTGCAGAGGAGCTGGCACTGTCACTTCTTTGTACCTCCAGGAAATGTTGTAGCCCTGGAGTGCCACCAGGTAACCCTGTCCCTGCAGAGCCCTGGGAGGAGCTGGGATCCCTCAGGAGCACCACACGTGGTGGCAATGGCAGAGCTGCCTTGGGCATGAGAAGATTGGGCAGGGAGGGAAGGGACTTTGCAGGAAGGGAGGGTGGAATGTCAGCCTGGAGTTGTCCTGCTCCAGCTGGCCCTTGCTTTGTTTCAGCCATTAACCCTCTGCAGCTGCAGGGAAGGGAAATGTGGCCCGGGATGCAGAACGATGAGGGAATTTCTCAGGCTGGTGGTAACAGGAGATTTTTTTGTGTGTGATCACCCAGGCATGCCCCTCATCTTTGTGTGAAGGGAGATTTCTCGCTCTGAATGAACCGTCAGTCCGTGTGAACCCAGTGCTGCCCTTGGTGCTGCCTGTGCACTCTTGTGATGGGGACACCGTGCTTCAGGGCTTTGGTGCATTCCCTGCCTTCCCTTCTCCCATGCCAGGGTGCCCTTGTGCTCTCAGTCCTTGGTTTGGATGCTGGTTTTCCCTCATCTGCTCCAGGCACTCCCTTTAACTTGTAGCCACATGTGCCATTCACAACAAAAATGTGCCGGGCCCCTGTTCTGTCAGCACAGCAGGGCTGGGGTGCCAGCCATGGCACCTTTCCATGGTCCTGGCCCTGCCACCCACTTCCCATGAACTGTTCCTGCATGTTACTGCCTCCTGCTTGTCTCTTAACACTTCCTAATTTGCAGAGTGGCATTGACACCTTCATTTATTTTTTGTTTATTTAAAACACCTGGATGGTGACAGGTGCTAAGGAAGGGTCCAAGTACAATTCAAATCTGGGTAAGCAGGTTGCAAACAAAACCACTGTGAGATAAATAGACATGCCTGGGAATTTTATGGTGAGCTGTCTGACAGTGCCTGGTGTAATGTAATTTTCTGTGTTCTGTCTCGGCAATAAAAACTTCACGGTGTCTGATATGACTCCATTTAGCTTTAATGCTGTCTGAGGTATGCCATTAGAAAAATGTGGCTTATATAATCGGGTTTGAATTCTAAATGCTTGTTTTTTGAAATGGGAGACAAAAAGTAATAGAAGGCAAGGGGAAGATGTGAGGTTCAGAAGCATCAATATTTGCTCATATGTTCCATATTGGTCTGAGATATCCCCTGTGCCTAGGTTGTGCCTGCTGGCTGAAGTAAAACCAGCATGATGCTCTCTTTTGGGTTTTGAAACTTAGTCTTTTGCAGTCTTTCTGCAGATCAGGAATAGCTCTCTTGGCAGTGAGGTAGGAAAGGGTGTCATTAAAAGACAGAATGTAATTGAGCAAAAAGAGATTGAAAACTGATGGCAGGCCCAAGGTCTCATGTCTTTCAGATCCCTGGAGGAATCAAGGAGAAATTGTTTATCACAATTTCTTTTTTCTTTTTAATTTCTGATCCAGAACCTCTAAAAGAGCAGATACCTGTCATGCCCAGTTAGGCTTTTTTCTTCCTGGGTTCCAAAGCATTCCCACTGTTATGAAGAGATGTTCGTGTTTTAAGCCTTACTTTACCTCTGTGGAGGTGTGTCATTATTGGGATTTCTCAGTGTGCCCTATTGCAGAGAGTCTTGTTAATTTTGGTCCTCCAAGTGCTCAGGAATGGAGTATTGGTACACAGGAATTGGAGTATGGCAGTGCTTGTCAGCATCTGTGCTGGAGCACGTCCCATGCAGCCACACAGAGCCAGCAAGGACTCATTAGGAGACTTGGTCTTAGACCGGGGTGATGACATTGTTATGGGACACACTGCAGCAGATGTTGGCCAGCAGCTGCAAGTTGAGGCCTCTGCTTTCATTTCTCTGGTGTCAGATTGGAAAGGGTCATTGGCACTGTTTGTGGTCCGGGGATTTTCTCTCTCACATCAGCACTGTTGCTTTGCTGATGATGGTCTTTGTCTGGGGCAGTGAATGGGGCTACTTTGATTTGCTTTGTTTTCTGCTTTGGTTTGGAGGGTGTCATTGTCATTCTAGCAACAGAGAATTGGGGAACTTCTCTCCTGTGTGTAACATGTTGCTTCAAGGGTGCTCTGGCATGAGGGACTGCAGGGTTTCTCTCTCTTCTCTTAGTCAGTTCTGCAGTTGGACTGTGAGTCTCCATAGAGCCTTGGAGACAAGCCCTGCCAACTCCAGGGAGAGGTTTCTGGGAGGATCTCAGATGGAATTGAGCTTCTCTGGTAGATTTGTGGTTTTGCTGTGCATGGTGTGGGGAGAGGACTGATGCCACATGGGAGCAGTAAGCTCTGAGAAGTGCATTGGTCCCATCATTGATACCAGCAAATATTTGTGCTTGAAATGGAAGAACAAGTGAGGGCTGTGAGGGAAATGTGTTCAGTGGTGCTTCAGTACTGCTGTCTGCACAGAGGCAGCAGAGGAATAGCTCTTGTGGTTTTCCCTGTGGAAAAGGCCCTGGATATGGGGGTACTTGGCACTGTCCTCCCTTGAGGGATGCTGAGAGTCTCATCAGGACCCTCTGAGGACACTGCAGTCCCAGAGCCATCCTGGCAGCAGAGACAGGGCTGTTCTGTCCAGGGCTGAGCTCATCAGAGATCCATGCCACAGCAATCTAGAGCGGTCTGAGCAGCCACAGTGGTTTGGAGAGAAGCAAAAGCACCAACTGGCTGAGGAGGCTTGGGATGGGTCACACACAGCTCCACAGCCTCTGGGACTTTTGCTTCTTAAGGAGAGCTACCTTTGGGTCTCAGAGGTGCAGTGGTTGATAAACCCTGTGCATGAGGAGGAAAGGTGCTTCCCTATACCCCTCTCCTTAATTAGGCATTACCTTAATTAGGCAATCTCACTGCTGGGCAGCTCTTCCTCTGCTGGGGTGACTGGCTGTGGCTGCAGCTGGAAGTGGTATGCTGTTTCTCAACATCTCTGTTATAAATTTTAATGGCATTTTTGGTGACTTCCGAGCAGTCTTGTAGCACCATTCATTTATATAATTACATAATGCCTCAGCCACGTGTCTGAGGGTGGAGAGTAAACCACCTCTGAACTACCAAACACTATAAAAACCTGGCAAGTGGAAAAGCCATATGTGCATCTAATACAGAGACTGCACGCTCGACAAAAGCAGTCGGGGAGAGGAAACTGAGAGTGACACTTGCCTCAGAACACACCATGTTGCTTTTTGCCTATATGGACAATTTCTCCTTCTTAGGATGTAACCAGATTAACCTTGCTATTATTGTCTGCCAGGGTGCTGAGTCAGTGGTGTTCCTGTGCCTGTGGAAATGTCAGCTGTAGGGAACAGGAAGGGCATGGGTTTCTGCAGTGGTGGGGGTCCTCAGATTAGCTGAGTTGGAGTGCTGGGGTGCAGCTGTGGGAATTCTTGCCTACAGTTTCCAAATGCATCTGTTCTAGGCATGAGGAATCTCCTCCATCTGTGCAGTTTTACTTACTACTTTAACATTGACTTCTTGAGGTTTTGCCTGCCCTACTTCCAACCTCCCGTCTCAAATCTCTGGTTCCCTCTCCTCTGCATTTCACCTCAATGGATTTCCTGCTGGGTAAAATACACATCCTCCTCTTCCTTCCCATTCCCTCCCTTCTCCCACTGCTGGCAGTTTTCCAATATAGCAACCTTGACCTTTTCTCCAATTCCTTCCATTTCCTCCTCTTCAGCTAACCCTGTTGGTGAACTCTGCCCGTTTTCCTCTCCTCCATCCTCCAAAGGCTGGCCATGCATCCTGCTGGATATGTTGTCACTTCTTTCCTTGCTGACTGCAGTTCTGGCCTCCTTTATGTGTGCCTCTGTGCAGGAAGCTGATAGGAGTTTGGCTGAAGCTTTTTTTCTTTTTTGTGAACCACATGAAATCAGTGGGAATGAAGCACCAACCCCTTTAAAAATGCTGACTGTGTGTCTGGGAAGTGCCTTCCCTGGGGGTGCAGCTGCACAAGAAGCTCTGCCTGCAGTGATGAACATGAAGCCACCCTTAGCCATGTGTGTATTTTGCTGGGTGCATCCCAAAGCTGCAGAGATTGCATTGCTGCCAAATATTGCACCCCCAAAGACTGGGGATGTTGGTGAGATCCTTGCTTGCTCCCCCACCTTCTTCACAGGTGTTTGACCTTTTGTAGCACCAGCCTGGCATGGTGGGGAGCTCTCTGTGGCCTGGGGCAATGGCTCAATGGCATGGCCATGGTTCACTCAGCATTGCTGATGATGGCACTCAGCAATTTGGAGATCTCTTTCTGCTGGCTGGGGCTTTTGACTTCTAAGGATCAAGGATCATGCCTATTTTAGAAATGAAGCAATCTGTCACTTTGACTGCAAGTTTTGAATCTATCTCTTTTGCTGCATTTCTCATTCTTTAAAGTTATTTTTCCCTCCATCAGTCAAATTCTCTGCCTGTGTTCAGGGGCCACTCAGTTGAGTGCCTTTGTCTGAGAAGGAAGGTGACCCTGTGACTGCTTTTTGTGTGATATAATATATCCAGTGTATCACTGTGTTTGCAAGAATGCTTTTATCTTGTCAGTATGGTGATTGGTTAAGTATGATCAAGCTCTTTAGAAAAAACATTTCTCTCTAATCATTTTTGTTTCATTTGTATTCTGTAATAATTTTGAGAGTGATTGTGATCATGGAAGTGCTTTGTAGCTCATTAGTGCCTTCAGTTATGTGAGGAGAAGCTGCTGCTGTCTTTCATATGGGAGACCTCGTGATCTACTCTAGTTTGGCCAAGAAACTGTATTTAAAATGTTGTCAGCAGCAATATCCAGCAGAATTCCTTTCAACTTTGCTATATTACTCCCAACTCCAAAGAGATATTAGATGTTAGACCTTTGTTTGGCATTTCCTGTGCTAGTTCTGAAGAGGGCCATGGGAGAAGATCCATATCAAGTATGACCACAAACTCCTGAATATTCTTCTTTCTTTTGTCATGGAGCTGCTCATTTATGGAAAGAAGGCATCTTTCATGATGAAGCCAGAGTAGTTATGAGTGCATTGGTGTCTCTGACCTCTGTGGGAAGCTGATTCTGGGAGGACTGTGTTGCATTTACCAGCCCTGTGAGAAATTTGTGCCCCATTTTGCAGCTGTAGACTGGCTGGATCCAGTCCCTCGTGCTCCCCTCAGCCTCTGGCTTTTCTGTCTGATGTTATGGATGGGGTGGCTGAGGATGTGTCCCCAGGTGGCCAAGCTGTAACACTCTGCCCCTAGGTCCAGAACCATGCCCGTACTGTGTGTGCCTCTGCTTTTTCAGGCTGTTAAATAACCTTAGAGAATTTCTGTGGGGTTAGTAAGTCTAACCTTCCTTTTCTGTGATGCCACCCCTCTGCAAAGGAACTTTGTGTATCACCTGCAGCTCAGTTCATGAAGGTTGTTATTATGTGTGAATGGCTGTTGGTCATGGCATGGGTTAGGCACAGATCTGTGGCCAGGGCTTGAAAGGCTCTGTGCTTTTTGTCTGTAGCCTAATGGATTAGCCCAACTTTTCCTTTTTAACATGCCACAAATGCTTTTAGGAGTAAAAAGGCTCCTACAACTTAAAACATTTGGAAGAATGAGAGCTGAGAAAGTGCCCCATCCATTGGTTCTCCTTTGCTGTAAAAGTGGTGAGGCCCTGGCACAGGCTGCCCAGAGAAGCTGTGGATGCTCCATCCCTGGAAGTGTTCAAGGCCAGGCTGGGTGGGACTTTAGGCAGCCTCATTTAGTGGAAGGTTCCCTGCCCATGGCAGGGGCTTGGAACTAGAGGATCTTTAGGGTCTCTTCCAACCCAAACCATTCTGTGTTTCTATTATTCTGTGATTCTTCTGGCACAACTAACTTGCTGGCCTTGGCATGGAAGGCAAAGTGATGAGACAAAGCATAAAAATGCTGTGTTTTTAAACCAGGGAAGAGGTGAATGGAGTGCCTCGTGTGTTGTGTGTGAAAGCATTCCTGTGATGGTGCTACATGCTGCTCTGCCATCCCAATTTGCTTTCAGAGGTCCCCAAGTATAATAATTCTTTGTGTTTCCTAAAGGATGTGAAGGCTAAATACAAGTTTGGTCAATGATTTCATTGTTGATTTCTCCTGGAGTTACAAAGCAATGCGAAAATATTAGGACAGGCAGGGTGCATCTCACTGAATAAAGATATTGTGTCTCTCATAATTCAAGCTGGATGCCTGTAGAAAAAGGAAAGCCCTATGAAAAATGCTTACAAGGCTGGTTGGACAGTAGAAATCTTTTGTAAAATGTAATTTCGGCATCGTTCCCACTGGAATCCTTCATGCAGGAGGACTGGCCAGCATTTTGGAAACAAACCCAGCCAACATTAGGTTTGGACATCTGCTTGTTTTAAGGTTGCTTTCACAATTTTCTCTGTAGCTGAAGATGGGTACTTGATGTCAATGTGGAAGCACTGCCAGAGAAGCAATGAAGTTATGCCAACTGTTTCTTTCATGAGCACAGCTTCTTAGAAATGACTGTTTGATGCTGGAAAATCTTCTTGTTTGCATTGCTCCCATGTTTAGAAGGATGAGTACTGTTTGATCTTGTCCTTGTGGAAAGCTATCCTAAATTAACAAAAAACGTTTCTTGAATCAATTTAGATTTAAACCAGAGTGATCTCCTGCCTGAACACATCTAGACTGAGTGCTGGTACTTAAATAGTGTCAAATCAAGTGACTTGTGAGGAAGGAGTAGTGGTCTCTGAAGGTGGCTGAGGGGATTAAATTTGAGACAAGCTAGTGGTCAAATTTTCTGAATCTTTTATTTATCCTTACTTAAATCCCCCAGAGGGGAGTTAACACATATCTTACGTGATTTCCACAGGGACCAGCTCGCATGGCATCTGACCTTGCGCCTTCCCCTGCAGCAGGGTATGTCCCCGTGGGGCAGAAGCCAGAGGCTGTGGTGCATGCTATGAAGGTAAGGCTGTGTGGGGCACTGGGGTGTCAGAGCTGGGCATTGCCCCTGCTTGTGGCAACAGCTGAGCACAGAAATTGATACACAGGCAGGATGTTGGTAACCAGCACCTGTATCATGATGAATAAGCACTGCTTCTTCAAACAGTTGCAGAGCTAAGCAAGATGATGCACAGCTATTTTTTGGGGGTTGGAAGCCTCCAATAAAAGCTGCTGATGCTGAAGGTGTTGGTTGCCCTTTGTTTTCATCAGCCCTGTGTAAACTGGGACGCTGGGGTGACAGTGGTGACCAAAATGCTGTTTTAAAAAGGGACACAAAACCTGCATTTCCTCATATATTTTGTTACTGAAAATCCTGCAGCAGTCTTCAAAGGAGAAAGATTTTATTTTATGAAAATATACAACAAACAGTGTAGGCTGTGCATCATCAGTAGGGATTAAGTCAGGACCATTGACAGTGGGACCATGGGAGACTGGTAGGTGAGTTAAAGGAGGAAACTTGTGATTTCACAGCAGCCTTCAGGTTCTAGTGACCATCCATTAGCAGAAAAAGTGTAATTCCCCAGTGCTACATGTTTAACTAGTTAAGCAAGATACTTCTGTGCTTCTTTCTAAAGCAGAAATCCTTTACAAGGTGCAATAGGGATGGCTGGGAAGTCCCTTAACTAAATTAGTCTTTGGTTGAAATATAGCGATTTATAGATTTGGATTTGCTGAAGCATTTTGTACAGGGTTAAAGAGATTACATCAATTCAAAGGAGAATTCCTGCATGGCTGCTCTGGAGCTCAGATCCCTATGGTCCTAGCTGGAAAAAAGGTCCAGCAGTGGCATCACCAGCTTGGATTATCTTAGACCTGGAGACAGATGCTTACAAAGCTCTTTGCTTTGTACCTTTCCGCATCTGACACATAAATAAATGGCACAGATTTGCTTGTAGTTGTGATCCACAAATTCCTAAATTTTATAATTTTTAGTGTTTCTATCTTAGTATATCATGCCTGTCCAGGGTCTCTTGGCTCCAGGACAGATATTGTGATGGTGGTGGTGATGGTAAAACCAACAAATGTCAGGAGAAGCAGTAGTAGTGTGGCTGGCAAGGATATTGGTTCCACTGGGCAGTTGCCAGATCCCAGGAGGATTTGAATTAATGCCACTATTTCTCAAGTAGCTATTAAAGGCAAGACAAGTTTGATTTCATTTGGATCTAATTAGAATTTAAATTATAAATGATCCTTCAAAGTGAAAATCTTGATTTTTCAGCTTTCTTGAGACTTTATACATCTAAATTGTATAACTCCTATTGATTGATTGTATAACTCCTTAAGAGGAGGATATCCAGCATGGCCAAGGATTAAGAAATACCTTTAGCACAGTTTTTGCTTGTTCCCAAAGGAGCTGACCACACAAGTGGCAGTTCACTTGCTGCCATATATTTGTCCTGTGTTTTCCAACAAGTTTCTTCTTTGCTTGTTGTGAGTGGCGCTGTGCTATGAGAAAGCTCCATCCTGTACTATGCTGCAGTGTGCTTGTGGGTGACATTTCTCCTCTGTGTGTATAGATATATACATATATTTATATATATATACATACTGATGGATCTGCTGAACTGTTGCCTTGCAGAATGTTGCAAACCCATGGGAACCTTTGTTTTTCTCTCACTTTGCATTGATTTGTCTTTGATTGCATTTGATCATCAAAGCTCTGATGCAGTCCAGACTACTGCTGTTGGCTTTTTCTTCCCAGTCGGTGGAGTTCATACCTTTCTGCTCCTCTCTTCATTGCTTTTGGCAAGGTGGTGGCGAGGGATAGTATTAAGCAGAGCTGGTAGTGTTTTTAAATTACAAGATCAAATACTTCTAAATTGATTATGATCATATTCTGGGGAGCAATTAGTTTCCTATTTGCTTTAGGAATTGCAGGACTGAATTTCTCACTAAGGGCAAGAAACATAAATGGTTTTAAGATATGATTTGATAAGTATATGAAAAGGATTGAAAATTAATAAGGAAGATTCACGGAAGCTGGAAATTAAGTTTGGAAAGTCTGGTGCAATGATTCATTTAAAGGAATTGAAAGGAACTTGGATGGTTGTTTGCACATATTAGTAATCCCTCTGCTTCAGAGCTTTGTGGATTCCTAGGAAGGGCTAGAAGAAATTCAGGAGAAATTCTCCTCTTTGCCATCATAGTTTGGCTGGTGAGGTGCACTTGTCTGTCTCCAAAACCCTGGAATCTGCTATGGCTTGAGTCAGGGAGCAGGTGACACAGCAGTCACATCTCATGGGGCATGAATGATCCCCCCGATGTGTTCTGCTCACTCACTTGAGGTTGAAAATGTTCTCACATCTGAGGTGAGGAGGAAATTCCCCTGTAGGCCAGTGTGGCACAGAGGGATGAGGAGGTGTCTGTTTTTCCATCCTGTGGCCCATTTCCAGGGATCATCTGCAAACTGAAAGCCTGAGGAATCTGGTCATGGTCTCAATCTCTCCTCTCCCTTGTGGCACAGTTAAATAGTTGGTAGGTGCTGGTCTCCAGCTGCAGACCTATTTTGGCCATGCCCTGCTGCAGCAGATGGATAGGTGTTACTTGCCCCCTGCAGAACTGGGCAGCTTTTCCAGTGGCAGCCCCTGCACGTGGGAAGGTGGATGCAGCTGCTGCCTTGCACCCTCACCTCCTGTGGCACAGATCATGGCTCTCTCTTGAGAAGAG
Organism: Melospiza georgiana; assembly: GCF_028018845.1. Classification (NCBI taxonomy): domain Eukaryota; kingdom Metazoa; phylum Chordata; class Aves; order Passeriformes; family Passerellidae; genus Melospiza; species Melospiza georgiana. The sequence goes on along the minus strand of NC_080435.1, from coordinate 51,745,440 downwards.
AGCAGCTTACAGATGAGACTTTGTGCTTTGGCTTTGTACCACAGCAGATATTGGAAGAGGCACTGCTTGGTTGAGAAAGGGAGTGCTTATGGCTCAGCAGGCCAGCTCCTTACTGCAAGAACAGGCAAGGAGAGATGGAAAGGGGACAATGATCAAGGGGATGGAGCACCTCTCCTGTGAAGAAAGGCTGAGGGTGTTTGGGTTGGAAAAGAGAAGGCTCCAGAGGCACCCTGTAGCACCTTCCAGTCCTGTAAAGGGGGCTCATAAAAAAGAGGGAGAGGGACTTTTATGTCACATAGTGACAGGACAAGAGGCAGTGGTTTTAAACTGAAAGAAGGCAGGTTTAGATTATCTGTGGGGAAGGAATTCTTTACTGTGAGAGTGGTGAGGCCCTGGCACAGGTTGCCCAGAGAAGCTGTGAATGCTCCATCCCTGGAAGTGTTCAGGGCCAGACTGGATGGGGATCTGAGCAAACTGCTCTAATGGATGGCATCCATGCCAAACCATTCTATTATTCCATGATTCTGTGCAGTTCTGCTCCACTTGTCTTGTGGAACACCTGCATGCAAGCCTGTCCACCAGTGATGAGGCTGCAAGGATGTGGCTCCCAGCAAAAGCCACTGAGGGACTGTCCACTCCACATGGATCTGCAGGGCCTCTGTCTGCCCCCACATACATAATATCCCCTGGGCTTTTTCCTTGGGATTTTCTACCAGCTAAATTCTATCTGTGTGGCTGAAGTACTGCCTGCAATTTAGCACAGGTTCTTCCTTGAGCATGTTTAGGATTTTCTTTATTTTTCCTTCTGAAATAGTTTTGTTTGTTTGCACCTACTAAATAAGGAGCAAGATGACAGGTTGGCACTCCTAACAGCTGTTTTTGCTAACAAGAATAAAAGGTACATATGCTACAGCTCACTATCTCACTGAACATCAAAGCACTTTTCTTAGGAGCTGAGCAAACCTGCTAAAGACGTGGGGAGGTGATGAGGAGACAAATGTAGAAGAATGACATTTAGCCTGTAGCCCAGCTGCCCCCACAGCAGCAGCCTGGACCTTTTCCATGCACTCTGAGCCGTCAAGCAGGTGATCATCACTCCCACTAATTGTGGACAAGACGGGATTTGGCTTTCCAAAACTTGGGAAAAATCCTAGCTGGGCATAGGGACTGTTCCCTTGCTGAAGCGGGATGTTTCCCAGTGCTGTGTCCAGCTGACTTATGAAGCAACAAAATTAGTGAGGTTTGCACAATTTGGGAAGTATCCCTCAATTTCAGCGTGCTTTGTGTTGCAGAAACGAATACCTCAATTTTCAGGTTCCCTTCCAAAGCTTTACTACTGCCGTTCAGACTCTTTACTACTGTCATTCAGACTCTTTAGTGGTGATTTTTAGATTGAATATTTGTTTTTAACATATATTTGGCCATATGGGGTCAGTACAGCAAGTCAGAAGGGATGTGGCATCAGGTGACTTTGAGGTGACACTGCCTGGCTCACAGACATCAGTGTGGTCTCAAAGAACACTGAGGTGTTCCTCAGTTTATTCATCAGCAGGGAAAATGCCAGAGAAGCCAGCATGCCCACTGAGAGCTAGGTCAGAGTTGTTTTTGGGGAGTAACTTCCCTGTGCAGGAGAGCAGCATTTCCCACTCCAGCCCCATGCCTGAGCAGGGCAGGCTGCTCTCACTGCTGGCATTTTACCCAGGGAGATCACAAAGGGAGATCACCAAGGGCTGCTGTGTCAGCAAAGGGCCCAGTGCTGTCAGTGCAGCGTGATGAAAAGCAAAAAGCAGGGGATGGCATGAGCCCCTTAGAGCCTGGGGTGCATTTGTGTGTTTCCTTCAGGCTCCTGGGCTGAGGGGTGGCAGAAAGCACAGGAGGACACACCCCAGGTTCCTAGACCCTCACTGAATGCACAGTCCTTGAACTTTACTGATCCAGAGATAGCTGATGTGGAGGCATGTTTGTATTCCCCAGTGCTGTAACTGGAGGAACATTAACCTGCTCCTTCTAAACAGCTGAGGAGGCATCTGGCAGGGTCTGAGAATAGCTGGGGCTGGGTCAGCACTAAGGAAAGGCCTTCCTGTCTTTCTTCAGGAGGTTATTCCACTCTTCAGAGTGTATTTTCTGCCAACATGCCTTTCCTGGATAGGCTGTTGCATTTTATCACTATGAATCCCATTTTCCCATACCCAAGATGCTAACACATCTTTACCAAGTGCCTAGCCAGACATGGGTTGAGCCTGGGAAGCAGGATGATTTCCAGGGTAAATGAGATTCAGAAATGAAATACAAACATAACTTCCATCTGATCATCTTTCAGCTCCAGCTCTGGCTGGGTAACACTATTAAAAGACATTTCCACTGAAGGAAATAATATGCTGTGCCACCTTTTCACACCTCCTGGGCTAAGGAATGTGGGTTTAGTTTGAGCACAAGTTGTAGAAAAACAGTTTATTTTAGTCCTCTGAGACTCCTGTGCCTGCAGGATGGATGGCAGTGGGGAGCAGAGGCTGGGGCTGATGAGATCTTTAACCAACCCACCCCGTGGCTTCCTTGACTCTTGCCCTGTGGCCACAGGCAGGCTGTGCTCCCTGCCAGGCTGTGCTCCTGCAGGCTGTGCAGCCAGCTCTGCAAGCACACAGGCTCCAGACAGGCAAGTTCAATGTGTGAGTCCAGCTGGATCAATAATTAATTCCCTCCTCTTTAGCAGAAAATAGATGCTCTCTTTGTCAGCACGTACATGCTTTTTGCATCTCTCTTGCCCTTCCTCTCTTAGAATGGATGTGGATAATTCCTGTCTGTGCAGAGACTGGTCCCAAGTAGGCTGCAGGCCCTAGGAGAATGACCTATTTTTATTTGTAACTCATTTGGAGTGCAGCAGGATTGCTGTGCTGAGGCAGACCTGGGGATAATCTTCCCTGGTATCCCATTTTGTGGAGCAGCCAGTGCTGTTCATCCCTCAGCAAAGGCTGAATCCCATCCTAGCATGGCTCTGTACCTCCCTGGGGTGTGTAGGAATATTTATTCACACAACTACACCTTGTTCACCTTCCTGTGTGTGTGGATGCACAATGGTGAATGAGAGCACGTGGTGTTTGATAATGTTGGGTGGTTGCAGGATCTCTGCCCTGCACACTGAGCTGACCACCTGGCTCAGCAGTGGTGAAGCTCTGGGTGAGGAGTGTGTTATGAGTGTGTAAATCAGCACAGAGGCAAGAATAAAACCTGGGGGCTCCTGTGCTGTGCCCACCTTGTGGGATGTGCCTGTCTGGAGGAACTGTCAGAATGCATGGGATGTGACAGAGGGGTATCCCTGGGGTCAGTGCTTCCAGCTGGAAAAGAAGGCTGCCTTTAGCTCCAGGCTAAAGTCTCCTTTTGTGATCAAGGGACCACAGCTGGGCACCTTCTCCCTGAAGGAGCTCTGTGAGGATGGCCAGGACAGTGGGGTGTGGCAGGGCAGGGCTGGCTCCCACTTGAGCTGCTCTGGAGGTTTGGGGTGTGGGCAGCACATGGTGAGGGACAGCAATCATGCTTGTTGGGGTGCTGCCTGGAAGGTGGGACTACCAGCAGCCCTCCTGGGAGAGAGGCACTTGTGGGCACAAGCCACGCTGCCAATGGTCCCCAGGACTGGCAGCAGCCACTCCATGGAGGTGGGGGGACAGAGGCAGGACATGGCTGGGGGACAGGGAGGACAGAGGTGCCCAGCTTGATGTTACATTTGTCTTTGCTTGTCTTGAGGCTTTGTGAATCCTGCCAATTTAAATACTTGTTAATTATGTTCTTAGGGACACACATAACTGTTTGAGGATCATAATGGTTTTGCAATGCTGTTTTTTTCTAGGTCCTTGAGGTCCATGAAAATTTGGACAGGCAAATGCAAGACAACTATGAAGAAGACCTAAGTGAAAAGGAGAAGGCAATTGTTCGTGAAATGTGCAATGTAAGAACTCCTCCCAGCAGCTCTTGGGGTTCCTTTTGTGGTCTTAAAAGTATGGAGGAACAGGGATTTGCTGCATGTAAGCCTTGTGAGGTCCATAGGCACAAGGGAAGAATGTATGCTCTGCTGACCACAGTTTTGGGTAATCTGAGTGCCTTGTTCACTGCACAGAGCAGCCTTTGCTCAATAGATAGTTCCCACTTTGCTGCCTCCCTGCCTAGGAGAGCCCTGTTGGCAATTGTCTTCAACTGTGCCCTTAAGGACTCACTTTGGGTTAAGCAACAATTGCTTGCCTTGTTTGAAGCTGTACAGCTTGAACAGGTTTGAGTCCAAACCATGTGGTAATGTCAGAGGGAGAATCTTGTCTGGAGCCATTGAACAGCATCATGATGTGTGGGGTGCTTTAACTCTGCTGATGCTTTGGGCAACCACACTGTTAACTGAGCTGGCCACATCCCATATGGTGAGTGCTGTGCCCTGCTGTGGCTGCTGCCATGGCACCTTGGCCATGCTCTGGCTTTGAACACAAAGTTTGAGATTTCTGCTGGAACACAGCCTGAGCCCCCTGTCCCCTGCAGCTGGGGATGTGCTGTTCAATTGCCCAGAGTAGGGAGGAGAATGCCTATGAGCCTTCTTTTTTTTTAGGTCCACATAAGAGGTGGGTCCAGGTGGCATCATTTAGTGCCTTCCAGCAGTTGAGAGAGGCCTGATGCTCTGTTTAAATTCTGAAACCCACCTTAACCCTAAAAGGAGGTGTGAACATGAGTGCACCTTGTCGAGCTGAATCAATGTGAGCATCTCCTATAAGGAAAGCAAAGAGTAAATTAAAGCCTCCTTTTTAGGATATTTTGTCTGCTTAATTTCCCTTGTAGCTATGCTGAGGGAAAGGTAAAATACTGTAACTTCATCCTCCCAAACTGACTCATCTCTATTTGTCTATCATCAGCTGTTTTCTTTTTAAATATTCATTCCATGTAGATTCAAGGCAGCTATAAAGTTTTGTGCAGTTTATTTTTTATTTAAATAGTGGCCCTAGAGTGATAAAATGTATGTTTTTAGAAAGTCGTGTATATATAATTTTAATCATTATCTTTTTCATTATCTTTTCTGTTCATGGTAGCATCTTCTCTCTAAGCATGGCAGGGTTGACCTACCATTGAACTTACGTTCTGAATCTAGTGTATTTGTTTTGTACTATTACCCCAGGCAAAAACGGTTCTAATTTCAGGAGGGATTAATTAGAAAAATGCATCAATGGTTTCTTTCCTTGGAAACTGGTGCAAAGATGCCATCCAGTGTCCCTGCTGAGAACTGCAGCCCAGCTCTAGGAAAGGGCTGGTTTTGGCTTTCAGACTGCAATTAAAACAATATTGCTATTCCTCAGTGGCTTTGCTGTTGGACTTTTTTTAAATTTTAATTCCTGTCTTTCTCTCCTCAAACCCTTTATTTTTTCTTGCAGGTTGTCTGGCGAAAGCTGGGTGATGCTGCGAGCTCCAAACCCTCCATCAGGCAACATCTGTCAGGAAACCAGTTCAAGGGTCCCTTGTAGGAACACTGTCCTGGCAACTGGAAGTGATGGATTCTGTGAAGACTAAAGAGGCAGAGCTCAGTGTTTCTGGCTGCCTGTTCTTTGGGAGTTGGGGTTGAGGTTTTTCAGGGTTTCTTTGTTTCTTTTTTTTTTTTTTTCCAACTTTTTTTTTTTTTTTTTTTTTTTTTTTTTTTTTTTTTGTAACAATAGTGTAAATATGGCAGCTAAAGGCCTGATTTCCAGGCTGTGGTGCTCTGGAGCTACTGTTCACCGGGTAACCATCCAATAATGCCAGACTTGCATCATTTTTATTGTAGTTCAAACCTGCTTTGTTGTAATGGTCTGTTTGTAGAATTAACTAACTCAAGAGAATTTCTAAGAGGAACAAGAAGAACCCTTAACCAGCGGAGAAGTCACCATTTGTATTGCTCCTGTCCACCTGCTTGTCTGTGATTCGTAGCCGGGTTAGTGGCTCCAGGCAGCCAAGGAAAATGCAATTCAAATTCCTTGGCTTACTGCCTGCCAAGTTCATGGGCTGCTGACACTTTTTTTGGAGGTCCTTGTTTTGAAGAATGACATGCAACTGTTTTCACAAAGCTCTGTGTAAAATACTGAGTGGCAAGCTAAAAACACTTGTACTGCCCCACATTGTATGGTGGTACTCGTCACACAAGTGTTCATAAAGGCTAAGACTCCATGTCAGGTGGTAATGAACAATTTTTCATGATCAAATGACACAAGATTTCTACAGATGTAATGTGAATGAAGTCACTTAGCCACACAACAGTATTCCCTACAAAATGGCAACACTTTTCTTGTAAAGCTTTCACTATGAAATAATTCAGCAGAAACTGCTATCCTGACAGTGCTTATGGCTTTCACAGGATCTTCAAAAGCAGCTCATCTTTCACATAGGAAGATTTGGGGTGGGTTTTTTTAATGTTCTTGCTGGATCCCTCACCTATAATGGTTCCTGTGTAAAGTAACCAAACAACAACCTTGCAGAGCTGAATAAAAACTCCATAAATGCAGGCTGTCAGGTGAGACTACTTCCTGCCATTCAAGCTTTATTTTTATTAATGAACCAAAACAAGTGGGTTTTGCTTCTTCAAATGGTTGTATATAAAACAATGGGACTTATATTTTGCTATTGTGGAGTAGCTGCCTGTGTAGTTGTAAGAATTTGACTCCCTCCTTTTCCAAGTTGTCACAGCAGCTGTCCCTGTATTTCATTAGCTGTTCTTTCCCAATAGTCCAAGGAAGTGGGGCTTCGTTATTAGAACTCATTGGTGTAAAATAACTTTAAAGACAGGCATGTGAAAAGATCAAAGCCTCCTCTTCAAAAGTTGCATTGATTTTAGTGATTAGTTATAGGATGTAATGACCTCAAACACCATTAATTTCTTTTTATTCCCTACAAGAATCAGTCAGAGCTACAGACAGCTGTATTAGGACAGGTTCTTCCTCTAAATTAATTTGTTCTACCAGTTGAGTTCTTGACTTGTGGTATTGTGTTACATGGAGCACTGATACAATACCAAGGAACCTATGTTATTTATTATGAATTGGTCCCGTGGTGTACAATAAACTACAGCTGCCTGGCTGAAGAATTTGCAGTGTCAGAGCTGAAACCTGTAACCAGTAAAAAACTAGAGAAGGAATACAACCAAAATACAAAATAACCAGTAAGAGTAAGCACCACTTCATTATTCATTGCAGAAATAGAAATGTAACAGTTGAGTAGGTTATTTAAAAATAACCAAGAACCACCCCCAAAACACAAGTGCATACTCTCACTCACACACCCACCAGTAGATTATTTCCTACTATTGCTCAGTCAGTGAACACTGAGCTAGATAGCTCTCAGTCTAATAGTATTTACATCCCATGGAGTCTGGAAAAATGCATTCTAGAGTCTGACTGTCTCCTTTAAGCATCTTTAGAGGATTCTGGATTTCCTCCTCCTTGCTTTTTATTTTGACCTCCAGTTTCTAGTCACCATCGGTTGGTGATTATTTGTCTTCCTCCTGTACAATTTATACATTGAGATTTCTGTGACAGAAAAGGTGATGTAAAGCAGAGCATCATTATTCCTTAACATCTGAAGCCAAAACGAGGGTTACTTTAGTGTATCTGCTTGAAAGCCCATTTTAACTTTGGTGGCATCTGATTGCTGGATTAAGCAGAGAGTTGAAGTATATTTGGAACAAGGTGGACTTGTGTCAGTGAATTTAAACTAAAGCAACACAAAGTGTTGCCAGCACTTGGAGAGAGTTAACTGTGTTCATGACATGCTTGCTATTTAAGGGGTATATGAGGCTTTTAGCAGGTCCTCTCACTAGACAAGAGCTATACTCATCAGATTACTAGTCTCACCACTATGTAATTCCCACTCAAATATTCCCTGCTCTCAAATCTCTCTCAAAATCTATTCATTGACTTCAAGCAAAGCTTGTTTGTTCCACCTGCAGATCTCACCTACAAGGGAAACAGTGCTGCAGTTGAGTTCGATTAGCCCTGCAAATCCTGAAGAGCCACTTTATAGGGTAGCCAGCAGTTCAGCTGAACAAACTTCATACTCATAGGGTACTGCCCTTTTTCAGATTTTATTTATCATCTTCAATGTAAGATGCACATCACTGATTTTGCAGAAGAACATGGCACTGCTGTACCTTGCTGTGTTACTGTTTGGGGGTTTTTAGGCCTGCCAATCTTCATACTTATTGCATTTGAGCTATAAAATGTCTTCCTGGGGTGAAATGATGCTCAATGACTTTACAGGATGACTTGGGTGCTGAATTTTCAGCTGTCTAAATAGAAATTTTATATGCATATTTAAATTCACTTACCTATGCGCTCAGTATTCAGTGAAAACTACCTGAGGAGTTTTGTACATGAAGTTGGAGGGGAGCATCCCTTGCAATAGTGGCCATTAAATTCATATATTTGGGGCAATAGCCCAAGATAATTTCTTCAAGATTGAAGCCCTGGGTTCTGCAATCCTCTGGCAAAGAAAGCATCCACTGTTTACAAATGGACTTTGCTTGCTTAAGGAAAGTAAAATCACATCCTTGACTTTTGTTGGAGTGACTGGAGTAAGCAGTGTTTCCCTACCAGTTCCTGAAATGCTGCAGTGTAACCAGCTTCAGTTGGCTCTTCGCACCTTGATAAGACTGCTGAGCACAACCTTGTTTGAGAATGGCACATTTTTATCCAAATATTAGATATTAAATGAAATCAGTGTTAAAGTGACCTTTTATCTTTCTAGAAGCTGGGGGGGAAGAGTACTACTGATCTTTTTCAAAGTGCATGACTGTAAAGTGATAAAATTGTATATTTTTCATAATGTGGGGAAAGTCTATTTGTGCTGCTTTAGAAATCAGTTGAAAGTTTGATTTCTGTTAAACCTGTGATCTTACAGCCCTGCTATATTTTCTGTATGATTTACAAAGAACTGGAAAAGTTAGCACCTGCTGTTGTGTATATAGCAAAATTCTTTAGACCTTAGCACGCGTTTTTACCTATTATTGAACCACTCTGGCTTTTTTGGGGAAGGAAAGTAATAGTACAGTTTTTTTTGATAATGTGTGTAAAACATTCTTTTAAAATATTTTAGTAAAAATGAAGTAAGAGATTGATTGTGATAGTGTATACTTCTAGCTGAATAAAATAAAATACATTCTTTTTAAATAAACTGATGAGTAAGATTTGGGAGACCACTGCTGAAATACCTTGGAGTAAGCCTCTTGGAGTAACCATAGTTATGACCTCTGAACTAATATGAAAAACCTGGAAATCCACTAAATTCAGAACCAATTTTATTTGGGTAGAGTGAACAAAGTAGTCCCATTTATAACTATGATGTACATCACAGTAGGCTGTTACATTCAGACTTTCACACTTAGAAAATATATATATTATGTACAGGAATTTGCAAATAGGTGTAAACATATAATATTTTAAGATACCAGTACATTCCAAACCAAAACTATCAGCAAGGCAAACACCTCAAAATTATTCCAGTCAGCTAGCATTCAGAATCTCTCTTAAATAAAGCAGCTTTTATGCTTGACATCGTGTTGGTTTACTTACTATTAAAAATGAAGTTTCTTATTATAGATCAAATATCATAGTATCTGGCTATTTTGATACTTAAAAATAGGCACTGATTTCTAGAAGGAAATTTTCTTCTTACTGATATAATTGAGCCAATATGGCTGGTTTTGCTAGTACAAAGTAATCCAGTGCTGGAATAAGTCAAGACAATTTAAACTTAAGTCAAATGTATAAAGTTAGAATAGATACTGCAAAGCTGATTAAAATCTAGAAGCCTATATAACTCACCATAAACCATACTGCTAACAGATCAGCTAAATTTTCATTTAATCTCATTTCTTCATCTAAATTATACAGATTACCCTCCTCTTCATCTTTACAATGTAGGTTTTGGCTATCTACTCCTGCCTAATCAACATAAAGGTATATTCGTGCAAATGACCTCATGCTATCTCATCCAGGTAGCACGTCCAAGTCCTGCTACAGGTGGCATACCAGGTGGTGGAATTGGAGGTGGTACAGGTGGCTGTCCCCCTGGGGGAACAGTAGGAGGGGGGTAACTAGCTGGTGGCATTCCCAGCCCTGGAGGTGGATGAGGTGGCACTGCATGAGTTGGAGGCAGTCTCGGAGGTGGGAAATTAGGGTTGTATGTAGGCGGAGGAGGATATCCAGGAGTAGGAGGTGGAATATTGGGTGGGGGGAAAGAAGCAGGGGGTGGAGGTGGAACTGGTGGTGGAGGGTTGGGAGGGTAGACATGAGGATGATATGGTAGATGAGCTGGTGGTCCATAGGCCGGTGGCAAAGCTCCGTATGTTGGTCCTTCTGTCTTCATCATTGACTGCAGACTCTGGTAACCCTCCCCTGACATGTAGGAATTTGTAGTAGACATCCCTGTAATGTAACTGGTGGGGGGTGGGGGTGGGGGACGATGTGGCAGAGGGGGAGGTTGATGTACTGGGGCAGGATGGGCAGGAGGAGGAATCTGGACCTTTGGCACATCTACTGAGTCCACAGTAGTAGATTGCTCTGGTTCTCCCATCGAAACTGCTGTTGTCAAAGGAGGCTTGCGCTCTGGAAAAGAAAATTTAATTTGTTTTTTTGAAGGATAGTGGCAAGAACAGCTTCTGAATACTTCATATTTTTCCTCCAGTAAATTAGCAAAAGAGAACTCAATGTTCTAAGTCTCTGAATGCCATATGGTATCCAGTCAGACCATCTCAGGTCACTAAAAACCAACTAAGCTGCCTATCAAAGCTTCAAGGTCAGCTTTTCCCATTCTAAAAGTTAAATTCATCTTTCTTATAACTATTTTTTATACTTTAAATATTGTTGTACAATCAGCAGAATTAACAGACTGGATGGATGGAATCACAACTAGTGGATTAAAAAGTCATAGGATTTGTGATACCAAAATCTTTAGTTCAGTGCTTACACCTTTAGTTCAGGCCTCCTTTCTACCTCTCTGGTAGTGCAGGAGGTGGCCTGGGATTACCCTCTGCACTTCACCTGCCTCCCATATTGGGAAACTTTATTTGAGAGCACAGGCCAAAGTCTCAAGCCTTTAATGCTCAGTTCTAAACCTGTTTACCAAAGAAAGAGAAAAAAAAAAAACAAAGGGTAAGTAAGAAGGACATGAAATCTGATCAGCTTTGCCCACTGATTAATTTCCGTGAACTTAGTACCTGACACTCTGGAGAAGTTCATAAAAATGTCAGCATTTAAAGAATTATAATTAGCCACTTCTGGAAAGAACATGCTTTAGGCAGTCTTCTCTTTAAATAAGAATTGTTTGTTTTCCCCTCTTAATGCAGACATTGTAAAGTAAGTAATACCACTAGGATGACTAACTTAACAGCAACGTCTCTGTATGGTCAGAGAGATTATTAGAAGGACCAACAAAAAAGAGTTTGGGACATCTAGGTTGTATATATGAGCATCTACAAAATTGTTCAGTAAGAAAAGCTATTTAGAAACACATGCAGGGCTGTCATTTCTAGTGGCATACTACACTGTTAAACAGAATTTGAGATAAATCCTCCTCCTAGTTCACTTGGTCAAGAGGCATTCTTTGTTTTCACCTGACTTTTCCACTGAGCTGCCCTTTATTTTGATTATGTTTCAGTGCTTGTACAATTACATCCTTGTATAAACAAAAAAGAAAATTTCAGGTAACAAGGGAAATAAATCCATTACCTGCCTAAGTAGGATTTTAACAGCAAAACTGCCCCCTAGGAAAGCCACATAATTAAATCACACAAGGTGGGCATGCTGGCTGTGATACTCCTGATTTCAGTGACTTCAAGCTCCTAAATTGTAGCAGACAATAATTTCCTCATTTGCTCATTTTCAGAACCATTGTGGATGCAAGATGTGCATTCAAGATTTAACAACTGAAGGAATAATGACCATGGTATTTAGAAAACCTTCATTCTTAATTAGAATTTAACAATTGAGAAAAACTGTCCTACTATATTTCAGAGCACTGCTTTTCTCTCTCCTAGTTCTCTTCAGAAACTGCCATCTTATAGTTACATTATGGACTATGGGCAGTGAAATATTTATGTCATATTTAAGGGTCACTGGAAGACAGCTAATGCATCAGGGTGCTGGAAGCACATTTTTACAACAGTACAGTTTATTTTGCAAACATACAGCATGTGTGCAGTATTAGTGTTCCTTGGCAGAAAAAAATCCTCTTTTTAGGTACAGCAAAGAAAGCATCCCCCTGTGGTGGGTTTTTTTTTGGTATTTTTTGTATTATTGTTTGGAAGTTGCACACCTGCAGAATTCCTGTACGACAGACATAGCATGGAAAACTTCTATAGGAAAGCAGAAGGCTGCTCTAGTAATCCATTGTGGCATCTATCATCATTTTGAGATCAAGAAGTTCCTTTTAGCTTGCTATTAACAATTAGTTTTCATCTTCTAGGCCTTTAACTGTTGCAGCTTTGTTTTGCCTTTATCCACCTTGTATAGTCTTGTTTCCATTTTAAGTTTTTTAGTTCTGTCTGGAAAAGCCTGTGCTACTATGATGAAATTCCCTCTAGAGCTTATCAATCTTGTATTTTTACTTGCCAAGCAGATGAATCAAGACAACAAACTCCTGCCCCCACCTGAATGAAAAGCAAGGAAATTAACAAGAATAAATGTTTTTAAGAAAATAAAAGCTTACCTGGAGGTGGATGTGCAGGAGGTATTGGTGGATGTGAAGTTTCAATTTTAGGAATTTTAGATGGTGGCGGTGGTTCTAAAAAACATTTATTAATTTGTGATTGGTTATTGCTTTGCAATATTTTCCAAATTCCAACTCTGCTCTCATGATAATGATTATCATATCACATTACACTATACAAAAGTACAGTGGAAATCCTATTTACTAGGTATGCTTAATAAAGAAAACTAAAATCAACACCTTTGCATAAATAAAGTGGCATCAAGTACCACACACAAGTCTTCCAAAAGAACGTATGCCTACAAGTTCAAGTGACTTTGTAACTAGAGACAAACTCCCAAGAACAGCATCTAAGTGAAGATGAGCAAGTGTATGCTTTCTAGCCCAAAACTTTAACTTGTAAATACTTGGAACAGCTCTCAGAAGAAGCTGACCTTTGCTCAGCTAGGGTAATGTGTGTCATGAACCAAACAAAACAGGGATTGGACAGGGAGAGGAGGGAGAAGAGACGGCTGTCTGGGATCTATTTGCAGAGTTACAGGGGAATAAGTGCCAGGTTTCCTTAAGAAGTACATCCTAGGATCCTGAACTACTTTGTTCCAAACCAGTAAAGTGAAGAAAAACCCCCAAATAAACAAAATAACCAGGCATGATCACTGCAGTGAGTATACATTTCTTTCACTACACTATCTATTGACACAAAGTGCCTTTCAGTGGCAGCCATGCCAACAACCAACTACAAACATCACTGATTACCAACCACTAACTCTTAGTGCAGCTATTCAATGACATGGTACCTTCAGTCACTTCAGGGCCTCACAGCTTGCTGAGGAACTATTCCCAAATGATCCATGGAGTTATACATTGAGAGTTGACTAGTTTAGCAAGATTTCTACTGAATTGACTCTATTAAGGAACTCTTTGGGCACAGTTATACTCAATTTATTTTAAGTTTTGTAGTTAGGAACATTTTAAAAACAGTTATTGTATATATTTAAGGTACATTATCAGGATCAAAAATAGTTTAGAACTGCCAAGCCTGTAAGCAGACAAACTAAGTGCATGTCAGCAAATTACTTATTCTGGTTTAAACACTAAAATGGAAGCAACATGAATAGAATATTAATATTTACCTGCTGCCTTTGTTTCTTCTTTTGGAGATACAGCCTGTTTGAAAAAAAAAAGAAAAAAAGGATAAGAATAACATCATTGCAGTCAATCTTTTCTCCCAGGTAACAAGTGACAGGACCAGAAGAATAAGCCTCAAGTTGTGCCAAGGGAGGTTTAGATTGGATATGAGGTAAAATTTCTTCATGGAAAGGGTGGTCAGGCATTGGAACAGGCTGCCCACAGAAGTGGTTCAATTACCATCCCTGCAGGCATTCAAAAGATGTGTAGATGTGGCCCTTGGGGACATGGTTTAGGGGTAGACTTGACAGTGCTGCATTAATGACTGGAGTTGATGATCTTTAAGATCTTTCCCAACCTAATGCTTCTATAGTTTCTTATGCAAGATGAACAAAGTTCAAATCACACTGGGAAAGCCCAGTTTAACCAGTAGAATGAAAAGACTGGAAAAACAGCAGGTATTTTATATGCAGGATTTCCTGCTGTTCCCACTGCTGAGTATTACATCTCATTTCATGTATTTATCATCCGCTGCACACACGTCATGGTTGGGTTCACTGCTCACTGAGCTGGAAACAAGAGGCTTGGCCTCTGTTTCCAGCTCTGCCTTGACCTGTCACTCAACCTTTGCCAAAATTACTTCAGGCTCTTATGCTTTATTTACCAGTACAGGAGGGCAGTGAAGGTGTTGCACAGCATAAAACATTTCAGAAGCCTTCAGATGGAAAGCATTGTATAAAATCCAAATGTTATGCCAGGAAAAAAATGTATGCACACTGAACAAAATCCACAAACCCTCACATCATCCTTTCAAGCATAAGTTTTTGGTTGGGTTTTTTTATTGGTTTGGTTGGTTGTTCTTTCACTGCAGTTTTATGAAACAACCACAAAATAAAAAAATCTTCCCACATTGCATGGTCCCACTGAGATGACTACTTGATGGTTTCTGAGAAAAGCAAAGAACTTCACTGAAATTTTAAGTACAAGTATATTTAGATTGAATGAGGCAGGTCAGAGGGGTACAATACATAGCTTCTCTGTTTTTTCAATGAAAATGGTTTTTAAGGGACTGTTTACCTCTAGTAGCTTTACCTGCACAAATTGTTCTGTTTCCTTCATTTCACTTTTCACAGTACACTTCAATCCAACTTGAACAGTACTTTCCCTTAATTCTTATGGGTGTTCTCAAAATTTTTGGTGTCTAATTTTTGCCTGCTTGAGGCAAACTCATTCTTATATTCCTTTGATAGTCATTTCAATTTTCCAGACACCATCCAGCTGCTTTCCTGCTTTTTCAGGACAATCTTTATCTTACCATTTCAAACACACACAGTTTTTTCTTAGTGACTCTCATAGACTCATCTGCTGCCTTCATTTTACTTGGATGGTCTTTTCTTGACTTTCTAGCACTAAATCCATGCCTGTAAAACTGCATCAGCTCTCCCTGCACTTTCAAATAGAAGCAAATCACTACTTGTTGGATCTTTTCCAAAAATCACTTATTTTGTGAAGTCAGTTGATCACTTCGGGTGAGAAGCAATTCAATTACTGTGCATTTGTTAACACAGAGCAATATTAAAAAAACAACATCAAGGTACACCATTACAGTAGAACAAGAAACTGGAGCAAAATAACTAATGAGAGAAAAAAACAAATACCAATTTAAACTGCATTTATGCTAAAGAAAAAAAAAAAGAATCAAGCAGCCACAATTGTCCAACAACAGCAGCTGCTAAAATAGAGATAAGCATTTATTGGGTCATTCTACTGCACTGTACTGCCAGAACACCTGAGGGTCACAATAAACAATAATAAATTATCAACATTATCTACTGTCAGGCTGGTGGATATTTAATACCTTCAGCTGAATCTACACAATGGAACTGCTCCTTTACTGCTGTTTCCATGAGCAATAAAATTGTCCCCACAACAATTTCTAGTTTAATCCAAATGAAAATACTATTTACATCTAATGATTCACCAGTATGTTTTTAGTGAAATTAACTGAAAATTCAAGCACTCTTCACCACTGGAGATGTAGAGGATGTGCAGATGCTTTAGACATCTGATATGGGTCTGTAAGTCATGGGCCAATGCCTCAGCTGCTTGAAAGCATCTTGGCTCAGTAGAAGGTAATGGAAGTTACAAGAGTTCATGTAAATTGAAAATCTGGCCCCAGGAACAAAGTGTATTTCTGTTCTGCACAGACCAAAGGAGAAGTCATGTAAAGCCCTATCTATAGAAGCAGGCAAAGATTTTAAGTAAGGTTTATGGTACATCTAACTCAAGAACATTCTAGAAGCACCAAGTAAATCTTTCAAACACCACACATCTTATTCTCCCAGACTGCTTTCTGAATAAAGAACAATTCTGGATCATCACATTTAATTTTCTCAAATTCATGCTGCTTGTGGTGTATTCCTACAAAACTCCTTTGAGTTTTGAAACACCCTTTGCTTTTTATTTGTTGTGGCTGTTTAGAGTGTATCTACTATTTTTTCCATGATTATTAGGTGATGGACCTCAAACTAATTTCAGGAAAAGATCAATTCCACTGATGGCTTGACCAGAGGTGACTGTTTGAGAACAACAGATACTATCCATGCAAAAGCACCACTTTTTTCCACAAGATACTTCATTAATATATGGGATGGGGCAAAATCAGTAGTACTGTAATGGTAGATTCTGAATGATCCTGAATTAGAGGAATGAACAAGCATTTGTAACAACTCAGATGGCACACATAGGAAAAACCAAAATTGTTATTAACAGTTTCTGATGTGCCAAACTACCCCAGGCATTTTTGTTGAAGAAAAATAGTAAGAGATCCTACAGGTCTGACAACTCAAGCAGAATTTGTGCTGATGGCATAAAAAGCATGAAGTAAAAAGAAATTCATAATACCTATAAAGAACTCTCACACTTCATAATTAATAATATTATCACCTTTCTATCCTGAACAATGCTAAAGTTCAGTGCAACAACTAAAAACTTCAGAGCAGGTCTTTTCCTCTAGTAAGCTCTATCCTGCACTTACAAGACCAAGGTTTTACAGAGTTATAGTTTTGTCATTTTTGGGAGGCTGCCATCAAGAAGATGCTGCAGTTTTCCACTTCCATTTCATTCCAATATTTGCTGCTTACTTCAAGGTTTTGTTTTGTTTTGTTTTTTTTTGTTGTTGTTTTGGTTTTTTTTCTCTGATGTCTGTTCTCTAGTTGTCTGTTCTCTAGTTTGGGCATGCATTCATTGCAAACTGGAGCAAAAGGTCAGAAAAAAATTTACAGCCTAAATGGACTTGTTCCAAAGACTGTACTTCTGAAAACACTCCTGTTGCTAAGTACACACTGAAGAAGACTTGGGTAAGACTTTTTTAAACTTTCAAGTGAAAAAAAAAAAACAACAAAAAAATCCCCAGAAATATACATTAAAATCTGAAAGCTTCATTTGAACTTGATGGTTGTTGAAAAGTGCTCAGACTACTTGTGACACTATCCAACTGCTAATGTAGCTTCTTATTTTCAATTATGATGTGATATTATGGACAAAGTGAGGCTATAAAATCTGATAATATATAGGCTGTGACTGTTAAAGGATTATTTTAAAATACTTTTCTTTCAAGAATTTTGACATAACTTTAGAAGTCACTGTTCTGTTAATACTAGTAAGCAGAGCCAAATAATGTTTTCATCAGCATTGTGCAGATCTCTACATTCAGGTGCAGCACAAGAAACCCTCCCTAAGTTAAACCTGCTTAATAAAGAACACAATGAAGTTTGATAGCCCAGAACCACAAGCACTGAGAACCTGAACAGCTCATGTTGACTGCAAAGCCTCTCCATGGCTTTTGGCTCAAGTGGAGTAAGAATGTCACATGTCAGACTGTAAAGGCTGTTTGGCATTAACAAAGCTGCCACATAAACAAGGAAAATCAACTACATAAAATTAATTACAAGGCTAATTCTTAAAGCAAACACAAGTCTTCTGCACACTGTGGCCTTTAAATCAAATGGGCATCAGATCAGCCTGAAAATAAATTGCAAGTTAAAGTTCAACTTACTGCTGGTCTTTTAATCTGCCTAGGAGGGCTTGACTGGGGAGAGGGCTTTTTAGATTGCTGTGCTTGTGTTTGCTGCTGCTGCTGCTGTTGCTGTGCTGACTGCTGAGACTCTTTTTGCTGCTGGGTCTGGGATTGCTCTGAACTCTGGGATTGCTGGGACTGCTGTACTGTAGGTGCCTGGGGTGTAGACTGAAGAGATGGTGGCTGCTGCAACTGATGAGGAGTATGATGAGGCATTTGCTGTTTTCCCTGTGAGTATAGATCCAGGATCTGATGGCAGATATCTTAATAATAAAGAAAGAAAATTCCAAAGTATTACAGCCTTATAATGTATATTTAACACAATTATCAACTCTGATTTTTACTGGACATCAACTTTGGAAAAATTCATTACAAATATTACTCATCATAATAATGAATGAAATAACTTTTTAAAAGCAGATTAATTTTCAACTTATACTTGCATTTCTGAGTTTCTTCTGTCTATCCTGAGCAATATGTATATGCACACTTTCAGAAGAAGAATACAGTGTCTTGGTAATAACACACTGTATGTCATTACTGTGCCTGGAGAGCCAGGTAGCCACACTCCCAGGACAGTAATACAGCAAGAAAGCACGTGGAAGATTATATGTCAAAACATAGATCTCTTGTTAGGCCAGTCAAAAAAGTTTTAGGAAACTAAGCAAAGGATTAGCATTAAATTCTTCTTCCAACATGTTAGGAGCTAAAGGTCCCCCTTAATCTGTTCATCATTCATGGTACATGACAAAAAACCTTCTATCCTAGCATAATTTGGTCAAAGAGAACAGTTATCAATGGGAAAACTGCTGGAAATCAGGCTTCATTAGTTTCAGTGTTTGTAGAAACACTTATTTAAAATGGGGAGTAGATAATAATTTAAAAAATAGAAAACACATCATTACAATTCTGGCTAATTACATGTGTTATAAACTAAACAAACTGTAAAGCAAACATTGAACAAAAGACTAATCATGATGATTAAATATGCTTCTAAGCTAAGCTAGTTCTATTTAAAACCTGATTAAGGCACAGCACATGCAACCCAAGTTACATACTTGACACAAGGTTATTTTGACTGCAACCTAGATAAAATGCTATATATGACCTAGGCCACACAGTTACAAGAAATATTGTGTGAAATGGTTTTCATACCTTCCAAAACATCAACAGGAACATCTTGGACAAACTGCTCCCACCAGCGCCTGTACATTGGTTTGGATGTCCACTCCTGTATTTCAAACTTACACAATCGGCCTGCTAAGTACATGACTGCAACAGCAATGATCTCAGGCTCCCACTGCAGGGACAGCGTGGTGCAGAGGCTGCAGCAGAGAATAAACCAAGCAAAACACAACCCTGCAGATTACCTGATTGTCCAAATGCACTTCAATGTACAGCAGCTATAATTAACAGGGTATAAAGTGCCACCACAATTCTAACTTCTCAGGCAATTTTAATTAAGAGCCTTGTTAAACAAAAGAGTTTACAAAATCATTGTTTTCATGACTACCATTGTCATGAAATCAGGTGCCAAATCAGATTTTAGAGCTTCTAAAATGCTTGTCAATAAAATGTAAACAAATACTGAAAAACCCCCAAAACCCCACAGAACAGCCAAAAAGAACTTGTAAAGCAATTTGTCAAGCACAACACAAGTTTTAGATCAACATATAAAAGGTTATCTCTTGAATAGACTTTGTTAAAGCTAATGCTAAAACAATTGATGTTATTGGTATTATTGATATGAACTAAGTTTCTGTCATAATCAATTACTGTTTCTTGATATCAATTTTAAATTATGAAATATTTTTTCTCTATTTTCTCCACAGATTCTGTACATACAATCTGTTTACACAATTTTAAATCCAGCCAGCCAGCTGAATTTCCATGAATTCACTGTGGCTGTGTAAGAACAGAACCCTTTATTCTAAGGGTCTGTAGTGCAAAGCACAGAATTATTTTCCCAGGATCCAAAACCAAAGTAAACTTCTAACATGGTGCTTTTTAACCAAGCACAACATAGGCTCCTCAGAACAGAGGTAACTATTACACATGACTTGAAACAACCCCTCCAACTTCATGCAAGCGTTTTCCTGAAGTGCATTTTAATTGTTAGGTTTTTAAATATTAAACACCATCTAATTCCAAGTACAATGGTGTCCAAATTTTGATGGATAAGTTACAGTACTTTGACAGGCTTAACAGTGACAGTTATGCTATAATTTTGTTCTACATGTAAGACTGACAGCAGCTGAAGTAAACATCTCTTGAGATCCCCATTAATTTTGGTCAAAATAATTTGGAGAGTTTACAAAATCTGAACCCACACAGGGCTAATTCAAATCAGGCACATGATTAAAAATACAGCCCTTTTTCATGATGTTCTACTGCTGTAGGCATGACTGAAAGCCATGTATTCACAATTTCTAGACAGTCAGACCACTTACACATTTTCTGAAGGGTTTGCTATGGAAATAAAAAGTAATATTCAAGTCCTTAATAAATTAACTTGCCCAGCTCTGTAGAATCCCCCTGAACAAGATTAAAGTGTGTCAAGTTGTTCTGGTTTTTTTCCAATATCACATGAGAAATGCTTTTACATGCACTCCCATTAATTGATGTCATTCTTACAAGTTCATTATTCAAGAAATTGTAAATCCAGAATTAAAAACTGTATTCCTCAGTGAATTCAATGGTTATTTCATTATTACCAAAATATCACATTAAAATATATTGATGGAATTCAGAAGTGACTTATTTTTTTCAGAGTGTAAAATATATCATAGATTTGGCAAGAAGCTGGTTTGTATTCTGGAAATTAAGAATTTGGTTTGGCCCTTTCAAACAGTAAGTTTCTTTTTAATGCAGCACTAAATTAGTGCCACAACATTGCAGAGATCTCACTGGTCTACTTCATACTCATTCCAGATTCTGTGCTCAATGGAACTATCAGGATAGTGATGGAAAGAAAAACTGAGGAACATGACCAAGAAAACATGTAACAAGCAGAAAAAAATGGAATATTTGTCAAAAAAATATCCAATACCAGAACAATGTAAGCAACAGTAACTATTTCACTTTCAGAATGTTTCCTAGGTGTATCTTACCTGTCATTGACAAATGTCCATGCCATTTGAACCAGTTTTTGAATTTTATTTTTGTCTCCTGAAAAGCAATCAGAAAAAAAATAGGACATAAAATTAGGAGGGACAAACAACTGGAAGTAGAATATTCTTGCACTGTTAATATATTAAGTTCTGGAAATCAGTAACAGGCATTACTTGCTCACCCTGCCAATATTTTACCTTTGAGTTGTTTGGCATACTTGAGAAGAAATTGGTATGGATGTTCCACTTGCAAATCAAACTTTATTGTTTGTAGTAAGATTCTTTCAAGTACCATCACTTCTTCCTATAGAGAGTTACAAGGTAACCACAGTATTATTTCTTTTTTCACTGAAAAATACTTTATGCTAGTACTGGCCATGACTTCACAGCACCTCCAGGCAGCCACGTTTGTCCCCAAGGAGAACAGAAAGCTCTCCAACTTACAATATTATTTTAAACTCAGGTACCTTTTCTTCACATTTATTTGAGTGAGGACAGGGGATGTGATGTTTAAAATCCCCATTCCTCTGCAGAGGAATGAACTGAACTAGACACAGCATGAAATTGCCAAAAACACAATCACAACAAAAATATAAGCTCTACCACATTTCGCTCAAAAGTTTCAAATCCTTCTGCTATTTAAAATAAACAAATTTTAAGAAAGGCATAGTTTTGCTAAGTCAGTGCTGTAAACAAGAAACTTCTCAATGCTTTTGAGATCTAGTTCTCTTATTTAAGATTCACTATTAACTACTTCCTAAAATCCCATTCAGATGATTTATGTCTTGGTAACATTTCTTGCTCTGGCTGAAATTACTCAATTTACTTTAATTTGCAAAATAATATCAGAATTTACATGAAATAAAATGCAAACTTTCAATGAAAACAATTATTAGTAAGCTCCCAAAGCTACTTTTATTAGGAAGAATTACTTTCATAGCTACCCACCACGTTACCCATAAGAGCAATAAATGCATGCTGAACATCTAATGTAATTTAGAACAACTGAAAATCAGTCAATGCTCCATTGAGTGTGTGTCACTTTACTACAGTACAACAGGATGAAATCAATTCCAACATGAGTATTTTTACCTTTGGGTCATCTCCAAACTGCCCAAACTGTACATCATTTAGCAGGCTACGAGCTGTTTTAATTATGTCTTTACATTTCTTGGGTGTTTCTTCAACCTTTCCTGCCAGGAAGAGACAGCAGGCTCCTGTCACCTGAAAAAAGGCAAGGACTTTGACAAAGTGGTCTGCATGTAGATATGCAATACAGTGTAGCATTACAAAAGCACTGTCTGTTTCCATTAACAGTACTGTAGAAGTCTCCCAGGAAAGACTTAATGAGCATACTAATTTCTATTTTAATATAGTGTTAAACTTTTATTTTTTCAGAGGAAATACACAGAATTTGGAGGACTGTCTATTTTATACAACCTCATTTCAAGGTCAGAAACCCAAAGCAGAATTTGTCCCAATTCAATGCTGTCTGTCAAGCAGTTTTAAAACTGTATTACACTTCTTTTTTTCTTTCAGCTAATATAGAAGTGCCAGCACTACAGCTGCTACTCCTAAAGAACAATATCAGCAAGTCATAACTGCAATGTCAATACATTTCTGGGAATAAACAGAAATGTGTAAACAGGAAAGAACAATGAACTTTAAGCTGCAATAATTAAAAGAAAAAAATGCCAATTTTCCATCTTTCTGTAGTGAACAGCAATTGTAGCACCCAAGTGATTAATCACCATTTCAAATAGTCCCTGCCTAGTGCAATCACTAAATTAAGTCATCAATATTCTAAATACTTACATATCTTGGGAACTGTTTGAAGGAATGAAACATGTAGAAGCGATGGAAATAAATTATTCCGGTTGCTAGAGTGTCATAATGTCTGTGGTGCAGATTAAGGACTTTCAAACAGCACACAAAACAAATTTAAAACCAAACATGCACAATGGATCATGCTTTATCAAGTACTTCAAGTAATTGGTTGTTCAGTGACCAGTTAGAAAACACTGCAAGTAAAACAGGAGCTTTAGGGGGAAAAAAAAAGGCCACAAAAGCCCTTAGAGCTGTGCAAACACTGTGATCAGGCCCAGATGCAGCTGATATCTAAAGCATTTGCTGAAGGTGTGCAAAGTCCTGACTGTATTTCCAAGAGGATGCACATAAGGTCACCCCTGGGTTTCACCATACCTGCCTCAGAGAGGGTCAAATCCAGCAGTGAATACACGAAGGAACAAAACAATTATCACTTCATATTCAAGGGCTGGCATGGAGGAAAGACCTAAAAAATGCAGCTAAAATCTGAACATGCTCTGTATTCTTCACTTTAAGACAGGTAAAAATTTTGTCTTCACCATGCCTTATTAAAGAAACAACTAAGGAGATTAAAGGAGCACAAGCATATAGGAAGCAGAAAATTTAAGTGGCTGTCTAAGAGGAAGTAGGACAGTCTGGAGAACTTACACACAGTAAATCCCAAACCAATGAAACAAAAAAACAGCCACCAAGGACCAAGACTGGGGAGGCAGAGGTTAGAAGCCTCAAAGGCACAATCTAGAAAGCTGGGGGAAAAATTCAAAATTTGAGAAGTCATGTAGATTCATATACTGAAACAGAGTTTCATAACTCACAGAAGTTACTCTTAATTGGAAAGTTTGTATCATCTTACTTCCAAATTGGAACCTTGGATAGAAATTGTGTAGGAACACATCACATCAAAAGGCACTTCAACAGAAATATATTTCTGATTAGCAATTAAACATCTGGACAGCTGAGTAGATCACAATTGTTGTATGTTTCATTCTGAAATCCCACCATTCAGAAAGACATGTCACACCAACAGGGGTGCAAAGGATACAGCCCTAAGCGTGTTCCCACGTCGAAAATGAATCTGGCCCCTTCCCTGCGGTATCGTGCCTCCGTAGCTGGATCAAGCCCTTCAAGCTGGGATGGTGTGTGTGCCAAATCTTTCTTATCCCAGTACCAGCATGGCTTTGTATGGTCCAGGTTTGCCAAGTTTACAGAAGGGCTGGAATTTTCTTTATTCTCCTTCATTTATTAAAACAGAATTGTCTGTGCTGTTTAAATTTTCAAAAATGAAGTCTTCAGAGAGTCACTTCAGGACCTTGAAGAAAAGAAAGAGGAATTCTTTAAAAATAGAGAGAACTGTGTTCTCCAGTTCCTGCTCAAAGAGGAGTAAAGAAGAATAGTGCTTAGCCTGGCCTGTTGGAAAGAACTTTTTCCTACGCTCAAAGACAAGGAATAAAGAACTTTGCCTT
Source organism: Melospiza georgiana (assembly GCF_028018845.1). NCBI lineage: Eukaryota > Metazoa > Chordata > Aves > Passeriformes > Passerellidae > Melospiza > Melospiza georgiana. The sequence continues at coordinate 51,721,141 of NC_080435.1, read as the reverse complement.
TATCCTCGCCATATATTGCAAATACAATCAAAGAAAAAGCCATAAGTTTTATCCTTGCTATTACCTGTTTAATAAGGAGACTTCAAGAATACATCTCCAACAATATCTGCTATTTCTTAGTAGAACAACTTCCATCTACTTTGTCAATAAAACTAGGAAAAAGCAGTTCAGTGATGGCTGTAGGGAGATTTGGCAAGTTAGGGGGATTAGCTGACTATTGGTAACTAGGGAAGGCCCTGGTGAGGTGAGCCTTAAACACCTGCCTGCTCCCAGGGATACCCCGAGCAGCAACCACTTGGCAGAAGCTTTGTAAAGTGATCTGCACTTGCATTACTTAAAGAAAAAATGTATCAGTGTTCTTTCACATACCAAAATTGAGACAACCAATGTGAGTTTACAGAGTAAGGCAGCATCTAAAATCATCCCCCAAACAAAGCAACTGAATACACCCCAAGGGTCTCCTACTTGCCTGTGTTTACCAGCACTTTGTGCACACAGATGCAGATCACCAGGCTCTGCAGGCACCTTTCTGGTCTTTGAATTATGACAGACATTCAGCCATGCCTCAGCTTAAACAATGAGCACTCGCTGCCTTTATTTCTGTCAGGCACAAACCTGCTCTTACTCCAATTCAACCAGCTACAGATACTACTCACAGATTACTACAGTCACCTGCAAAGGTTTGCATAACAGACAGTCATTAACATATGATGCAATGTATCCGCTCTAAGCAAGACACTCACAGCAAGACCCAAAATTTAAAACTCTTAAAATCAGCTATTACTTTTCGAGACGTTTCCCTTCCGAAAACGGAAGGAAGATCACGCGAACAGCCACAGAACGATGCCTACCATCAGCACCTCGCTCACCTTCAACAAGTTTCTCTTTTTCAGAATAAAGGAAACTGTCTTTGCCTCACGGAGGTTTTGGAATCACCTTCACAACGCGTGGTATCGGTCACAGACAGATCTAAATTCTGCCACAAGAAAAAGTAAATGGCTACTACAAACTATTTCCAGAATCAACAAAAGCGCGCCAGGCCACGACTACACATTCCCATCACATTTACTAGAAAGATGCGATTTTTTATTACTGCAACGATTCTTCCTCCTTACCAGATATTTTGCTTTCTAACTTCTAAAGCGCTTGAAACCCAAGTAACACTAAAAGCGCCTGAAGCGACACGATCTGTTTCTATAAAGGAGCGAACGCGTTTCCGAATACGGAACCAGGAATTAAAATCATCACCCGCAAACATCTTCAATGAACCATCTCAAACGTCCCAATCCACACCGCAACGCCCGACAATAATAAGTTTTCCCTGCCTTTTTACGCACCCCAGTAAAGTGGAAGAGAGTTCCAGAGTTAGATCGCGGCTTTTCCATACCTTACCTGAGCCGAACGCACGGACCGCGGCTCCGCCCCTGCAGCCCGAACCGGGCCGGGGATGCTCACACCGCCCCCCACACCCGCCCGCCCGCCCTGCACGGGGCTGCCGGTGCCCGGGGAGGCGCTCGCTCCCCACCCCGGCCTCCCCGCTCCGTTCCCCCCGTGCCCAGGCGGCGGCGGTCGCCGGCGGGCGGCCCGGGCGGGCCCCGCGCACTCACAGGGCTCGCGGGGAGCGGGAGCCGCACCGGAGCGCGGGGCCTCTCAGCGACAGCGCGGCCTCCGCGCCCTGCGCGCCGCCATCTTGGGAGCCAGGCCAGGCCGCGCGCTGCGTCATCACGTCGCCAGGGCGTAGCGCGCGAGGACGGAGGCGCCGCCAATGGGAAGCGGCAGCGCCCCCTCTGCCTCCCGCCCAATCCCGGTTTCGTCAGCGGCTGCCGAGCCGCGACAGGAGGCCGACGGGCCGCCGTACCCTGGGAGCGAACCAATCGGAACGCTAAGGGGGAAGATTGCGAGTCTCAGAGACCAATAGATACCTGAAGGCGGGCCAACGGGGACTGAATGACAGCCAATGGGCGCGCTGCCGTGCCCTTTCTGAGGCCGCCGCGGGCGCGGGAGGGGCGGGGCCTTCCGGCGGGCGGCAGCTCGGCCAATGGCGGCAGGGGGCGCAGGAGGGGGCGGGGCCGGGCGGAGCGGCCGCCTCCCCTCGGCGGGCAGCGGCGTCCGGCGCGGGCTCGGGTGCGCCGCTCCCTCGGGCCAGGCAGGAGCGGCCGCTGCCGGAGGTAAGGCGGGGCCTGCCCGCGCCCTCTCCCCTGCCGCCGCCGCTCGCCCCGCCGCGCCGCGGGCCCTTCCTCGCAACCCTCCGCGCGGCGTGGGCTCGCCCCGCTCCGCCGCCGCCGTCGCCTTCCCCGCAGGAGGCGCCGCTCTTTCCGGACACCCGCTCCCGCCGCCCCAGGGCGCGCTCCGCGGGCCTCGCCGACCCTGCCTTCCCCCGCGTGGCCGGTGCGGGCTGGGCCGGGCCTCCTTCCCCGGGAGCCGCAGCCTCGGTCGCGGCCCGGCCCGGCCTGTCCCTGTCCCGCTGCCCGGCCGGAGGGGCCGGCGCGTCCCGCGGGTCCGCCGTGGGCGGGTTCGCTCCAGCCCGGCCTGCGCGCGTTTGTGCGGAGCGAGGCGGCGGCACTGGCGTTCTCCCTTGCCCCATCCCCCCTCGAGAGGCTGATCGAAACGAGAGTAAAGCAAATGGCTTAAAACTGCTTTCCTCATGATGTGATTATTTTTGGTTTTGATTTTTTTTTTTTAAATATGTTTGATACGGTGTGAATGCTCCCTGCTCCTAGTTCAGTTTGCCGTGGAGCCTCCCGTGCCCCAGCGCTCGGGGGCGGCTCTGCGGGTGTGCGGCTCCTCAGAGCCCTCCGCTGGCTGGAGAAGAGTGCTCTGCTTTCTTTCCTTTCTCAGCCCCTCTGCTTAAGCAGAGCAGTTCAATCTTCGGAGGAAAAAAAAGGGAGGGGGAGTTGAAACTAGAATAAATCGTAAACTGTTTATTGACAGGGGTGTTGCTCCTGAAACAGCCTCGCTATTTCAGCCTTCCCCTATCGTTACAACAGCTGCCTGTCCCACGAACCCTTCCTCCTCTTCCTCACCCAGCAACACTTGATTAGAGTTGCTTGAGCTGAGGTTGTGCTTTGCCTTCAGTTCTTAAATTTTGAATTTGGCATGCAATCTTTTAGCCTACATTCAGCTCTCAGAATAAGCTCAGTTCTTCCTTTTGGTAGTTGTCCCTCATGGTTCTAAGCTGCTCTTGCTCCAAGCTTGGTGTCTGTTCTTCTGGGTGGACTTGTCCTTGGAACATAAGCTTGCTCCTGAGATGAAGCTGAAGCTAGATTGTTTTTGTCCCTTCTAAGAGCATGTAACGTAGGCACCTGTCTATTCAAGTGACAGCTTTGTTCGTTGAAAATTGCTACAATGTTAGCTTAATGTCTCGCAAGTGTTTTCTGCCTTCAGTTGTTGTAATCCCATGACTGTCAAGTGAAACATAAGTATTTTGTCGGTGAGTAAAAAACAGCTGTGGCATTCTGTATGTCCACTATCAGGTTCCTGGTACAAAATAGTCAGCCAGTATACAAGCTGTGGGAAGGAAAGGCACGATGGGCTCAAAGGCGGGGGTGGCTTCCTGATATTTTTGCTCAATTAAGTAACTTAATATGGTAGAGATTCAAGCCTGCTGGCTTGTGCCCGAGTTAAGTTTTCAGTGATGTTTAGCAGGGATTGAAGTCTATATTGCAGTAGAGTTGAAAACACATTCTTGACATTGTGTGCTGAGAAATAGATTTAGGCTGTTGGGGGAAGAAATGCCACGAGCCCCAAAATCATTTGTAATCTGTATATCACTATTTCCAGAGATGGCCTGATCTGCTGCTGAAATCAGATGTGCTTGAAATAGAATTCTGATTTCAGTATGGTACAGAAATTAAAAATAGACTGCATTATGCCTCTCTGTATGGAAAAGTGTGCATCTTGATGATGTTTTCATTGTAATAAATCTATTTAGACATGTCTACTGTATCTGTGTAATACTTCATCATAGCGGTGCTGGTTATGTAGTTAATGTGATAAATTGTGTAGTTCTCAGCAAGTGAGTATTTCAGTGGTTGCTTTTTGGAAAAAACAAAGGTACTTTAAGGGTACTGGAGGTCTTAAGGGATCTGTATCTTTTCTGGTGGGCTGGCATAGTGCTCAGTGCATGAGACCTCATGGTGCCTGTGGCTCAACCTCTTGGAAGCCTGGGTGCTTCTGTTAAGTCTGCCCTACTGATGGTTGAAGTCAGGGTGGCTTGCTTTATTCTTAATTAGGAGTTATATTATTTAAAGTGAGGTTAATATTTTCTAAATTAAGAACATTATTTAGGAACATGCAGATAAAGACAGTGCATAAGGGTTTTTAATGCTCTAAAGGAATTAGGGAAAAAAGTTTGTGGGTGTCTTCAGGATGAACAAAATTATAGCTAAGAAATAAAATTACAAAGTGGGCTGGTAAATTGGCAGAGTTTATCAGTTTCTTTTTTCTTTTCTGGTCAAATAGCTGTCTGAGGATCTGATTTAAGAAGGAGACAAGGGAGTTAAGAGCTTGTTTTCTGTGGATAGATAGTAAACTATCTTCCCTAGAAAGATCAGTCAGGTGTTGATAGTAAGAAGCACTCCATCTGCTTAAGAAAGCTTTAATGGGAGGCCAAGAGGTATGGGGACAAACCTGTAGTAAATAATGTAATAGCTGCAAGTTAGCAAGCTGATAAAAGTGAATTAAGAAGTACATACTTTTTTTGAGCTGTTCTGTTGGATCTGGACTTTTTTTTTTTTTGCCTTTCAGCATTTTGTGCTACCTTCAAATTAATAATTTCTTACCAGAAGTTTATATTTAATGCATGAGGCAGTCTTGTGCTTAGTTAGTATCTAGCTAGGTTCAGCTGGGTGGGGAGGGAGATAATGTCAAAATGACAGGACTTCCTTTTTTCAGTAGATTAGTACTACCTCATGCATCTGTAATCAGAATACTGTCAAGACATGTTTTCTTGGATCCTAATTGTAAGAATAAATGTCATTTGGAATTTGATTCCTGACAATTAGCTAAATTTGTGGTAGTTGGTGTTTTTTGTAAGTGCATCAGCCAAATGTTTAGCTAATTTTAGGAGCTTCTTTTGATATTATTCTTGATAGATTGGCTTCTTCCCAGTCTCACAGTCACCACTATCACCATCATTCTTTCCTTAACCTTACACTGGAGTGGGATTAGCAGTTTGTTCTTTGCAGAGTGGATGGATGCAGTGCATACAGCAGTGGTTCAGTCTTTCCTCTTTTCCAAATACTTTATGCTTGTGCTCATGGTTGACACACCTGTGGTGGTAAAGCTTTTTATAGTAAAGGGAATTATTTGATTCTGACCATCCTTTGCCAAAGAACTTGTTAGAGACACTTCAGCTTCCTAGGTTTGGCTTTAGATGACTAATAATGTTTTTAACTTAGACTGTTATGTAAAATATAAGAAAGAACCTCTCAAAACTAAAAGTACAGCTGGAGTTTTTCATTGCTCCATAAAAATGGTCCATCAGTGTTGTCTGGCCTTAGTCTTGTGTATTTGGAGCTAGGCTTGTGTTTGTAGCAGTTAAGAGGTGACTTCATGCCCAAGTGTATTTTAACATTGCTTTGCATTTTTGGTCTTGCCCTTCCTCTGCTTTAACCTTCCTTGCTCCCTTTTTCTGTTTTTAGCTGCTCTGCCCTACATTGCCTCTTGATTGCATCTCTTCTAACAAATGACTATTCCAGTTGCTCCATGTATTCCTGCCCTTCCTTTACCACTTCCCATCCTGTTCAGTTAGTCTGTTACTCCTTTTTCTTTCTTTGCAATAAGGAAGAATTAGAGCTGTATTCTTTCATTTCAGTTCTGGGTTCTGTGACCAGGCCAGAGCAGCAGACCTGTCACTGCAGGAGGCTTCCACCTGTGTATCTGACCTGGGCTGCATCATGCAGAGGTGTGAATGACTGGGCTTGAGATCAGTTTTATCTCCAGCACTGGTGTTTACAGGCTCTGAAGCTGGCCAGTTGTACCTATAACACATAAAGCAGAAATAAAGGAAAATACATGGTTCTGAGAATCTAGCTGCTAATATCCTATTAGAAATCAAAATACAATATAACTTGTAACTTGAGAGATATCATTTTACTTTTCAGAAGGATTTTCTGAGCCTGATGTTAAAGTGTGTTGTGTACTGGGGGATGACAGATTAGTTGGTTTATCTTATTCTTGGGTATATTCCCAATATCTCTGAAGGAATTGGCTAACCTGTCCTGTAAGTGCCTACAGCAGTGTTTGAACATATGGTTTTCAGCTAGTGTTTTAAAGTAGGCCAAAATTGTTTTTGTAATTGAAGATAGATTGTAAAGTCTGACAGTTCTATTCAGTTCCTTTGTTATTGTTTCTGTTCAGAGTGTGATAACCTGCACTGAAAGGAGGGGAGTCAGTCTCTGGGGCTCCAGTTTGTAGATTGTCCTTTATATATGTTTGTATATATTTTAGAATATGATAAATAGTGATGGAATCATCTCAATAAAACTAAGTCTCTTACATTACAAATGCTGCCTGCATTTCTTAGTTAATCTTGCTCTGTATTTAATGCTTTATAGCACTGGTGCCCAAAGTTTTCAAGTAATGTTTCAGCAGAGTAGGAAGAGGATGTGGTGTGTGGATTTCTGCTTCCACAGGACCTGAATTGCTGGTTCAGAACTTCCAGTATGCTGGGTCTTGCCTGGTGTGCCCATTCCCGTGCCAAGCTAAGGGAGGATGAGTTACTTTGTGGGAAGGGGTTGGTGCCAACCAAGCATGAAGTGCAGGTGTTTCCTGCCCTTACAGGTCCTGTGGGAGTTGTCTTTGTGGCCACTGTTGGAGGTGCTTGGTTATCTTTATTTGATGACAGTTTATAGATGTAGCCACATAATAACTTCAAGAACTAAGAGAAGGAGATTTTGCATTTAAATATTTCTGACAAGGACTTCTGAAAGATCTCTTTTTACAGGTTTGCCTCTAGGTAATTCAAATGAACTGATGCCTGCAATTATATAATTTGTGGAACTGTATGTCTGCTTTGTCCCACTGCTCAAGTCATCAGTGAGGATGATAATCAGTGTTAGTCCCAGTACTAATCCCTGGGCTATGCTGGTGTGACTGGTCTCCAGCTGAACCTCCTGCCATTCACCACAGCCTCTTCAATCCAGCAGTGCAGCCAGTTTTCACTCCACCTCACTGTCCACTACTTTAGTTGGTAGTTCATCAGCTTGTGTGAGTATGTGGTGGTAGATGATGTTAAAAGCCTTATCAATGCAGAGATGAGCAGCATCCACTGCTCTCCCATCAAGGTTATTTGCTTTGACAGCTTCCCTCCCCTCAGCCCTGTGAGGCCACATCTGGAGTGTAGTGTCCAGTTCTGAGCCCCCAGTGTGAGAGCTGGAGTTACTGAGGAGGGGCCTGAGGTGATTAAGGGACTTTCCTCACATGAAGAAAGGCTGGGAGAGTTGAGACTGCTTGGCCTGGAGAAAAGAAGGCTCAGCAGGATCTCCTCAGTGTGTACAAATACCTGAAGGGAGGGTGCTAAGAATGAGGGCCAGGTTTTTTCAGGGGTGACAAGAAGTAAGAGGCAACAGAGGATGTTCTCTCTGAGCATCAGGAAATACCTTCTTACTGTGAAGGAGACTGAGCACAGTTTGGAGACTGAGTCTTCATTCTTTGAGGTATTTAAAAGCTGTCTGGACATGGTCCTGGGCAGCTGGCTCCAGGTGGCACTGCCTGAGCAGGGGGGTTGAACAGTCAGTCTCCAGTGGTCACTTTCACTGTGACTTTTTTTAAAGTTTGTTTGAATGTTTGTATTCCTGATCCTATTTCACCAAAAATCCATACAATCTCAGGACCTTCTTGTCTTTCTTGTACTTTGTCCCTTGCCAGATTCAACTCAAATGGGCTTCAGCTTTCCCGGCATGCTCAAACAATACCTTGGTTTTTGCTGAGTTGGCTGGCCATGCTTTCACTTCTTCTGTTTGTTTGAGTTTTGTCAGGAGAGTCTTGTCAATTGATGCAGACCTGTCATTTTCACTTAACATCCTGCTCATAGAGGTGGTGCATTCCTGAGCTTGGAAGAAGTGATGGTTGAAAGTTCACCTCTTAAGATCTTTATAATGATGGAGTAGTAGCAGAATAGCTTTATTTCCATCCTGCAGTTTTCAAATGTGTACTCTTAGAAGAAGTGAAAGTAGCAGGCCTCTAGAGTGTATTTTGTGAAACCATGAGCAGATGCCTGAGTTAACAAACACCAAGTTAGCCTTGTGCATCAAATCTCTAGTTCCAGGCAGCTGTATAAGATTTGTTTTAGCACGCAAGGTTACTTGTTTTTTCCCCTAAATACAACAAAATAGAATTTATCATTTTCAAAAGTAGAAGGTGTTAAGCATATAGATGCTTTTGTTACATTTTTGATACCTGCTGTACAGACAGCATTCCAGTGTTTGCTAAAATGGTTCTGTTTTACTGCAGTGGTAGTCACTATTCCTTATTCTGGTTTCAGCATTTGTTTTTCCAGACTTTCACTGGGATATGATGAATTGTCACCACTATGCTTTTCTATTCTTTCAATAGAATGGGACAGAGGTTGATGTTTTATGGGACAGTGTTCATAAAGTTGGTTTTCTTGCTTCTTCAAAACCAGTGATAAAATGTTCAGATCTTCCAGACTTAACTGGTTTTCCCTGCATCTATTTACAGGTTTATTTATTCAGTTTTGTCAATTGAACCCTAGATACAAAAGCATTTCTTTAATGCATCTGCATAGTTTCTTGTTGAATATATTACTCAGAAATAGCTACTGGCCTGTATCTAAAAGTCTGTGACCCATTTGTCCAGGGTTTAGTTTTTCACATAAACAAAACTGACTTTTCAAAATAGCCTCACAGCCTTCTGGGTTAGTCTGCACTGCCACATACAGGCTGTGGCATCTGGGTGGTCTGTGAGCTTCCAGGTGGCAAGGTTAGAGCAGCTGGGATTCAGGAAACTGGTGACTGACACATTGCAGCAGTCTTGTTGTGGAACTCCAGCTCCAATCTCTGCAAACCAGCAGCCATTCTATAACTTCTGCTGCTCACTTTGGAGGGTAACTGCCTGTCTTTGGATATTCCTGGTATGTCTTTTATATATGTGTGTATATATATATATAGATATATGTGTGTGTGTGTATGTATATATATATGTATATATATATGTATATATATATGTATGTATATATATGTATGTATGTAGTCTTGCAACTGGATAGTCTTTGATAATCCTTTCTTTGGAAACTGCCATTTTCAAATGAAGTGGATCTCAGCAGGAAGCTGAGCTGTGTATGGATGAATTTCTTTGCTTAAGGAACTTTGTGTGCTGGGATAGTATTTTTAGACTTGCAGAAAGTAATAAGGGTTGGCTGGTGAAGAAAGAAATGGCTGGTTACTTTGGATGACCACCTACAATGTGTAATCTTCCCCTTTGCTAAGCAGAGTTGCATTGATAGCATATTAATATATTAACTTTACTTAAAATAGAGAAGCATCCATTCCCTCTGGGGTATGCTGCACCTGATTCTGTCAGTCAGGAGCAAGGAAAATGGATGTTGTCAGACCAATTTGAGAAGCTCTGTGTGCTGATACAGTGAGTACACTAATAGAACTGTAAAACTTAGAGCTGCAGAAAATGACTGTTGGGTTTTCATGTGGTTGTCAGATTCAGATTGTAGCTGTTCTCTGCCTCTATTTCCAAAAGTCAACATTCAAGCAGTTATTTGTTCCCAGCTGATGCTTGGGAACAGTGAGCTCTGTAAGGGCTCATGAAATTACAATTTTTGCATTTGTCAATTCCCTATTTGAAAAAAGAATTCCTGTTTTCAAGACAATGACAGATAATATTATGATTTCCTTCTGTCACTGTAGGATGCTTGTCTTCTACAACCTGTTTCTCTGGCTTTCTGAGCCTTTGAATCCATGCCTGAATATAAAAAAAACCTGACCTGTTGCACTTTGAGTTTGAAGAAAAAAATGAATAGACTAATAAAAAATTGCTTGCTATATTCTGTGATGTCTAAGAGTTGATCTCTAAATCGTTTGGAGGTATAGTGTAGAGTTTCATAATGATATGAACAGCTAAAAGCTTTGCAGACTCTAGTAAACAGTGATTGCAGTCTTAAAGGCATGGTGTATGCCTAGTTTGAAAGTGGGAAGTTAGTGCAGTGCTGCTGGTTTTATTTGTCATACTGGGGTTTTACCATAGCACTCCAAGACAGCAAAATTCTGTGCAACTTTGAGGAATATTTTACCTTCTGTAAAGTTAAAGTTGTGTCTTTTCCAGAAAGCTCTCAGATGCCAGATCAGGTTAATAACACAAAGCTGGTTTGAGCACATTTCTGCAGACTTCTGTCCTGACCCTACATGAAGCATTGTCCTAAGGCCTAGGGCATGGCTGCTCTAGGTTTGGAAAGTCTGCTGCTCCCAAAATGGATTTTTCTCTGGTGGATAGAGATTCACCAGTGTCACCTGCAGCAAAATATCAGGTGCAGCTTTGCTACAATAGCCATGGTGTTTGTATTCAGTTCTGTCCTCTGTGTCTCTCAGGAAGAATTACTTGGTCTGAGTAGAAGTCATCTCTGTCTATTTACAAATTTGCCTGATTTGTAGATTACGGTTCTATTTGTGGTAGCAGGAAACCCAGCTACAAGAACTGGGAATCCTAACACTGACAGCCAGTCTTTTCTGGAGTCATGCTGCTGGTTTTTCCCTTGTTTGAGATTATATTCATTAGGAACAAATTTTCTTTTTGGGCTGATGGATATAAGTATCCTCTTGCAAGTGTTGCAGGTGTGACTTGTTAACACAGTGTCCCTTTGTGGTCCTTTATGGCCAAAGGAGACCTGGTGGTGCTGCTGGTGGGGGACATGGGGCTGGGGCTGTGACAGCAGGTCCTGAGGCTGCTGCTGGAGCTGCATTCTTGCTGCAGCACAGGAACCATGCAGGTCTCAGATGAGATGGAAGATGAGGGGTCTGCAGGGACCTGGGACTGTTGAAAGTCCAGACTGCTGGAATCTGGCACAAGTGGATTATCTTTGCTGCCTGTGCAGAAGTGAGATAGGCCCAGCAAACTAGCAAGGAAGGTACTTAGAAATAAAAACATTGAAATCTCAGTTTGGAGGGGTCAGAGGCAAGACAAGCTCAGGCTTCCTAGAGGTTTGTAGAAAGACTACACAAATCTTTTCAGCTCTTTATCTGAACATTTTGAAACACTGCTTGTAGGGTCTGGTCAGCCCCACTCTGTGATTCAGTGCAGGCTGGGGGTCAGAGGGATAGGCTGAGGAAATTACTAGGTGTGTGCACCAAATTAAGCCAGGGCAGGAAAACAGATTCTCAGCAGACATGCTAACAGTTTATTAGGATACTAGAGGCAGTTACCTTGTGAAAACATGCTGGTCAATCTTTCTGCCTTAATACAGAGAGGAGACCTTTGTTCAGAAAGTTATATGGCCTTCCTAGATATTTTAGAACTGGAATGGGCAATGTGCTTACTCTGTAATGTGTGCTAAAATAAATGTTTAAACTATTTCTTCAGCTTGTGTTGTCACCTGTGAGCATACCAGAAAAACAAGTGCTGCCTAGCAGTTCTCCTATTATTCTTCTAAATGGTGAGGATTAATATTCTGAGAAGATTATGGCAGTTTACTGGACCTTATAGTCTGTATGCATTTTGTTTGTTATTTTATCAAACATCTGAAAGCTAGGGCATGAAGCTAGGTAACACTTAATACTGCTGTGCCTTTCTTGTTCCTTAGAGCCCAGTAAATGTGTATGTTAAAAGCTGCTTTATTTCAAACCACTGCAGAGTTTGAGTAAACATGGAAGAGACTGTAAGGTCTCAAGTTGCCAGCTATGAATGCCAGAAGGTATGAAGGGGCTTGAAAGAATATGCTGCTTCATTTTCAAGGTCTAGAATAAAAAAAATCTGAAAACTGCCAGTGTTTTTCCTAAAACTTCTAGACACCTACTGGAATAATCACCATTTTAACCCCTAGCTAGGGAGTGGGCTTAAGGCAAATGGGTTTGGAAGACTTTCTGACAGTTGTTCAGCCCTCAGTTACATCACTTATCAGGCATTCATAGCAGAAACTTCTTAACTTTTTTTTCAATGTGCATAGCTCTTAAATGTTGTCAGAAGTTCCTCACCCAACTGTCTTTTGGGATTTACAAATGCAGAGTGCTTGGTCTGCCCTGGGTGGTTTGAGGACACTAAAATTGCAGTGAATTGAAGTGTAATTGTAACTGGGCTTGAGGGCTGTGATCCCTTCTCTAAGGGTTTGCCAGCAAAAGAAGCAACTCTGTAATAAATGTAAAATGGTAAAATGTTTATTTCAAGCCATTAAGGAGCATCCCCAGAGTATTTCTTATCAATTGCATTGCAGTAAATCTGTGCACTGCTGCAGTTTATACATTGGCAACCATTGTATGACTCTCCTCCAACTTTGCATGGAATGAATGACAGTAATGCTCATTCATTATTTCCACAAATGAGCAGTGATAGATTTATATATACGTGTGTTCAATGAGCTGATGTTGCCCTGAGCCCAGAGCAGGAGGGCAGGCCAGGTGTACCCTCTGTGTGGCTGAAAGAGCAGCACATTCTCATGGAGGTGCAGTGCCACTCTGAACTTTTTGCTTCCAGGCAACCCTGATCCTATACCAGCATGATCTATCAGGTGTCTTTCAGAAGTGCACAAGGCACGCAGCATAATTTAACAGCAAGCCCATTCACTGGCATAACTATTCCCACATCTTGGAAGGCCTGAGAACAGGTGCACAAATACCCAATGGATTTCTCCAAACTTTTTGTTGTTCACTCTAGTTCCTGCTGTGGTTCCTGGCTGCTTGGAAGCTCTGAGAATTCAATAAATGTTTCTGGACCATGTTTTGTTTCTTGTGGTCTGGTAGTGATTCCAAACTCTCCTGGTCAGGATGAAGTGCCACCAGTACCATCTCTGACTACGTCTTTAAGGAATTCATCTGCTTCAGAAGCTTGATGGAGCAGCTGTGCTTCATACTCTTAACTGGAAAAAATACAGCAGTTCCTTTAAAACTGCTTAGAATCCCTTCTTTAAGGACAGGGTATTCCAGGAAGCAACTTGAAACTGTAGCTGAATTCAGATATTTATAATTTCAAGCACAGTTTAATTGTGCATGCTGGGTAGTGTCAATTCAGTGTCCAAATATAGATACTTAAGTAGTTTTTTGTTTCCAGCAGCAGTATTGAAACATTCAGCCAATTCAAGTCGGTACAAGACATGAATGTATAATGAAACTCGTTTTGAGGGCAAGAATTGTGTGTGTTGCCACATAGCCTACAAGAAGTCTTGAAGCTTGTGAAACTTGTTTTCTGCTCTGGATATCATCTTTCCTTCCTGCCTTTCATTAGAGTGGTTTGCAAGAGGTTTTTTGTAACTTTGTGAACATATTGGAAGGATTCTGTGGGCAGTAAGTTCTTTTCAGTGAAATGCAGGTGATGAATGATGTATGGTTACATCTGCATCACCTGGCTGCTTGGAGGAGTAACTTCAACATGAAGTTACATGGGAAGGTGCCAGGGCTGTGGCCATCCCTTTCTGGGATGTGCTGCCCATGCTGGGACTGGAGCTGTGGTTTGTCAGTATGCTGGCCCTACATAATTATCTAATTGGAAGGGAGCAGTGTGGGAGGCAATAGTAAATCATACTGGAGTTGCAGTAGGTGTGGAAAGCAGAGGGTAGGCAAAGGTGTTAAAGCAAAAACTAAGCTGAACTGAGAGGAGAATTTTTCAGTGTGCAGCAATAATTGTGGGCCCAATTGCTACTAGGTTGCTTGAGGGCATTCCACTTATGTGGAATTATTGTTGCAATTAAACAGTAGTCCTTGGCATTAAGTGTCTTTAGCTTTAAATCTCTTCCTCTGAGACAATTCAGTTAATTGGAATTTATGTTATTGCCTAGTTATGTGTTATTGATGCTGTTGACTATAATGCAATTAAAAAAGGACTTAAAAAAATTTACACAGTGATACCCAAGAATTTGTTTTGCTATTCAGCTAGGCTCCTTTCCTTCTGCTCTAGCAGTTACATGAAGCAAGTCACAGTAAATATGTAGTTATATTTATCAATATGCATTAATCTTTTCTGTGCATTCTAGAGAATTTGGAAAAAAAGTGGATTGTGTCCACCCACACTTTTTTTTTTCACTAACACAAATGGAGGAATGGATTAATAATTTTTATTACTAGTTCTTTCCCTCAGTTATATAGGTGCTGCCTCTTTTTTGATGGTTGAAATTACTATGATTCTTAGTAACCAAGACAGAGCTATATGACGTCCACATTTTGGGTTAAAAGACAATTGCCATGGAAATATGATGCTTAGATAGCATCATTCTGAAGTCCTAATTGCATGCAAGACCTTGCCAGAATTTCAAAGCACATCAGCTCTCTTGGACTGGGACAGAGCTTCTGCTCTTAGGTGCTCGCTCTGGAGCAATGTAGTGAGTGTTACAGTGTTTTGTTGCACCTCTATTAACATAGTATTACTTAATTTTAACTTGTGCCTTCATAGTTATCAATGTAACTAATTTTTTCTACTTTTGCGAGGTAGTCTGACTAAGCAAAATACAGGAAATGGTGATGGCAGGTTTTTTGATCTCACTAGTCATCATTAATATTGAGATTTCCATGAAGTTGCTTGGTAAATGTGCCAGCATGGCCAAGGAGTTGCTGTCTGAAATGACATACTGAAGTGATTTTGAGCCTTGTTGGCACATTGCAATGGCAAGTAGAACAGGTTGTGTTAAGCTATCACAGGACCTATTTTTGAAAATTGTGGAATATTTAGATCTTTACAAAGGCATTTAAGTACAGCAAAGGTAGCATATAATTACTAGTTCATGTCTTAGCATATGAACACTTTTACTTAAGCATTGTGTAGTATGTATGTGCACAGGATAACAGGTAAAATCAAAGTAACTTTCTATTACATACTGGCTAATAAATATTTTGGTCCATATTAACATTTCTGTATTTAAGGTTTTGCCATTTGGGAAATTTTCTTATGTAAGCCCTGGGAGGCTCGATCTACACAACAATTATCTTACTTGCTTTGTAGACTGAACTTTTTCAAAGTTTCTTTTATATGTTGAGGGTGTTTCTCCTGGGTTTGCACTGCCATAGCAAACAGCTCTTCCAGGATAAAACATATAAGTAGTGTTCTCACAAACAATCAGAATTTTGCATATGGGTTTATTGAAGCATATGTCAGTCATGTGACTATCTTATGCCTTAGTAAACAGCCTTTACAGAGTTCACTAAAAAGATGGTCTAGCTGAAAAAAAAGATGCATTGCAAGAACTGGATTTTCCTGAATAACTACAAAAGCAAAAATGTTACCTAACAATTTTTTTTTTTGTTTACTTAGTTGATGTTAACTGTTTTTAAAGGAATGGCATACATATACTGTATTGTACTCAAACTCATCCTGTAGGAAGAGAAAGCATTCATTTGGAAGCATTAAGAACATTTCTTTATACATTTCTAGTAATTTTCTTGCCAGTAAATTCTTTTCATTAATGAAGGCTAGAGAGACATTTTCTGTATCAATCTTTATTTTTTCCCCATTGGGGTAAAAGTTTATTCTTAAGCAGTTAAATTTATTTAGATGATTGTATTTTTTATATGGTACTGTGTCTTTAGAGAAGAGCAAAGCTTACAACCACTGGTGTGGTAGATTCCTCAAAGAAAAAAAAAATGCTTGTGAGAAGCAAGTATCCCAGAGAGGGCAGACAGAGGGAAATGCTACCTGTCTCCTGAAGGGAATAAAACCCATCTGCTAAGTGAGAGAGATGAGAAAAGCTATGGGAAGGAAATAACTGAATCAAAAGACTTGAGACTTTCAAAGACTTTTTCTCAGGAATACTGTTCTTTTTAAGAAGTGATGGTGGCAACCTATTTAATTTGCTTTACCTGAGCGACGAAATGTTCAGAGTCCTATTGCAAATAGATCATGCAGTTAAATCAGGTCTTTGAAAAGAAAATAAATGTGAGTTTGTGTATGAAGTAGGAAAAGCTGCCCTGGATAATTTCACAAGGAAGGGAAGCTTACTACATTGCAGCTTGGGCTGCAAGAAGCAGCGTGAACACATCCAGGAAAATCCCTCTGTCCTGCTTTTCCTGTAGGTCTCTAAGTAGCCTGCTCTTGATTGCCGTCACTGTTGCTTTTCCTCTGGTAAAAGAGGTGAGGGGAGAAGAAAAACAAAGGAGACTGTGGTAAGGATGAAAACTAGATTTCACAAAGAAACAGAGCAGGGCAACTTCTCACTATTCCTCCAGGAGACGGTAGAAGCTGTTCAGTGCAGTCCTTTGTAGATGGGAAGGTATGAGGGAGTGTAGAAAGTGCTTTTTAACCAAGAAGATTGTGGAGGAAGACCTGTGTTTTTGGCTGGTCTTGAGTCCAGGAAGCAGACACTAGAAAGGGAGGGGGCAATGGTAAGCAGAACCTCATAAAAGGGAATTTAAAAAAACCTGCAGCATGTAACCAATATAAGTGTGTTCCAGGATGTCTCTCTTCCTGCAGAACGTGAGTATCTGGGGCTGTGGCTTGCTGCTGGAGATGGCTTCCTTGACTTGATGTTCAAATGGAAAGCCTAAGCAGCTGGCCTATATTTTATATAGAATAGAGTGTTCAGATTAACTAGCAAGAAGGAGCTGCGTTTGAGGGGTGCAAGTTGTTTTGGGAGAGCAGAAGATCCTAGGGCACCCTCTGTTAGCTGTGTTGTGCATTGGACTGATTATAAATACAGCACCTTGTCACGAGGAGCACGTGCATCAAAGGTAGCTCTTCAAGGAAATTGTGTGGGTTATGGCTAAGGGAAACAGAAATTCATATTGTATTTTAAGTGGAATGCAGTCATAAGTGCAAAAAATATGGGGTTTTCTATAATTAATCTTATTAGTGCTTTCTTTAGGTCATTTTTATCAGCGTTGTCATCAGTGTTACAGAAATACTTCCTATCCTGTTTAAAAAAAAAAATTTAATTTGTTATTATTCCTCTATACAATCACAGAAGGTCCAACATCCAAAAGAGCTTGCAACTTAAACAGACGAACTGAGACATGCTGGAGAAAGAAAATACACAGACAGTGAATTGCAGTGACATTTGTATTTAGAACAGATTTTGGGACAAGTTTGTAGAGGAAGTGGAAGAAAAAGGAAAAAGCGGTCATAGGAGAGGAGAATTAATAGCAAGAAGAGAAGGGGTGGAGTACATCAAAGATGAAAGAGCTGGGGGGAAAGGGATTGAATCAGTAACTAATTAGTCATTTATTTAGTGGGAACATTTAGATTAATACCTTAGGAGTGATGAGAATGCTAATGTGGTTTCCAAGTGACATGATGTAGGTGGTTTTCAGAAGAAAACATAGCGTTCATTGTAAATGTATAAGCTGAATTTTTCTTAAAGATCACAGATCTCTTCCTCCACCCACACTGTTCTTACACTTCTTGATTTCATCTATTTGCTATGAAATGTATTTATCTTTTTAGCCACAGTCATAAGATTCAAGTTTAGGAGAAAAAGCCAGACTTGATCAGTGGAAGCAAAAGATCGCATCCTGTGTAGAACTGGTCATATCAAGTGTAAAATTGTGTTCTCCTGCATACAGATTGGAGAGCTCCTGTCAGTTGCCTATAGGCATTAAGTTTGTCCTTTAAGACCCTGGCTTCTTAACATATGTTGATGTAAGAGATGATACACTTCCCTCTCTGAAGCAGAGGGGAAAAGGACTTAGGCTAGGCAGTCAAGCCAGAAAAAGAAGTTGCAAGCCTCATTTGTGTGCATCCCACTCATCTGTCCTCCCTTTTGATGCAGCCAAGGAATGTATCCCACAGCCACCTACAATACTCACCTCTCCTTGCCCTTTGCATGGCTTGAGAATTCCCTTGTCTTCTCCTTGTCTGCCCTTGTTTACCCATATGTATCTTTCTAATACAGATTCTAGATCTGCACCCTCTGCCATCTGTGCATGTGTATGCCAAGTAGATGCATGGAGTGGTAACTATTATGTAATAATGAGAACATAATGTAATTAATATCTACAAGGATCTGTATTAAAGAAGATACAATGTTAAGATACTGCATTGAAATGTACTGAGTTCTTGAAGCAAAGTTGAACTTGGAGAGATAACTATTGCTGTGGGAATTCCTAACTCGGTTGGTATGTAAAAGTCTGGCAAATTTTGGGTACCTGGTTTACTGCTCTGTAAAGTAAAAGTAATAGCTGAAGCTATTCCAAGTCCCAGAGGAGATGAGGAGGGTGACAGAGCATAGCAGGAATTCTGAGGCCACTGGAAAAGAAAGTGAGATACACATCCAGAAGAAATCAGATTTCATGTGGTCTGCATCATGTAGGATAAATTTTTTAAGTCCTGCACAGTTAATTTTTAACATAGTGTTTACTTAGCTCAATGATCATATTCACAGTTTTGTAACAAAGGTTGCAACTTGCATTTTTACCCAGTTAAAGAGAGGGAGAGGTAGGTGTCTTTACAGTGGTCAATGACAGATCTTTTAATTTTTTTTTCCTATCAAATCTGACTGCAGCTCTATGTAGCACTACAGTGAACTGAGGCGTTTGTTAATGATTAAATGGAAGTTTTTTTCTGACCTATTATTTGGAACGATCTGTGTTTTATCATGCAAGCTTGGCATTGCTTCCATAACAAAATGCAGTCCTGTAATGAAGTCAAACTCTCTTATACCAGAAGTATTAGGTTTCTTAAATAGAATACTAAAGCAGTCATGGTTATTTTTTAAATAAAACAACAAAAATGCATTCACTTGGTGGCAGTTCTTTAGTACTTCTGGGGTTTTGTGTGGACTTCTCATGGTTACCTTCTAAAGCTGTTAGGTAAACATGCTCACTTTTTAAAGCTGTAAGTCAAAAGGAAGTGTATTTTACAGCTCATTAAAATATTATTTTTGTGCGTGATGTGGAAACCAGTTCAAAGTCTGACCCAATACTGCTCTTTGATAGCAGTATTAGGGAGATGGATCATTTACACCCCTCACTGCCAGTTTTGGCATGGTTCTCTTTGTCAAGCCAGCTGATACACTATATTTGGAAATGTGGCTGTGTTCTGTATTACTAAGCTTATTCATCATTGCTGTCAGTGTACTTGCTCTTTGGAAAATGCTTTCAGGAATTTTCAGCAACGTTCATTTGAAAGAAAGCATGGCATAGTACTTAAAAGCTATTCACCAGAATACAGCCAGAAAGCCAAACTCAAAAAGAAAAAAAAAAAACCCAAATTGCTTTTCCACTGAAATGTGTGCTGCTTCTTCAGACATCCATAAAGTTTGTAATTCATCTGAAGGATTTTTTGTTTTGCTTCTCCTCATGTAGTACTGCTATATTTTTATATATATATGTATCTTTTATATGTGTTTATTGCTTTTTCTGTTGTCATGCAGGTACTGCCAAACATCCCTTCCTTTCATTGCTGTGTCAAAAAGAGAGTTCATACTTTCTTTCTAAACAATTGTTTTAGTCACTTGCAGAAAAAAACCCCACCTTTTTGTCTGAAATTTTATTTAAAATAAAAAATATATTGGTTTTCTTCCACACCTGAAGTTACAAATATGCCATGGAATTCTAGTTTTTTTTTTTTTAAATTGAATTGAAATTTAACTCTATAATCTGTTTCTTGAGCTGAATTACAAAGGTGGTTTCACAAAGGAAGCACACTTACTTTCTCCATATTGGGTCTTCTGCTATCATTATAATCATCATTTGCTGGTTAAATACAGCAGAGCACTCCTTAACTAAACTTTTTCCCAACCATGAAATTGGATGAAGTGTTCTGTTAGATTTCAGAAGTTTTCAAAAAACATTCATAATCTATTTTTAAATTATTTATTTCATACAATATAATGTGTGACTTTTTAATGATACATAGTCTTCACAGTGCTGGTATTTGGAATTCATTTTCTAGACAGCTATGTATAGCAGCAAATCCTTTCAAATTATGGCTCTTGCTAAACAATACAGCTGTCAAATGCATTAGGTTTAAATAGTTATATCTGTTTCATGTTACTGAGCAGTGAATGAAGATGAGTATGTAGGAAGTAGAAACCTGTTTTTGCTGATTGGGAATTGGATCCAAAAGTACAGTTTTGATCAAGGTAGATGATTCCTTAAAAGGAAATACTTCCTTAACCAGATATCCCAAGATGTCAGTCTGATGGTTTTGCTTTTTTTTTGTGTGTGTGTGTGAGAGAGACTTGCTGATTTAATCATGCATGCAGAATATTTTCTCTGTAGAAATTCTGATGGCTAAGAAGCAATAGTTAGACAGGATGCATGTATCAAAGGAGAGAGCAGAGATACTCACAGAACTTATTTCATATTCATATACTGGTAGCAGTATACTGAAAAAATGTATTTCTGATTATGGTGCCATCAATCTTATGAGTTGTGTTCAATGAGCTTGTTTTCTCCTATGGTATGTTTGCTGTGTTTTATTTGAGCATCAGTAGTAGCTAAGACATATCTTGTATTCGTCTTGAATTTCTTACTTGTGTAAACCAGATTTCAGCTAGATTTCTGGTGTTGGTCTCTGAAACAATATTCATCTAGGGTAGCAATATAAATACAAAGCATTGTTCAAATTTTCCTTTTCATTGTATTTGGGAAGCTGAAGTTCACATCCTCTGAAATCAGCTTTATCTTTAGACATAATTCTTGCCAATACTTTCATTGGAATAAAGGATTATTGCTACTAACGTGTTTCATACAAGGAAAAATTCAAAAATGGATGCTGTGTACCATATTTGAACAGCTTTATGTATTGCTGTGTTGTTTTTCTGAATCCACAGTGGCACTTTTCATGTCTCCATTTATAAAATGTGCACAGTTTTCTTTGTTTTTTTTCTTCTCATAAATGTACTGATGGATGTTTATATTTCAAGCAGATTATTCCTCTCAATAGAATTTTAAAATAATAATGGAAAGAAAAAAGCATGCAGTATATTGGTAGCTGTTTATACAGAACATTTGCTAAGATTGTTTTTCCCCAGTTTATTGATCAGTTAGCTTGCTTTATTCTTGGAAATGAGAAAACAAAATCCTTCAAAATAATTTCATTTTTTTTCAACATGCATATCTTAATACTTATGAGTATCTTGATATAAACTATAGGTTATCATTGAAAACTTTTATAATGAAATATACAGTGTATGAGTATTTTAATTTTCTGATGATTCTAAAGATGCAGGGACTTGTGCTTAGAGGGAATGTAGAAAACATTTGTATGAATCAACACAGAACTGTACTGTTCTTGCTCTTGAAATTTTGGACTCCATCTACAGTCCTGCTATTGGATCCATTACAGACCCATCTGACTTGATTTTTCTCAAGAGCTGAAGAGTCTAAAAGAAATGTAGCAGGATGACATATAGGAGAGTGGAACATGCAATAGGTGATGTGCAAATAAAGTCTTTGTGAAAGATGTACCATGAGAAAACTCCTGGGGGGTAAAGAAAAAAAAAAACAGAAGGAAATATTGTATAATGGGAAGACCATGAAAATAAACTCTAAGTTAATTTTTTTGTTGGTATTGTTATTCTTTATCTTTGTCTCACAGTGCATTATGGCAGGTTGACCTTTTATATGGATCCTATTTCCAGTGAGCACTGTTATAAATTCAACATAGATTGCATAATGAGCATTACTGCCCCCTTCATCTGTGCTGAAAAATATTAAGAAATCTCCTATCAAATGTAACTGTTTGTGGTAGAACAGCACCTTTCAAGGGGATGTCCAGTGTTCACTCACAAACATCAAGAGATGTGATCAGACAATGGTTCTCACATTGAATCTGTGGGATTTCTCCTTACCAGCTGCATGTGTGGGCTTTTCATGGTAGAAACTGTATTGGGAAAGTAAGTTATGCAGCTCAGGGGGGACTGATAAAATGAAGCAGCACAGGTGGGTTGTTTGAGCCTCTGACATCTATCTGTCAGAGAGTGCTAAAATCAGGGGATGTGGATATGCCCCAGGACTTCACAGTTTGTGTGTACTCAGAGCTAGTTTTGTTCTTGCTCTGTCTTTAATGTCAGAAAATGAAAGACTCAGGTTCTTTGCCTTCCCTTTGGAAAACACCTTATAGTTTTGCCTTACTTCCCTTTTATGAGGTGTTGCTTTTCAGTCCGTTTCGAGCTCCTTTAATTTTGAGTTAATAAGTTAACAGTGTTAACTTAGCTTGCTTCCTGATCATTCAAAGCTACTATTTAAAATAAACCTTGGGTTTGGTAGCTTCTTGTTCTCTCTAATCTTAATGGAAAAGCAAAGCAGCCAGATAATATACCTTTCCTACTAGAATTTTCAGCTGCTGGTCAGTACATTGCAGTGTTAATACCAGTTGCCAAAGAGCAAAACTTTTTGGTAGCATATGAGAGGAAACATGTAATTTTGTGTCAGCTAACTACAGTGACCAAGGATAAAGTTATTTCTTTTATATATACCGAATGTTCAGAACAACTGGAGCCTAAAGTACTGTTTCTGTACAGTGACTTTTGCATTTTATGGATGTTACTGTGCAATGTGTTGTAACTTTAAGCTGCTGTGGCTGTGGTGATCTTGATGATTTAGGCAGATGTTTGAAATATTTGAGATGTATGAAGTTGTGGACATGACTGTCTCTCTGCCATCTCACTGCAAAGTAACTGGACTGAGAATCTTCTGTACTGTACAGACTACTAGTAGATGTGAAGACTTCAGTTGCAATAACATGTGGAATTGTAAGGAAGAAAACTAGATCTGGAGATTGAGAGGCTCCATTTTTTGCTTTAGCTTCAAAGTTAAATCAGGTTGCTTAGGGCCTTGCCAAGTCAAATTTTTAAATTCTCCAAGGTTGCTTGGAGATGCTGTTAAATCTCCATCCTGTTCAGTGCTCAACCATCCTCAGGGTGAGGAGTTTCCTTATGGCTATGTGGAATTTCCTTTGAGACATTTTGTGTCTGTTGTCTCTTGAGTTTTTACTGTGTTTTCCAATAAGAATCTGCCTTCACCTTTGCATAATTCCCTATCATGTAGATAGATGAAGGGAGATGAAGGAAGTAGTGGACTCCCTTTCATCTCCAGACTGCACAAATGATTCTTTCATTTTATGTGTTAGCCCTTGTAGTGGCCTTCCTCTGGATGTGCTTCAGTTTGCCAGCCCCTCCTGCTCTGTGTGGCCCAAAGCTGCAGCACGGGGCGTGTGGCCTCACCACTGCAAGCAGAGGGGAATAATTGTTTCTCCTGACCTGCTGTTTGTGTTCTTGCTTCCACAGCTCAAACTGCAGTTAGTTTTCACTGGTTTGTGGGTGCTGCCTTTGTTGAACTTGCTGTCTCCTTGAGTCTCCAAATCCTTTTCTAAAGAACTGCCGCTGGTCCAGTCTGCAGCTATGATGATCTTTTCCTTCCCAAATGCAGGATACTTTCTTTATCTTTGTATAACTTCAAGTCACTTCCTCCAGTTGGCTTCTTCCTCCAGTTAGTTGGGATCCTTCTGAATGCTGCTACTGCCCTTCATCATGTTGACTGCTTTTCCCATTTTATATTGTTTGTAAATCTATGAGAATCCTTTCTGTTCTAGCATCCAAAACTGGTGATTATTGGCTGGTATTGTCTACTGAGAAATACTGCACCTAATCTGTGGGCATAAAGGATTATGGACCAAAACTCCTTGAACTTCGTAATTCAAGGAATTATTTGCCTGCCTATTCAGTCCATGTCTCCTCAGTTTGACAATTGAGGTGCTATGGAAGATAGTGTTAAAAACCTTGCATAAGTCAAAGCACTGGCAACCACCAGTTCTCCCTGGTCCATGAAGCCACTTACTCTTCTGCTTAAGGCAGTGCAGGGTTTGCCTTTAGAAGTCTGTTTTCTGATTCCAGTCACCTTCATGTCCATCATGCCTGGAAATAACTTCCTTTTAGAACTCATTCTACATTTGGTACTGCTGAAACTCACTGTTTTCTAGTTCTCTGGATCCTTTACTCTCTGCTGCCTCCACCTTGCCTTTCAGTTGGATTTTGTTTGTTTGATTTTAAGTTACCATGACTTTTCAAAGCTTGTAGCCAGCAGCCTTCCAGAGACATCAACATTTTTTAGTACTTTGGATGTTTCCCATCTGATCCTATGTACTTGCATAGGTCCAGTTTACCTAGATAGCTTTTTGATTTGGTTGCTCCTCTCCCTCAGACTTTGCTAAATGCAGAAATATGGTAAACCTGATAGCAGCACTTAGTGGTAAAGACCATGCCCAAAGTGTCAGGTGTCTTAACTTTTTCTGTACCTTTTATCACTAGGTAGCTTCCTGATTTAGCAGCTGAATTACACTTTCCCCAGAGTGTTTTTTGCTCATGGTAAAAGCTTTTCTTCTTGCCTTTCACATTTATCCTCAATATCGGCTCCAAACAAGCTTTGGCCTCCCTCTTTCATCCTCTGCTTGCCCAGATAGTGCACCTATATTCTCCTCCAGCTGGCTGTCCCCAGTTCCAGTTTACCTCTGTTTCTGTTTCATTTGAGCTCTGTCAGTGAGGAGTCCTGTGCACAGTCACCTGGCCTCCTGCTCTTTGGTGCTCAGAGAATAGAGTCCAGGAAGATGACTGGCTCTCATGGACTCATTTGTAGCCTCCCAAGTCATTCTGCTTACCATTCCCTGAGCAAGGCCCAGCTCTGTCTGCTGCAGTGAGTCCAGAGCCTTTAGCCTGCTTTTTTCCTTCCTTTCTTTTCTCAAGACTTTGGCTACGATTTCACAATTACTGCATCCGAGGCAGTTGGCTGTTTCATGTGTAAGCAGTTCTTCCTTATTCATGAGTACCAGATCCTGCTCAGCCCCTCCTCTAGAAGCCTCTTCAGTGCCAGCATCAGAAATTGCTCCCAGTGCATGTGAGAAATTCCCTGGATATTTCACACCTTACTACAATGCTGTTCCAGGAGGTGTTGTGTGATTTAAGTCCTGCATGAGAACAAGGGGCACTGAATATTGGAATACCAGCCTAAGATGATGTTCCATCTACTTTGGGAACGGGAAATAAGTTTTCTTTAACTAGTTGCCTTGAATCAGAAGAAGCTGCAGCAAAGACATACAGATGGTATTTTGATTTTATTTGAAATTGAATACTTAATTTTCAATTCATTTTGAATTACTATGTAACATACAGTCAAAATACTAATTCAGCTGCTAGTGGCCATGCAGCTGATGAGATAAAATAACCTGGTTTTCTATAGCCTGAATACTTTGGAATCCATAATATTTGTTCACAACTAATGAATTTGCATGTGATTAGAATAATTTTTCTTTTTGTCTCTAAGATTTCTAGTTTCTAATTACCCTGAAGTAATTAATATGCAACTACATGAAATACTACTTCAGATTGCACTGTATAGCTCTTATGTTCAGGCCATGCACATAATACTTGCACATATATATGTGTGAGAAATAATTTCTTCTTCTTTTCTTTTTCATGTGACTAGTGAAAGAAGATCTTGTTCATTCATACTTATCATATTTTGTTTCATTGTAATTGGTGACAGTGTGCTTCTTAATCTGTTTTAGTTGGAAGATGGGGAAGAAAAGCCGAGTAAAAACTCAGAAGTCAGGTACAGGAGCCACAGCGACAGTATCTCCAAAGGAAATGTTGAATCTAATTAGTGAGTTGTTGCAAAGTAAGTTTTGTTTTTATGCCTCTCTGGGAAAAGGGATGCTGTGCAAACCACACAAAAACATTTTCTTACTGAAGCTAGTGAGTTGTATTTTTTCTGTAAATGGCCAAGCTTGCTATTTCAGAGTGCTTAAGGTGCTTTGAGATGTATACTAAACCACCTCTGTTAATATATGCCACCATTGGCTTATTTAAATGGGTATTTATTGGACAGACCATATTTGTGGCAACATTTGGCTTTTCATCTGAATACAAGTATAAATACTGGGTGAGATTAGATTTTTAAACAACCAGATAACTTGGCATTGAAGCTTTGTCAAAAATGCTTTTCTTGTAACCTTGAAAAATTACCCTGTTTCCATTTATCACTTGAACAGTGCTTTGAACTGATACTAGAGTAGGGAAATTAACTGTGGGAATCAGTAATACAACTCAGTTCAACTGCACAGATATTTTTGTTGCTTAGATAAATTTGTTGTTGTTGTTTGGAAACTTTTCGTAGTGCTTAGATCTTGTGTATAGACCAAAGATTGTTTCACTTGTTGAGGAACTTGGAACTCATCCATTATTTCTAGTAAATATGAAAAGCAGAGCATAATTTCATACAATGATGCTAAAATACTATTGACTCTTTCTACTGTCATTAGTAACTGTGCTGTGATACAGTTCTTTTTGAAACACAACTCCAGATTTTCATATTCTGGACACATCTAAGTGTTGCCTTAGAAAAATTAAAATTTTTCTTAGCATTGCTCATGAGGAGGAGACAAGGAGTTGGCAAAGCAGTTTGATGCTTATGCTACAATTGGCCTCTGCTTTGCTACCAAAAATAAAATGTGGATCTAATTTGCTAAGCAAAGACAAGTATCAGCTGTTCTTTTTGTCAAGCTTCCATATTTTATTCAATGCTAAGATTTTTCAAATCACTTGAGCAAGGTAATCTTCAGCTGTCCACTTGGATTTACATGGCTTAGATCAAGAAATCCACACACTGACATTTAGAATATTGGCAGAGACAGTGTGGATGTAATCTAAAGCTGAAGCATGGCTTTGTGTTCCTTTACTTGTCCCTGCAGTACTTGTGCATCTATGAAAACAGTAATGACTAGGCAGGTCAAATGTATGTACCAACAAATTTCTCAATTATTTAAGTTATTCTCTGTGCTATTATTATCTACTTTCATTACAGCAAGAGTGATGGCAAGCAGGGTAATGTAAACAGAGTGCTTTGCTTGAATTATTGAAAACAGACAGTTTTTTTGTTGTTTGTCTTATCTGAGATATTATTTACTTAATGGCCTGGTTGTTTACTTTTTTGTCTTGCCAGCTCTTTAGACATTTGCTATTTCTTATATCTGAAGGAATATTAAAAATAAAATAAGTTTTACTGTTAAGATTTCAAAAGTCTAAATTAATTACTTGTCTTATAATGGGATGTTTATAACAGTGGAGATAGTTTTATTTGCCATATAAACATAAACATATTTGAAGGACAGATAGTACTGAGGTTCTGTTAAGTTACTGTGAAAACATAATTCTGAGATTAAAATATATGTGTGCATATATATATGTGTATATATATATATATATATATGTATATGTATAAATATATATGAATGTTTATGTATATATGTTTTCAAAATGTACTTAATTAAAGAAAACATTTATATTTCCAGAATGCAGCAGTCCTCCCCCAGGTCCTGGTAAGGAATGGGAGGAATATGTCCAGATCCGTTCGCTTGTGGAGAAAATCCGCAAAAAGCAGAAAGGTAAATGTGAAACACTTGCAGTGTTTCTGAAATGTTCAGGTGGGCTTCACCACTGGCATTAACCATTTTAATACTCAGAATTTTGAATGATTATGACAAACAAATGATCCTGTGAGAATTTTGTCTGATAAGTAGAAAAAGGAGCTTGAAATTGTTTTCTCATCACCATCTGAAGGAGTAGAAGTAACAATCCTTAGAGAATAATAGGCTGCCTTGGTTCCTTGTGGCATGGTCTGCTGCTCTGCCTCTAAAAATGTGAACATTCTAAAGTTAAATTTGTAACTGTTTGACATTAAGGCTTTACTGGATGTTGAAACAGTTTCAGCAAGACGACATCAGGGCATCAAGTGATGACAAAAGTCACAAAATAAATGCAGCAGCTAGTAAGTCTCTCTCTGCTCTAAATGATGCACATAATCAAAATAAAGAAATTATTGTAATATCACAGTTCATGAGGAATTTTATTACCAGTTTTCCAAAGTTTAAGGTATGCTTTTTTTTTCATACTAGATTAGTTTTCTTCTATTATGGAATGTAACCTCTTGCTGTTGATAATACTTTTTTTATATTAATTTTTTATGTTTGGAGGCATACTCTAAAAAATCTTTTTCATATAATTTTAGTAAAAGTAACTTCTTTTATGACAGATATATTTTAATGACTGAGAAATAACTTGCAATGAAAAAATTTTGGCCTGGATGTACCTGAAAAAGTCCTAAACAATTCTTTCTTCTCTGGTATTTATACAGTTATAGCAAGAAAGCCAGACTACATACAGATGGAGCTTGACTAGTTCATGGTGTTACTTGATAAAGCAAATACTTAAGAGGCTTGAAATTTCCCTTTTACACCTGTTTTTAATATATTTTGACTGATGCAAGAAGATCTTACTCCATGAGAGGACTTTACACACCTCTGAACATCAGTTTTTGGTAGAGGCTGTATGGAAGAATAAATGATTCTCTTTCAGTGACTGCATTCTGTAGTGATGTAGATGTGAACTTGATTCATTTTTAACTCTGCCATGACTTGGTATAAACTTACTGTACATGTGCAGGTTTTTATGATGTAATATAATTGTTAAAGTAAGTCATAATTCAGGTTAATAAGAGCAGACTTAGCACTGGGGTTGGCCTCTCTGAACCTTTCTTCTGCACCAGAAAGATTAAACTATCCACAGGGAAGATGCTGCTGGCAGAGATGGTAGAATTAGTGTAACAGAATCATGTTAATAGAGCATAGTTTTTTTCTTTGGATGATACAAAACCTACCAACCACACTGCTATTGACATACAAGTGTCTTTGCATGTAACATTTTTACATACATAGTGAGCAGCAATGGTGTCTTTCAAGACTATTTTTAATAGAACATAGTAGTTAATCTACTGAGATTTCTAACTTAATGAAGGCTTTAGACCTAATAATATATAATTAATATATATTGCCAAAAATGTTATACTTTGTGGTTTTCTTTACTAGAACATGGGGTTGCAGGACGTGAACGAGAATGATCTTTGGTATGGAAAACTCTTAATTTGAAAACTGAGTTTTTGAAATTTCGAAAATTTTCCTTGTTTGACTCATTAGCAAGATCTTAAATAAAGCTAATTTTCAATATAGATTTTCATCAGTACAGCTTTATTTTGTTCCATGTAGAAACTATTTATTTCCCAGTGGTGCTTATAACTTAAAGGAGTGACTTCTCTTTAATTTGGAAAAAATTGGGAAGTATTGGTCCACATTGTATATGAGAAACAGAAGTAGAATTTTAGACATGCTTAAAGAATGGTCCCAAGTACAAACTGGATGTTCAAAGCTTCCAGTAGTCTCATGCAGTAACAAAAGTTGGAAATCACAAGAGCAAAATCTTGGACAGTGTAAATACCTACCAAGTTCTGTAGAAACCATGCAACTAGCCGTACTATGTTTTGGAGGGCATTATATTAAAAAAATACTTTGCAAACGCTTAATAAATTTTTATACTGCATTATCAAAGACGAAAGTTTTAAATGATGCTTGTATTTTTAAGTTAACTACAGATTTGTTTGGTTCTGGGCCTTGAAATGCAAAATTTGGAGGCAGGAGGGGGATATTTTAAATACACTAATGCTACTTGCCTAAAATAATTTTGATCTCAAAATGTGTTTTATTCTCTGTGCTTAGCCAAAATATCTTTGGATGTAATGCTGATGACATTTTGTCACTCATAAAATGGCCTGAGCATTTTGGGGTTCTTTGTACTCATTTAATGTTATCTGAGTTTGGGTTGAAGAGAACACACAGAGGCAAAGAGGTACAAAAGGAGCTGGCTGAGAATAGCCCGGAACTATTACAGAGAGATTCAAATGCATTCACAGTAGAAGAAAGCTGAGGAAATGAATGAGGCTTGTGATTCCACCAGTGGACCACATGCTGTTGGAGAATTAAAGTGTAAAAATTTGGATGAGCTCTGTGATGTCAGGAGGATGATCCTTAGATAGTTTAGATCTATCCTTAGATCTATCCTTAGCCCTTTCCTGTAGCATATGGATCTACTAAAATATCTATCTGTCTTGTATGTGAAAGAAGGAACTCAAGATCTGCTTATCATCAGTTGCAGTGCTGAATTAATGAAATTGCAGCTTGCCTCTCAAATTCTTCCTTGTCTGTATCAACATGTTGTGGTGATTGCATTTATCATTGATATTAAGATTGGGAATATTTTGGCTTTTATTAAAAGGGAAAGAAGAGGAGAGTTTCATATTTCATTACTGCTCAGTTTGGGCAGTTGCATTTTTAAGATGACTGGTAAGCCATTTTGCCACAATAATGAATTTGAGGAAAATTGGGTATGACATTTATATAATATTGAGTAACACTTAACAGAGACCAGTTCTGACTCAGCTTCTTCAAAGTAGCACTGCTGTGAGATGGCAGATAGCTTTTAACATGGGCTTCTATACTGAGCTTTTTTATCTTTCTGGATCCTCTTATTTCTGCATTTGTTTTTCAATAAATTGTGTATATAGGTTTGTCTGTTGTCTTTGATGGAAAAAGAGATGACTATTTCCCTGAATTGATAAAGTGGGCAACTGAAAATGGAGCATCCACAGAGGGTTTTGAAATAGCTAACTTTGAAGAGGAGGGATTTGGTTTGAAAGCAACAAGAGAGATAAAGGTGAGCATGTGAACATTTGACTTAGATTAGAAAATTGTGTTTGGAATGTATCTGCAAAACTCTGAAATGCTCACCCTTTTCCCCCTTTTAACTGCTTATGCTGCTTATTACCAATTCTGTGTACTTGAGAATAACATTATTGATAAAAATTGATAAAATAGAGTATTATTTTTGATGACTACTGATAGTACTGTGAATTTTTAATCAATCTTTTACACTGATGTATCCCTTTATTCCATGTTTTCTAACTATTTAGTCTCTTCTTTCATGTCCCTTTTAAAGAACTGAAAAAGTTTTTGCCTGAAAAAGAGGTATTTGCAGTACCTATTTAGTCTCTTCTTCATTCATGTTCCTTCTTTTAAAGAATTGATCTTTTTGTCTCAGAAAGAGATGTTTGCAATACCTATTTTCGAGTGAAAAGGAAAAAAAACCCCAAATTATGATATTATGATAATGTTAAAGGATTTTTTTATCATCAGATAAGGAGTATAGACACACACAGAGTTAGGTAACTGTTAAAAAGTAAGCATTTAAAATTGTCTTTCTGTTCCCATTTTTAGCTGGGAAACAGGTTTGAAGACAAATCAGCTGTTGTAGAATGACTATTAGAAAATAAGCCCTCTATAATAATTTAAGAGCTTCATTAGCACACAGTTAATACATTGATAAAAATCCTGATCGGTTCTGCTAGAATAAAAACAGCCAATATGAAAAAACTCTACTGTGAGAAAATATGTGATATGTAATTATTAGCAATATAATGTGTCTGATAGCTTTAAGGTTGTGTTTTACTTCTTAGCAGTTCCAAAATGGGAGGGCTTTATTTTGTATCTGAGTGCCTGTTTTAAAGCTTTGTGTAATGCAGATTGAAACACTGCTTACCACAATGTGAAACACAGGTTGTTTGTTGAATTCGCAGTGGAAGAGAAGGAAGAATTTTGATTCAGAATAATTTTGATTTAAAAAAAAGTAATGGAAACAACTTGTAATTTAAAGTTGGTGTATATTTGAGACACTTGGCATACAATATAAATGCTGGCTGACCTTCTATTGCATTTCTTTCCTTTCTGTAGGCTGAAGAATTGTTTCTGTGGGTTCCTAGAAAACTGTTGATGACGGTTGAGTCAGCTAAAAATTCAGTTTTAGGTAAGAGCTCGAGGAAGTTCTTAAGAAAGAAATTAATATTTATGGGATCTTTCAGTAGGAGACTTTCTTTTTTTAGCTGATCTTCTTTATTACAGGGCTTGCTTATCATGCCAGCCATCAGGTTGGGAGTACTTAGAAACTTGAAGTGTCAGTGGAAAGAATTTAATTTCCCGGTTACTTTCTGGCTGAGTGCACTGGATATCTTCCACAAGTGTTTGTGTTATTTTGAACATGTATTATGTAGCTTGTATAGTACTTGGAGATAAAATGTTCTGAGCTATTGAGAATATTGTTCTAGTTTTGTAATGCAATTGTACACGAGGCATTTGCTGTGTCAGAAATCTTGCGGTATAATAAAGTGTAGGCTAAATATTTTAGAAACCTGAAAAGCTTTTTCATTTTGTTGAGTGCTTACCTGTTATTTAATCATGTTAATTTAAAGCAAGTCTAGGATGATATTTTCCATGGAGAACCAATTTAGTTCCTCACCTTTCTTGGTTGATTCAGGATCTCTGTACTCTCAAGATCGAATTCTTCAAGCCATGGGCAATATAACATTGGCATTCCATCTCCTTTGTGAGCGAGCCAACCCCAACTCTTTCTGGCTGCCCTACATCCAGACTCTCCCCAGTGAATATGATACTCCTCTCTATTTTGAAGAAGATGAAGTACAGCATCTCCAATCAACTCAGGCCATACATGATGTTTTTAGCCAATACAAAAATACAGCTCGACAATATGCCTATTTCTACAAAGTTATTCAGGTAAGAATCTTAAATATAGTATATACATGTGGTTCTCATGATCCTTATTGAGAAAGCAGTGATGCTGAATAATAGTACAAGTATATTGCCCTTGAAAGTCTGAATCATTAAAGCAATTTCCTGCCTTTTTTTTTAACTGCTGTTGAAATTTTGCAGTTCTGTAGGGTTATAGATATATAAAAATATATTTAGGTGGTTGAGATTATTGCCCTTTGTTTAAAAGTGGGTGAGGCTTCGTCTGGAATACTGTACAATTTTGGGCCCACCAGTGCAAAAGACACTTGTTGAGAAACTGGACTGAGACCAGAGGAGGGCTATTGAGATGTAATTTGCTTGAGCCCTTTATCTGTATGGGAGACCAAGGGATCTGGATTTGTTTGTTTTGGAGAAAAGGAGATTAGGAATGATCCAGTCACTGCTTTCATCTTGCTATTGTAAGCCAGTCTCTAGAAGTTTGTGGGTTGGGAACTTTTCTACATGACCTGCAGAGATCTGCAACCTATGCATGCTTGTATGATTCTTTGAAAACTGTGTAATTTGCACTTAAAGTAAAATTATAATTGTTAATTGACAGAATAAAACCATTGCATATGTTGTATTTCCAATGAACTGGATTAACTGTTGTTTTCAGTTCTGTTTAGTGTAATTACTTTTGATTGCTTTCAAACAC